>NC_064926.1:504100648-504755279 GCF_023897955.1 Schistocerca gregaria | reverse complement strand
TTAAAGACTGCGATGGAGCTCTGTATGCCACGGCAAACTGGCTGACACTGACGGCGGCGGTGCACAAATGCTGCGCAGCTAGCGCCATTCGACGGCCAACACCGCGATTCCTGGTGTGTCCGCTGTGCCGTGCGTGTGATCATTGCTTGTACAGCCCTCTCGCAGTGTCCGGAGCAAGTATGGTGGGTCTGACACACCGGTGTCAATGTGTTCTTTTTTCCATTTCCAGGAGTGTAGGTTGTTCACGCACATATCTCAAGTAACATTATAGTTACGAGTTTTTTTTTTTTTTTAATCGGATGATTATTTCTGATACATCCTGTATGTCTCACTGAGGTTACAATTAATTGTATCATAGTTATCTTAGGTGCTTACGGTGTAATAAAATTACGTTATAGATGTTTTAGTCGATGAACGTTACTTCAAGTCACTATCAAATCCATGTCCCACAATTTTTTATTTTTTATTATATGACAGGAAAATAAATTTCAAGGAATTCTTATTTATTCTTCAGGCTCATCTGCACACATTTTAAATACATGCAATGTTTCGGTCACTCTGGATCATCTACAGATCTAAATAGTTTCGTCAGCAACATTCATCCGTTTGTCAGGACCTGCCATCAGAGTACCTCATATTAATACAGTTGCTGAACCTCTCGGGACGGGTATGTTGGCTAAAGTGAAAATAAAATTAATTCAATTCTCTGGTCTGAATTTCATCCGTTATGGGACCGTTTCTCAAACTTCCGGGCGTAATAAAGTTATGCTATTGCCCAGAAAGGGCAGCAGACCTGTTTTCTCATTTAAACTATATTTTTTTTAAAGAAAAGTAAAACAAAGCAGCATTTTGTGATCCGTCGTTGGTTCTTATCAATTAACTCTTTTATCGACCTTATCATAATATGTTACTGAAGGAAAACCTAAGACTTACCGACTGAAAGAAACAGTTGTGGAGAGGAGTGATCTGGTATCTTCACGGTTGTGTTACAGTGCGGATAGCTCAGAAATACTCTCGAAGATAATATTAAGTGATCCATTGATTGCACCATTTAGCCATCTACTGGCAAAAATCTTTTTAAAATTTCCAACCTAACTACATAGCTTACGAACAGAAGCAAATTATGCCGATGACTGTTTTAAGCAGCCTGTGTGTGTTCAAAATTTAGAACTAGATCGAAGGTCTTAATAATGATTACTGTTGCTAGTACGGTTTCGTGAACTCACAAACCTTACGAAGCTAATATAAGAGTTAAATCTACATCTACCTAAATACTGTTCAATTCACAATTAAGTACCTAGTAGAGGAGTCATCGAACCACCTGTAAGCTACTTCTCCACCGTTCCATTCCCGAACAGCGAGCGGGGAAAATGATCACTTAAATTTTTCCATGCGAGCTCTGATTTCTCTTGTTTTATTATGATTATCATTTGTCGCTATGTGGATGAGAGCCAACAAAATATTTTCACACTCTGAGGAGAAACATGGTAATTGAAATTTCATGAGACGATCCTGCTGCTGCGAAAAACGCCATTGTTTTAATGGTTGTCACCCCAATTCGTGCATCAGACCCATGACACTCTCTCCCTTATTTCGCGATAATACAAAACGAGCTTTCCTTCTTTGAACTTTTTCGATATCTTCCGTCATTCCTATCTATTGCGGATCCCACATCGCGCAGAAATACTCCAGTAGAGGACAGGCAGGCGTATTGTAGGCAGTCTCTTTAGTAGACTAGTTGCATTTCCTAAGTATTCTGTCAATAAATCGCAGTCATTGATTTGCTTTCCCTACAACATTATGTATGCGAGCGTTTCAATTTAAGTTATTCGTACTTGTATTTTAGTACAGTTCACTGCCTTTAGATTCGTGTGATTTATGGTTTTGTAATTGAAATTTAGCAGATTCCCTTTAGTGCTCATGTGGATGATTTCATGCTTTTCATAATTTAGAGTCAGTTGCCACTTTTTGCACCATACATATATCTTGTATACATCATTTTGCAGTTCGTTTGATCACGGTAAATGACAGCATCATCTACAAACTATCGAAGAGTGTTGCTCAGATTGTCTCCTAAGTCGTTTTGTAGATCAGGAACAACAGATGGCCTATAACACTTTATTAACGTTATCCATTACGGATATTTTAGAACCCGTGACTGTTAATTGAATGCAAATACATAAAACTCCAACCAGTCTCTTTTTCGAATAGTTATTTATTATTCCATGAGTCGGTTTTCGAACCTTTTCAGGTTCATCTTCAGATGGTTTTTCTGGAAGTTACATATCTATTTCTGGCGTAATGCTGCGTGCTGGCAGATGGAACGTGCTTTCATGTATCGCCATGAATACTGTTTATCTGTCGATGTCGTTTTTGTTGTGGTCTTCAGTCCAGAGATTGGTTTGATGCAGCTCTCCATGCTACTCTATTCAGTGTAAACTTCTTCACCTCCCAGTAACTACTGCAACCTACATCTTTCTGAATCTGCTTAGTGTATTCATCTCTTAGTCTCCCTCTATGATTTTTACTCTCCACGGTGCCCTCCAATATTAAATTTGTGTTACCTTGATGCCTCAGAACACGTCCTACCAATCTATCCCTTCATCTAGTCAAGTTGTGCCACAAAATCCTCCTCCTCCCATTTCTGTTAGTACGTCCTCACTAGTTACGTGATCTACACATCTAATCTTCAAGTTTATTCTGTAGCACTAATTCCGAAAGCTTCTGTTCTCTTCTTGTCTAAACTATCTATCGTCCATTTTTCACTTCCATACATGGCTACGCCCCATACAAGTTATTTCACAAAAGACTTCCTGGCTAGCCTTTCCTTAATCTTCTAAGATAGTCGTAAGGTCAGTATTGCCTCACATTTTCCAACATTTCTACGGAATTCAAACTGATCTTCCCCGAGGTCGGCTTTACCAGTTTTTTCATTCGTCTGTAAAGAATTTGTGTTGGTATTTTGTAGCCGTGAATTACTGAACTGATAGTTCAGTAATTTTCACACCTGTCAACACCTTTCTTTGGGATTGGAATTATTATATTCTTAATGAAGTCTGGGGGTATTTCGCCTGTCCCATACATCTTGCTCACCATGTAGTAGAGTTTTGACAGGACTGGCTCTCCCAAGGGTACCTGTCGATATGAATGCAAAAAT
Source organism: Schistocerca gregaria (assembly GCF_023897955.1). NCBI lineage: Eukaryota > Metazoa > Arthropoda > Insecta > Orthoptera > Acrididae > Schistocerca > Schistocerca gregaria. Next base: position 504,752,122 of record NC_064926.1, on the reverse strand, counting down.
TTTAGTTTTGTACTTACTGCAACAGTATGGACGGCTTTTGCCGGTATCCAGGTGCTGGCAAGGTTTCACGAATCCAGTCACACAACATAGCTCTTATTCTACAGACACTTGACATTGCAACATCCAGGATCAGCAAGTCATATCTTACCGAGAAATCTCCACGTAAAGGTATGTAGTCGTGTGACTTTCAGCATTCCTCCGGATAATGAAGTTGCAGAAAAGGCTACGGGAGGCCAGTCTATAAGTAATCCCGCTGCAATATTTTACAAGCAGCCCGTACCACACTACTGTACTTGTGAAAAATTGACGCGCCAAGCCCGCCTGAGCCCACATACCTCAGTGGACCGTCTCCTGCTCTCTTTGCCACTGCCGCTCAGCGATGAAAAACTAGTCCGGCAGGAGTATCAGATCTGCGGGACTCAGCGTGACAGCTTCTGGACTGGCATGTTAATGACTGGAGGCGCGCAATTCGTCTCGCCCGTGTGTGCCATTCCAGGGCCGCCGGAGTAATTGCGAGCGGCTAACGGCAGACGTAGACAGATTCTGCCCCCATCTGCAGTCGCCGTTCTCAGGTACAAGCAACGTCTAACGAAGCATTCAGTGTTTATGTATGATATTTACTCACTTCATTTAGTATATCAACTTCCTCAGAATCAAATGAGTGCCGACATTTGGGTTTGATTCACATTATTTTTATTATTCACCTGCAGCTCATGGTTTAATGGTTAGACCGAGTAAGGTGGCGCAGTGGTTGGCACACTGGACTCGCATTCGGGAAGACGACGGTTCATATCCGCTTCCAGCCATCCTGATTTAGGTTTTCCGTGATTTCCCTCAATCACTTCAGACAAATGCCGAGATGGTACCTTTGCAAGAACACGTCCGACTTCCTTCCCCATCCTTCCCCAACCCGATGGGACCGATGATCTCTCTCTTTGTCTACCGCTCGTGGTCTTGCAGTAGCGTTCTCGCTTCCAGCGCACGGTGTCCCGGGTTCGATTCCCTGCGCGTACAGGGAATTTCTCTGCCTCGTGATGACTGGGTGTTGTGTTATCATCATCATTTCATCATCATTGACTCGCAAGTCACCGACGTGGCGTCAACTAAAAAGTACTTGCAATACGGCGGCCGAACTTCCCCGCATGGGGCCTCCTGGCCAACAATGTCATACGAACATTTCATTTCATCTCTCTCTTTGGTCCCCTTCCACAAAATCAACCAACCAACCAATCTGGCGGTCAGCTCTCTGCCTCTGGATCGTCGGGTCTTGGGTTTCATTCCCGGTCGGTTAGGAGAGTTTCTTCGCTCGCAGACTAGATATATCTGCTGTCTTAATCATTTAATTTAATCCTCCTCACAAAGATACGCAAATCGCTGAAGTGGTGACAAACAGAAATACTTGCACCAGGCGATACACTGTTTGATGCAGTTGTCCACATTAGTCTATTCTGTGAAAGTATCTTACTCTCTGAAGAACTATTGCAAGCTACATCGGAATCAGCTAATGGGTAACACTTCAGGTTTTCTCTACGTTTATACAGCTCTTACGCTGAAGCTATGATGTGATGCTCAGAGATGTAATAAATAATATATGACAACGTAGAAATTTGCTTTAGCTTTGGAATATTAATTTTATAAGTATGTTGCAAAACGGGCATAAATTAGACTATAAGACAAATTTTAAGGTAGTTAGATAATTAGACATATTATTTGATAATGTCGTTCCGAAATATTTGCACGTCAGGGAACCACCAACAATGTGGTTAATTAGAGCAAAAGAACTCTGGTTACTCTGGATGTGCTCTTTTGAGTTAGCTGGCACCAGAACTCACTAGAGGTAAGAAGTGTAATAAGTAACTAGAAATAAGGTGCAGACTTAATTTAATCTCACGTAAAGGCCAGGTAGATCAGTGGTATATTACGCTACAATTTGTATAACACTGTTCTAAAATTATCTCTTTTCTGTAGTCATTAGCACAGCTTTCCGCAGCCATTGGTCGGTGCACAACAATCAGATGGCACACAAAAAGTAAGGAAATGGAGAAAGAAGGTAGGAAGCCAGATAATGTCACTTAACTAAGTAAATAATAGGGGGTATGTTGACATTATGGCTGAAAATATACGTAGAACGGTGATGTGGTGATAAAATTACTGTCCAGACTCTCGTCTATAGCACATGAATTGAAGTTGATGGCCGTCGTGCTGATTTTCTGAGTAAGATAAGGAACTACCGCCCAAGTTTTCTTCTCACAATACTGCACGGACAAGTAAGATACATACTAGTGGCAGTGGCACTGAACAATAGTAGAACCACTAAAATTAAACAAGGCTCCCGTTCCCGATGGAATTCTACGGAGAATTTGGAGCTGAGTTAGTTCCCATTATAGTCATACTACACCGTACATCCATTAAACAAGATACTGTACCCAGTGATTGGAAGACAGTTGAGCTCAAACTGGTTTACAAGTAGGGTAGAAGAACAATCGACAAAACTGAGCCAGAGGATGTGATTGGGGAGTGGAACGCTGAGTTTTGACCGAGGAGAGCATTGGGCTAAAACGATCTTTTTATTCAATCTTTCATTTCAAATTTCATCAAGTAGTTTTATGTTTCCAGGATGTGAAGCGAATTTGGAACTCCCTACGTCTTCAGAGTAGGCGCCAGACGTTAGAACTCGTTCGAGATCGGTCAGCAACGACTGTATGAATTTCGAAATTGGTGAGGGTGGACGACAAATGGAAGACACAAGTGATCTTGTTCTGAAACAGAGACCTGAATAACCAAGTGATTTTTTGCATGTTTTAAGTTCCTTCTCTCTCTACCCAACAGCAGGTCTCGACTGGCTATCGAAATTCATTATTAAAATAAAATACAACACAGTTAATCTACTATTTAAATATCTAATCAAAATGCAGTTACTAATCAGATTAAATTAACGACTTAAAAAAAGTAAGACTGTCATCAATGAATATTAAATGTCGAGGCAACAACGCATTCCATTCATTATCATACACTTGGTAATACCTAAAATGCTCTCAATCGGTGTATGTCACTTCACACAGACACCATCACATAATGGTACTGAGTAGCACACAACCTAAACGATCACCACATATCTTATTAGAAACCTCGGATATTGCCGCGTACGCGATTAATACCGATGGTTGCTATCAATAAGTGATAACACAAGTGGCTGCTCGCCGTGCTACAGACGAGCTACTCATGTCCTGGAATGTTCATCTGATGTCCATTACCTCAAAGACAGTAGCCTCACTTACAAGTACAGTAGCAGACGTTTGTCGTAGTATATGAGAACTTTTGGGCAACGATCCTCTTATCCTAAGATGGCGGAAGCTGTAGCTTCTCATGTCCTCAGCATATAACAGAGAAGTAATCCCTGTATGATAACTCAAGCTTAGGCCTATGGAATACTAAGAATTGAGTAGAAAGATACGGCGACAGCGTTTCTAGCAATCAGCGCAGTAGTGCTGGTTTATCACTGGTATAGCAGGACCCCTCTCTGCGAGTAGGCTTTTGCGATAAACAGCTCAAGTTGCCCACCGAGCAAGCGGGTGAACTATGACAACGAAAATACTCGTACGTTGTTCCTTACAACCAAGACAAGGGAATCACTCGTAATTTAGTTATATACACGACGTGCTTTCAATAAACACAGCCAACAAGAAAAAAAAACACGACAAAATGCACAAAACAGACACTGATCAACACAAGGCAACAACCTAAATTAGACACGCCCTTATGCGTGCAATACACATACAGCCAACCAGATAAGGTAAATTTTATAACATTCAGTCCAAAATATACTGTTCGCTCGGACACAGATTTCATGAGCCACCCCTCCTCAGCCACTGCAAACATACACACCGCACTGAGCTGCAATTTAATCAAACTGGTACAGCCGGTCTCAAGCTATGCTTCAGTGACGGTTGCTTAAGACAGTAAACGGTACCACACCCACACTGACTAATCGTTTCATCCCAACTCACTTATAAAACTCATTCTCCATCAACAAACTCACTAACAAAAACAAATTGCTCTGAGCACTATGGGACTCAACTTCTGTGGTCATTACTCCCCACTCACTAACAGAATCACGCAGTTACTGATACAGGTAATCAGTGCAATATTTCTGTGGGATCGCACAAACTCAAAGGTCTGAATACACCGTTAATAGCACAAAACATCAGAGAGACAAACTATCAGGAATTAGTCCTCCACTTGGTTTGATTGCGAGGTAAAAAAAAAAACATGTAAACGCGCCGAATCACCAACCACGCGTCAAAGCGGAAACCTCGAAAGTAAGCCAAAACCATTTTGCATCGCGGGAACCTCTTGAGCGGGATTGAACCAGTTTTCCAAGACGTCATACACGATTGATCGCGAACACTGTAAGCAGGCTGTTTAGGTTTTTATGTTGGTAACGTCACCTAGCAGCGCTCTGTATGATAATCACTGGCTGTGCTGTGTACAGACTGTGGCTGGTTGGCATTGTTGGAATATTCGCCGTTGTGGTGTTGGGCAGTTGGATGTGCACAGCGCGTAGTGTTACTCAGTTGGAGGTGAGCCGCCAGCAGTGGTAGATGTGAGGAGAGAGATGGAAGAGTTTTGAGAGCGGGTGATCTAGACGTTTGTCCATCAGAGAGAGTAAATTTGTAAGACTGGATGTCATGAACTGATATGTATATATTTGACTTTTGAACACTATTAAGGTAAATACAATGTTTGTTCTCTATCAAAATCTCTCATTTGCTAATTATGCCTATCAGTAGTCAATGCCTTCAGTAGTTTTGAATCTTTTATTCAGCTGGCAGTATTGGTGCTGGCTGTATTGCAGTAGTTCGAGTAACGAAGATTTTTGTGAGGTAAGTGATTCATGAAAGGTATAGGTTATTGTTAGTCAGGGCCATTCTTTTGTAGGGATTTTTGAAAGTCAGATTGCGTTGCGCTAAAAATATTGTGTGTCAGTTTAGTGTTGGTCAGAATAAGCAAAGAGAGAAATGTCTGAGTACGTTCAGTTCTGCTCAGCTGTCTGAAAATCAAATACCATAAGAGGTTTATCAGCACAGTAATTCATATATTTTTCTAAGGGGACGTTTCAACACGTAGGCTCCCCGAATTCACCTTAAAACTACTAAGAGATCAACTCGTCGGTGCTTGCTACAGGAAGTAAACACTAAGCTACAGCTGCTAGCACATGTCTGGCACTAGCCGTTACTTGTATAATTCGTGAGTTATCAAGCCATCTAAGAGAAAGAAGTCAGAAACACATCCGCTTCCAGGAGCTTACTGCATAAAATCCAGCTCCACTCTCTTACGAGTGCCGGCCGCTGTGGTCGAGGCGCTTCAGTCTGGAACCGCGCGACCGCTACAGTCGCAGGTTCGAATCCTGTCCCGGGCATGGATGTGTGTCATGTCCTTAGGTTAGTTAGGTTTAAGTAGTTCTAAGTTCTAGGGGACTGATGACCTCAGATGTTAAGTCCCATAGTGCTCAGAGCCATTTGAACCTATTTGAGTATGCGGGACGACCAGATTCGTACGTGTCACATTAGCATCTAGCTACGCCACTTCTTGCCTCAACGATTCATGGAGGAAAACACATTTCAACACAACCACTAGAGCAGGCCTATACTGCTGGCTAGTTCCGCTCTATTGCAGGTCACTAGAGGAAAGACCACCTCTCTGGTCACCGAAAGTCTCAGACCGCGAAAACTGCCTCAAGGCAGCGCTACCTCAAAAGGGAATGTTGCGCTCAGTAGGCTGGATTTTAAAATCCTCACACCTGGCTCAGCTGCCGAAGCTCATTGACGTCCGTCTGTAGTAGAGTCTCAGAACACTCTCCGAGCTCACACATAGCGAGACAGCTTCAACAGGATCACTTTCACTGTGTGTACTAACAAGGATTCTGGAAACATCTAGCGAAATTCAACTTCAGGTTCTTTTTCCCCTCACAAGGCATCATGATGAAAACCAAGGCAATAAGTTGGATGAAGTATTTCTATACTTCCAACTGCGTTTGACTCTGTACCACACCTACCGTTATTATCAAAATTACGTTAGTAGCGGATATGAAACAAAATTTGTGGCTGAATTTGAGTTTCTTGGTCTCGGTAGCGATGAGGCAGAGTGTTATGTTGGACGGAGAGTGGTCGACATAAGTGGAATTAACTTCAGACATGCCCAGACAACAATTCGCGACACTAATTGTTCATATTGGACAGTAATGACCTGACAGGCGGCAAAGTAATTTAGGTGCGAGATTTCAGCAACTTTTTAAGTTTACTTGGATTATCGGTTTCGACCCGTGCCACTTTATATGATGTTTCGCCCTGATGATGAAGTGTGATTCGCCGTAGTTAAATTTGGGGGTGAAGGTAACCAGTGGCAAGGAGTTTAAGCCACTAACCCGAATAAACATAAAAAGCAATCGAGACAAGGTCTGTCTTTCGTCATTATATCGGTTGTAGACACAGTGCCCTCGGACGTCAAGTCTGATATTGTGAGATGCGAAGTTAATAAATGCGACGACCGTGTAAGCAGGTAGATACGAACCATCCCAAATGGCAGTCATAATGTTTTAATTAGCACATTGAAACACGTCGGCTATCTGCTTCGACATATTTCATATGCTCACAAATGTGCCACTTGACGGTCCGCTGGTTTCTTTCGCTATGCCCTGGGACTTTGCCTTGCGACGGACATTCAGAGGCCTTAGCGTGAACTGCAGAAACCACACTTGGTCGTTGGACTCATTTTATTTGCGAAGCTGGGCTGCCGTTCTTCGTGAAGGTGCTGAACACTTTTCGGTGAGATGGCACGGAACCGCTACGAGATAGGCATTTACAGATTGACGGCACGCTGTGGAAAATGCAGACTTCTAAGACCAACGTCCACACCATGTCATCCATCGATGGGAAAACTGCATAGAACTGGAAGGTGATTATGCAGAGAGACACTATCTCCACAGGAAAAATTTGTGGTGACAGATTCATTTTCTTCCAGGAGATAATTAAAACCTTATGACTACCTCTTGCATCCTTGAAATACTCCCTGCGACCCGCCTCTTTTTCACTTCATTTACTCGATCAAACTGATAATTACATGCTCTACGGTCAGTGCTACTATTAGAGAGGGTTGACGGCCGTTGTAACGCTGAATTCAGTAGTAGGTAGATACATGAAGTTATTTGAGGTGAAAGACACAATATTTTAATTTCGATGTCTGAATGTACAGTTAAAATTACTTCTTTTCAAAACATTTAAAATTACAAATTACTTGCACACTTAAAATTTCTATTGTTAATTACGCAATTCCATGCTTTTTACTATGTTTATTTCTGGATTCATTTATGAAACAATAATAGAAATTAATAATGTAACGTAAACTAGTAAGAATTCATTTGTTAAGAAAAACTGTAAACCTCTTGGAATATTGTTATTTCCGCAAGAGTGTGAGAGTAATAAGCTTGCCTCTGATGTGATCGGGCATATTTTCTATAATAGGTGCGAACAACGAAACTTCCGCTTTGTTAATGTGAAAAATCAAAGTAATTGTGTGATGTACTAATATGTGAGAAAATCAGTGGAAAATATATGTACGTAAAAAATTCTGCAACAATAATCTTCCCATTTATTTAGTTTAAACCATCCGAGAGAACCTGATGTGAGATTTTTCAGCTTCAAGAATCAGACCGCTAGACAAGAGCAACTGGAGCCAACTTGAAAGTTTATTGTAATCTCCGCTTCTCTCAATTTTTCACTAAAGACTTTGCTTACTAATTATTTGGACTGGGCATTGTTTAATGTGGACAATATTTGGAAAAAGGAAGGAGGGGGGAGATCACAAGTGCACTCTGGCATTTCGGCAGGAGCCCCCATATTTTTTCTTTGGGTGTTTCCTTCAAGGTCAGTATCAGCTAGGTCGGCGAAAACATTTCGTGAAAACAGTGCTGGTGTCCATACAGTGGGTGGCTGAGAATGCTATGGCACCGTTTATTTAAGTCACATAGATGCAGAGGACCACGCAGTTTCCCGTGCATGTAAAATAACAGTGTGTTGATTGCAACACGGTCCGTAACATCAGAAACCGTCACAGCGGTGCATGTTCGATGCCTTAAGGTGTGATGGGTTTCGAGCGATAGTTTTCCCGGTAATTTGGAGAGAGGTTGTACAGTACGCAAAGTGATACGCAATTGGTATGCAACTGCATTCCAAGTTCTCAATTGGTGATTTTATATTTTCGGCACAAACTCAACAAAGCTTTCCACAGACTTGCGTTTAGCGTGAGGAGGAGAAATGTGGCCACATGCCACAGGACTGCAGCTAAATTTCGGTCGTGAGTCGAAGAGGAGTTTTGGTTTTGGACTTCAAGTCTCAGCATGACTGTGGATCCGAAGAGGGTTATGAGATCGAGTTCTGCTATCCGACCCGATGTCGAGGCGCGCTGAGTACTGTATCTAGAGTTTTCTACATACTTATTGAGAGCATTTCACAGCATTAGCACTAGGAATCTTTAGAGAAATTTTCCGTGACTTCACCGGGTAGCCGCTGCAGCAGCAGTTGTAGGATTTAAGACATATCATGGTAATTTGCTTCAGGATTTAGTTAACAATCATTGTCACTTGTATTAAATGCTGTAAGGTTGCATATCCATTACTAAGTCAAAATTAAAGTTAAATCAGTACCCGTACTTCAACATTGGTAACTGTCTATGTACGTAAGGGAATTAAATTAGGAAATGAGACACTTAAAATAGTAGAAGAGTTTTGCTATTTGGGAGCAAAATAACTCATAGAGGATATAAAATGTAGATTGGATGACAAGGAAAGCGTTTCTGAAGAAGAGAAATTTGTTAACGTCGAATATAGATTTAAGTGTCAGGAAGTCATTTCTGAAAGTACTTGTATGGATCGTAGCCGTGTATGGAAGTGAAACATGGACGATAAATAGTTTGGACAAGAAGAGAATAGAAGTTTTGGAAATATGGTGCTACAGAAGAATGCTGAAGATTAGATGGGTAGATCACGTAACTAATGAGGAGGTACGGAACAGAATTGGGGAGAAGAGGAATTTGTGGCACAACCTGACTAGAAGAAGGGATCGGTTGGTGGGACACGTTCTGAGGCATCAAGGAATCGCAAATTTAGTATTGGAGGGAAGCGCGGAGGGAGAACAAGGCATGAAACACTAAACAGATTCAGAAGGATGTAGGTTGCAGTTGTTACTCGCAGGTGAAGAAGCTTTCACAGGATAGAATAGCATGGAGAGCTGCATAAAACCAGTCTCTGCACTGAAGACCACAACAACAACAACATTATGTTATGATCACCAATTTCATTTAACACACGGTTCTTTCCTATTTTTTTAATAAAACAATTGCGATATTAATTGAAGTAGAGAAGATTCCTTGATAACCTATAAGAACTTTACTTACTTATGTAGGAAATAACAGAAATAGCCTTGGGCTAAGAAAGTCGCCTTGAGTTTCACTACACAGGGCCACATTTCATGGTCATTTGCGTTTAAATCTGTTGCGTGTGATTTTCACAGTACTTTCATTGCAGTGATGATTCTGAGTGTTACAGACACTGAAAAGCGGAAGTTCGCAAGAGCTACCCACGTGTGTACCCACTAGAGAGATGTGTTGCATCGTTTATCTTCTTAAAAATCCTTTCCCCGTATAACAAATCAAGATTTATATCACTTATCGTGTCAACCAAAGTTTGCATGCCCACTTCATTTTCAGTAAGGTTTATTCCGATTTTCGGCAACAAAGTAAGAGATTCATTTTACTCACATAATTACGGAATACACTTCTGCATTTACTAAATTTTAAACCATTCCTATTTGTTCGTAACGTAATAACATTTTTGTACGCTATTTGTGAAAAGGTATTAGTTATGCGGCAGATTTCACTCCACAACAACCTAATTTTAAAATACTGTAGGTACCTATGCAAAATGTTATTTGGTTTTAATTTTTTTGTATCACTCAAAAATAATGCCACGTAGACATATTTATTCTCCAAATTTGATTTATATAATGATGAATAAAAGTTTACTATCCATTAGATTAAGTGCTGTGGCGCACTTGCCGCCTAGCGCAGGTGACCGAATGTCTTCCAGCGACACAATTCAAGCGGCCACGACTCCACTGGAACAGCCGAATCGCGGCAGGGGCAAGAAGTCAGCGAGTAGCCCGTCAGAGGGCGACTCCAGCGTCCTTGCGCTGGGCGCAGCCAGTATCGGCGTGTGCCAATCAAGAACACATCTGCTTCCGGGGCGAGCCAGAGAATTCAAGTTCGCACCGCGGCAGCACAATTCAGTTACATCGCCACTCCGGAACCGATAGACTTCGCTAGAGCCACCGCTCGCAACCGCGATGCCGTGCCCCAGGGGACTAGAATCTATTAGTTCGGCGCATTTCAGCGACTGTAGCTAGGAGTATTAACTTTTTCAGTACCCGTGCTCGGCATCGAATTAGCGTTCGCAAATGAGTGTGCTCTATAATGGCTTGCCGGAACTTTAACTTTTTCTCTACCAGTTACATCGTCCACCAAAGGACTCGATTATTTGTTTCCAGTTACTGACGTTTTGAAAGACTGTGATGTTTATTACAGTGTTCAAATTTTCTGTAGAAGTATTGAATTAGTCTGGTGTTAACTGATTAATTTTGGAAACACTTAAAGAAACGATTTCTTGTGTTTAATATTTTTTGTGTTAGCAGAAGAGCCAACACCGTGTTACGAGTGGAGGCCGCAATGTACGCGTTTTAGCTCACGCAGGCTGGCGTGAAGAGAGAAGAAATATACTGACGTGAGGTCTGGAACATGACAAGGAATGAGAATTCAGAAAGCGGACATAATTAGTTTGATACTTAAATTTAATCCATTAATGAAGAACGTCGCTCTTGATGGTACATGATTCACAATATTATCTGTTCAGAATACATTCTTGAAGTTACTATAGTAACTGAATATGGCGCCTTGCTAGGTCGTAGCAAATGACGTAGCTGAAGGCTATGCTAAACTGTCGTCTCTGCAAACGTGATCGTATGTAGACAGTGAACAATCGCTAGCAAATTCGGCTCTACAACTGGGGCGAGTGCTAGGGAGTCTCTCTAGACTAGACCTGCCATGTGGCGGCGCTCGGCCTGCAATCACTGATAGTGGAAAACACGCGGGCCCGACGTATACTGGCCGATTTTAAGGCTACCACCTAGCAAGTGTGGTGTCTGGCGGTGACACCAAAATATTTAGCTAAATGCTCGTAACCTTCCGCATCCAACGTAATTGTGTTAACAAATTTTTTTTTCAATTTAGGTTATATGTATCAAATATGTTCGACATAATACTAAGAGACGTATTGATACAATCCTGGAAATTGAAATAAGAACACCGTGAATTCATTGTCCCAGGAAGGGGAAACTTTATTGACACATTCCTGGGGTCAGATACATCACATGATCACACTGACAGAACCACAGGCACATAGACACAGGCAACAGAGCATGCACAATGTCGGCACTAGTACAGTGTATATCCACCTTTCGCAGCAATGCAGGCTGCTATTCTCCCATGGAGGCGATCGTAGAGATGCTGGATGTAGTCCTGTGGAACGGCTTGCCATGCCATTTCCACCTGGCGCCTCAGTTGGACCAGCGTTCGTGCTGGACGTGCAGACCGCGTGAGACGATGCTTCATCCAGTCCCAAACATGCTCAATGGGGGACAGATCTGGAGATCTTGCTGGCCAGGGTAGTTGACTTACACCTTCTAGAGCACGTTGGGTGGCACGGGATACATGCGGACGTGCATCGTCCTGTTGGAACAGCAAGTTCCCTTGCCGGTCTAGGAATGGTAGAACGATGGGTTCGATGACGGTTTGGATGTACCGTGCACTATTCAGTGTCCCCTCGACGATCACCAGAGGTGTACGGCCAGTGTAGGAGATCGCTCCCCACACCATGATGCCGGGTGTTGGCCCTGTGTGCCTCGGTCGTATGCAGTCCTGATTGTGGCGCTCACCTGCACGGCGCCAAACACGCATACGACCATCATTGGCACCAAGGCAGAAGCGACTCTCATCGCTGAAGACGACACGTCTCCATTCGTCCCTCCATTCACGCCTGTCGCGACACCACTGGAGGCGGGCTGCACGATGTTGGGGCGTGAGCGGAAGACGGCCTAACGGTGTGCGGGACCGTAGCCCAGATTCATGGAGACGGTTGCGAATGGTCCTCGCCGATACCCCAGGAGCAACAGTGTTCCTAATTTGCTGGGAAGTGGCTGTGCGGTCCCCTACGGCACTGCGTAAGATTCTACGGTCTTGGCGTGCATCTGTGCGTCGCTGCGGTCCGGTCCCAGGTCGACGGGCACGTGCAGCTTCCGCCGACCACTGGCGACAACATTGATGTACTGTGGAGACCTCACGCCCCACGTGTTGAGCAATTCGGCGGTACGTCCACCCGGCCTCCCGCATGCCCACTATACGCCCTCGCTCAAAGTCCGTCAACTGCACATACGGTTCACGTCCGTGCGTGTGATCACTGCTTGTACAGCCCTCTCGCAGTGTCCGGAGCAAGTATGGTGGGTCTGACACACTGGTGTCAATGTGTTCTTTTTTCCATTTCCAGGAGTGTATTTCAGAAACACACTGAACGTACTCAGAAATATAAAAAACTTTCTGATGTGGCATTTTTTTAAGATAATTGAATTTACTTTCATTTGTATACAACTACGTCAGTAGCTTTTGCTTCTGTTATATTTCTGAGAATTTTCCAGTCTTATACGTAAATTGAAAAAGGTGAAGGGGGCAGAAAGCAAAGGGAAGAGATTACTGATTAGTTGCATCGGAACATTGCACGGAATCAGTGGCGACGAGTGAATAATGTCTACTTGACCACGTTTCGAACCCACTTCCTGCTGCTTACTAGAAAGGTGCTTTAACCGCTGCACTATCGGGGACACGGTGTTCGTCGTAACAGCGCGGACCGTCTCGGCATACCTCGCAGCCGACCCCACACTCCCACCGAGCGCAAGCTATCCGCTGGCAGCCCCCGTCCATTCCCCCCGTGCTCGCTACTCTTAAGAGTCCCGCAGGACGTCGGACGTATTTGTGCGTCGCACTGAATCATGCGCACCCATGGACAATGAGGGCGAATCAGTTCTATGAATGCGTGGTGTCTGTTCTTTCGGACACGCCCCAAAGAACACGCACCACGCGTTCATACAATTTCACTTAAATGTGTAACTACTCCAAGAACTGGAAATTGCACAACTTTCTACTTTGATGTACTGAAACTTCTAGGACATTGTGTAACTAATACAGTTGTACAAAATGAGCACTAAAGCACTCACTTGACTTCTTGTTAGCTTCCAGTGTGTGTCAGTCTTGCTGCTATCTGTTAGAACTTGTACTGCAAATGTAGAATGACTTTCGTGTTGAAAAACTGCAATGAAAATATCTCTCCTACAAGACAAAACTCAATGTTGGGAGTTCGTGACAAAAATCTTCATATAATCAAAACTTCTAAAGAGGAATAGATGTTGTAACGTTTGTATCTAAAGTGAAGTGTGATGTTTATGTCCTGCAAACAACAGTTACATGAAGTGGTGTGCTGAGAGCGTATCTGATTATGTGTATCTGCACATTAACCTGACCCTGTTTAAAACAATCTGTTTACTAACAAGGAAGCAATACCGATTCTATCTATCACTTGAGCCTTGTACCGCATTACTCTATGTCAGCCATCGTTGATCGGATTTGGCATGTTAATGCTTAAGGGGTGGCCGGATACCCTTCCTGCCGCCACCCCGTACCCCCGGGAAGGAATTAGTGTACCCCAACTGTCTGCATCGAGCGGAATCCATGGAATAGTGCGAAAGTGTTCAGATGTATTCGAGCTGTGTAACTGAGGCGGAACATGTGGACCAGCCCGGTATTCACCTAGCAGGATGTGGAAAACCGCCTAAAAGCCACATCCAGGGTGGCCAGCATACTGGCCCTCGTCGGTAATCCGCCGGGCGGATTCGATTCGGGGCCGGCGCGCCTACCCGAGTCCAGGAAGCAGCGCGTTAGCGCTCTTTTTTTTTTCATTGTAAGTAGGCTGTTTAAGTATTTTTATTGGTAACGCCAACACCACGTAGCGCTCTGTATGAAAAATCACTGGCTATGCCGTGTGCAGTCTGTGGCTGGTTTGCATTGTTGTCTGCCATTGTAGTGTTGGGCAGCGGCAGCTGGATGCTAACAGCGGGTAGCGTTGCGCAGTTGGGAGTGAGCCGCCAACAGTGGTGGACGTGGGGAGAGAGATGGCGGAGTTTTGAAATTTGTAAGAATTGGTGTCATGAACTGCTATATATATTATGCCTAGTGAGGTAAATACATTGTTTGTTCTCTATTAAAATCTTTCATTTCCTAACTATGCCTATCAGTAGTGAGTGCCTTCAGTAGTTTGAATCTTTTATTTAGCTGGCAGTAGTGGCGCTCGCTGTATTGCAGTAGCTTGAGTAACGAAGATTTTTGTGAGGTAAGTGATTTGTGAAACGTATAGCTTAATGCTAGTCAGGGCCATTCTTTCGTAGGGACTTTTGGAAGTCAGATTGCGTTGCGCTAAAAACTATTGTGTGTCAGTTTAAGCACAGTCGTGTATAAATTTTTCTAAAGGGACGTTTCATATGTCGACCCTTAGCCTAGGATACCTCACTGGAATCTTCTGATTTTTTCCTTGTAGTTTGTGTAATTAGTGTAGCCTTTGTTTATTGCTAGCGCGTAATCATAGAGAGAATTTCCTTTGTAGTTGCAGTCTTTCATTGTTGTACAGTAAAACAGTTGTGGCATGCATGTAGTTTTGCACAAAGTATTTCGCAGCTGCGCTTGCAATTAACTAGATATTATTTTCAGTGATATGTTAATGTGTTCTCTTATTTTTGCTTTTCAAATTGTGCTTTTTTTGTGTTGTCGTGTGAAATATTGTGACAATAATGGCGTGTGAAAAACGTAATACTAGGCTCCAAAGTAAACTGAGAAATGACAGTGAAGACGAAAGCAGTGTGTTACCGCCACCATGTAATGAATTAACTAATGTTCAAAGTAGTAATTGGTAATTGTGCATAGGGAAATGGAGCGGGTTGCAAATAATGGTGTAGGCAGTGAAACAATTAGTGAACAGGAAAGCGTTATCGATCGATCGGTCGGCAACAGTTCGCCTCAGGATTCCGAAATGACAGGATACAATCTAGGAAACACTGTAGATTCAGGTTTTGCGTCCTCACCGTTTTCTCAAATAAGTCAAGACACATTTTCTGTTTTTCAAACTACGAATATTGCCGGTGCAAATGCATTGCCGAATAGGACTAAGGAACATGTTTCAGACACCAGTGCATTGTTATTACAATTAATGCAACAAATGGGACAAAAGCTTCAAAAGTTAGACACAATGGAACAAAATCTTCGGAAGTTAGACACCACACTTGAACAAACACGTGAAGATTTAACTACTGAGTTACATAACATTGAATCGAAATGTCAAAAAATCTGTAATGACGTAAAAACACAAATTTGTAAGCATTTCCAACCCATTTTTTCGCGGCATGAAAATGCATTACAGAATCACGAAGCTGCCATAAAAGAATTGCAAACTATTGTTCGTGAAAATCACGACACCTTGCAAGCTAAAATGGACTCAGTTGCATCCACCGATTCGGTTACGCAACTTGCAAGAACTCAGGAAAACTTAAAGGACACAGTAGATTCGATTTCAACACAAATGGACACTCTGAAACTTGGTTCAGAAAAACACACTGAGGAAATGTGTTCACTATCAGAGAAAGTAGCCGAACTTTCGGATCAGTTCACTAATTTATCTACGAAGGTAGATGATAATCTGAATGACACAAAACCGGTAGTCTTTAATGACACAGAAGAGTACGAACAAATTAGGAAATTCAAACTACTGAAGGCACTCACTACTGATAGGCATAGTTAGGAAATGAAAGATTTTAATAGAGAACAAACAATGTATTTACCTCACTAGTCATAATATACATAGCAGTTCATGACACCAATTCTTACAAATTTCAAAACTCCGCCAGCTCTCTCCCCACGTCCACCACTGTTGGCGGCTCACCTCCAACTGCGCAACGCTACCCGCTGTTAGCATCCAGCTGCCGCTGCCCAACACTACAATGGCAGACAACAATGCAAACCAGCCACAGACTGCACACGGCACAGCCAGTGATTTTTCATACAGAGCGCTACGTGGTGTTGGCGTTACCAATAAAAATACTTAAACAGCCTACTTACATCATCTCATTTTGTTCGTTTTAGTTCGTTGTATCTGCTTGGGGCGGACGTCGGAAGACACCCGATTCAGTTCGTGGTTGATGCGTTACCTCAGTTTTTTTGTTACAGAGGACAGCTAGCCCTCTTACCGAACACGATGAGTTACCGTGCCGGCTGCGCTCTCGGCTACCCTAGCGCGTCTAACAAGGAATCAGTACCACCAAACCCAAACTAAGTGGTCCCTGTGAGAAAGTCCGTAAACTGTGCGAAATAATTTCCTTACCACGTACTGTCGTCGCCTTCGATAGCGCGTTGTTCTGCTCTCAGCACTACTAAACTAACTGCAGTTGCAAAAGTAAAAATGCAAGATATTTGACTGACGCATTTAGAATTTGTTTAAATAAAAACGACTTGGAATTGGGAGGCGGAACATGACTGCTCAGCGTGGCTCAAAGATCTTACTTTACAATCTTACTATGTTGTGAAACTCATTTGCAGCTGTTACGCAATACCATAAAAAATTATATTTACACAAATATGATCTTTACAAACAAAATACAACAAAAAATTTGGGGTTACATACAAAGCTCGTTACTCAATACTAAACTTACTGTCTACTTGACACCAGCACAATGAAATTCTCACAGTTACCAATTTGGTAAAGTAACGAAATCTACCGTACCTGAATAGTCACTTATTTTGAGTAGTGATTACTGCCTGTAGTCTGCTTGCGTGTTGCTTCAGCCTCGCTCGCATCACTGCCGGCAGCCGATGTCGCTGTCTAGACCGACGTTCTGCTCCGTTCCTGCTCTCCGACGCGCTGCGTCGCTCCGTCTGCAGATGTCTCGTAGTCACGAAGCGTTGACCCCCACGTTGGAGTCGTGGTGGCGTCGATCTCTCCACGTCGTGTCGTTTTGCGTCGTCAGGCCCCTTCGTTGGGCGCCAAATGATGTGGCGTCTGCGTCTCCTTAAGAGTTGACACGACTCAGTGGTGATGGTTGTCCCATTCGGTATGAAGTGGAACGCCGGCCGCGGTGGCCGTGCAGTCCGGAACTGCGGGACTGCTACGGTAGCAGGTTCGAATCCTGCCTCGGGCATGGATGTGTGTGATGTCCTTAGGTTAGTTAGGTTTAAGTAGTTCTAAGTTCTAGGGGACTGATGGCCTAAGATGTTAAGTCCCATAGTGCTCAGAGCCATTTGAACCATTTTATGACGTGGAACGGCTCCCCTGTAACTAGTAGAAAAACACTAACTCCTCGCGTGGTTTGGTCATATTTCAGATACCGTCTTTTGCGATTAATGTCAATATTTCGGTAGAGCAGCGCGTCAGAACGTGTAAGCCGGTCTTGCTTCTTCACTGATAAACGCGGCAATTGCAATCATTCGATGACGGGATGACTCCCTTGACCTGAAATGATGACCACCAGTTTTCTTTTGTTGTGAGTCCGCCACAGACTTTCAGCTTGCGAGTACTGCCTAACTGTGGTTCTTCTTTTTATTATGGTCGGTTAGATAATGGGTGATGAATATTAATAATATAAAGCCTTGAATCTTCAACTCATCACTCAAGTCGTGGCCACGCAATGGAATTGCGAGGATGTTAAGTTAATAAATTGTTATTCCGTCCTCAAGAACTCGCTACGTCGCGTGTTGAATAACTACAAGACGTAATTCCAGAGGTATATGTACTTAAGCAATGTTCAGAATGCGTCGTAATCGTGGGACAAATCGATGACTGTCCACTGCTAAATAAACATGAATTCACTTTTCACTTCATAATACACTCCTGGAAATGGAAAAAAGAACACATTGACACCGGTGTGTCAGACCCACCATACTTGCTACGGACACTGCGAGAGGGCTGTACAAGCAATGATCACACGCACGGCACAGCGGACACACCAGGAACCGCGGTGTTGGCCGTCGAATGGCGCTAGCTGCGCAGCATTTGTGCACCGCCGCCGTCAGTGTCAGCCAGTTTGCTGTGGCATACGGAGCTCCATCGCAGTCTTTAACACTGGTAGCATGCGGCGACAGCGTGGACGTGAACCGTATGTGCAGTTGACGGACTTTGAGCGAGGGCGTATAGTGGGCATGCTGGAGGCCGGGTGGACGTACCGCCGAATTGCTCAACACGTGGGGCGTGAGGTCTCCACAGTACATCGATGTTGTCGCCAGTGGTCGGCGGAAGCTGCACGTGCCCGTCGACCTGGGACCGGACCGCAGCGACGCACGGATGCACGCCAAGACCGTAGGATCTTACGCAGTGCCGTAGGGGACCGCACAGCCACTTCCCAGCAAATTAGGGACTCTGTTGCTCCTGGGGTTTCGGCGAGTACCATTCGCAACCGTCTCCATGAAGCTGGGCTACGGTCCCGCACACCGTTAGGCCGTCTTCCGCTCACGTCCCAACATCGAGCAGCCCGCCTGCAGTGGTGTCGCGGCAGGCGTGAATGGAGGGACGAATGGAGACGTGTCGTCTTTAGCGATGAGAGTCTCTTCTGCCTTGGTGCCAATGATGGTCGTATGCGTGTTTGGCGCCGTGCAGGTGAGCGCCACAATCAGGACTGCATACGACCGATGCACACAGGGCCAACACCCGGCATCATGGTGTGGGGAGCGATCTCCTACACTGGCCGTACACCTCTGGTGATCGTCGAGGGGACACTGAATAGTGCACGGTACATCCAAACCATCATCGAACCCATCGTTCTACCATTCCTATACCGGCAAGGGAACTTGCTGTTCCAACAGGACAATGCACGTCCGCATGTATCCCGTGCCACCCAACGTGCTCTAGAAGGTGTAAGTCAACTACCCTGGCCAGCAAGATCTCCGGATCTGTCCCCCATTGAGCATGTTTGGGACTGGATGAAGCGTCGTCTCACGCGGTCTGCACGTCCAGCACGAACGCTGCTCCAACTGAGGCGCCAGGTGGAAATGGCATGGCAAGCCGTTCCACAGGACTACATCCAGCATCACTACGATCGTCTCTATGGGAGAATAGCAGCCTGCATTGCTGCGAAAGGTGGATATACACTGTACTAGTGCCCACATTGTGCTTGCTCTGTTGCCTGTGACTATGTGCCTGTGGTTCTGTCAGTGTGATCATGTGATGTATCTGACCCCAGGAATGTGTCAATAAAGTTTCCCCTTCCTGGGACAATGAATTCACGGTGTTCTTATTTCAATTTCCAGGAGTGTATTCTAATAGTCAATTAATTGTCACTAACAGACATGATAGCCGCTGTGACCGAACGCTTCTAGGCGCTTCAGTCTGGAACCGCGCGACCGCTACGGTCGCAGGTTCGAATCCTGCCTCGGGCATGGATGTGTGTGGGATGTCCTTAGGTTAGTTAGGTTTAAAGTTCTAGGAGACTGATGACCTCAGATGTTAAGTCCCATAGTGCTCAGAGCCATTTTTGAACCACACATGATAACGTCTGTTCAATTGTATAGGCGACACGAAGAATTAAGGTTTGAATCCAATTTTAATGTTCCTTGTAATTAATTGTCCTTACGTTGAATACGCAGACCGATTTCTCACTGAGGGAATTGCTTCCGTTTGCATCAGTAATCCTGTCGTTGACGACAACTTCTGACAACTCGGCGCAGTTGTACGTTCTCCGTGTTTGCATTTGTCTGTTACCAACTCGAAACTAATAATTGTTTTTCTGTCGACGATCTTTCTTTTTCAATGTCGTTGAATGTTCTTACTTATTCAGTATCACGAAGTCCCATTAGAAATCTAACACGATTTAATTTCGTCGCGAATCTCCGTATCCCGTTATCTTGCTAACGGTAAAGATGGCTTTGCTTTAGTATGACTTCTGAATAATACTTCAATCTATATCGCAAAACTTTCAAACTTCCGATTAGTTTAAAACAATCTAGTAGCGCTTACATGCATGCTACTATCGGAATAGTATTAGGGTGTGACTAGATAACAACTGAAGCTAACATTTCCATTTTCGAGTTACATTCTAGTCACATCGAACTTCCTTTTCGATGAAGCTACAACTCTCTTCTATGGTAAATGTTATCTTTGGCCAATTTACCACCTGGACTTTAACCTTAGTTGTTTTACAATTCTTTCTTTGATGTCTTTTTTTTGCGTATCGTATCATATTCTTTCATTCAGTCTCTATTTCATGATAAATATTATTATTCACATCACATTCCTGTTGAACAAACTATCACAAGTGTAAGTTTTGTCGTCAGTACCTGCCGTCACTGTCAGGATGACTAATTTTCCTACTTCTTTTACAACAAGGAGTTGTTTATTAGGGTTTCTGTAATTGGGGTGTTATAGTACCTATTTCACAGTTTCAAAGTTAAATCTTAAGTAAGTTTTTCAGCCATTTATAATGAAACGCCCAGATGGACCTCAATACGATGAAGACTGTTGTCTGTAGTTTTCTTCTACACTCTGACGCCGAGTAAATGTAAGTACTAATAAGTACTAATATCTCTCTGAACATTTGTGCACTTACTAACTTTGATGACGACTCATAACACATTACCCTGCTCTTTAGGCTTCGGAGATTGGTATCGACATTGATTTGCTGTCTTTAAATAAATGGTATTTTACGAGTATTTTCTAGTTTAAACAGGATCCAACTGAGTTGCAAGAAGATGAGGCTCTCAGAAATTCAAAGACTGAGTGAAATCTATGTCTAGCGTCTACTGAATTCCATGTACTGACAGTTTCCTATAAACTAGCAATTTCATGGATTTCAAGCAGCCTGAAGTATCTTTCTACCAACGCAACTTTTGTTTAAATTCATTCGGACAATTCTCAACCGTTAGTGTCGTCACGGTTTCATTTTCTGGAAAGTGCTATATTTGTTCAGGATTTAATGTAGTCCTTGTTGGTTCTTTCTTCTTCTCCAGCCTGCACTGATCCAAATAACTCGTTCTTGGTTTTTACCAATTAACGTTCCCTGGTCATCGTACTTTCCAGTTTTAAATGTTCTAATTCTAAACAGGGACGCTGGAATTACTGATACCGGTCTCGTCGACAGTTTAGTTTTTCTGGCGGTAGTATCGAGCCTTTCTCTTCGTAAGTATAAAATTGAGAGCAGGTTGTTAGTTTCATCATTTGTCACCTGTCCACCATGTCGTCGTAAGAACAAGAAACAAAATACATCACAGAGCAAAAACGTGCACAAAAAGAAAAGCAGTGCAGCGGACTCTGCAGTAAAATGATAGCCTAGAGTCTGAAGCACATTTTGTAATTTGCATACAGGTGGGTCTAGGGGACGCGAACCTTGTGCGCTGAGCGCTCCTATCGTAACCTGCTCAGGGGAATGTAAAACGACGCGAAACAAATAGCGAGATCGCCATCTGACGGAATGACAAAATGGCTGTAACTGGAAAAATAAGGGTTGACGGCTTAAGTAAATCCGCCTGGAGGCGCGTCCTGGAGATGTGGCGGTAATTAGCGAGCGCGCTGGCCGGCCGGCAGCCAGGAAAAACTTGTCCTGCGGCACTTTCCGTCCCTGCACTCCGTCTTCCCACTCTTTACGGTGGTTTTGTTGCACCACTGCACCTCGACAACTGTGAAACCACGTCACACTCGGGTAATCAAACCCGTAAGTCCTGAGGCGACTGCCTGAAGTGCTAAGATCGAAACAGCGAAAAGGGAACTGTTCAGCATCCAACATATTGGGAGGGGGAGAGGGGAGGACAGCGGAAATACACATTATCTTTGTGCAAACGGGAGGGGTTAAGGAAACGAAACACAGTTTCTGGCAGAATAAAACTCAAAATTGTTACCACCACTTTATGATAGGCACGAAATACTTGCGGTGTACCTACCTGAGAGACTGTATGAGATTTCCAATCGCAAAGAAGGCAAGTGATGACAAATGTTCCTTGTGAAATACAGGCAATGTATCAAAATATGCAGTTGAAGTCGTAAAGGCGGCCCGAGTGGCCGTTCGGTTCTAGGCGCTACAGTCTGGAGCCGAGCGACCGCTACGGTCGCAGGTTCGAATCCTGCCTCGGGCATGGATGTGTGTGATGTCCTTAGGTAAGTTAAGTTTAAGTTGTTCCAAGTTCTAGGCGACTGATGACCTCAGAAGTTACGTCGCATAGTGCTCAGAGCCATTTGAACCATTTGAAGTCGTAAGTTCACGAATGTTAATGAATTTCATAAAATAAATTGATGCCAAATCACAGTAAGACCCAGTGTTTACAGTTTCTGACACACAATTCAGCTAAAACCAACTGTTTGATTACACAGAATGGTCATATGACTTGTGAATCTGAACGATTCATTTCCTATGTCCTCAGATACACGGTAAGCTTTCAAAGCCCATGTTCAAAACTGAATGTTTCTATATCTACAAATAGAAAAGTTTCTGCAGTAAGTGATAGCGCAAGATGGTTATTACCCTATTTCGTTTACTTTCGTTCCCTTGTCATATATCATCATATTTACAGTTAAATATTTCCGTTTACAAATGGTATTTTTTGCCTAGAAACGAGCAGTTCGAACAACATGCAGTGTAAGACCCGAATTTCTCCCGGCGTATACAAATAGCTGTGAATGCAGCCTGTTGACGTTGTCGACAACCGCCGATATTTTGACAGGAGCGCACCATACCATTTTCAAGGCAAAACTCCAGGAAGCGCTGCGCATGGGAATTTAATATCTCGGTATTCAGAGAAATTCCGGAAACACAACAGAAAAACACACTGTAAATAGTAGCACCATCACATAGCAAAGATCACCGACGTCAGAAGTTATCTATAATGAAATCAATAATCACGGCCTGAGGTAGCATTATCTCTGTCCCTCTGTTTTCTGACAAATTACAGAACAGAATTCTATGCACAATTTAAACAAAACCACCATTTCTATTTATAAGGTTACTTGCTAATTAAATTTCAACAGCTTTCTTAATAACACTATCCCAATAGCTGGAAGCCCATAGCAAACTCTTCTTGCTGTTGTATTCCATAGATAATAATCGAAGGTTTCTTTGAAAACCGAGGCATTAAATTTGCTTGCATATCGTTTACTTTCTGCCGTTTTTTCCTTCTAAATGGCAGGGTGTCCTCCTGTTTCAATACCGGCGATTCTCTACTACGTCACCCGGCCGCGTTCTCGTAAGTTATTTGAGTATGTAACGTATGTTCACGAACCTCTCAGGAGTTTGGGGATTATGACATTGGTCTTTCACTGCCTATTTCCTTCAACATGGTTTGTTGTCAACAATACGAGCTTATTCCCAAGAATTAGCAGATTTCAGACAGTTAATACTACGTGGTTATCCAATATGCATATGTGTCGCATTTCCGTCACTCTTGTGCAGAAAAGCCCACAGAATTCTGCTGCATCCATTTTTAATAAGCTACCACAAGAACTATAAAATCTTAGCTGTTGTCCTCGCACTTTCAAGTCTAAACTGAAGAACAACATATTTTATTTTTGGTACTGGTTTCTGCTGCACTATTGATTTATTTACTCGTAGTGATTACAAAGTTACACATTGAGTTCGTTTCGGCGTTTTTGCCATTGTCAAGCATTCTTGTGCAATTGGTATAATACATTTAATATTGTTCTTTACGTCTACGCTACTTTCTTTCTCTAAGCATGCCATCTTACAAGCTAAGACGTAAGCGTAATGTGCTATACGTAGACAAACTAACATAGACGTAAGGAAAAACATTATAGCTATTATACCACAGATAAGCTAGTTAATGGCAAAAATACCGAAACGAGCTTGACGTGTAACTCTATAATCACGTCAAATAAATACATCAATATTCCAACAAAAATCCGTACCAAATATAAAATATGTCGTTCTTGACCTCGTGCGCGCCGCGGAAAAACTAGGAAAGAGATTGTTCAATGTAACTAAACCGAAGAATTTCCTCATGGCTCACTCCTGTTCTGCCGGAGGATTCCTGGAAAAAATGTGAGCAAAAAAGCTGTGTTGTATTGTTGATTTCGCTAATATACACTGAGCAGCTTCTCATCTGCAAAGTGTTAATGTAAATTTTATTTTATTTATTATTATCATTTCTGATATAATTTCGGGTACTCGCCCGTTCGACAACCATGGAGATAGGCCCCGAATTTGGTCCTCCGGATGTAGATGTAAAAGTAAATGAATTATAGAACCAACAGTTTAATAAGTCAGAATACACCCTGCGAGTTATCTTAGAAGACAGACCGAAGAAAGGCAAACCAACGTTCACAGTTTTTATAAAATTTAGAAAAACCTATGACAGTGTTAGCTGCAACAAGATCCTTGAAATTTTTTAAGATAGCTTGGATAATACACAATGGTCGATCGCCGCCCGGTTCTAGGCGCTTCAGTCTGGAACCGCGTGACCGCTACGGTCGCAGGTTCGAATCCTGACTCGGGCATGGATGTGTGTGATGTCCGTAGGTTAGTTAGGTTTAAGTAGTTCTGAGTTCTAGGGGACTGATGACCACAGATATTAAGTCCCATAGTGCTCAGAGCCATTTGAACCATTTTTGAACAGTGGTTGATAGGTTATTTGCTCGAACATCTTGTACAGAAATTACAGTATACTTACAGTCGAAGATCATGAAAAGATGGTGGTGGTTTTGAAGGAAGAGAGACTGGGTTGAAGCCCATCCCCTACGTTACCCGATAGATACACATAAAAAAAAAAGATGCAGGACTTCGGTTCCGAGAGTTCCGGAACCTGGACACAAAATTGGAATAGAGATTAACATAAACATCATTTCCACAATTTTTATTTCTCATGAAAACCACACATTGCATGTTGTACCACCACGCAGAGAGACCTTCAGTGGTGGTCCAGATAACTGTACATACTATCCACACCAGTACCTGTAATACCCAGTAGCACGTCTTCTTGCATTGATGCATGTATGTATTCGTCGTGGCATACTGTCCAAAAGTTCATCAAGGCACTGTTGATCCAGATTGTTCCACTCCTCAACGGCGATTCAGCGTAGATACCTCAGAGTCGTCCATGAAGACGTATGCCTCGCCACTATGCTGCCGATATGGTTGCACTGCGGTCGGATGGTAGCACGCACATATCGTACAGCCGCTACGGCGCCTTCCACAACCCCCAGCAGCGTACGTCTGCCCACACAATGCCACCCCAAAACAGCAGGGAATCTTCACCTTGCTGCAATCGTTGGACAGTGTGTCGAAGGCGTTCAGCCTGACCGGGTTGCCTCCAAACAAACACGACTCCCACAATTGTGTGGTTGAAGGCATATGCGACACTCATCGGTGAAGAGAACGTGATGTCAATGCTGAGCAGTCCATTCGGCATGTTGTTGGGCCAATCTGTACCACGCTGCATGGTGTCGTGGTTGCAGATATGGATGTCGCCATAGACGTCGGGAGTGAAGTTGCGCATCATGCAGCCTATTGCCCGCAGTTTGAGTCGTAACACGACGTCCTGTGGCTGCACGTCAAGCATTATTCAACATGGATGGCGTTGCTGTCAGTGTTCCTCCGAGCCATAATCCTTAGGTAGCAGTCATCCACTGCAGTAGTAGCCCTTGGGCGGCCTGAGCAAGGCATATCATCGATAGTTCCTGTCTCTCCGTACAACATAGCTTTGGTTCACTCCGAGACGCCTGGACACTTCCCTTCTTGAGAGCCCTTCCTGGAACGAAGCAACAATTCGTAAGCGATCGAACCACGGTATTGACCGTCCAGGCGTGTTTGAACTACAGTACCTCCTTCCCGGTGGAATGACTGGAACTGATCGGCTGTCGGACCCCCTCCGTCTAATAGCCTCTGCTCATGCATGTTTGTTTACATCTTTGGGTGGGTTTAGTGACATCTCTGAACAGTCAAAGGGACTGTGTCTGTGATACAATATCCACAGTCAACGTCTATCTTCAGGAGTTCTGGGAACTGGGGTGATGCAAAACTTATTTTCATGTGTGTATATATTACGCAAGAAGTAAAGCACAGCTAGGAGACTTTTCTGGGCAAGATAGGGTTTGGAAACTACGAGAACAAGCCGTAGAAACTCTGACTGTGGGAGGGCGGACGTTATCTTGTTGAAATGTAAGCCCAGGTTTGTTTGGCACAAACGGCAACAAAATGGGACATAGAATATCGTCGACGGACCGCTGTAAGAGTGCCGCAAATGATAACCATAGGGATCCTGCTATGAAATGGAATGGTACCCCAGAACATTACTTCGGGCTGTCGGGTCATATAGCGACCGACAGACATGTTGATATCCCACTGCGTTCGCGGCGTATCCAGACACGTTCCCGTCGGTCATCGGTGCTCACTGCGAATCCGCACTCATCATTGAACACAATTCTACTCCCAACTGTCCACCTGTGCTCATACCAATCTAGCTATTCCACTTTTCATCCCTCTATCTTCGACGCCTTTTCTCCAACTTTACAATCTGAATTACAACTCATCCTTGTTTGTGCTAGAAAATGCTGTGCTATATGTCAACACCGTAAACCAATGAGCTTGGTTACTAATATCTGATGATGATACATCAGTGACCACGGTGAAAATATATGGGCTGAAGGCATATCTTTGATACAACCCATCTATAGCTGATATGCAGCTGCATTGCTACTTCCTTGTATATTAGCCCCATTATACATGTCCTGAATAAGATGTCATTCCCATTACATGGTGAATAAATGTTGTCAAAGTGACAGTATGCAGTGAGTAATACTAACCATAAGTCCCAGCCATTGTTGTGGGGAGTGGAAGAAACAACCTCCCCTCCCCCCCCTCCCCCCCACTCCCCACACACAAAGGCTGCATCTAAGTAACAAGCCCTACCTGTCCCCTTCGGTGGAGACACCTTAAACTATGCATCACGCTTCCGAGTAAGCTAAAGTTCTGCAAGGGGATTAAAACAGCTTAAATGTTGTTCTTAATCTAAACTGATGCCGGCCGTTGTGGCCGACGAACGGTTCTAGGCGCTTCAGTCTGGAACCACGCGACCGCTACGTTCACAGGTTCGATGGATGTGTGTGATGTCCTTAGGTTAGTTAGGTTTAAGTAGTTCTAAGTTCCAGGGGACTGATGACCTCTGATTTTACGTCCCGTAGTGCTCAGAGCCATTTGAACCATTCGACACTGATATTGGACTATGTATCGATATCAAAACATATTATAAAAATGGTTGTATATACGAGTGTATCTATGTTTCAAATCTCCTTCTGAACCACTGCACCGATTGCAACACAACTTGGTACACATATCCTTTACCGTCAGGCAATAATCGCTGTATGTGTAAGAACCGCCTATGGGTCGTAGTTCAGGAGGTATGACGTCATAAACAATGAGATGCGTGAAAAAGTGCCGCATTGTGCATGACGTTTACATTTGTTACTTTTGTGCAGCTAACTCTAGTCACAATAAATTTTGCAGACAGTATCCACGTGCGCAGCTAAACACACCTACAAAATTATATCATGATAACGTAAGTAGTTCAGGAGATATGACATCAAAGACACAGATGCGTGAAAAACTGTCGCATCATGCATAACATTTCAATTTATTATTTCGTTACTGCTAGCTCTGTTCGCACCATACATTGTAGGCAGTGTCCAGATACGCCGCTGACATTTTCACATGTACGTGGAAATGATTTTTTTCGATATTGCCCTAGAAACGCAGCTCATTGATTGTTTCCCTGTCTAATAAAATATTGGCAGAGTGAGCACTCAGGCAGTGTTGAGTTTGTCTGCTAAAGGTTAATAAAGTTCCTAAATGTGCTAACCGCAGCAACTGTGTGCACTTATCACAAACAAAGGAAACAGAGTGAAGTGCAACGCAGTAACACAGCAGACAACAACTGCCACACACACACTACTGTCAACTAGACATAAGAACAACTGTTCTGCAGCCCCAGTCAGGTCTTCAGTTCGGTTTGTCAGGTAATAACGACCCACTCATTATGGCAGTACATACTTGCAGCCCACAACAGTGAAGTTAACGCATGCAAAAGGGAAACAGTCTTTCAGTAGAAATGGCACAATAAACGTTTTTAGGAGATAAGTTCTTGATAGTTGAACAGCACCAGCCACAAATTGCTTTTAGGTTATTTTATTTAAGAAGTATCGTTACCGGTTTCGATTTTTTTTAACAATTCATCATCAGACGGTTTTTTAATGCTTTCATCAATACAGATCATGCACTGGTTTCCTGTGAGTTGCACTGGAGTAAACAGTAATTTTTAAATTGCAAACGTGTAACCAAAATGGTTGCGCTACGTATTTGTGTTGGAATACAAATTACGTGAAACGTCTATCTGGCTCATTTGTATTAGTAGTTTTCTTGCAATGAAATACATTTTCAAGGATTTTTGTGTTTTCACATCCATAAGCGTTCCACTGCATTGTAAACCACTTTCGTTCGGTTACAAAACGAATTTTCAATGTGCACTATACGTTTCGAGTTATATCATACGAAAACAAATATATAGTTTGCAAATTGCATGAGTATCAAAGAGGCTAGAGTGCGATGATACAAACACATGTCATTGTTGGGGTGAGGAGGAGCAAGGAAACGTAAATTACTCTTATATTAGATTGAAATGGTGTTTCACATTACATCTATGGCATTCAATGCAGACAGAAATGATAAATGGGTGGGATTATGTGAATTATAGCACTACAAAATTGTTTTATATAACGACAGATAGGCAAATGTGGGCAAGAATTGCGTGAATTCTTATGTGCTGTTTGAACACCGATGTGATAATACGATAGAATTTATTAGTACTTAACGCCATAAATAATACTGACTTTTGTAGGTACTTGTATGATCTGTTACTTAATTTGCAGACAGGAGTACAGATATTATTTACGTTGCAGCACGAAAGTACTTTCTGGAAGTTTTTCAGGAAAGGAGTGTTAGTCAATTCAGCCTGCTCATTAAAGATATTATCAGGGGAAGTGTTTTTGTGTGTATACAGGGTGGTCCATTGATAGTGACTGGGCCAAATATCTCACGAAATAAGCATCAAACGAAAAAACTACAAGGAACGAACCTCGTCTAGCTTGAAGGGGGAAACCAGATGGAGCTATGTGGAGATATGGTTGGCCCGCTAGATGGCGCAGCCATAGGTCATCGAATATCAACGGCTTTTTTTTAAAAATAGGAACCCCTTTTTATTACATATTCGTGTAGTACGTAAAGAAATATGAATGTTTTAGTTGGACCACTTTTTTCGCTTTGTGATAGATGGCGCTGTAATAGTCACAAACGTATAAGTACTTGGTATCACATAACATTCCGCCAGTGCGGAAAGTATTTGCTTCGTGATACATTATCAGTGTTACAATAGACCGTTTACCAATTGCGGATAAGGTCGATATCGTGTATGGGTATTGTGATCAAAATGCCTAACTGGCATGTGCTATGTATGCTGCTCGGTATCCTGGGCGATATCATCAAAGTGTCCGGACCGTTCGCCGCATAGTTACGTTATTTAAGGAAACAGGAAGTGTTCAGCCACATGTGAAACGTCAACCACGACCTGCACACACAAGTAGGTGTTTTAGCTAATCCGCACATCAGTAGCAGACAAATTGCGCTAGGATTGGGAATCTCAAAAACGTCGGTGTTGAGATTGCTACATGAATATCGATTGCACCCGTATCATATTTCTATGCACCAGGAATTGCATGGCGACGACTTTGAACGTCGTGTACAGTTCTGCCACTGCGCACAAGCGAAATTGCGGAACGATGACAGATTTTTTGCACGCGTTCTATTTAGCGACGAAGCGTCATTCACCAACAGTGGTAACGTAAACCGGCATAATATGTCCTATTGGGCAACGGAAAACACACGATGGCTGCGACAAGTGGAACATCAGCGACGTTGTCGGGTTAATGTATGGGAGGAAGGATAATTGGCCCCCATTTTATCAATGGCAATCTAAATGGTGCAATGCATGCTGATTTCCTACGTAATGTTCTACCGATGTTACTACAAGATATTTCACTGCATGACAGAATGGCGATGTACTTCCAACATGATGGATGTCCGCCACATAGCTCGCTTCGGGTTGAAGCGGTATTGAATAGCATATTTCATGACATGTGGATTGATCGTCGAAGCACCATACCATGGCTAGCACGTTTACCGGATCTGACGTTCCCGGATTTCTTTCCGTGGGGAAAGTTGAAGGATATTTGCTATCGTGATCCACCGGCAACGCCGAACACCATGCGTCAGCGCACTGTCAATCCATGTGCAAACATTACGAAAGACGAACTACTCGCAGTTGAGAGGAATGTCGTTACACGTATTGCCAAATGCATTGAGATTGATGGACATTATTTTGAGCATTTATCGCATTAATGTGGTATTTACAGGAGATCACGCTGTAACGACATGCGTTCTCAGAAATGACAAGTTCACAAAGGTACATGTATCACATTGGAATAACCGTAATAAAATGTTCAAACGTACCTGCGTTCTGTATTTCAATTTAAAAAACCTACATGTTACCAACTGTTCGTCTAAAATTGTGAGCCGTACGTTTGTGACTATTACAGCGCCATCTATCACAAAGCGAAAAAAGTGGTCCAACTAAAACATTCATATTTCTTTATGTACTACACGAATCTGTAATAAAAATGGGGGTTCCTATTTAAGACAAAACGCTGTTGATATCCGTTTGACCTATGGCAGCGCCATCTAGCGGGCCAACCAGAGCGCCATCTGGTTTCCCCCTTCAAGCTAGACGAGTTTCATTCTTTGTAGCTTTTTCGTTTGACGCTTATTTCGTGAGATATTTGGCCCGCTCACGATCAGTGGACTACCTTCTATATTTATATTTCCTCTAATATATTCCTCCAATGTATACTTCTTCTGCTAAATGTAATATTTTCATATTAGTTTCAGTGTTTGTCATTGAAGGGTTTTCTTCTGCAATGCATTCCAGCGCAACCATTGAGGTTACACGTTTGTCACTTGTAACGTATTGTTTATCCAAGGGCAATCACAGGAAACCTATGTAGGCTGTGACCTGTATAAATGAAAGCATGAAAAAACCGTCTGATAATGAATTGTGAAAAACTTCGAAACCGGTAACGGTCCTTTTTGAATAAAGTAACCTAAAACTAATTTGTGTCTGATTGCTTCGACAATTTGCTTTATAAAACAACTACGGTGTCCAACGAAGTCTATATACGACCAAATTGCAGGTATTTAGGAGCCCCGGTACATCACCTTTGCACGGACGGTAACGTGATACTTCGCATTAAGTGCCCACTTATACTCGCCTCTGGATGGGAGCTGGCGCACTAGTGACTTCCTCATTGCCGCAGGAGCAGATAATGAAGGCCATCGCCAAGTCCACAACGGCGCCGCCGAGTCGGGACGTACCGCCTCCCCGCGAGGAGGCGAGGTCGAGGCAGCAGCAGTTTGCAGGGGCTGATTAGCAGCGGAGGGGTAGCCGCAGTGCATCGCGCCGAAACCGCACGTAGGCTCTGTGGCCGAGTCTGGAGCCGGCTGAGTGCGGGTCTGCGACCGCGCCGGTAAATCGCGCGGGTTGCCTGCCTGCATTAAACACCAGCCGCAAGGAGCCACAACTCTCCCAGGCCGCTGCTTGAGGCGGAGGGGGCTCCAAGGCGGCCCAAGTGTCCACTGAGGAGGAGGAGGGGCCGTCCCGAGCGACTAGGGGAACAGCCACTCCCATCTCTATTGCCTCGTTTATTATACCCTCCTACAAAGTTCATCACCTGCACCAGGATGCTGATATCCCCATTGATTCCTGCTCTCGTA
Source organism: Schistocerca gregaria (assembly GCF_023897955.1). Classification (NCBI taxonomy): domain Eukaryota; kingdom Metazoa; phylum Arthropoda; class Insecta; order Orthoptera; family Acrididae; genus Schistocerca; species Schistocerca gregaria. Next base: position 504,720,068 of record NC_064926.1, on the reverse strand, counting down.
TAAGACGATGTTCATCTGCAGCTAAATTAGCTGGCTGATTGAGGCAGGTAAAGCACTTTTGTTCTTTGCATCTTTGTTCAACCGTCCTTATAACCTGCCGCAACTTCAGACCTGCCACATTCCCTTGGTGTGTGGTATACCCCGGATTATCTTCCACGCAAAATTATTGGGATTTAAATTTCGCTGGAGGGCCCGACATACAGCATGTTTCACAATTTTTGGTGTTACCGCCAGACACCACACATGTTAGGTGGTAGCCTTTAAATCGGCTGCGGTCCGTTATTATACGTCGGACCCACGTGTCGTCACTAAAAGTGATTGCAGACCGAGCGCCGCCACACGGCAGGTCTAGTCTAGAGAGACTCCCTAGCACTCGCCCCAGATGTACAGCCGACTTTGCAAGCGATGGTTCACTGGCTACATACACTCTCATTTTGCAGAGACGACAGTTTAGCATAGCCTTCAGCTACGTCATTTGCTACGACCTAGAAAGACACCATATTAAGTTATTATTGATATTGATATTGTGAATCATGTACCTTCGAGAGCGACGTTCATCATTAATGGATTAAAGTTAAGTATCAAACTAATTATGTCCGCTTTCTGAATTCTCATTCCTTGTCATGTTCCAGACCTCACGTCAGTATAGTTCTTCCCTCCTCACGCCAGCCTGCGGGAGCTAAAACGCGTGCATTTCGGCCTCCCTTCGTAACACTGTGTTGGCTCTTATGCCAACACAACAAAATTCATGTTACACACTTCTAGAGATTGTAGATGGGACTTTTTGTTTTATCGCGTTATAGGGGAGAGAGTGTGGCAGATATGATACTCGAGTTGGGATGGAAGTCATTACAGCATAGACGTTTTTCGTCGCGGCGAGACCTTATTACGAAATTTCAGTCACCAACTTTCTCTTCCGAATGCGAAAATATTTTGTTGAGCCCAACCTACGTAGGTAGGAATGATCATCAAAATAAAATAAGAGAAATCAGAGCTCGAACAGAAAGGTTTAGGTGTTCGTTTTTCCCGCTCGCTGTTCGGGAGTGGAATAGTAGAATAGTTTGATTGTGGTTCGATGAACCCTCTGCCAAGCACTTAAATGTGAATTGCAGAGTAGTCATGTAGATGTAGTAGATCAAGTGTTTCAATCCGCAAGCGTAATTGCTCAAGAGACTTGACCTCGGTAGCGTACACTAGGCTTTTAACATGATCCAACACAGAGAAACCCATGGGATTTAAATCCGGAGATCTTGGAGGTCGCCGACCGTGGTGGCCGAGTGGTTCTAGGCGCTTCAGTCTGGAGCCGCGCGACTGCTACAGTCGCAGGTTCGAATCCTGCCTCGGGAATGGATGTCCGTGATGTACTTAGGTTGGTTAGGTTTAAGTAGTTCTTAAGTCTAGGGGACAGATGACCTCAGATGTTAAGTCCCATAGTGCTCAGGGCCATTTGAACCATTTGTAACTTGGAGGTCATGGCACAGGCCCTCCTACACCTATCCAAAGTTGACCGTACATCCGAGTTAGAAGCCGGCGCACTCGTAAATGAAAATGTGCTGGAGCACAGAGGTGCGTGAATCATACGTCCAGGCTTTGGCTCAGTGGTAAATCACCACTTACATCTGGAAGTACAGTTCGCAGAAACCGCATGTACTGCTCTGCGCTTAGTCTCTGTGGTAAGAAGTAGGGCCAATTATACGGACTCCGAGCAGTCCACCGCAGACATTCAGAGCATAACGCTGCTCATGTCGTGGTACATGTGTTGCATCAGGATTGACATCGACGACAATGATACACTTATGGTACTAAAAAATATAGTCACGTGCAAACCCGGCCTCATCCGTAACAGGATACTGTTTTACAAATAGGAGATTCCGAGTACACTGTTGTCGCACCCATTGGGGAAATCTGCAACGTTGAGGGCTTGTGCTCGCCAGAGATGATAGGGATATAGTGCTTGCCGATGTAAAATTCGCCACACACTGCTATGACTCAGGATACGCTCTTCTGTAGCAATCCTCCTTGTTGAAGTACCCAGTTGTTGGTGGACACTACATAAAACCCTCTCCTCAACTTTAGGTTTTATGGATCTGGATCGACCTTCTTGTACATGCTGTGCGAAACTCCCAGTTTGTCTAAGGCACTGATGTAACCACCTAAATGTAGGCCTGTCGGGCTGCTGCGGAGAGGAAAATCTTCCTCATGCAATCGTGTAGAGTCAAGGGCACTGTCACTATCTTTCTCATACGTGAAGTGCATGTCAGCGTACTCTTCATGGTGTAGCCTCTGAACACGGTACCTTCACGTTCATAACCAATCGTGAGGCCGATTTGGCATAGTGCACAGATGGGGAAAAGCGAAGTATTTAGGCATTCGTAAACAAACAGATAGTCAGTCCTAAATCTTGAGATACCAACGTAAATATCGCGGTATCCCGGTGCTTTTACATTTGGTTCCCAGCTAGAATTAATGTGTTACCTCGGCAACGGTTGATTTGCGGACTCATTCATATTCGAGCTTTTTAGTTACTTTCGGCCTGTACTTTCCATGTGTAAATTATTGACCGTGACTTCTGAAATTCTCTGCATATACAGGGTGATTCTGTGGTGACTTTCTAGGATGATGAAGAAGGGTAACTGTATCAATTTGAGGTATGGGTCCTGTACCGGAAACGAACGAGTCGAAAGCTACAACCGAAAACCGTACTGATAGCTCTGACAGTGTAACACATGTATCAGTACTGTAGTTGCTAATATTGTACGTTAGGAAACTTCCAGAGGTGGTAGTATGGACCAAAACAAGCAAAAATGTCCAGTAAACATAGGTCTAAAATACATACCTGAGGAACTATGAGCAATTGTTCGTCTTCGTTTTGTGTGAAGCACGTCTCCTCTGTTTCCTCTTAATGTATGGTCTTCAGAGCCCACGTTTACTGGACTTTTTTCCTTGTTTTGGTCCATAGTACCATGTCTAAAAGTTGCCTAACGTTCAGTTTTAGCAGCAACAGTACCAGTACATATATTCCACTGTCAGAAGTATCAGAATGGTTTTCGCTTATAACTTTCGACTCGTTCGTTTCCAGTATAGTGATCTTTTACCTCAAATTGGCAAATTTATCCTTGTCCATCATCCTACAAACTTTGTGACCTCTTAACGGAATCGCCCTGTATGCACACACTCTTAGGGCGCCGGTGGCTCTAACTTCGACGCTCTGTAGCGACGTTTCCGGTCGTGGGCTCCGACGTGAAGCGTGATCTACTAACAACCTCTAGAAGTGTGTAACATGAATCGTGAAGTACCGGGTACACTTGAAACTAAGCTTTCAGGAGGCGGCAACACTGTATGGAAGGATCACAATAACTAACCGAGTGGTTTCGCCTGTGACCTGGAAGCCCTATTTCTATGAACGGTTAGTTACCTGGACTCCGTCATTGTTGGTCTCGGACTTTCTGGGCGTCGGGTTAGCAACCTGACCACATAAAACGTTCTACCGCTCCAGGAAGAACAAGAAAAATTCGGTGAACCGAAAGTTCCAAACTTGAACCCAAATATAAGAAACTCTATGGGGAAATCTAAGATCGCCATACGTTGGAATGAGCAAATCTAGGCTTGAGGTCTGGATTTTTCTGATTACAAGTTTGCAGTCAATACCTACCAACATTGGAGGAATGACCACTTCTGTGAATTTAAAAATAATTGGTGGTAAGACAAACACAATGTACATAAAAAGTGGAGAAGTAGGGCTGAAAATAAATAGCTATAAGACGAAATGTGAATAAGAAATGAAAATGCCGCTTCTCGACTTATAGAACAAGAGAAGGCACTGCAAGATCCTGATTGATTTCCATATTTTGGCAGCCTTATCTGTAAAATGGAGACGTCGATGCAGTCGTCAGTAGTAGACCTGTGAAAACTTCTGTTGTCTTATAAAGAATGCGATCCGTATAGCAGCTAGGTTCTATAACTGTATCCACAAAACATCGACAGCGCTCCAGTACCGATAGCCATGTAGGCATGTGAGACCATGGAAACGTCTGTAAAATTAGCACACAAGCTCAGTGTTTGTCACTAATGATGTTTGAGACGAATTTTGAAGGTCAGTTATCGTGCCCAAATTCCAAATAATGAAGTGCTGAGAAGAAGTGGTCCAACCAGCCTGCACAAAATCGTTGCTGAAAGAAGACTGAAGATTGCAGGGCATGTTCTTCGCATGAAAGATGGAAGAATGCCCAACCAAATCAGCACTGTTGCGGAAACCAACAAATGGGTACAGAAGTAGAGGAAAACCTCAAACACCTGGAAACGAAGTTTTGGAAAGGATCTTCAGTGTGTGGACGTATAGGTGAAACAAGTGCTGTATCTTTGTAAGAGGTACAGAGGCGAGCGAAAGGGCCAGGGCTTACTCCAGTCCACTACTACCAGCGGCACGTCACCATAACGCACCTGTGCTTAACACACGAAGGACTGCACCATAATCTAAGGTAAAATTAAAAGTTAATATAATTTTTCCGAACGTTGTCAGTCTATGCTGAAATATACACTCCTGGAAATTGAAATAAGAACACCGAGAATTCATTGTCCCAGGAAGGGGAAACTTTATTGACACATTCCTGGGGTCAGATACATCACATGATCACACTGACAGAACCACAGGCACATAGACACAGGCAACAGAGCATGCACAATGTCGGCAATAGTACAGTGTATATCCACCTTTCGCAGCAATGCAGGCTGCTATTCTCCCATGGAGACGATCGTAGAGATGCTGTATGTAGTCCTGTGGAACGGCTTGCCATGCCATTTCCACCTGGGGCCTCAGTTGGACCAGCGTTCGTGCTGGACGTGCAGACCGCGTGAGACGACGCTTCATCCAGTCCCAAACATGCTCAATGGGGGATAGATCCGGAGATCTTGCTGGCCAGGGTAGTTGACTTACACCTTCTAGAGCACGTTGGGTGGCACGGGATACATGCGGACGTGCATTGTCCTGTTGGAACAGCAAGTTCCCTTGCCGGTCTAGGAATGGTAGAACGATGGGTTCGATGACGGTTTGGATGTACCGTGCACTATTCAGTGTCCCCTCGACGATCACCAGAGGTGTACGGCCAGTGTAGGAGATCGCTCCCCACATCATGATGCCGGGTGTTGGCCATGTGTGCCTCGGTCGTATGCAGTCCTCATTATGGCGCTCACCTGCACGGCGCCAAACACGCATACGACCTTCATTGGCACCAAGGCAGAAGCGACTCTCATCGCTGAAGACGACACGTCTCCATTCGTCCCTCCATTCACGCCTGTCGCGACACCACTGGAGGCGGGCTGCACGATGTTGGGGCGTGAGCGGAAGACGGCCTAACGGTGTGCGGGACCGTAGCCCAGCTTCATGGAGACGGTTGCGAATGGTCCTCGCCGATACCCCAGGAGCAACAGTGTCCCTAATTTGCTGGGAAGTGGCGGTGCGGTCCCCTACGGCACTGCGTAGGATCCTACGGTCTTGGCGTGCAAACGTGCGTCGCTGCGGTCCGGTACCAGGTCGACGGGCACGTGCACCTTCCGCCGACCACTGGCGACAACATCGATGTACTGTGGAGACCTCACGCCCCACGTGTTGAGCAATTCGGCGGTACGTCCACCCGGCCTCCCGCATGCCCACTATACGCCCTCGCTCAAAGTCCGTCAACTGCAAATACGGTTCACGCCCACGCTGTCGCGGCATGCTACCAGTGTTAAAGACTGCGATGGAGCTCCGTATGCCACGGCAAACTGGCTGACACTAACGGCGGCGGTGCACAAATGCTGCGCAGCTAGCGCCATTCGACGGCCAACACCGCGGTTCCTGGTGTGTCCGCTGTGCCGTGCGTGTGATCATTGCTTGTACAGCCCTCTCGCAGTGTCCGGAGCAAGTATGGTGGGTCTGACACACCGGTGTCAATGTGCTCTTTTTTCCATTTCCAGGAGTGTATTAATGTTAACAGTGCAAAGTCTCTGAACGATCAAATGAATATGGTAGGCAAAATATTGGATGTTAACAAATATAAGTGACGCTGAATAACAAAACTACAAAGCTGAAAATTGTTCAAAATCTGAAAATATATGTCAAAGTAAAAGTTACAAGTCTGAAGTTGGCCAGAGTAATATTATGGCTAAAGTTGGCATTTCACTAAAAACTGATGCTGCTAAATATTAGACCGAAAAGCTGAAAATTCGTATGTAGCCTCAGTCTCATCTATAAATATTAAATGTTTGACACTATACAGCTACCTCCGTTAGGTTTCAAGTTATTGACTGAAAACCAAATTTTGAACTGAAACATCCATATTTATGGTAAATTATGTATCGTTTGTGTTTGTAATAGTAAGTTCTAATTACAGCACGCGATTACATTCATGGAAAATACAGCTATACGAAGTTTCAAGAGCGTATTGTAAATAGCAACGGTTACAAGGATTCTTAAAGGGTCCGTTCATAGGTCACATTCTACTGTCGGTTCCGTTCTAAAAATTCTAGCCGGCAAAGTTTAAATGCACTCGAACTAAAACATATCAGTAACTAAAGCAAACTTTATTTATACAAAAATTAAGAAGATTGTAAATTGTTCAATGACAGAGCCATTAATTAATACGTGTCCGACAAAGTGGCCATTTAGATACTGGTACCTGTGCCTAGGGCAGTTGATAGCAGATGTTCCGTTTGGCAGTCCGCTGCGCCCCTACATAAATGCAGCCAGAGAGGCAGTAAAAAGGAGACACTTCGTGCCGAGATATCAATCTGTCCGCGTCAGTGAAACGCTTGCTCGCTCTGTGTCTCGGATGACGTCAGAACAGGGCAGCTACCAAAACCGTTTTCGGTAAAAGTAGGAAGTGAACTATTGAAGACTGTACATCGTCCTGGATCGCTTAGATTTCGCGGAAGTAACTGCGTGTCTGCCGCCAGTAATGCTGACAAAACCAAGTGGCAAGAGGCGACGTTATTTTCACTTTTAAGGCGACCGATTAACTTTTCGTGATTAGAAGTTACAGTAATAGATCATTTTAATTGGAATTTCACATTGAGGTCGTCTGTGTACTGTTACTAGTGCTGTTTCCGATACTGCTTCTATTATTATTATTATTATTATTATTCTTTCTTTCTTTTCTCAGACGTTATGTCTGGTCAAAAATGGAAAGTGACAAGGACCTTGATCAAACGTGACTTCCTTTTAACTGTACAGTATATGTTATATTGCATTTAGGAACTTTCGGGTAATTGAACATGTGTCAATAATTACGGATTTCTGTTGTTGTATATGTAAGTTTGGATGTAGCTGTATTGCATTGATGTACTGGTGGATATTGTGTGGTATGACTCCTGTAGTCGATAGTATAATTGGTATAATGTCAACTTTATCCTGATGCCACATGTCCTTGACTTCCTCAGTCAGCTGGATGTATTTTTCAATTTTTTCTCCTGTTTTCTTTTGTATATTTGTTGTATTGGGTATGGATATTTCAATTAGTTGAGTTAATTTCTTCTTTTTATTGGTGAGTATGATGTCAGGTTTGTTATGTGGTGTTCTTTTATCTGTTATAATGGTTCTGTTACAGTATAATTTATATTCATCATTCTTCAGTACATTTTGTGGTGCATACTTGTATGTGGGAACGTGTTGTTTTATAAGTTTATGTTGTAAGGCAAGCTGTTGATGTATTATTTTTGCTACATTGTCATGTCTTCTGGGGTATTCTGTATTTGCTAGTATTGTACACCCGCTTGCGATATGATCTACTGTTTCTATTTGTTGTTCGTAAAGTCTGCATTTATCTGTTGTGGTATTAGGATCTTTATGCTTGCTGTAATATCTGGTGTTTATTGTTTGATCCTGTATTGCAGTCATGAATCCTTCCGTCTCACTGTATATATTGCCTTTTCTTAGCCATGTGTTGGATGCGTCTTGATCGATGTGTGGCTGTGTTAAATGATAGGGTGCTTGCCATGTAGTGTATTCTTTTTACAATTTACTTTCTTCGTATCTGTTGATGTTATGAGATCTAAAGGGTTGTAGAAGTGGTTATGAAATTGCAGTGGTGTAGCTGATGTATTTATATGAGTGATTGCTTTGTGTATTTTGCTAGTTTCTCCTCGTTCTAGAAAGAATTTTCTTAAATTGTGTACCTGACCATAATGTAGGTTTTTTTGTCGATAAATCCCCTTCCTCCTTCCTTTCTGCTTAATGTGAATCTTTCTGTTGCTGAATGTATGTGATGTATTCTTTATTTGTGGCATTGTGATCGTGTAAGTGTATTGAGTGCTTCTAGGTCTGTGTTACTCCATTTCACTTCTCCAAATGAGTAGGTCAATATTGGTGTAGCATAAGTATTTATAGCAATTGTTTTGTTTCTTGCTGTCAATTCTGCTTTCAGTATTTTTGTTCTTCTTTGTCTATATTTTTCTTTTAGTTCTTCTTTAATATTCGTATTATCTATTCCTATTTTTTGTCTGTATTCTAGATATTTATAGGCATCTGTGTTTTCCATCGCTTCTATGCAGTCACTGTGGTTATCCAATATGTAATCTTCTTGTTTAGTGTGTTTTCCCTTGACTATGCTATTTTTCTTACATTTGTCTGTTCAAAAAGCCATATTTATATCATTGCTGAATACTTCTCTTATCTTTAGTAATTGGTTGAGTTGTTGATTTGTTGCTGCCAGTATTTTTAGATCATCCATGTATAGCAAATGTGTGATTTTGTGTGGGTATGTTCCAGTAATATTGTATCCATAATTTGTATTATTTAGCATGTTGGATAGTGGGTTCAGAGCAAGGCAGAACCAGGAAGGACTTAATGAGTCTCCTTGGTATATTCCACGCTTAATCTGTATTGGCTGTGATGTGATATTATGTGAATTTGTTTGGATATTAAGTGTGGTTTTCCAATTTTTCATTGCTATGTGTAGGAACTGTATCAGTTTAGGATCTACTTTGTATATTTCCAATATTTGTAGTAACCATGGGTGGGGTACACTACCAAAAGCTTTTTTGGTAATAAATGAATCCGTAAAGTAGCGACCTTTGTTTGGTTTTAGCTTGATGTGTCACCTCTGCATCTATTATCAGTTGCTCTTTACATCCTCGTGCTCCTTTGCAACAGCCTTTTGTTCTTCATTTATAATTTTGTTTATGTTGTATGTGTCATTAATTTCTGTGTAATGACTGAAGTTAATATTTTGTATATTGTTATTATTATTATTATTGTTATTATTATTGTTATTATTATTATTATTATTATTATTAGGCATATTATTACACTTTTGTGCATGTGAACTTTTACAGAATATATAAACCAGTTAAAACTCAAAACTTTTATTTATAGTCATAGTTCCTGGTCCCGTCGAGTAAATAGCAAGTAGGAACTTTTCCTTTCATTGTGCACATAGAGTAATGTGGACTTGCAGACCGGAAATTATGGTCCGTATGTTCTCCATCGCTTTCTGTCTGACCGCAACAATACATTTCATCCTCTCGCAAACGGCGGAGGTAGGCTTAAAGCAAGCACAGACAAATTGTCTTTTCCCGACTAAGTAACCTAAAACATAGGCCATCTGATTATTACCCTCCGCCCCAAAACGTCAACTGGGAGGAAACTGAAAATCGGGCACCTGTTCGAGGTTGTGATCTGAAATGCTACCTAGCACTGGAGGAACTAAGTCTAATTACGTTATTTATTTACCTTTTGTCAACCAGTAGAGAACTATAACAGTTCGAGATTCATCTCTGATCACCCTGCATCTATACCTACATCTACATTCCGCCAGCCAAATTATGTTTTGTGCTCGAGTGTGCTTCTGTTACGAACCGCGCGAGGGAAGAGCGATTGTCGATAAAGCTTCTTATGGGCTGTAATTTTTCTGATTTTCTAATCGTGGTCATTTCACGAGACTCAAGTGGAAGAAGTAATACTCTGCACGACTCTTCTTGAAAGTACCCTCTCAAAACTTCAACAGTAAATATCTCCGAGATGCACAACGCCTCTCTTGTAGCTTCTGCTACTGGTGTTTGTTGAGCATCTCTGTGACGCCATCGTGGTTACTAAAACGCTGCCATGACGAAACGCGCCGCTCTTTGTTGGATCGTTTCCTCTCTCTTTTTTACTAACAGAACTTGGTAAGGTTCGTAGACTGATGAACAGTTGTAAGTATCTGGCCGCTGTGGTCGAGCGGTTCTAGGCTCTTTAGTCCAGACCCGCGCTGCTACTACGGTCGCAGGTTCGTATCCTGCCTCGGGCGTGGATGTGTGTGATGTCCTTAGGTTAGTTAAGTTTAAGTAGTCCTAAGTCTATGGAGCTGATGACCTCAGATGGTAAGTCCCATAGTGCTTAGAGCCATTTTTGAAGCTCTCAATAATCGATGGAATACCTTTCTTGGAAGCCACTTCTTTCGTGGATGAATCTCTTTTACTTAAGATCCTTTTAATGAGCATTATTTTCAGGCCGGCGTCTGATGTGCTCATTCCACTTTACGTCTCTCCGGATGGTTACTACTAGAGATTTCACGGTAATTAGGGGTTTCAGTAATTTGGTGCCTACACCGTAATCAAACAGTAGCAAATTTCCTTTCACGTTCACGGCGTTCAGGAGCAACTTCCAGTCCCTACGCCAGTCATCGATCTTCTGCAGGCATTCTTGCAATTTGCTACTACCTTTTGGCGTTGCAGACTTGCTGTAGACAACACAATCACCAGCGAATAGCCCGACGGAGTCTCCAGTAATATCCAACAACTCATTAAAATAAATCGTAAAATGTAACAGCCCTACACGCTCCCTTGAATTGGACCTGAAATAACTTAAACACCTCTCGATTTTATGCCTTTAAAAGCGACGTGTTGAGCTCTATTTCGAAGGAAGTTCTATATCCAACCACAAATCTGGTTGGTTAATCGGTATGCTCCTGTTTGTCCATTAAATGACAGTACGGAGCTGCATCAAATGCCTTTAGGAGTCGAAGAATGCCCCAGCAACCTGGATCTCTTTGTCTTTGGCCCTCTGTATCTCAAGGGCGAACATTGCAAGACTAGTTTAGCAGCATTTCTGTTTGCAAAAACCATACTGATTTTTATTCACGAGAAATTCGTTTCCCAAATTAGTGATGATCAGTGAGCATAAAACACGTTCCATAGTTCTGCAACATCAACATGGATCATTGAAGTCAGCTATATAGGTCTATAGTTACGTCGATCTGTGCGACGACCCTTCTTTGGAACGAGAATGATCGTTTTCTTTCCAGTCACTAAGGCACTCTAAGTTGCTGAAACGACCTTTGATAAACTCTACAAGAAAGGGAGCAAATTCTTTCGCAAATATCTATTGCTGAATGACGTGCGAAGTGGATATGTACGCTGGTGTCCAAAATTACAACGACAAACGGAAATTCTGCAAGACTGCGTTTATTTTGCCACAAAACAGTATAAACAGGTGATAGCAGAGTCGAAACACTGTAAAGAATACAAAACGTAAGCAGCTGCAACTTAACAGATTTGCACACACATTGCGACAACTGGTTAACGTTCTCGCTATGGGGTGTCACCACTTCCCGCAGCAGTGCAGGCCTGACAACGACGGAGCATGTTGTGAATAACGTCATCAGTCTCATGTTGAGGCAATAACGCCCATTCTTCATGCTGAGCTGCTCGTAAGTCTTGGAGTGTGGTTGGTGGATGTTGATGTGATGTAGCCCGTCTCCCTAGTGCAACCCAGACATGTTCCATGGGATTCAAATAGGGAGAGAGAGTATCTCACGCCATGCGTGCAATATCTTCCGTTTCCAAGAAAACATCAACAACCCGAGTTATATGAGGTTGAGCATTATCGTCCATCAGTACGAAGTCTGGGCACACGGCACCTCGCAACAATCATACATGAAGTACCAAGACCTCGTCACGATACCTGACAGCAGTTAAACATTTCCGATTCACCCGCACAATTGCATGAAGAGATGTTCGAGTGGACATTATAATCCCTGCCCACACCATTAGGGATTTTCCTCGGTATCCGTCTCTTTCCACCATGTTTGGGTTTGGAAATCATGTTTTACATTCCCTTCAGATCCGAATCTGTCGAAAATCACTTTCCAGACCAAATCGGGATTCATCGGTGGAAGCATTGGCCCACTGTTCGACCGTCCAGATGGTTTGGCGTTAGGAACTTGCTTATTAATAATACTGATGCTGTAACTGTTTGTTGGTAATTTTTACTGGCAAAATGCAACCTAACACCAGATTGCGTACTTACGGCTATCCTGTGTGGCCGTTTTTCAGAGCGACTTGAAAAGAGAGAGAGGTTATTAATTGATCACCGATGCGTTGGGTTCTCGATTGTGTTCAGGAGACGTACAGATTGATTGTGCAAATAACTGGCCTTTTAACCCGGATTGCCTTCACGCAATCAGAATCTTCGATGAAATTACCTAAGGGACCTATTTGAGAGTATTTAAACGCTGGAGGCGCGTTTTGGTATAGGCGCACATTAAAAAAAATTCATCTCTTTTTTTGCTCTCGCTCTGTGATGCTTAGCATCTTTACGAGCCACAACTCGCTGGCTGTTCTTTTCTTTAATGACAAATATCTCACATGCAAAGTAGCTGAAAGGCAATAATATTACAATGGTATGTTCTCTTCTGTGAAGAAGCGTCAAAGGCACACCTATATCGGGTCTCTGACAATAAAGACCACTCTGTCGAAGCCTTATTTACACTGTTTGCTTCGATACAACATGTCCAGTGGATGCTGTGAGATCCAATTCCAGTTGCTGCGTAGTACAAAAGAAGTACCGTCGTGCCCTTACAGCAAAAAATCGGGGTCCACTTTCAGATGTTACACATGGTCCGCCATGCTCCGCTCTTCCGTATGCAGTTTCGGTCTCTATAAACAGTCACCACATCCGAGAAACGACAGAACGAGTCACTTTACGCCATGGGGCCACATGAGTCTGCGACTGTCCTGCTTCCATCCTTCCAGTGACCCTTCACCGCAGAGTGTCTAATAGGCGTCTCCTCTGTGCCATACTGCAACGTCTGTCACTGTGTACACAGCGGCTGTGGACGTGAGACTAACCGACGAACACTAAACCGTTTGACATGTGCCCTGACGTCATCGTTGCCGTGGTTTTCCGTCGACCGAAATGCCTTCTTCCGTGCAGAACACGATCGTACGGACTTCTGTTGGTAGTCTGTATCGTGAATTAGACACTGGAGGGGAAACAGCGATTTGTTGCTTTAATTTTGGACACCAGTTGTAACCGCTGCATTACGTATTACTAGATCAATACTATAATTAAATTCAATTACTTTTCGATAGTTAGAAAGAGGCTTTTAGAAGAATAATAGCAATACCAAACAATAGTAGTTACAATGCCCTTTGTACCATAACAATCATAATCAGATTCAGGAAATTAATATATGGAATATGTTTAGATAAAAAGAATAATATATTTCGTTCTCATCATCTGAAAATGGAGGGAATTAAATCTCGAAGCTAATTAACAAAATATAGATAATTGATTGTTTAGCATTGTTAGAATGCTTATTTGTGCAGTTTCAATTTTAACGTGATTTTTATGTGTTTAGAAAATGTCTTCAACTTGTTCTAGCAAAGTAGGGAATATTATAGTGTGTTTGATAACGTTGTTAGACTATTTCATAGTATAAATTATGTTTGACATGTTAGTACATTGTAGGAAGAGTATAAATACTTGGCTTCGAGTATTGTTAGGGCAGATGCGTGTTGGACCCACTAGAGGACGGATCTGTGCGTACAGTTGAGATGAGTTCTTGGTGCATGATTCAGGCTTGGATTTACAATAGACCAACTCGTGGGTTGGACATTGTCTAATACAGCATATTGAAACAGTGCAGTGAAATGACGGATTATTTCGGAGTGTTAAACAGTTTGATTTAATATCGCAAAAGGAAGAATGATATGGGACTTTATATACGTACTTTGTGTTCAACAATGCCATGGACCTCACACACGTAGTTCTATCAAATTACTGCATCTGGACTAATTAATATCGCCAGTGTAATATGTGCTACCATTGGTTAGCGGTAGTAGTAACAACGAGGCTTGTTACACCGAAGATTGATCATGAGCTCATAGGGTACAGGTTTTGAAGTAAATAAATCTCGTAATTACTTTATTTCAGTTGTGGCCTACATCACTGTAGTGAAATCCGTTATGGTGGGACGTTACACAGTGCATTTATAATCCGGAAGATGTGTACAAAAAAACAGACTGATATACATCCGTTGTAGTCAACGTGGTGCAGGCAGGGCGAGTGACAGAGGTTTTTGCAGGCGAGAAACCAATCAGATACTCCAGGAAACTCCAGCTGCCGCCTCCACGACTGCCAAACAGCGGCTCCTGTTGGCGTCGCCAGGTTATCAGTTCAACTGTCCACCTGTCAAGGCGCGAATCGAAGAGCACACTTCCCCATGACAAGAAGCCAGAGCTACGCATTAGTCACGTGGCTCTCACACACTTGTTCTACTTTCTATCTTACAAGCTTTTCCACCCACCAGTTTTACGTTAGCTGGTTTATTCATATGTCAAGGAAGCGCGTACGATCTTCCTCTATTTATTCGAGACCCCCTACTGTGCGAAAAACTATTCGCTTTTCCATGCATTCTTCTCACTTACAGAGCAAAACGTCCTCAGGCTTCCAGGGGCGTCACGTGATTTAAAGATGCCACGAACTTTCGACCAAGTATTCTTTTGCCATTGACAAAGGCTAATCACTTGATGCAGTTGGAAGCCCGAGAAAATATTATGCAATATTACTGCCGCGAGACCCTGCGTCCTTAAAGTTTTTGTTCATTACTTATTTTAAATGTTCCCCCATTGGTATCCGCCGCTGAGAACATCACACGCTTGTTACCAGCTCTTTTTTTCAGGAGCTGTGATACCCTTATACCTAGCAAGTATTCTCCAAAGTAAAATGTTAAGTTAACAATCTTATATTCCATGCCCCTTGATTTTCTTTTTCACTAGTAATTACATTATGCACAGCTTCTTTTACTAATGTCACTCAGTTCATTAATTCGTAACAAATATAAAATCGTTCGTGACAAATACATTTGGGGGCGCTGTAAGGCCCACTGGAATGGCCAGGCATAAATCTGAATATTATCTGCATTGAGCATTCCAATAGCATCCAGTTTTTTTAAAATGTAACACACACATCAGATAAATAGATAGTATCTCAGCTTGGGTTCACGTTCACTAACAGCTCATGGTACGACCATTGTTCGCAGACTTTTACACACACCATCTATGTTGTTCGTCAGTTAATTTTCAGTATATGAAAATTTTCAATACATTTCATCATATCTGCCTTCTGACAGATAGTAGTTTAAGTTTTGAAATTTATAAACTAGTATATGCTGCTGCTCGTTATTATGTATATTATTGCAGCTTAATTTACCTCTACTTCTTTAAGGCTGCTTGAAAGTACACAGTCTTGCAGCTGCTCCTATAAACTACTTTTATTTGGAGTGGAGATTTAGAAAGTTTTTGGTCCTGCCATTACGCCGAAATACACTGGGAAAACAGGTAGAAAATCGAGGAAAGGACCTATCTCTTCTCCAAAATTCCTCAGATAGTGCTTTTGTCTAGCATTTGTAAAACATTTGATTCAATGAGAGCTACAAATGCTAACATTTTAGAGCCATGCATAAGCATACTAACTGAACTTGAATGCATGGCTACAAGCATGAAAGTTTCCAGACTTTCTCCGAAGAGTTTGTCTTTCCCGTTATACAATGTAAATGTTTTAAATTTTTCAGAGATCTTGGTCTTATGAAGCCTCCGGCTTTAAACGGCTTTAAACATTGATTAACTTAGACGTCGCGTGCTAAGGGATGAAACACATGAGGATTATGCATTATTATTGTTTATTCAGGACCAATTCTGAAGATTATTTGCCTTGACGACTTATTCTCACACATCTTTCACATTTATTGAACATGCCTCTGTTCAGAATTTTATATACGCAAACGCACCGTTGTCGAATGACTTTTCTATCGTCTGTAAATTCATAGAGCGCGGACGCTCGCAGCTATACTGCGTTCTGCAAACACTGAATGTTGCGATCGTACATTGCCTGCGCCGCGTCGCCGGCGGTTAGCGAGGTATGTGCATTGTTGTCTGCGAATGAATCTCAGCAGTCTCAAAGACATTCACCTCAACTCCGTACGTGACCACTGCCTACACCTTTTTCACTGTCACTTTCGCAGAGGTTTTGTACAAACGTCTTTAAAACATAGCTTGCTTTTTTACTTGACAACAGGCCTACATCGACGTTTGGACGTAGTCGAGGTTTTTACACATTACGTCCAATACTGCGTTGTTTTCTACGAAGAAGTGTCCATTACATATGTGTTACTAATCATACTTCAAGTCATTAACACGCTTTGGGTTTAATGTCTTGTGAGTAACCAGACTGCAAATAGTTTTTACTTTCTTTATCTGACTTCTATTCGTCTTATCGACGAGAACACTTTCTTTACAAACATAGTATACACAGGTCTGTAATTTTGACTTTGGTATACATGCTCATTTCTTTATTCACTGATGTCAAATAGCGGATCACAGGAGTACTGCATCCTGCCTACAGACCCTAGCCTTACTTTACAATAACCCTTACCTCAGAGCCAAATCCCAGCTGTAATTACTGTCAGAAGTCAAATCCGATTACGAGATTACTTCGTTAGAACGGCAGTGTATGTCCCCTATTAGAACAACACATGCGCATTCCTAAACTAACGAATCATGGCTATTCATCTATGAAATGAAACTTCCACATCAAGTTGTGCGTGGAGAAAGCACGCACCGTTCCTATACGGTCTTACTTTTGTGCAGTGCACTGAAGATGTCTGGGTACTACAGTACAAAATCTCTACAGATGTGTTTCAAACTCTGATTGTATCTGCTTAAGTGGCATTCAAACATGACTTAAACACATGTATATATTCAAATGAAAAATATTAGTTCCTTTTTTTAAGGCACTTCACATTACCTTTCAACTAAGCATTTACTTTGACTTATTGTAGATCTTGTCTACCAGGCTATCCCGTAGACTTTCCTTTCGCAATTTACTGTACTTCATACTGCTGAAGGCAGGTCTTCATTTATGTGCAATTGTTCAGTTCAGGCTCATGGCCACTTACAAACTAAACACATTTTACATGTAAACGATTGATAACACACATACTGCTCTAAACTAACATCTACTATTTACAACTTTCAACTACTGCACAAATTTCTTTAAGCCTTTGTAGGAGTACAAAACCTTACTTTATTGTCTTGGTGTCAGCTAACAGGTAGCTACACCCATGTGATATTCTTATTATCCTGTACGGCCCTGCACATAACAGTTGCCATTTCTTGTTTCTTTTGTTCATAATATATGACTTCGAGTGACTCCTTAACAACACTAAATCATTTATTTCAAATGCTAGTGCATTCCTCACACCACTGTCATATGTTAATTTCCTAGTTTATGCACACTTCGATAAGTTAGCCAAGACTTCTGCGTATCTCTCTGCTTTGGACTTTCCTGTCCTTGGTAAGCGAGGTAATGGAAAAATCCATTCGTTTCTTTCCTCCCTACCTATTAACAACTCAGCTCTTGAGTACCCAGTCACGGCATGAAGTAGATTATTATGAATGTTCTCAAAGACTAACACATAATCCGCCCACTTAATGTGGTGATTGGATGTGTAGATTCTTATAAATGTATTGAAGTCCTTAAAAATTCTCACCACTGGACTTGTTTTTGGTCGGAAGTGGGATACTAATATGAGCTTAATTTCCTGTTCCCTTAGCAACTGTTTGCATCTGAAACCGGTAAAACAACAGCAATGTCAGACACTTTAGCTTGAGGTTCTCCACTTTTGGTACGTAGTCCCTTTCCATATTTCGAATTACTGCCGATGCTATGGACGTTTCTGGAGTGTACAATTTCACATATTTTGTGAAAGTATCGTACACAGCAAGGAGATACTTAACACCACCTCTTGCCGTGAGTAAACATAGCGCTATGTCAACTGACACTAACTGTAAAGGATTAGTAGGTACTACCTATGTAATACGTTCTTGATTGACCTGCTCATGGACTTGGTTTTCTGACATATTTCACAGGTTCTTATTACTCTTTGTGTTTGTTTTTAAGGTTATTCAAATTTCAGTACCCTTTTATGATTATCACACCCTTATTAATTTCTGCAATGCCCCCAAGTCGTGTGTACACCAGATGAAATCCTTCGTACACGACTGTGGAATACATACGCTCCACACATCTGTGTTTACGCCCCTCCTATAGGATAGGACTGAATTTTCTATTTTATAACGCTCAGTTGGGGTTTGAAAAATTTTCTTAAGTAATTCAACATTCAATACATTAGTAGAAGCACCTGTGTATATGATCATATTGACAAGTATGCCACATGTGGGCCCTTATACTACGGACTGCTCAAGTTCCCTGCCCGTCTTCGGATATGTAAATCTTGCTGTATGCCGAAGGTATCGTTGTACATCAACTTTGGTACGTCACTGCCATTGGTGTGAGTCATGTCGCTCTTCGGCCGCTGCACGCACAATAATGGGAACGTTTTGGGGCCAAATCTAACTTATTGGAACAGACGGAACGGGCAGGTTTCCGTCCGTTGCCTCCACTATACGTATGCTTTGATTAGAATTCTGCTATTGTGGTACATGTAGGTTTAGCCCTGTGCAGTTAGTTAGCTGTTATTACTTTGCATGTTTGAATAACAGGCAGTGGTCCCTGATTTGTAATCCAGGTTTCGGAATATCCTCCTTACCTAATATTTCTCAAAGAACGGACATAAATTGCTCAAGATCATTTTCGGATATATTGGTCAACTCTTGTTTGATACTGTGAGGTAACCTAGCCTTCAATAAGCGAATGACGTCTCTATTAGAGATCGATTCACCCCAGTTTGTTTATCTAGCTTTCGAAACATTTTCTTAAGGAACGCTGTTTTGAGTTCATAATTCTGGGCTGTAGATTTGCTTATGTAAACGCTCTTGAACACCGGTTCTCCAGAATTTCCCTAAATGCCTCTTAGGAATTGCTCTTGTGTATCACACATCTCTGCCATCTGTGTGGCCAATAACGCTGGTTCATCTTGTGTTGTGAGGCGAAATAAATTAGATTTTCTGTCTCTCACTCCAAGTACTACGTAATATATTTTTAAACCTCGAATGAACACAACCGAGTGAATAGATTTCTTTTTATTATTAAAAGATTGAAATTGTCTATGTTCAGTAAAGCTTTTTTCAAGCAATGTCAGAAACCGAAGGCGCTTCCCCCGCAACAGATGAATGTTGTTATTGATTGGACTGTGACTATTCGAAGTAGTTACTTATTGCTGCTCCAGTGTGCGCGGAAAATTGCGCTCATTACTATACATATTTTCACATGTCACACATGTCATACACGGGAGATGTTCTTGAGGACAATTTTATGGAAATGGAAGAGGAAGTAGATGAAGATGAGATGGGAGATATGATACTGCGAGAAGAGTTTGACAGAGCACAAAAAGACCTAAGTCGAAACAAGGCCCCGGCAGTAGATAACATTCCATTAGAACTACTGACAGCTTTGGGAGAGCCAGTCCTGACAAACCTCTACAATCTGGTGAGCAAGATGTATGAGACAGGCGAAATACCCTCAGACTTCAAGAAGAATATAATAATTCCAATCCCAGAGAAAGCAGGTGTTGACAGATGTGAAAATGACCGAACTATCAGTTTAATAAGTTACAGCTGCAAAATACTAACGCGAATTCTTTACAGACGAATGGTAAAACTGGTAGGAGCCGACCTCGGGGAAGATCAGTTTGGATTCCGCAGAAATGTTGGAACACGTGAGGCAATACTGACCCTACGACGCATCTTAGAAAATAGATTAAGGAAAGGCAAACCTATTTACAATTTGTACAGAAACCAGATGGCAGTTATAGGAGTCGAGGGACATGAAAGGGAAGCAGCGGTTGGGAAGGGAGTGAGACAGGGTTGTAGCCTGTCCCCGATGTTATTCAATCTGTATAACGAGCAAGCAGTGAAGGAAACAAAAGAAAAAATTGGGAGTAGGTATTAAAATCCATGGAGAAGAAATAAAAACTTTGAGGTTCGCTGATGACATTGTAATTCTGTCAGAGACAGCAAAGGACTTGGAAGAGCAGTTGAACGGAATGGATAGTGTCTTGAAAGGAGAATATAAGATGAACATCAACAAAAGCAAAACTAGGGTAATGGAATGTAGTCCAATTAAGTCGGGTGATGCTGAGGGAATTAGATTAGGAAATGAGACACTTAAAGTAGTAAAGGAGTTTTGCTATTTGGGGAGCAAAATAACTGATGATTGTCGACGTAGAGAGGATATAAAATGGCAAGGAAGCGTTTCTGAAGAAGAGCAATTTGTTAATACCGAGTGTTGATTTAAGTGTCAGGGAGTCGTTTCTCAAAGTATTTGTATGGAGTGTAGCCATGCGAAGAAGAGCAATTTGTTACCACCGAGTATTGATTCAAGTGTCAGGAAGTCGTTTCTAAAAGTATTTGTATGGAGTGTAGCCATGTATGGAAGTGAAAAATGGACGATAAATAGTTTGGACAAGAAGAGAATAGAAGCTCTCGAAATGTGGCTCTGAGCACTATGGGACTCAACTGCTGTGGTCATTAGTCCCCTAGAACTTAGAACTACTTAAACCTAACTAACCTAAGGACATCACACACATCCATGCCCGAGGCAGGATTCGAACCTGCGACCGTAGCATCGAAATGTGGTGCTACAGAAGAATGCTGAAGATTGGATGGGTAAATCACATAACTAATGAGGAGGTATTGAATAGAATTGGGGAGAAGAGGAGTTTGTGGCACAACTTGACTAGAAGAAGGGATCGGTTGGTAGGACATGTTCTGAGGCATCAAGGGATCACCAATTTAGTACCGGAGGACAGCAAGGAGGGTAAAAATCGTATAGGGAGACCAAGAGATGAATGCACTAAGCAGATTCAGAAGAATGTAGGTTGCAGTAAGTACTGGGAGACGAAGAAGCTTGCACAGGATAGGGTAGCATGGAGCGCTGCACCAAACCAATCTCAGGACTGAAGACCACAACAACAACAATAACCGTCCTTTACAATATGCCTATTACTGTCGATTGGACTGCGATTCGTGCCAAAAATTATTGCAGTGCTTTGCTGCCAGAATGTGTTGCTGTGTTTATTTTTGAGCGCTGTGTCGTCTGACTCACAAGGGGAAGGCCTCAGACATGGCCAACCGAATCTGCTCAAGTTTGGCAGGTCGATTGTGTACAACCTGAAACGAAGGACTCTAACAGAGTTTGGCTCAACACCATCGCGTTTTTGAGAAAATCGCCCCTAAAGGTTATGACGAGCAATCTATCCAAAATTTGAGGGATCAACAAATGCACACTTTTCCAGAAATAAAGGAAAGAAACTTTTACAACTGCCACTTCTGTATCGACGTGGTAAATCCTTTTCGGGGAGAGCGCCGATAGACCAACGGCCAAGGTAACTAGGTGGAAAGCGGAGAACCCGTGTTCGAATCTCGAGGAAACTGTACTGTTTTCATTTTTTAAAATTGTAGCTTTCGTATCAGAATTCGTAGGGATAGGAGGATTAATAAGGTACGCAACTCATCAAGCAATAATAATAGTAATAAGGTAGGCAAACTAATATCCCTAAACTTTTACGTCTTGTCGCCGACAGCGAAAGGTAACTGGTTGCAAAGCTGAGAATCCGTGTTCGAATCTCGAGGAAACATGGCGGATGCTATTCTTCTCGTTCGTATTTTTCCATATCTCTTTCGATATGGTTAGGAGGGTTAATAAGGTAAGTAAATCAACAATGAATGATAAAAAGGCAAATAATAAATTTCTCAAACCTATTGGGATGGTAAACAATTAAAATGTTACCCCTGGTCACTTTACAATGACTCTTCCAATCACTGTTAAGTGTCCTCACTTTTCTTCGAGCAACTAGATGGAATGTACTTGTCATATAAACATCCGACACAAATATACTCGCGGCTCCAAGAACATCTAATGAATGCAATATTTTGACAGCTACACTGTTCGTTCCGGAGAGTCAGCGGAAAACAGACTTGGTTTACATTTAAAATTAGGTCTTTTTTGGGAATTAATTTTGATGCGTACCACGCATACGATATCATTGCGTGGAAAACCTGTGCTGAAAGTTGGTTATGAATTATGTTGTGAACAGTTATTGCATTCGTGTGGTTGTGAAATTCCCGCTGGGTCTGGGTTTCCAGAAGCACACTACAATTCCGAAGTCTGGAAATAAAATTTTTAGCCTGGCGGAAGAAATAAACATCACACGGTTGGCACACAGGTGTGCAGTTTGGGGGTATTACTTTTACCGTGCACGTCGGTTGGCCCTTGTCATCTATAAACATGGTGTCATACATTAGAGTATTAGTTTGTCCACACCAGGAATCCAATATTAGACAAAACTTGCTATCAGCAACGTATGGTTTTATAACATTCTCAAGATATGTTGCGTAAATCGCATTTGTCAATTTCCCGCATTTGGAGCAAGTAATTTAAACACTTTTCAACGAGACGGTTAAGCGATTGACCTCTTCTTTAACCTGAGGACAAAATGTAATATTCGTTTCTTGTAAACAGAGGAAAACCTTCGGTAACACTTTTCCAAAGGCATATTGCGCCTTGTACTAATGTGTTAGTTTTTTTTACAAACAAGTGCGACAAGGGTTCGTTTTTTCTCCCTTATGGAATAACATGCGTCAAATGTTGAGCAGATACTCGCATCCTGTTTGATCGTCGTTGATCACGTAGTCACGGTTAAAACCGGTCACAAGTGACGCCGTTAGCGTGCTTCTACAAACCAAACAACCCAACTATATATTTCAAAGCTGGTTTGAGGATGTACATCCTCCATTATTCAGATTACACAATTGAAAGATATGACAGCCGGCCCGAGTGGCCGAGCGGTACTAGGCACTATAGTCAAGTCCCATGGTGCTCAGAGCCATTTGAACCATTTTTTTTTATTTACGAGGATCACTGTATTATTTCACAAAACACATTTTATTCGACTGATTAACGATGAAAACTCATTACATGTCCTCGAGGTTCGTGGCAGGAAAATGACGGAAAATAACCCTTTCCGAGTGAATTCTGTAAGTTTCGTGCTGTACTTCCTCACTCTTCGAGGTTCACAACTACGATATGGCGAACAGGCAAACGGGACAGCATAACTCTCCCCGCGCGCATTCTGTGCCGTGACTCGCTGTAAACCAGCTTCGCGCGGTTGGCTGTCCGTGGTCCCTCGTGAGGAACTCGCAGCACATGGATTTGTTTCCATGTGACAAGGCTTAAAAGAGTAATTTTTTACTAATCCACGTCGTTTGGGAAATTAGTTTGCCTACCTTATTACTATTATTATTCCGTGTTGAGTTTCATACCTTATTAACCCTCCTTCCCCTACGAATTCTGATACAAAAACTACAGTTTTAAAAAATGGGAGCCGCGCAGTTCCCTAGAGATTCGAACACGGGTTCTCCGCTTCCCTGCCAAGTATCTTGACCATTTCGCTATCGGCATTCTCGCCGAAAACCGTTTACCACGTATGTACATAAGCGGCAGGTGTAAAAGTTTCTTTCCTCGATTTCTGGAAAAGTACGCATTTGTTGAGCCCATCTACAAGTAACGGGTAAGGCGAAGTCTAGACTGCGGTTCATTGGTAGAATCCTGAAGCGATGCAGTCCTTCAACAAAGGAAATTTCTTACAATACTTTAGTTCGTCCAGTCTTAAGAGTATTGTCCGTCTGTGTGGGACGCTTGCCAGTTGGGACTGATTCAAGAGATTGAGAAGGTCCAAGGAAGAGCGGCGAGATTCATGACTGGTACATTTGGGCATAGCGAGAGTGCTACAAATCTCATAGAAAGTTTGAAGTGGGACACACTTGCAGATAGACGACGCGCTAAACGGAAGAGGCTGCTCACTAAATTCCAAAATCCGATCTTAGCCGAAGATGTAGAGCATATGTTATTATTACCTACTTTCAAATCGCGCAATGATCACCATTCAGAGATAATGGAAATTAGAGCTCGTACTGAGGCGTTCAGACTGTCGTTTTTCCCATTCGGGATCAGCGAGTGAATCAGAGGGGGGGAGGGGGGGATATGACTTTGGCGCGAACAGTGCCCTCCGCCACACACCGCTTGGTGGTTAGCGGAGTATATATGTAGATGTTGATACCTGATGATGAAAAATGCTCTAATTACAGTTATCTATCGATTGCTCATCATATCCTTTAGGGGCGATTTTCAGAAAACAGTGGGTGTTGAGCCAAAATACCTTGAGTCCTTCATTTTGGGTTGTACGCAAGCGATCTGCCAAATCTGAGTCGAATCGGTTCACCGTGTCTGAGGCCTTCCCCTTGTCATCTATAACGGAGTGTGTCTTGCCAGCATTATTGCTTGAGATTTCGCTTGTTTGGCTCTGTACCGCACACTTTACTTGAGTTTCGACGTGATCGATAATCCCGTTATCTCTGCTATCCAACCATTTATTGAATTCAGACTCTCTGTTCTTTGCTTCCTCAGCAAATTTTTGTTCGACATTTTTATTTCCATCTACTGAAAGATAATTAAATTGTACAGTTAGTGACGCTACTTCTTCCTCTACTGTGAAGCGTCCGGCTTGTAATGTTTCTAGTTGTGTGGACAAGGACTGTACCAATTCTGGTAAACCTTTGCACGCCCCTTTTTTACTCTATAAATCCATCCATTATTTCTTTCATTTCAGCGAATAATTTCGTGTCACAATCCATCTCACGTTCTGCTTGTAAGCGACCTCGTTCTTTTTCACCATCGGCTAGTTTTTCTTCCAATACCTTATCGCGTTCTCTCTCGCGTTCTCCTTACAAGAGACGGCGTTCCTTTTCACGTTCTGCTTGTAAGCGATCGCGTTCTTTGTCACGTTCTTCTAATATACATAGAAGTTCAGCGAATGGATTTGGTATAGGTGAACAGATAGGCCTCTCCTGTAACCCAGCCGCTTCCTTTCTACAAATTGTCTTTTCGGTGTCTCAGCACTAGTGCCATCCATCTTATTATCTTTTCTAAAAGGTGATGCACCCAGTTCACTAATTTTCCGGTTCCTTGCCGAGTATCGGCTTGAGTATGTCCTGTTAAGTTATCTACTCTAGTATCTTGCACTTTCTCTGGTTCAGACGAGACTTGGCTAGTTTCCTGTTCTATCTTTTTCCTAGGCCCAGCCATGATTCATCACACAAAATACTGCACGTAATTGGTACAAAACGCACTAGATCTTCATACAAGAAGCAATAAAACACAAGTAAATGATTCACCGCTGCAATACTAGAAGCAATGCTACTAACACTAGAAACTATCTTCTGTAGATTCACTTTGGTAACAAGTCGACAACAGGAAATTGTACACTGCCGCCCTTACCTGTGGACTATTAATCTTGATTAGATTAGATTAGATTAGATTAGATTAATACTTGTTCCATAGATCATGAATACGACACTTCGTAATGATGTGGAACGTGTCAGGTTAATAAAAGATGTCTGTACAAGAAATTACATTACACAAAATATTGCATGACACTAATGATTAAGTTTTTTTTTATATATATATATACTTACTTTATATCTAAAAATTCAGCCAATGAGTAGAAGGAGTTGTCATCTAGAAATTCTTTTAATTTATTTTTAAATGTTAGTTGGCTATCTGTCAGGCTTTTGATGCTGTTTGGTAGGTGCCCAAAGACTTTTGTGGCAGCATAATTTACCCCTTTCTGTGCCAAAGTCAGATTTAACCCTGCATAGTGAAGATCATCCTTTCTCCTGGTGTTATAGGTATGCACACTGCTATTACTTTTGAATTGGGTTGGATTATTATCAACAAATTTCATAAGGGAATATATATACTGTGAGGTTACTGTGAGGATCCCTAGCTCCTTAAATAGATGTCTGCAGGATGACCGTGGGTGGGCTCCAGCAATTATTCTGATTACACGTTTTTGTGCAATGAATACTTTTCTACTCAACGATGAATTACCCCAGAATATGATGCCATACGAAAGCAGTGAATGAAAGTAGTCATAGTAAGCTAATTTACTGAGATTCTTATCACCAAAATTTGCAATAACCCTAATAGCATACGTAGCTGAACTCAGACGTTTCAGCAGACCATCAATGTGTTGCTTCCAGTTTAACCTCTCATCAATGGACACACCTAAAAATTTTGAAAATTCTACCTTAGCTACAGACTTCTGTTCAAATTCTATATTTATTACTGGAGTTGTGCCATTTACTGTACGGAACTGTATATACTGTGTTTTATCAAAATTTAAAGAGAGTCCGTTTGCTGAGAACCACTTAATAATTTTGTGAAAAACATCATTTACAATTACATCACTTAGTTCTTGGTTTTTGGATGTTATTACTATACTTGTATCATCAGCAAAAAGAACTAACTTTGCATCTTCATCAATGTGGAATTGTAAGTCATTAATGTATATCAAGAACAGTAAAGGACCTAAGACCAAACCCTGTGGGACCCCGTGCTTGATAGCACCCCAGTTTGAGGAATCAGCTGTTTTAACATTACACGAACCACTTATTTCAACTTTCTGCATTCTTCCAGTTAAGTATGAATTAAACCATTTGTGCACTGCCCCACTCAAACCATAATGATTTAGCTTATCTAAAAGAATTCCATGATTTACACAATCAAAGGCCTTTGAGAGATCACAAAAAATACCAATGGGTGATGTCCGGTTATTCAGAGCATTTAATATTTGATCAGTGAAAGCATATATAGCATTTTCTGTTGAAAAGCCTTTCTGAAAACCAAACTGACATTTTGTTAGTACTTTATTTTTACAAATATGGGAGGCTACTCTTGAATACATTACTTTCTCAAAAATTTTTGATAGAGCTGTCAGAAGTTGTATAGTATTATAGTTATTTTCCGGCTAGTTTTTTACTGTTAGGGATACAAGTATCTTCTCGTGATCAATCTCGTACGTATTTCGTAAAAGAAGATTATACATACAGTTAATATTTGGAAGACGCAGAGCGATCAACGACAGAGTCAGAGAAAGAGCACCATAGAGAGAATGTCATGGAGAGAGACGCTATCAGAATGGTGGTTTTGTATATATACGTATACTAAATTTTAAGAGTCACAGCTATAAATCTACTGTTTCATAACACATTATATCAAGGCTCCATTGTCATTGGTTTTCTCCAAAGTAAACCATTGATTTTCTTTTTCATTAGTTGTTACAATACACAGAGCATCTTTTATTAAAGTCACTCAGTTCATTAATTCGTAACACTTTAGGACACGGTGTAAAGAAGGTACGTTTTACTATATTTTATCTGTACATTTCCCTGGTTGTATGTTAGTATATTGTGATACGTGTTGCTGTATTATTTTGAAAGACACACTGCTCACTAGGTGTATATATTTGTATATAGTAGATCTGAGGATGGTCATTACGGACTGAAACCGGTCATCGTCTAAAGATTTGATATTGTGACCAAAGACTGGAATTTAAAAAAAAAAAAAACATTTGAAAAATAAAAATGTTCATGACAAATACATATGGGGACGCTACACAAAGGAGTACAAATTGCAGACAGCCGAATGTTACAGATGCTTGTTCTTTCTGATGATCTCAGTCGAAGACGACACAGAAGCAGATTGCTATGCTTAAACTGAACTCGATGTGCTCTCACTTCACTGTATCAAAAATTAGCATTCGCAGACAAGTACCACTCTAAATAAAAAAAAAACCATTCGCAACACGCCAGTGATACAAGTATATTATTTTAGATATTTACGCTATGGTGTCAGTTATAGCTATGAAAAATGATAAATAAATAAAGATAAACAGATTCGCTGGTATGTGTCGATCAGTTAATCGCATTCTCAAGAGAAAAATGAGAACAGAAACGTAAATTAAATTTTATAAATTTATGGCGGTTCCAACACTTCTATATAGAAACGAAACGCGAGTGCTGACCAAAAGGAACGAAAGCCATATAGAGGCAGCAGAGACAATGTTTCTTCAATAAATCCAAAGTTGTAATTACTGGATTGGTTAAGAAATAATGTCCTCAGAGAAAATCTTATTTAGTTGTTGTTGTTGTGGTCTTCAGTCCTGAGACTGGTTTGATGCAGCTCTCCATGCTACTCTATCGTGTGCAAGCTTCTTCATCTCCCAGTACCTACTGCAACCTACATTATATTGAATCTGGTTAGTGTATTCATCTCTTGGTCTCCCTCTACGATTTTTACCCTCCACGCTGCCCTCCAGCTCTAAATTGGAGATCCCTTGATGCCTCAGAACACGTCCTACCAACCGATCCCTTCCTCTAGTCAAGTTGTGCCACAAACTTCTCTTCTCCCCAATCCTATTCAATACTTCCTCATTAGTTATGTGATCTACCCATCTAATCTTCAGCATTCTTCTGTAGCACCACATTTCGAAAGCTTCTATTCTCTTCTTGTCCAAACTATTTATCGTCCATGTTTCACTTCCATACATGGCTAAACTCCATACAAATACTTTCAGAAACGACTTCCTGACACTTAAATCTATGCTCGATGTTAACAAATTTCTCTTCTTCAGAAACGCTTTCCTTGCCATTGCCAGTCTACATTTTATATCCTCTCTACTTCGACCATCATCAGTTATTTTGCTCCCCAAATAGCAAAACTCCTTTACTACTTTAAGTGTCTCATTTCCTAATCTAATTCCCTCAGCATCACTCGACTTAATTCTACTACATTATCCTCGTTTTGCTTTTGTTGATGTTCATCTTATACCCTCCTTTCAAAACACTGTCCATTCCGTTCAACTGCTCTTCCAAGTCCTTTGCTGTCTCTGTCAGAATTACGATGTCATCGGCAAACCTCAAAGTTTTTATTTCTTCTCCATGGATTTTAATACCTACTCCGAATTTTTCTTTTGTTTCCTTCACTGCTATCTCAATATAAAGATTGAATAACATCGGGGAGATGATACAACCCTGTCTCACTCCCTCCCAACCACTGCTTCGCTTTCATGTCCCTCGACTGTTATAACTGTCATCTGATTTCTGTACAAATTGTAAATAGCCTTTCGCTCCCTGTATTTTACCCCTGTCACCTTCAGAATTTGAAAGAGAGTATTCCAGTCAACATTGTCAAACGCTTTCTCTAAGTCTAAATTTAGTATGAAATTTAAAATAATAGACGGCTCAAGGAAGATGAAGGAGATTTTTAACAGAATGGGAAATAGCGAAACACCAAAAACAGTTCCCCGTTTCAAGCCAGTGGGTAGAAGTACTGGAATACCTAAACAGAGGTGCGAATGATGGGAGCCGGAACGGTTCATATGGACTAAAGTTCATCGAAACGGAAGCAGAAGATCACGGTTCTCTTTCGTTTCTACTTAAGGATGATGTGACGAAATTATTCTCACGCAACGTCTTAGATGTGATCTCGCTACGAGACGTAATTGTACCACTGTTACTCGGTGGCTCTGTACTGGTTCGTCAGCCTCATCGTCAGCCTCGGTTAAACACACGAAACAATATAAAAAAGAACTCTGACGCAACTCATTGCCCATACTGCATTGCAACAGTTCGATTCGTATCGGATAAATTCCTATACCCGACCTCTGAACTGGCAATATACAATGCTAACAATCTCCAAGCAGTCTACAAGTAGTAGTTGTTGTTTTATTCATCCATAGACCTATTTTACAAAGATACTGGGTATGTCGTGCTATTACAATTTAAAAATAAGAAAAATAAAAAGTCATTCACATATACAGACATCTACAGGTCTACAAGTCTAGTTTGACAAGGATGGGGAGGTAGTTGGCCATAACGTTGTAGTAGGAAACGACGCGGCGTTTATCTGAAATAATTTAGGGAAACCATGGAAATCCTAAATCAGGATGTCTGGATGAAGACTGGAGCCTCAACTCTCCAAATTACAAGACCAGTCTAAAACAGTGCTACCTCATTCAGTTTATATTTGATGTATTATTCTCTTATAAAAATAAGTTATTTAACAAAGTAACATGTTAATGCTACTTTTTTCATTCATTTGTCACTCCCAGACACTGCACGCACTAAGCAAACTATGCACACTTTGGCTCATAACACTACTAGCAGTGTCAGCTGATGTAAGGAGCATTCTTGGCAGTGCAACCTTCCATCCGCTGGTGTGAAAAACTGAGTCAGCAACCTTCTATAACGAGTGCCATGTTCAGCTCAGAGAGATGATGTCAGTATTGTACATCGCACGGCTTTGGAAGTAAGTTTTTCCAGAAATGGGAAAGAAGGAAAACATAAAGTGTGGAAGTCTTATGTGGAATGAAGGAGGAAAAAATGTAGTGTGAAAGTGTTATGTGGGATGTTAGATGCTTTATTATCATGGATGTTAAGCGTCTTACGTTTTTCTACCAAACCCCTTCTGTGTGTATCTATGTAATACTTCAGTGCATAGACTGTACTGCTGAAGAGCTACGTTCTAACTGCCTTTTCGGGTAAGTTGTTTTAGCGATTTCTTTAATCTACTTTGGTAATTTATTGCACAGTTTTATTCCATGGTAGAAAATTCTGTTTTGAGTTTTATGTTTATTCTTTATGGGTAAATGTAAGATCAGTCTAAATCGTGTTCCACTGTCGACGGCAGAGCTGTTTCTGCATTAGCTATCAATGTTATTTTTGAGGCGTTTAGCTGACTGGTAAATGTATTCACGCGTCACAAATAAAATCCCCGCTGGGTTGAACATATCTTTGCTATGAGCCGTACTTATGTTTTTGGTTATTATTCTTATGGTTTTTTTCTGCAGTTCAAAATTGTGTTCATATTGGTGCATTTGTACCGCAGAAAACAATACCGCAGCTAAGGACTGAATGTCCTCACGAACACTATGGAACTAAAGGACACTGGCTGTTTCACGTTCATGACAGGTTTCTAAGTGCATAACATGCTAATGAGATTGTATTTGCAAATATCTTTGTGTGTGCACACCTCTTCAGCTGAGAATCAATACTCCTTCCTAGAAATTCCGCATTCTATGTAGGTACCATCTAAATTTAATTTAACAGTGCCATTCTTCCTGGTTAGCACACTGGACTCGCATTCGGGAGGACGACGGTTCGATCCGTCTCCAGCCATTCTGATTTAGGTTTTCCGTGATTTCCCTAAATCGCTTCAGGCAAATGCCGGAATGATTCCTTTGAAAGGGCACGGCCGATTTCCTTCCCCATTCTTCCCTAACCCGAGCTTGCGCTCCGTCTCTAATGACCTCGTTGTCGACGGGACGTTAAACACTAACCTCCTCCTCCACCATTCTTCCTATTCGAACTGAAATTCGTGGCATTTCTCTTCTTTATTTTCATCGACACTTCATTGCTTATTGACCAGTTGTCAACTTTCTATGGGGTTTCATTTGCTTTCTCTATAAGGAATGCTCTAGCTTTTTCAGTGACGCTACTGTTGGTGTCATCAGCAAAGAGCCATTTTTCCCGATGACTCACGCTACTGGGAAAGTCATTTATGAACATTGTAAGAGAAGAAAAGATGCAACACGAAAGAGTTATCCGAATGGGACGGAAAACAATAGATGTGATGTACATTTACCGACAAACAAATGATTACAGTATCAGACAAATTAATTGATTTATTCAAGGAAAACAGCTTCACATATTGAGCAAGTCAACAACGCGTTGGTCCACCTCTGCAATTTACGCCAGCAGTTATTCGGGTTGGCATTGATTGACAGAGTTGTGGATGAAACTTTTTGGCAGATTAAAACTATGTGCCGGACCGAGACTCGAACTCGGGATCTTTGCCCTTCACGGGCATGTGCTCTACCATCTGAGCTACCCAAGCACGACTCACGCCCCGCCCTCACAGTCTTACATCTGCCAGTATCTCGTCTCCTACATTCCAAACTTTACAGAAGCTCTCTTGCGAAACTTGCAGAACTAGCACTCCTGAAAGAAAGGATATTGTGGAGACATGGCTTAGCCACAGCCTGGGGGATGTTTCCAGAATGAGATTTTCACTCTGCAGCGGAGTGTGCGCTGATATGAAACTTCCTGGCAGATTAAAACTGTGTTCCAGACCGAGACTCGAACTCGGGACCTTTGCCTTTCGCAGGCAAGTGCTCTACCAACTGATTTACCCAAGCACGACTCACGCCCCGCCCTCGCAGTCTTACATCTGCCCGTATCTTGTCTCCTACCTTCCAAACTTTACAGAAGCTCTTCTGCGAAGGTAGGAGATGAGATACTGGTAGATATAACACTGTGAGGGCGGGGTGTGAGTCGTGCTTGGGGAGCTCAGATAGTAGAGCACTTTCCCGCGAAAGGAAAAAGGTCCCGAGTTCGAGTCTCGGTCCGGCACACACTTTTAATCTGCCAGGAAGTTTCATATCAGCGCACACTCCGCTGCAGAGCGAAAATCTCATTCCAGAGTTATGGATGTCCTTCTGATGAATATCGTGTCAAATTCTGTCCAATTGGGTAGTTAGATAGTCAAAATCCCGGGCTACTTGGAGGACCCTGCCCATAATGCTCCTAACATACTGAATTGGGGAGAGGTCCGCCAACTTTGCTGGCCCAGGGAAGGCTTGGCAATCACGAAGGCAAGCAGCTGAAACTCGCCGTCTCCGGGCGGGCATTATCTTACTGAAATGTAGGCCAGGGATAGCTTGCCATGAAGGGCGTAGAATATCGTCAGAGCACCGCTATGCTGTAGGGATGCTACGGATGACAACCAAAGGGGCCATGCCAAGTAAAGAGCTGGCGCCCCACACCATCAGTCCTGGTTGTCAGGCCGTATGGCGGGCGACAGTCGGGTATCTCACCGAGCTCTGGGCCGTCTCCAGAGACGTCTTCGGCCTGAAAACTCATTGACTGGAGTGGAACTGTCCTGCTTAGAACTGAGCCCCGATGGCCAGTCACCGAAGACGCGTGTGCAGACGCCCTGGACACTGGTGGGTAACCTGATTGCAGCCTGCCATACCTGCCGAGAGCCAGTAGCGGTTGTCTGGGGTGCCAGTGGCAGGACTCCTTTGGTTGTCGTCCGCGGTACCCTTACAGCACAGTGATACATCGACGATATTTGACGTCACGTTTTGTTATCCTTCGTGGCAAGCCATCCTCGGCTTACATTTCAACAAGATAACGCCCGTCCGCACATGTCGAGAGTTTATACTGCTTGCCTTTGTGCTCGTCAAACCCTAACTTGGCCAGCAAGGTCGCCTGATTTCTCCTCAATTGAAAACGTTTGGAGCATTATGGACAGAACCATCCAACCAGCTCGGGACAGAATTTTGCGTAGTATCCCTCAGGACGATATCCAACAATTCCGTCAGTCAATGCCAAGCCGTATAACTGCTTGCATTACGCCCAGAAGTGAACCAAATCGTCATTGACTTGTTCAGTTTGCAAAGCTCTTGAATAAATCATCCTTAGAGCGTATATCAGGAACAGGATTGATCCTAATGTACCACCCTGAGGCTTGCCTCTTTTCAGCGTCCTCAGTAATCTGAGTAGTGAAGACAGTTCTGGCATAACAATTCAAGGAAATGAATGTCTCGAAGCCATAGAAATTTTAAACGCTCTAGCCCCCTCGGAAAAGAATCGTCTATTGCTGCTTTAATAAACTTCGCCAGGTCCACTTCTCCGATATCGATTCATCCGGGTAACTAGAGCTACACAATGAAACGCAAAACACCTATCGAATACTAACTTCATTTAGGGCTAAATCACTTTTACATCACATTACATTAGTTGCAGTTCATGCAGAAATCTCTCTGGAATGTAGAATGTAGTCAAATACAAACAGCAAGGTTGTCTTACGCTTAGCTGGAAGCACTGCTGACGTAAAAAATGGGTGCAAAGCGCATTAGCAAATACTTCAAACAGGACTGTTATAAATGTGTCATTGTGCTGCATCTTGTAATCACGTGTCTGGAACAAAAATAAAAAGAAAGGGTAAAATAATTATATGGGAATTATCTATATCAGAATAGTTAAAGGAAGCAAATAATGGTTATACGATACCAGTAGCTGAGAGAACTCCAACCTTTATAAACCAAATGAGTACATTGTGTTTGGCACGGTAAAATGCCAAGTTGTTTGGCTAAATAAATTTTAGGAATCGAAAAAAACCATTGGAGGTAAATAATCGCCTAATGTGTGTTAGTATTCCTAGCGACGCTTTTCAGATTTGCTTGCCCCGTAGCTCTGCTTGACCCAGGGAGGGGAAGAAGCTGCCAATCTAGAATTTATGCGGATTGTGAAAGAAAGTGAGAAATGATGAAAGGAGATGGAATACTTTCCCGTGAAGCTTTGGTACTAACTCTAAACCAACAGGAGACACACGTTAGTCTCAGATGTGAATTGCGTCAGTGCTTTACTGCTGCGAAGTGACTACACGAGCCGGCCAGAGTGGCCGAGCGGTTCTAGGCGCCTCAATCTGGAACTGCGCGACCGATACGGTCGCAGGTTCGAATCCTGCCTCGGGAATGGATGTATGCGATGTGCTTAGTTTAGTTGTGTTTAAGTAGTTCTAAGTTCTAGTGGACTGATTACTTCAGACGTTAAGTCTCATAGTGCTCACATCCATTTGAACCATTTGACGACACGACCACCATCCTAGTTGGAAACACTGAAACACGACACAACACCGCGTAGGCCATTAGGAACTCGTGTTTCACTAGGGACATATGTAGCAAGCAATGTCGTGCTTCCACTGTTCAATGTAAAACTTTGCCAACGTGTTCCAACTCCAAAAATAATTACATCCACTCAAGCAACAATTGCCTCTGAAGAGTCAATGGCCTTGTACGTCATTATGATCATCAACACGTCATTTATGACCCAGTTATGGTTATAGATCTTTTCGAGACTATTATATGCAATGTCTGTGTTTTACGGTGTACCATGTAATGTCCTTCAGACATGTATGAATGTCTGAAGGAACTGATGCTGCTAGAAACTACGTATTACAAAGTGGAAGAAATGTATTCGAAATTGCGAGGCTTCAACTGTACAATTCATTAGTGACTAACGAAAGTTTGTGTCGCAACGGGACTCGAGCCCAAATTTCCCGCTTTACGCGGTCGCCTTAGCCACTTCAGCTGCCCGAGAATGCCTCCAGGACCGACCCAAAATTCCATAGTCACTGTGTGACCACGTGATTCCTGCACAGGAATTATCGCGGCCTTTCAAGGCATGGAATACTATTTGTTGTGGCTATGTTTTACAGTGTACCATACAATGTCCTTCAGACAATAGTAGTGAGAATAATAACAATAATGTCTGTCCCTGTGCAGGAATCACAGCAACTGTGTGGGTGCAGGTCCTGGACGGTCAGTAACGTATGGAACTTCTGGGTCGGTTTTGGAGACGTGTTCAGGTAGCCGAAGTACTTAGGCCATCACTTGCGTAAAGTGATGAACACCGATTCGAGTCCCGGTCCGACACAAATTTTCATTTCTCACTAATGAATTATGCAGATGAAATCTAATCATATTCGCAGTTACTGATACCACCCTTCCATATCTTCAAAACTTTAGCGTGCATTACAAACTACAACCTTTCACTTCCAAGCTTTCCTGTTGGTTTCTTCGTATGATCAATCAATCTCCCATTAAGTTAATCTCTTTGGTCTTTCCTTATAACGAAGAATCCGACACAGAATCTCCTTTGTCCTACCCCCATCATTTTCTGTTGTTATTCGCCCGGACCATCTTCATTTCAGTTTTGCAGTGCTTGCTATAATGTTTTTGACGTCTACCTGGTATCTTATCCATTGGTTTTTCGTTCTGATCTTCATATTATGCTCAACATGAATCATTCCACTTCTCATTGGGCAGTCCTCCAGTTTTAAACAGGCTGTGCATTCAACGTCCATATTTAATTTCCGTAAGTTAGTACAGCCAGCACAAACTTGTTATTGAGATTCAGTTTAAGGTACATTGAGAATTTACTTCTGAGTAATCCATCCTTTTTTTTTTTTTCAAATCAATTCCAAACCACTTTTACCTTCCCCTTTACTTAGTTTAGAATCACTTTTTGTTTTCATTTATTCTAAGTGCATAAATTCGTCAGTTGTTTCTGTAATTTCATCTACATCTTCAGTTACACTGAGTTACAGTTACCTGTCGGGCCTCCTTTTGCCCAGTGTTGTGCAGCAACTCGACGTGGCGAAGACTGTTCGGCAAGCCGTTGGGAGTCCCTGCAGAAATTTTGAGATATGCTGCCCCTCTAACTGCCCACAATTCTGAAACTGTAGCCGGTTCACGATTTTGTGCGCGAATTGACCTCTCGAATATGTCTCCTAAATGTTCGCTGCCATTCATGTATGGCGATACGGATGGGCAAATCATTCGCTCGAATTGTCTAGAATCATCTTGAAACCAACAGCCAACAACTGTGCCCGGTGGCATGTTTGGGAACACGAAGCCAATGAATCGCTCAAATGGCTCTGAGCACTATGGGACTTAACTGCTGAGGTCATCAGTACCCTAGAACTTAGAACTACTTAAACCTAACTAACCTAAGGAAATCACGCACATCCATGCCCGAGGCAGGATTCGAACCTGCGACCGTAGAAGTCCCGCGGTTCCAGACTCTAGCGCCTAGAACCGCTCGGCTACTAAATGAATGGTCTCCAAGGAGCTGAACACTACCATTTGCGTTCAGATGGACCAAAGGCCAAAGTCCATTCCATGTCAACACGGCCCACACCGTTATGAAGCAACCACCTGCTTGCATGTTTTTTGCTGATAATTTGGGATCATGGCTTTGTGGCGTCTGGGACATACTCGAAACGTATCATTAGGTCTTAGCAACTGGTATCATCCGCAAAAAGCCTCAGTGAGCTTTCGATGTTACCCACAAGGTCATTTATGTATATTGTCAATAGCAACGGTCCTACGACACTCCTCTGCGACACACCTGAAATCACTCTTACTTCAGAAGACTTCTGTCCATAGAGTCATCTTGAAACCAACGGCCAACAACTGTGCCCGGTGACATGTTTGGGAACACGAAGCCAATGAATGGTCTCCAAGCAGCCGAACACTACCATTTCCGTTCAGCTGGACCAGAGGCCAAAGTCCATGTCAACACGGTCCACACCATAATGGAGCAACCACCAGCTTGCAATGTG
Source organism: Schistocerca gregaria (assembly GCF_023897955.1). Taxonomy (NCBI): domain Eukaryota; kingdom Metazoa; phylum Arthropoda; class Insecta; order Orthoptera; family Acrididae; genus Schistocerca; species Schistocerca gregaria. The sequence continues at coordinate 504,682,786 of NC_064926.1, read as the reverse complement.
TTTTGGTGACAACTTGGGTCCATGGCTTCGTGGGGTCTGGGACATACTCGAAACGTATCATTAGGTCTTAGCAACTGAAATCAAGATTCATCTGATGAGGCCACAGTTTTTCAGTCGTCTAGGGTCCGATGTGGCCATGAGCCCAGGCGCTGCGGGCGAAGTGGTTCTGTTAGCAAAGGCAGTTGTGTTTGTCGTCTGCTGCCACAGCCCATTACCGCCAAATTTCGCCTCGTTGTACGCCCCACATTGACTTCGGCGGTTATTTCGCGCAGTGTGGCTTGTCTGTCGGCAATGACAAACGAGGGACTGATGACCCTGTACTTTGGTTCCATTCTCTCCTATACAACCAGGAAACCAGTGACAAAAGTCACTACTATCGTTCGTCAAGTGAAGGCCGTCGGTCACTGCGTTGTCTCTGTTGAAACGTAATGCCTGAAATTTGTATTCTCGGAGCGCTCTTGACGCTGGGGGTATTGAATTCCCTAACGGTTTTCGTAATGGAATGTTTTATGCGCCAAGCTCCAACTACCATTCCACATTCAGTCTGTTAATTTCCACCGTGTCGCCATAACCCCGTCGGAAACCTATGCACATGATTCACCTGAGTACAAATGACAGCTACGCCAAAGCAGTGCCCTTTTATTCTTTGTTTTCGCGATACTACCGCCAGCTGTATGCGTCCATATCGCTACGCCACTACCTTTGTCACGTGATTGAATTCTCCGTGACAACGCTGCTGTTCACACTTGCCAGAGAGTTCATACAACTAGTTTCAGGCAATTCCCACACTCGGTTAGCATGTGGGAAAAATGTACACTTACATACACTCCTGGAAATTGAAATAAGAACACCGTGAATTCATTGCCCCAGGAAGGGGAAACTTTATTGACACATTCCTGGTGTCAGATACATCACATGATCACACTGACAGAACCACAGGCACATAGACACAGGCAACAGAGCATGCACAATGTCGGCACTAGTACAGTGTATATCCACCTTTCGCAGCAATGCAGGCTGCTATTTTCCCATGGAGACGATCGTAGAGATGCTGGATGTAGTCCTGTGGAACGGCTTACCATGCCATTACCACCTGGCGCCTCAGTTTGACCAGCGTTCGTGCTGGACGTGCAGACCGCGTGAGACGACGCTTCATCCAGTCCCAAACATGCTCAATGGGGGACAGATCCGGAGATCGTGCTGGCCAGGGTAGTTGACTTACACCTTCTAGAGCACGTTGGGTGGCACGGGATACATGCGGACGTGCATTGTCCTGTTGGAACAGCAAGTTCCCTTGCCGGTCTAGGAATGGTAGAACGATGGGTTCGATGACGGCTTGGATGTACCGTGCACTATTCAGTGTCCCTTCGACGATCACCAGACGTGTACGGCCAGCGTAGGAGATTGCTCGCCACATCATGATGCCGGGTTTGGCCCTGTGGGCCTCGGTCGTATGCAGTCCTGATTGTGGCGCTCACCTGCACGGCGCCAAACACGCATGCGACCATCATTGGCACCAAGGCAGAAGCGACTCTCATCGCTGAAGACGACACATCTCCATTCGTCCCTCCATTCACGCCTGTCGCGACACCACTGGAGGCGGGCTGCACGATGTTGGGGCGTGAGCGGAAGACGGCCTAACGGTGTGCGGGACCGTAGCCCAGCTTCATGGAGACGGTTGCGAATGGTCCTCGCCGATACCCCAGGAGCAACAGTGTCCCTAATTTGTTGGGAAGTGGCGGTGCGGTCCCCTACGGCACTGCATAGGATCCTACGGTCTTGGCGTGCATCCGTGCGTCGCTGTGGTCCGGTGCCAGGTCGACGGGCACGTGCACCTTCCGCCGACCACTGGCGACAACATCGATGTACTGTGGAGACCTCACGCCCCACGTGTTGATCAATTCGGCGGTATGTCCACCCGGCCTTCCGCATGCCCACTATACGCCCTCGCTCAAAGTCCGTCATCTGCACATACGGTTCACGTCCACGCTGTCGCGGCATGCTACCAGTGGTGATCGAAATTTTGCGAAGAGATCTCGTCGCCACGAAAAACGCCTTTACTTTAATAAATGCCACTTCAACTCGCTTACTATATCCATGACACGCTCTCTTCAGTTTCACTTCTACGCAAATCGAGTTCCGTTCTTTGGATTTTTCAATGCACTTTGTCAATTCTATCTGCTGGGGATCCGATACAGAGTAGCAACACTCCAGAAGAGGGCGGACAAACGTTGGGAACATTGTTTTAGTCTTGTTGTATTTAATCTTCCTGCCTACAGGCACATTTTCTCGCTTCCGCGTTCAAAGCAAACAAAAACAATGACATCTGCAAATCGAAGATGATTGGGACAAGATCTGTATATGAGTATTCCTTCTTCACGCCAGTTTAAAGATTTCAAGACCTCTTCCAAGGTTTCGACAAATTAGTTTTGTTGAAATGGAGTCACCCTATCTGACTCGTTTCTCAAGTCCGGATTAACCTGATGTAAGCGAACTCAATCTGTTGTCTTGTTGTATTATTCTTTAGAAAGCTGGTGTAGGTAGATTCTAAGCTTTTCGCTCTCCAGTTCTGTCAGCACGGATCTTACTGTAACAGAGTCAGACGCTTTCTCGTTACAATCCCTGTACAATGTGGTGATTACTAAAATGCATTACTTCTTCCTGTAGCGTCTTTGACAACCCTTAGATGGTCCTCTGTTCTATACTGAATTCTGAGGCAAGATTGCTTTTTTAGCTGTTTAAAACCCAACATTTTCTCTACACGATTAGTGCGGAATTTATGTATATGTTTTGTGTACCAGTAGCAAAACACAAATTATCTGCTCCATTTCTTATGCAAAACTCTATGGATAACTGTGCAATTTTTGCTTTCTCCATCTCTCCCACTACCTTTATCATATCTACCTGTTATGCCATAATTACCAAGGGTTTTTCCTCTTTCTGCGCACCGAATTTCTTTCTCTACCTCTCCTGGTAACACATCCGGTGTTCACTACCTTTCATAGTTACTTAATTCGAATACTCGTTTACGTAGGTGCTCTATCTAGATTTTTTTTCTGTGTACTAAAAGTGAAGAACGATTAGGTGCGAAGGAAACTAGTATAAATACAGTTACAGGCGGAAACTTGTGGAGCATAAAGAGACGGAATATAGTCAGAGAGATTGTGGCGTGTTGTTTGGCGCTCATCGCGGTGCCTCGTTGTGTTATTAGCCACCATATTTTACGTAGGCAGTCTGCGATTAAGAGACAATGTATATAAAGTGTTAGTACTCCATACTCAGAGGTAATGCTGCTGAAAATTATTTCGTAATTTTCTTACGTACTATCAAGTACTACGCCCTGTCCATTTTCCTAAACAAAACATGGCGGAGACTTGTTTAATTAGCTTAACTCTCGTGGAGGTGCTGCGTCTCTATGGTACTCTATCTCTTTTGGGGGGGGGGGGGAGTATATTAATGAGGAAGTTGAGCGTAACGTGTTCGCAGAGGTGCTACGGGTCACAGAATAGGATAAAATTGAGGGACGAATCAAATCGCTCGGTATAATGCGGACGACAAAAAAGAAAAAAGGAATAAAAATAGAGGCTGGTTTGAGGAGCATGGAGTGCGTAGTACATTAAATTCTCAGCAGTAGTCGGATATTTTGTATCACTGAAGACGGGTGTCGGAGCCGAAACGATCGCTTTAGCGAGGCGTAGAGCTCTGCCCCCGCCAATCGCCGACGCGAGTAACGCTCTGATGAGCGAGCGGCGGTGGTTTTCTCCGCGCTGGGGGCGTGTCCGTCCTCCACGTCTGCGGCTCTGCGGTGATCGCGTGCAGCGTGCAGGAGGCCGTCACGAACGCCGGTCTCCTCCCGCCCCGGCCCCCGCAGCTGCCCCACTGGCACAGCGACCTCCGCCCCCGCTTCGTCGCGCCGCTCTCTCTCTGCGCGTTCCGCTGTTTGCAGTACCGCCGCCGGACTATCATTTACAGCTAACGGCCGCTAGCTGCGCGATTAAGCCGTAGCCGCGTTTTAATACCTCCCGGCTCACCGGTGCCTGATTATACGTTGTTTCGGCGCAGCCGCTCGTGAGGGGGCGTGTCCCGCACAGCCCGGACATCGACGCCCCCCTTCCCCCCCCCCCCCCCCCCCCCCGGACCTCCGGCCCGGCCCAAACCGCATCATACGGCGTGCGCTGCGTGCGTAAATTCCTAGGGACCTCGGAACAGAGATCGGTCGCTCGGTTTCTATCAAGCGGCGTAGCGAAAAATAACAATGTGGTTTTCCCCAAGAGTACTTAGCACATCGGACAAGAAACTAGGCATCCCGAGGCTAGCGCCTTACACCGCGCATACAGCAGTTCTCAGCAACACGTGGCTTCGTGCGGGGACTAGCCTGTTGTGTCAGAAGCGCTCCTTACAAACCTGTAAGTCCAAAGTATTTAGGCTTGGGACCGAACAATTTCGCTATCGCACAGGCAGTAAAAAATTCTAATCCGCCATAATCAGTGTACTTTTCGAAATTAATTTTCTCTTCTACTTGTATTATGTCTTTTGTTAGTTATTCCTGAGCTAACCTGTTTAGTTATTAGTGTGAATGAAGTCTGAATGGGAAGTCACATTATAAATGGATATTGTTATGTCTATTAACTGATTAAATGGTAGCATGCGAATTGTATCTATACAGAGTGAAACAGTCACATGCTCAGGGGAAATTTGTAATGTATAACTCGCCAGTTTATAGTACTGGGGAAACTAGACGCATATTTGGACCGTTTAGTTATTTAAAGAGGGGATTAGTTTGTTATTTTTGGGTTTTCTAAAACTTTCCGATTAATAAATTTTCTGAAAAGGTATTTGCTGTGATTGGTTCATAGTACAAGACAGGGGATAGCACGGTTTAGTGCTGATAGCTAATGGAGTATTACTTTTGTCAGACAGTCGGAAGAGATTAGATTCGCTATTATTTTTGTGGACTAGGGAACTGCTTTGTGTAGTCTAAAAGTGATTTGGAGCTCAGCTATCACGACAATAGGGCACCTGTACTGCGAGCTTCGAATAGCAGTAATAATTTGGCGGATTTATGATGTTATAAAGGTCGTGGAATATCGAAGAGTGTTTACTGAGGTACGAGAAAGGTGAAACAGAAAAATTCCGGATTTTCTGTATGAACTGTGTTGTCATTTGACTTTTTCAATAACTAATATGCGCGTAGCATGTTATAAAAGTCTTGACTGTGAATTGAACTTTGGACGAGATAGATTTGGATAATATAGATGTATCAAACGGAAACACAACATCCGTTTGCAAACGTTTGTGGTAGCAGGTTCGGTTAAGTACCATAAGCTGGCCATTTAGAGTGAATATGTTTGTATGTGAATGTCGAAATAGTAGGTAAGTACAGACTTGTCAGTTATTATGTTTGAAAGAAGTAACTATATATCTGTATGTTCATTCGAAGAGCAGTTTCAGCCTAGTTAAAGTGACAGTAGCAAAACTTTTGATGCACGCTTTAGATGCGTTTAGCGCTACTGGTTCTGCTAGCCTTCATGGAATCGAGAAACCATTATTCGTTTTCTGACAGAGTCGACGTATGAGCTGAAGCAGAAGAAGAAGATATCACCGGAAGGTGAGTGGGACATACACTGTAAGAAGCGTAAAACACACCCCGTCCCTCCAAAACACATCACGCTGCCTGTGGGCTTCATAAGGCCTTAACTTCGGCGAGCAGCATAGTATACACGTTTCATCAGGTATGTTGTACCCAGCTGAAGTCACTGATCGATGAAAAGACGCCATAGAGCCACAACGTTGCTTTGAGTTGATTGCTACATTACAGTCACTGATGAAACAGTCTCTGGGATTAACATGGGATCATCTAGTGGGCCAGTCATTGTGCAATGAGGTACCTGCATGCTCATGAAACAAGGAGCGTACTTGCACAGCCCTATAAATTCACCGCTTGTCGTCTTTCAAGACGAAGTTATCCACAGCTTACTCTGTAAGGCGACAATACTTTTCCTCTATAAATTTAATATTATACCAGTTTGCATATTTTATTCTAAATGAGATCATGATTTACGATGAGTGATTTTGATAACTGATCATTTCTTTGATCGGTACTGAGTAGCACCAAGTATTAACATTATTCTGTAATCTTGCATACATCGGAACGAATTTGAGCGGGACACCGAAAGCAGGGAGTGGTGACCGTTACATGTTCCTATGTAAGCGGCGATCGGTAGAGGAGAGGTGAGAAAAGAAGCCGTGTCGTGTTCGACTGAGAGGGATGTTTCACTGCTCTGAAGAGAACAGAGTGGAGAACACAGCCGCTGGCAGTGTCCCCTGTGGCGAGGTCAGAGATCGGATGCAAGACACACTCCTGCTGGCAAAAGTATCAGTGAAAACAGCCAGGTGCTGGTACCACGGATGGAGGGCGATACCATCTGACAAGAGAAGGAGGCATCCTTTTTGTATGAAGTAATGCGTCGGGATGAGGAATGGCAGACGCGGGTTTGCTGAGCCTTTGCAAATCGTCTCACGAGAGATGGCGAGTCATATTCCCTGCCAAAAAGCAGAGAAGTGATTTTGATAGACGAAGTCCTTAGTCATAGGAGGAACCGTATAATGTTCTAGAACAGTGTTCTATATGGAGTATGCACAGTAGGCGATTGGCTGGCAGCTTCATGAGCCAAGTAGTGGCAGCCACTGTTTTTATAACAGGCCTGGGCATTCGTTGCGAGGAGCGCACACGTAGACGCCACGTGCGTTGCCTGGAAACCAGCGTAGCCTACGGTGTGTGAGGGTGTCGAAAGAGGACACGTTGCGTGGGGAGAAACTTAGAGGCTGGGTAGGGTTGTTTGGTGGAAGAGACCAAACAGCGAGGTCATCGGTCTCATCGGATTGAAAGGAACCATTTCGGCATTTGCCTGGAGCGATTTAGGGAAATCACGGAAAACCTAAATCAGGATGGCCGGACGCGGTATTGAACCGTCGTCCTCCCGAATGCGAGTCCAGTGTGCTAACCACTGCGCCACCTCTCTCGGTGTGGAACTTGTAGACTTTGCTGGCAAAATTGTCAGTCAACAGCCTCACTGTAAGAATTTGCTAAGTCTTGATTTCGGCACCAGGAGAGAGTTAAGACGTGTCTCTGCAAGCAGAGTGACGATTCTTTGCTTCTCTGTGGGGTATCAGGCATACTGAAGTGTTTGCTTGATACAAAGCCGGCCGGGGTGGCCGAGCGGTTCTAGGCGCTTCAGTCTGGAACCGTGCTACCGCTACGGTCGCAGGTTCGACTCCTGCCTCGGGCATGGATGTGTGTGATGTTCTTAGGTTAGTTAGCTTTAAGTAGTTCTAAGTTCTAGGGACTGGTGACCTCAGAAGTTAAGTCCCATAGTGCTAAGAGCCATTTGAACCAAGCCTTACGACCAAATACTTGGGTTTCTGTTACTGGCTTATGAGCGAATAGAAATCTTGACTCGTTCTCTGTTGTACTGGAGTAGTTTCAGCTCTTGGAGTTTAGCATTGGCGAGTGGCATATAGAAACAGTCATACTGTACATGCAAATAGTAGACTCTGCTTGGAGCAAAAAGAAAAATAACGAAAAAAATCACTCAGGCTCACCAAAATTCATTTTCAACCCAACTGAATACAGATAACTCTGCTGACAGCTATTGTTAAATGGAATATGCATAATAATTACAGTTTCCAGTGATCCTGTAGGCGTAAATGGAAAGTAACCTAAACGCTATGAAATATTAAGTTGTCACTGTTCTAATATTTTATGTGCAATATATTATCACCAAGTCTATCAATTTTAAGACGCCTGATATCTTCCATAGGAGTAGAAAGAGTTACCCAAAAGATTCACTCTTAAATTATATACGAGGCCTTTAACACACTCTGATAGTCTGTTGAATTCATGTGTAGCAATAAATCTGATTCTTTCTTTGTGTCAGTGCTATGTCCTAGAGTATTTGTATAGATTTTTTTGCCCAAGTATTACAATAATACTTTGTATCTTCTGCTTCTTCTTCTTCTCAGCCTTATGGTAGGAAGGTCACATGGTCTAAATGTAGGCCTTCTTGATCCAGTCGATTTATTTGTCAATGTGGCAGCGTCCTTTGAGATTCTTGGCATTCCTCATTTTGGTCCTGCTTCAACTTTTCCATGTGCTAGAGTGCTGCATTTAGAAGACTGGCGCGGCAGGTTTTCGACTAAACTATGCGACTCTCTCTGTGATTGTCATTCAAGTATGTCCTCCTGCAAGGTTTGTCAGCAGGTCTTCACTCTGTACAGAGAGTGCGCAGCATTTGGCACCAGTAAAAGACACCTTTTGAGATTTTCCTAAAGTTGACACCAAATATAATTCGTATAGAGCAAGTGAAAATTTTGAAAATGTTATCTCTGTTATCTAAAATATGTACCACATTAGTGACTGAATTTTAGCCTTTTTTCCCATTTATTTGGTCTACTTTTCGTTCTCTTTTTCTTCAATAAACAGAAAGAGACACATTGAATAAATCCAAACGAGAGAACGTAGTCCGAAAAGTTTTAGATCCAAAATATGCTGAAGAAGGAACTTACAGGCTAAAAACAAAGAGAGTGAAAGGTATACAAACATGTATTCGGACGTGGGGATAAAAAGAAAGGAAAAACAGGCTAAAAGTCTATGGGGCTATTAAAAGAATGAAACCAACTGGATTAACTAGACATGTTGTGAAATTCTGCGAAACTCGAAGTAAAGCAAGTACTGAAACAGTAAAATGGATCGGCACAGTAGCAGGAATAACACAATTGAGGTACCAGACAGGAAAACTATTTAGGCAGAAAATTTACGGCTGGACAATTGGCTTAGTAGAATAATCTAATATAATTAAAGCAAATCTGAGTAACATAACATCAAAATTAAAATTTTTAGGGTAAGTAGCAGAAAATTCTGTGACAAAGTCACAGGCCATGAATACTAATGGTATAAAAAATGGAAGAAAGTCAGACAAGATCACTTTAGATTGTCCAGCATTTGCAGATGACATGGCACTTATTACAGACTCACTGGAAAGGGCACAGTAACAAATCACAGAACAACAGCAAAAGTTGTATTCCAGATATCATCTGAAAACAAAAACATGCTTCATGAAAAACATCAGTAATGCACCTCAGAAGCTTATAGTAAACAAACTCAATCTCTAAATTAGACTGTTTTGATGCTTGCGGCAGATACAAGAAAGGATCTTGAAACTCTTGTGCAAACATACTGTGATCACGTGGAAAGATGCGACCTCCGTCTAAACATCTATAACACTGAGTACCTGGAAACGATTCCGTTTGCTGGATCTGTACAAACCAGTGGAGCTCCCTTCGTCAAGGTGGATAACTAGATTCTCGCCTAAAGAATGGCAGCGAAGTGAATGACGATGTGGTGCAAGCAAGAAAAAAAGCTATCTGGATGCGATTCAGAGACGTCACTGGTGTCTTTTGTGATAATGATAAGTAGATGTCGATCCACCTTAAATCAAAGATAGTACAAGTATGAGACCAGCTGCTTTGTGTGGTTCCGAGCGTTAGCACACATCTAGCGCTCACAGCATGTCGTGGAAATGAGTATACTGAGCAAATCATTAGGCATTTCTCTGCTCGGCCACATCTACAACACAACGATTCGGAAACTAGATGGAGGAGCTCTAATTGTGTAAGAAGGCGCAAGAATGGAGATTTCGTTGGTATGGACACACCGTAAGGACGTATGTTCCGGACACCGCTCAGTTCAGGCATCAGTCCACTGCATCATCTCACTGTCGAAGGCCAAGGACACCGTGGAAGACCTAAAATATGATAGCTGGACGCGAAAAACGCAGATATCAGATCAAGGTGCCTAAATTCACGGATAGCGTTGCGTCGTAAAAAATAGCGTGCACTGAACCAAAAAGCGGACTCCGCTCCACAGAGAAGGCGCTAGGAAGTAGAAGTTGAAGAAGAAGATTTAAGGTACACTTCTTTATACACCCATGAGAAAGGGTATCAAACAACATGAAGAAAAAGACAGTAACAGAGTCTAGAATAAATAAAATGAAGAGGGCCTTTCAGATAAAAAAAAAATCTAAGCTAAAATAAATCATCGTGGAGCACAAAACTGAAGCACTATGAAACAGTAGTCAGACCAGAAATATTCTATGCAGCAGAAACTCTTAAACTGGATAAGAAGGGAGAGATCGCAAAATTTGAAAAATTGAAAGAAGTGTCCTAAGAAAAATATTAGGGCCCAGAAGCAGCTGTAAATCAGAATACTGTTTAAGATCTAATATCGGTCAATTTATGAAATTTAAAAAGGGAAGAGACGTAATGAGAAAAAGAAGATTAACGTTCTGTGGACACATATGCAGGATGAATAATGAGAAATGACTAAATAAATCTTCGACTTACTAAAGATTACTGAGCGAAGTAGGATGAGATATCGAAAATGTAAGAGTCGACTTGGATACAATAAGAAGCAGGATATTTTTTTAAAGAAATAATAATAGAAAAGGCAGGCTTTTATGGCGGAAAACTCAAGAAGTGGAAAAAAAGGGAGAAAGAACAGAAGGGACAACAAGCCCGAAGAATGAGTGAACTGTTTGCACGAAGGAAACTGCAGTTGAAAACAAATAAGTAGAAACAATATTAGTTTATAGTACCCACAAAAAAGAATATGGAAAAAAAAACTTCATGCATACCGATATGTAACAGAGCATGGACCAGTTAATTTGTGTGAGTGGTATTAATAATAATCCAAATGCTATAAATCTGTGTTTGGGATTGTATCTTCAATCCTGATCATAAACCTACGCAGGATCCCCTCCTAAGTGTTTATAAAACCGAGTGTCCTGTTTCAAATGAACTTGTGATTTATTTACGTTTGTCAAATATGCAAGGATCAACGAAAGTGAAGTTAGTTAGAAATTTGCTAAAGTACTCTCAGCTTATTGCAAAGTATCGTTTTGTAAAAGTACTGTGCCAGGTTGTGTATATGTTACTGTCTAAAATACCTGCTTCCCAGGTGATGAAAAGGCAAATACGTTGAACTCGTTTGAAACATAATTTAGCCTTGACTACTATCATGAATGACTTTTTTGAAGTTAACTGAGCTCAATGTGGGATAATTTGCCTTGAAAAGTAAAATATAAAGTATCCCAAGTGAAGCTAAGAAGTGACTGTGTTGTTTAAATCAAATTTTGCTACTGAATTAATCATAGCGTCTGTCGAGTTATACTGTACCAGTTCATGGGTCCACACCATATTCTTCTCATATTAGAAACATATTTTGAAAATCCCCCCATGAACCATGGACCCTGCCGTTGGTGGGGAGGCTTGCGTGCCTCAGCGATACAGAGAGCCGTACCGTAGGTGCAACCACAACGGAGGGGTAGATGTTGAGAGGCCAGACAAACGTGTGGTTCCTGAAGAGGGGCAACAGCCTTTTCAGTAGTTGCAGGGGCAACAGTCTGGATGATTGACTGATCTGGCCTTGTAACAATAACCGAAACGGCCTTGCTGTGCTGGTACTGCGAACGGCTGAAAGCAAGGGGAAACTACTGACGTAATTTTTCCCGAGGGTATGCAGCTTTACTGTATGACTAAATGATGATGGCATCCTCTTGGGTAAAATATTCAGGAGGTAAAATAGTCCCCCATTCGGATCTCCGAACGGGGACTACTCAAGAGGATGTGGTTATCAGGAGAAAGAAAACTGGCATTCTACGGATCGGAGCGTGGAATGTCAGATCACTTAATCGGGCAGGTAGGTTAGAAAATTTAAAAACGGAAATGGATAGGTTAAAGTTAGATATCGTGGGAATCAGTGAAGTTCGGTGGCAGGAGGAACAAGACTTCTGGTCAGGTGACTACAGGGTTATAAATACAAAATCAAATAGGGGTAATGCAGGAATAGGTTTAATAATGAATAGAAAAATAAGAATGCGGGTAAGCTACTACAAACAGCATAGTGAACGCATTATTGCGGCCAAGATAAATACGAAGCCCACACCTACTACAGTAGTACAAGTTTATATGCCAACTAGCTCTGCAGATGACGAAGAAATTGAAGAAATGTATGATGAAATAAAAGAAATTATTCAGATAGTGAAGGGTGATGATAATTTAATAGTCATGGGTGACTGGAATTCGGTAGTAGGAAAAGGCAGAGAAGGAAACGTAGTAGGTGAATATGGATTGGGGAAAAGAAATGAAAGAGGAAGCCGCCTGGTAGAATTTTGCACAGAGCACAACTTAATCATAGCTAACACTTGGTTCAAGAATCATAAAAGAAGGTTGTATACATGGAAGAATCCTGGAGATACTAAAAGGTATCAGATAGATTACATAATGGTAAGACAGAGATTTAGGAAAAAAGGTTTTAAATTGTAAGACATTTCCAGGGGCAGATGTGGACTCTGACCACAATCTATTGGTTATGACCTGTAGATTAAAACTGAAGAAACTGCAAAAAGGTGGGAATTTAAGGAGGTGGGAGTGGGACCTGGATAAACTAAAAGAACGAGTGGTTGTACAGAGTTTCAGGGAGAGCATAAGGGAGCAATTGACAGGAATGGGGGAAAGAAATACGGTGGAAGAAGAATGGGTAGCTTTGAGGGATGAAGTAGTTAAAACAGCAGAGGATCAAGTAGGTAAAAAGACGAGGGCTAGTAGAAACCCTTGGGTAACAGAAGAAATACTGAATTTAATTGATGAAAGGAGAAAATATAAAAATGCAGTAAATGAAGCAGACAAAAAGGAATACAAACGTCTCAAAATAGAGATCGACAGGAAGTGCAAAATGGCTAAGCAGGGATGGCTAGAGGACAAGTGTAAGGATGTGGAGGCTTATCTCACTAGGGGTAAGATAGATACTGCCTACAGGAAAATTAAAGAGACCTTTGGAGATAAGAGAACCACTTGTATGAACATCAAGAGCTCAGAAGGAAACCCAGTTCTAAGCAAAGAAGGGAAAGCAGAAAGGTGGAAGGAGTATACAGAGGGTCTATACAAGGGCGATGTACTTGAGGACAATATTATGGAAATGGAAGAGGATGTAAGTGGAGATGAAATGGGAGATACGATACTGTGTGAAGAGTTTGACAGAGCACTGAAAGACCTGAGTCGAAACTAGGTCCCGGGAGTAGACAACATTCCATTGGAACTACTGACAGCCTTGGGAGAGCCAGTCCTGACAAAACTCTACCATCTGGTGAGCAAGATTTATGAGACAGGCGAAATTCCCTCAGACTTCAAGAAGAATATTATAATTCCAATCCCAAAGAAAACAGGTGTTGACAGATGTGAAAATCACCGAAATATCAGTTTAATAAGCCACAGCTGCAAAATACTAACGCGAATTCTTTACAGACGAATGGAAAAACTAGTAGAAGCCGACCTCGGGGAAGATCCGTTTGGATTCCGTAGAAATGTTGGAACACGTGAGGCAATACTGCCCCTACGACTTATCTTAGAAGCTAGATTAAGGAAGGGCAACCCTACGTTTCTAGCATTTGTAGCTTAGAGAAAGCTTTTGACAACGTTGACTGGAATACTCTCTTTCAAATTCTAAAGATGGCAGGGGTAAAATACAGAGAGCGAAAGGCTATTTACAATTTGTACAGAAACCAGATGGCAGTTATAAGAGTCAAGGGACATGAAAGGGAAGCAGCGATTGGGAAGGGGGTGAGACAGGGTTGTAGTTATTCAATCTGTATATTGAGCAAGCAGTAAAGGAAACAAAAGAAAAATTCGGAGTAGGTATTAAAATCCATGGAGAAGAAATAAAAACTTTGAGGTTTGCCGATGACATCGTAATTCTGTGAGAGACAGCAAAGGACTTGGTAGAGCAGTTGAACGGAATGGACAGTGTTTTGAAAGGAGGGTATAAGATGAACATCAACAAAAACAAAACGAGGATAGTGGAATGTAGTCGAATTAAGTCGAGTGATGCTGAGAGAATTAGATTAGGAAATGAGACACTTAAAGTAGTAAAGGAGTTTTGCTATTTGGGAAGCAAAATAACTGATGATGGTCGAAGTAGAGAGGATATAAAATGTAGACTGGCAATGGCAAGAAAAGCGTTTCTGAAGAAGAGAAGTTTGTTAACATCCAGTATAGATTTAAGTGTCAGGAAGTCGTTTCTGAAAGTATTTGTATGGAGTGTACCCATGTATGGAAGTGAAACATGGACGATAAATATTTTAGACAAGAAGAGAATAGAAGCTTTCGAAATGTGGTGCTACAGAAGAATGCTGAAGATTAGATGGGTGGATCACATAACTAATGAGGAAGTATTGAATAGGATTGGGGAGAAGAGAAGTTTGTGGCACAACTTGACCAGAAGACGGGATCGGTTGGTAGGACATGTTCTGAGGCACCAAGGGATCACCAGTTTTGCATTGGAGGGCAGCCTGGAGGGTAAAAATCGTAGAGGGAGGCTAAGAGATGAATACACTAAGCAGATTCAGAAGGATGTAGGTTGCAGTAGGTACTGGGAGATGAAGAAACTTGCACAGGATAGAGTTGCATGGAGAGCTGCATCAAATCAGTCTCAGGACTGAAGACCACAACAACAAACAACATTTTGAATATTATAGCTGCTAAGGAAAACAAATATAAGCAGAGGGATATGAACAGTGTAATTGTGGTATCATTTATATTTATTTATGGTTTTCACGTGCCAGTTGAGACAGAGGCCCTTCAGGTCCATCTTTAGTCCTGAACGTCTTGCATTAACATTTCAGCACTGGTTCCAGTAATCATCTTGTGTGTAACTGTTATTAGTATAAGTTTGGTACAATTTTTGATTTCTATGATTACTAGTTTGTGAGTTATTGGTAACTGCTGCTACCCACAGCTTAGAGTGTCCTGTTCCCGCTTGTATTAAATATTAATAAAATAACTTCAGTAACTAACATTCAATTTTCTTAAACATATATTTCCAAATTCATATGCCTAATTGAGCTGGCGACCGTTTATTGTTTCATTCGTATATGAATTTTACTACTTTCATTAACCGCAAAGTTGAAGCCTGTTTAGTTTTACCGTTCATTCCGACATACTCAAAATTACATTCCATTAACTTTATCCATTAGTCAAAAGTACTGTCAAATTTCCCAAATCCCCTCAGGGTGTAGCATTAGTTTGAGTCACAGCAGGTTAGTGTTGTATGTGGCTTTTCCCGTCGCAGGACTTTAACGTTAGGTTGTTAGGGAAGAGTGACGTATTACAAGCGAGTGTTATCAGCCTAGAGAACTACCATGTGAAAACCTGCCTTTTGGCAGAACACTTATGAAACTCCTGGAAATGGAAAAAAGAACACATTGACACCGGTGTGTCAGACACACCATACTTGCTCCAGACACTGCGAGAGGGCTGTACAAGCAATGATCACACGCACGGCACAGCGGACACACCAGGAACCGCGGTGTTGGCCGTCATATGGCGCTAGCTGCGCAGCATTTGTGCACCGCCGCCGCCAGTGTCAGCCAGTTTGCCGTGGCATACGGAGCTCCATCGCAGTCTTTAACACTGGTAGCATGCCGCAACAGCGTGGACGTGAACCGTATGTGCAGTTGACGGACTTTGAGCGAGGGCGTATAGTGGGCATGCGGGAGGCCGGGTGGACGTACCGCCGAATTGCTCTACACGTGGGGCGTGAGGTCTCCACAGTACATCGATGTTGTCGCCAGTGGTCGGCGGAAGGTGCACGTGCCCGTCGACCTGGGACCGGACCGCAGCGACGCACGGATGCACGACAAGACTGTAGGATACTACGCAGTGCCGTAGGGGACCGCACCGCCACTTCCCAGCAAATTAGGGACACTGTTGCTCCTGGGGTATCGGCGAGGACCATTCGCAACCGTCTCCATGAAGCTGGGCTACGGTCCCGCACACCGTTAGGCCGTCTTCCGCTCATGCCCCAACATCGTGCAGCCCGCCTGCAGTGGTGTCGCGACAGGCGTGAATGGAGGGACGAATGGAGACGTGTCGTCTTCAGCGATGAGAGTCGCTTCTGCCTTGGTGCCAATGATGGTCGTATGCGTGTTTGGCGCCGTGCAGGTGAGTGCCACAATTAGGACTGCATACGACCTAGGCACACAGGGCCAACACCCGGCATCATGGTGTGGTGAGCGACCTCCTACACTGGCCATACACCTCTGGTGATCGTCGAGGGGACACTGAATAGTGCACGGTACATCCAAACCGTCATCGAACCCATAGTTCTACCATTCCTAGACCGGCAAGGGAACTTGCTGTTCCAACAGGACAATGCACGTCCGCATCTATCCCGTGCCACCCAACGTGCTCTAGAAGGTGTAAGTCAACTACCCTGGCCAGAAATATCTCCGGACCTGTCTCCCATTGAGCATGTTTGGGACTGGATGAAGCGTCGTCTCACGCGGTCTGCACGTCCAGCACGAACGCTGGTCCAACTGAGGCGCCAGGTGGAAAAGGCATGGCAAGCCGTTCCACAGGGCTACATCCAGCACCTCTACGATCGTCTCCATAGGAGAATAGCAGCCTGCATTGCTGCGAAAGGTGGATATACACTGTACTAGTGCCGACATTGTGCATGGTCTGTTGCCTGTGTCTATGTGCCTGTGGTTCTGTCAGTGTGATCATGTGATGTATCTGACCCCAGGAATGTGTCAATAAAGTTTCCCCTTCCTGGGACAATGAATTCACGGTGTTCTTATTTCAATTTCCAGGAGTGTATACTGGTACTGCTAATTAGATTTTAATGCAACATTTTGGTTTACTTGAAAATACATTCTGGATTTAAAGTACTTTCTGCAAGGTATCAGATGACACAGTGGTTAGTTTATTTGACAGCTACACGATTATATCGCGACGCTACTAATGAGTGACAATTTACAATGTTGCTTTTGCGGTTTATCTAGTTTATATCTGCACAGTTTTTCTGTATTATTCTGGAAAGTGAAACATGTTTTAGTAGTAACTTTTGTGGTATAGCTGCAATGAGACAGCCTTTTCCGTAGCACAACAATACGTTACAGCACAGTACTTTCTTCATCACGGCAATAAGCGTAATAACTAAGATATCTATACGCAAAGCAATTCACTTCGTTTATTACGAGGTAAGTACATTGACTTCAGCAGAACTTTGCTTACAGAGGACGATAACTACAACACTTCCACAGAATTATCTTGCAACAAGACGCACATTTAGCGCTACAGGACACGCATTTGAGTGATTAATATTGTACTCGAACCATTTATTTTTCAAGATTTTTGAATTACAAAGGTTTTTCGTGATAAATTTCATTCCATTGCTGTAATCTGTGACACCTGAGGGTATAATTACATTAATCGTCAGGGGGGTACACGCTTCTTTGTGTATCATGTGTTTGGTAAGCACAAGGAGCCCTAGCTAATATGGTATTTGCTTATACAGCTTTACACATCGGTACCATATTTCTCTAACACAGAATTAGACGGCTATCTGATCATTTAACTGAGAGAGACAAATATTTATTTTTACTACATCAGTGTCAGATGTTTATGTAATTACACAGTTGGATAACTTCACACTTATGAAACGGTATTTTGCTGTACTGTGTGAACTGTTCTTATTTTCTTCGGAACCGTTGTGATACTATGACAGCTTTTAATGTCGTATTTTTAAAGTACGTTTGAGGTAGATGACACTTTTGACATGAGCAGAGAATTTTTTTTAGGTTTTGAAATTATTGCAGAAAGCTACGACGTTTTTGAGAGTTGACTGAGGTGTTATGATGATATTATTATGATGATGTGTATTATGCTGTTGCGGTATGTTTATGATCAATAAGCTGATGCTATATGAGTTATTTGATTATGCTACGTATCTGTTATGATGAAATATTGAAGAAGTGTCGACGAATACGGTAAGGAATAATGAGTAGTGGTTAGGGACTCTGGTTTGTGAAAAAGGTTGTTGGAAACCAAGAATCGTACTTTAAGAGTTATGAAATGTGTGTAAATGCGTGAATGTATTACAATGCCGACGAAAATTTTTTTGGACACTGGTATATCAATAGGATTTTGTTTCTACAGATTTGTAACGCAAATTCTTGACCTGTAAAATCTTTTATTTGAGACTACCACTGCAGCGGAAACTGGTGTAAATATTTCGGTTAGAAACTTAAGTGACCACCTGCACGTAATGCGTCGTGGGCACCCAGCTGCGCGACAGCCACCTGGAAAAAAGCCATTAGTGTGTGCCTTTCAGAGGCACAAATGGAGAAGAAAAAAAAGAAGATACCATTATCCTTGCTATTGACATTCCTTTGTAGAAAGCATCGTAAATACGACACCCTCAAACTTGAAAACATGATTACACTGTAGAGTTCTTAATTTATGATATTTACTGAAATGAAATGATGAGAAACATTTCATGTGTATTGTCTTGCTAGTTGGAAGATTGTTTACTGCATTATGAAATGCCTCATGGCTAACGAATAACGTTTCACGCCTTGCTTTGCATATTTTGTTTAATATCCAGTTTCTAGCTGCACTGCAGCATTGGTTAAAATAAAATTTAATACATGTACTAATATAACTATTTTCTGTCTACAGACCTAGTAAAGAATAATTTTATGATGTACTTTCATAAAAAAGGAGGAACACAAATAGACATTTCCCCTCACAGGAATTGTATAATTAATTTTTTTAACGACTTGGGAACTTTCTTTTTGTAATGCATCACTCTAGTGTTAAGATGTGATACAAGTATTAAACATGGCCATTTTTACTGCAATATTTTTTCTGCTTGAGCTTTGTCATGTTTAGATACACTCCTGGAAATTGAAATAAGAACACCGTGAATTCATTGTCCCAGGAAGGGGAAACTTTATTGACACATTCCTGGGGTCAGATACATCACATGATCACATTGACAGAACCACAGGCACATAGACACAGGCAACAGACCATGCACAATGTCGACACTAGTACAGTGTATATCCACCTTTCGCAGCAATGCAGGCTGCTATTCTCCCATGGAGACGATCGTAGAGATGCTGGATGTAGTCCTGTGGAACGGCTTGCCGTGCCATTTCCACCTGGCGCCTTAGTTGGACCAACGTTCGTGCTGGACTTGCAGACCGCGTGAGACGACGCTTCATCCAGTCCCAAACATGCTCAATGGGGGACAGATCCGGAGATCTTGCTGGCCAGGGTAGTTGACTTACACCTTCTAGAGCACGTTGGGTGGCACGAGATACATGCGGACGTGCATTGTCCTGTTGGAACAGCAAGTTCTCTTGCCGGTCTAGGAATGGTAGAACGATGGGTTCGATGACGGTTTGGATGTACCGTGCACTATTCAGTGTCCCCTCGACGATCACCAGAGGTGTACGGCCAGTGTAGGAGATCATTCCCCACACCATGATGCCGGGTGTTGGCCCTATGTGGGCCTCGGTGGTATGCAGTCCTGATTGTGGCGCTCACCTGCACGGCGCAAACACGCATACGACCATCATTGGCACCAAGGCAGAAGCGACTCTCATCGCTGAAGACGACACGTCTCCATTCGTCCCTCCATTCACGCCTGTCGCGACATCACTGCAGGCGGGCTGCACGATGTTGGGGCGTGAGCGGAAGACGGCCTAACGGTGTGCGGGACCGTAGCCCAGCTTCATGGAGACGGTTGCGAATGGTCCTCGCCGATACCCCAGGAGCAACAGTGTCCCTAATTTGCTGGGAAGTGGCGGTGCGGTCCCCTACGGCACTGCGTAGTATCCTACGGTCTTGGCGTGCATCTGTGCGTCGCTGCGGTCCGGTCCCAGGTCGACGGGCACGTGCACCTTCCGCCGACCACTGGCGACAACATCGATGTACTGTGGAGACCTCACGCCCCACGTGTTGAGCAATTCGGCGGTACGTCCACCCGGCCTCCCGCATGCCCACTATACGCCCTCGCTCAAAGTCCGTCAACTGCACATACGGTTCACGTCCACGCTGTTGCGGCATGCTACCAGTGTTAAAGACTGCGATGGAGCTCCGTATGCCACGGCAAACTGGCTGACACTGACGGCGGCGGTGCACAAATGCTGCGCATCTAGCGCTATTCGACGGCCAACACCGCGGTTCCTGGTGTGTCCGCTGTGCCGTGCGTGTGATCATTGCTTGTACAGCCCTCTCGCAGTGTCCAGAGCAAGTATGGTGGGTGTGACACACCGGT
Source organism: Schistocerca gregaria (assembly GCF_023897955.1). Taxonomy (NCBI): domain Eukaryota; kingdom Metazoa; phylum Arthropoda; class Insecta; order Orthoptera; family Acrididae; genus Schistocerca; species Schistocerca gregaria. The sequence goes on along the minus strand of NC_064926.1, from coordinate 504,662,607 downwards.
GTCAATGTATTCTTTTTTCCATTTCCAGGAGTGTATAAGTTATAGCATTTGTTGCTGCTGTTTGCCAGGCATAGTGCTGCTGAATTTGACGTTGTATTACTCTGTTAAGCCAGTTTTATTACTGATTTATTTTTCTTGTTGCTGCTCATTGCCTTATATTAGTTGTAATATTGCTGCTTGCTTTGACAGTTTCCAGTTTTTTAAATTGCTGTTTGTATTAATTGTTTTGTGTCGCTGCATTGCCTCGTCCCTTAGTTTAGCATCTGAGCCCAGTAGATTTAAGTTACCTTAAGATGGGGTAGGTTATATAAGAGAACGAGTTGCAATGAATTGGAAGAAATGCATTGAGAAGCTATAACTGTATAGACACCAGTTTCATTTCACTGCACACATTTCTGTTGGTCATAGTATATGGACAATATGTGAGAAGTAGGGACTAATAGTGTTTGCACGTGTGTTAATAATTCAGCAAGGGACTGGATAACAGCATTGCTGGTTCTAAGGACATTTAAAAAAATTGTTAGTGCACAAGTAGTGGTTATGGACTTGCTATATTATCTGCAAGACTCTTCAATGGTGATTGTGCACCTGTGCAGTCAAACAAATGGCTGCTGGCCATCTCTACAAGGACTACAGTGGGTCTACACATTTGATGACTCACCAATACCATTATTTCTACATGGACTACAGTGGGTCTGCATCTTTTATGGCTCACCAATACCATACTCTCTACCAGGACTACAGTGGGTTTGCTCTGTGATGACCTACCTACCAATATTCTTCAAAACTTCGACTGACTCTGCTGTGGGTTTGCTCTGTTGTAGCCCATTACCTGCGTGCGTGTCAAGAGTCAGCACTGTCTTTCCATTGGAAGGACAACACTACTTCAAGATGGCATGGAAATCCATTACTTCCGTGTGCATTCTCTTTTACTACTCAGACTTTGAGAAAAAAAAAACACTGTAATTTTACTGTGATGAATGATCATGACTGTCTTTATGGGACTGTGAGAAAATTTTAGCTTTTGACCAACATTGTATCAATAAGTGTGTGCATTTGATATCTTTGTTATTGTAATTATGAAAAATTTTATCAGGTAAGTATTGGCCACTGCCCAAAACAATTTGAAAATTTTTTTGTGGGGAGCATGGGATCCATGTAAGTATGCTGTTTAGGTTTTTTATATTGGTAACGCCACGTAGCGCTCTAATGTAAATCCCTGGCTGTGCTGTGTGCAGTCAGTGGCTGGTTGGCATTGTTGTAATACTCGCCATTGTAGTGTTGAGCAGCGGCAGCTGGATGCTAACAGCGCCTAGCCTTACGCAGTTGGAGGCGAGCCGCCAGCCGTGCTGGATGTGAAGAGAGAAATGGTGGAGTTTTGAAATTTGTAAGACTGGATATCATGAACTGCTATATGTATTATGACTTTTCAACACTATTAAGGTAAATACATTGTTTGTTCTCTATCAAAATCTTTCATTTGCTAACTTTGTCTGTCAGTAGTTAGTGCCTTCAGTAGTTTGAATCTTTTATTTAACTGGCAGTAGTGGCGCTTGCTGTATTGCAGTAATTCGAGTAACCAAGATTTTTGTGAGGTAAGCGATTTGTGAAACGCATAAGTTAATGTTAGTCAGGGCCATTTTTTGTAGGGATTTTTGAAAGTCAGATTGTGTTGTGCTAAAATTATTGTGTGTCAGTTTAAGCACAGTCTTGTATAATTTTTCAAAGGGGACGTTTCAGTGTTATAAACCGAATGTAGGACCCACCTCAGATCATAACATATGCAGAACGTATGAAAGACTCCCACAAGGAAACTGTTCATGATGAAGACATTCATATGCGAATGCATCATAAACCGCCCGTTGTGCCTGAGCGGTTCTAGGCGCTTCAGTCTGGAACCGCGCTGCTCGTACGGTCGCAGGTTCGAATCCTGTCTCGGGCAAGGATGTGTGCGATGTCCTTAGGTTAGTTAGGTTTAAGTCGTTCTAAGTCTAGGGGACTGATGACCTCAGATGTTAAGTCCCATAGTGCTCAGAGCCATTTGAACCATTTGAATGCATCATATATCGTGTACTGCCATGAAACACTGACACACAGTGATACTAAGTAGCCCGCAAGGATGCAGTGCATCATAAAGGTTGACTCAATACATACACATGAAAAAACCAGAAAAGCTTACTGAGTAGCACACTGCTCAAAAAGTACTCATATGTGTTAAACCTAAGTGATGACGAAGAAATAATTGAAATCTAAAATATATAGTCATGAATAAATGCATTGTAACCAGTACACTTTTAGGTCTTCGATGACATTGAAACCAAAAGCCATTACATGCCAGCAATTATTTTTTTATGGAAAGTTTCCACTAGTTCAAATCGTGTCAAAGACAAGCCACATTATTAATTGACCAGTGAGGAGGCCACATACCATGCTCGTAATTGAAACGTAAGTAACTGTAATTTTTCTGTCAGACGTAAACTTAACGAGTGAAAGCAACCTATATGTTGGCAATATGTACACGATTACATTAAAAACACTGGTAACGCCGCGAGTCGTATGTAGTGGAACTTAAGGTAATGTAATGCAAATCTACGCAAAAACAGGGACATAATCACTAAATGTGTCATATATGACTTAAGTAATTGCCCGTTACAGAAAGCGACATTTAGCATACACAGTTCTGCCACCAAACACGCAACTAGAGGGTAGTGGCAGCAACGTTCACGCCAGCTTCCTGACCAGCAACTCACTCGAAAAGTACTCATATGTACGAAACCTAAGTAAACACGCAAAAATACAACAAAATTTAAACTGCATATACTTATGAGTAAATGTATTGTAACCAATACACACCTCGGACTTTGGCCTACCTCAGAACTAAAAATCATATCGATGTAACCAAATTTCAAAAGAGTCATACTGGCCATACATATCGTCACACAAACCAATATATCAATTGACCAGTGAGGCGCCTACACAACATACCAATAATGTAGGTGAATCCTATATTTATGTTTGATAACGTACAACCAAAATAGCTGCATGTGAAAGAAACAGCATCGCACAAGTCAACATATATCGTTACTCGACAAATTTTCTAAAACACACTGCAAATTACTTACCACGTACGAACCCAAGCGCAAACAATAACCCACGCCACGTCTAGAACAACTGTATAATGGAACAACAAACTATCAGTAAGAGTTGGCAAGAGGCACGTACTTGGTCAATACTGAAACAGCTGTGAAAAGACAGCAACGTGGCACGAAATTCCGATAGGTGTTGGCGCTTTGTGTAGCCACCATAGTGGCGTCTGTAACGGATTCGGCTGCCAAGCAGAGAGCTGCCACTGAGTTTATTTTGACGGAAAACCAGAGCCTTGCAGATGGTCAGAAAGGCTTGCGGTATGTCTATGCAGATCTTGCAGTGAACAACAGCACGGTGAGTCGCTGGGCGAGGTGTCAGTGATCATGGCGACACGGTGGCGCAAACCTGTCCGATCTCTCGCGTGCTGTGACTTGTGCAATGCTGGAACGTGCAGAGACTCTCATTCGAGATGATCGATGGTTCACAATCAAACACCTAACTGCACAACTTAACGTCTCTGTTGGTAGTGCTGACATACTTGTCTGTCACTTGAGGTACTCAAAGGTGTGTGTCCGCTGCGCTCCTCCCACACAAAGAGAAAACCATAAACAGCAACGACACACTTTGAACGGATTAGCATGTTTGCTACGACTTTGATCTTGACTATTTTTTTGTCGAACATCGTCACATGCGATGAAATATCAAAAAGGTCTCCATTTGCTGAGTTCTACCCGACGCACCCAGTCAGATGCTGACACATAGCAGGTGTGTCAGGCCAATCGTGATGGCTTCTTTTCTCTTCTAATCACCATGGACGGATTTGCGGGTATCATTATGACGCTGTGGCAAAAGAACATGAAGATAAGCAGTAGGAACAGGTGGAGTCACCACCGAAAAAGCCGAAGACCCCGTATCATCGGTCACGGAGTTGCCGTTTTATGGTGCTATCATGATGAAGATCTAACAAAAATTCCTCAGAGCGGGCACACTGTCACAGAACCATTATACTGAAATCTCCTGACTAGCGTATGGCAGGCTGCAATTACGAAGCGTCGTCTGGGGGGTGGGGGGGGGGGGGGGCGTGAAGGGGGGCACGACACCACCCTTAGCTGATCCCTTACAGGATAATGTTACACATCCTTCTTCTTTGGACCACCAAACTTTCCGCAGTCTCACACATGGTATCAAGTGGCCTCTTCCTCTTTCCTCACATGAAAGAACCATTGAGTACCGGAAACTTCCGGTATGGCGAGGGGTGATTTTCGTTGTGGATCATTTCCTGAACGGGCATCATGCAGACCTCTACAACCTATGAAGTGTGAGAGAAAAGTAATGAGACCAATTTTTTTATTTACCAAAGTTTTTATTTTTTTTCAAAGAACAATACTGTCCACTTCAAAGGAATTCCCTTCGGCAGCTGTGTCGCTGTTTCCAGTCTTGTAGCATTGCCGAAAGGCTCCAACTGGTAGAGCCTTTAACATGTCAGTCAAACTCACCAGACTTTCAAAATGATGTCATTTTAACATATTTTTTCCATTTCAGTGAAAGAAGAAAGTCAAAAGGACTCGGATCAGGTGAACAGAGATGTTGTGGAACCAAGGGAATGCCCATTGCGGTCAAGAATCCTGTGTTGGAAGTGTCCGTTTGATGTGAGGCGTTGTCATAATGCTACATTCACTTGTCTGCAAAGTCTGGTCTCGCTCGGTTCACCTTTTTCTTTAGTCTTTCAAGCACATCTTTGTAAAACACTTGGTTGCTTTTAGGTCTGGAAGGAACAAGTTCTTTATACACGATAGCTCAACTGTGAAAAAAGCAAAGCAGCAGTTTTTTTCTTTGACTTGCTCATTCGAGATTGTTTCGGTCTATGAGATGTCTCAGTGTGCTATTCCTTACACTGCCGATTTGTCTCAGAATCGTACTAAAACTTCCAGGATTCATCACCTCAGTACTGAACCATTCGTGGCCACTGGCAGGGCTCTCAAGAAGATTAACACACGCGTTTCATCGATTGTCTTTCTGGTCAGTTGTGAGGTTTTTCGGCACCATTTAGGCACAAATATTTCGCATGCGCAAAACTTCAGTCAAAATTTGATGTACGGTGAAGGTGTTTCAGATTAAGAGGTCATCCATCATCCTTATTCTTAAACGCTCGTCTGATTTCACAAGCGTGCGCACACATTCGACATTTTCGCCAGTTTTTGAAGGTGGAGGTCACCTTGGGCGAAATTCATCTTCATTATGTTTTCAGCCTTCCAGAAATGATTTCTGCCAGTGAAAAACTTGTTCTCTTAGTAAAGAATGTTCCCAGTAGGCCTGTTTGAACATTTCTAAAGGCCCAATCGTGGATTTCTCACTTGTAACACAAAACTTGGTGGCATAACGTTGGTATAAACTCCACTCTTGCATTTTCGTAACACACGACTAAAAGAAACCTTCACTGATAAAGCTCTGAAAAATCTGATGATGGTTGTACAGAGCTGAGACTCGGACTGAGCATCTGAAAGTGATGAACGCACCGACCTACACAGCGTTGGCAGATCGCTCGCTGTGTTGTCAGTTTCATTACTTTTCTTACACATCTCGTAGATATCTGCCAGTGATGGAAGTGTGTTCGTGTAGAGAGTATCGAGGATCATCATCAGGTTTCATCTACATCTACATCTACATGATTACTCTGCAATTCACATTTAAGTGCTTGGCAGAGGGTTCATCGAACCACAATCATACTATCTCTCTACAATTCCACTCACGACCAGCGCGCGGGAAAAACTAACACCTAAACCTTTCTGTTCGAGCTCTGATTTCTCTTATTTTATTTTCATGATCATTCCTACCTATGTAGGTTGGGCTCAACAAACAAAAAGTGTCCTTCCAATAAAACGCAACCTTTGGCTCGCCTTCCCCACAATATTATCTATGTGGTCTTTCCAACTGAAGTTGTATGTAATTTTAACACCCGGGTACTTAGTTGAATTGAAAGCCTTGAGAATTGTACTATTTATTGAGTAATCGAATTCCAACGGATTTCTTTTGGAACTCTTGTGGATCAGCTCACACTTTTCGTTATTTAGCGTCAACTGCCACCTGCCATCCCAAAAAATTGGATAAAATGGCTCTGAGCACTATGGGACTTAACATCTATGGTCATCAGTCCCCTAGAACTTAGAACTACTTAAACCTAACTAACCTAAGGACATCACACAACACCCAGTCATCACGAGGCAGAGAAAATCCCTGACCCCGCCGGGAATCGAACCCGGGAACCCGGGCGTGGGAAACGAGAACGCTACCGCACGACCACGAGATGCGGGCACCAGCCACACCATACAGCATTCTTTTCTAAATCGCTTTGCAACCGATACTGGTCTTCGGATGACCTTACTAAACGGTAAATTACAGCATCATCTGCGAACAACCTAAGACAACTGCTCAGATTGTCACCCAGGTCATTTATATAGATCAGGAACAGCAGAGGTCCCAGGACGCTTCCCTGGGGAACACCTGATATCATTTCAGTTTTACTCGATCATTTGCCGTTTATTACTACGAACTGCGACCTTCCTGGCAGGAAATTACGAATCCAGTCGCACAACTGAGACGTTACCCCATAGCCCCGCAGCTAGATTAGAAGTCGCTTGTGAGGAACGGTGTCAAAAGCTTGGAAATCTAGAAATACGGAATCAACTTGAGATCCCCTGTCGATAGCGGCCATTACTTCGTGCGTTGCACAAGAACGATGTTTTCTGAAAACCATGCTGATTACGTATAAATAGATCGTTCCCTTCGAGGTGATTCGTAATGTTTGAATACAGTAATGCTCCAAAACGCTACTGCAAACCGACGTCCATGATATAGGTCTGTAGTTCGATGGATTACTCCCAGTACCCTTCTTGAACACTGGTGCGACCTGCGCAATTTTCCAATCTGCAGGTACAGATGGTCATGTCTTGATTCTCTTCGAGGTGCTAAGTAAAACTTTATGAGGGCTCTTCGTCTGTGCCGAGCTTCGTCTCTCTCCGCAGTGAAGGAGGCTACGCCTACCCCCCCCCCCTCCCCCCCCCCCCTGCCCACCGTACGACGCATCGCAGTAAGGAGGCAGCGCAACCACTCGCCGAGCCTGAGAAACGGCTACTCTCTTTCACCCTCGCGAGGGAAAAACGCATTTCGTCGCCTTATTACGAACTTTTTCTAAGGCACTAATTTCATTTTTGCCGACTCCCTAATGTTCTGTCATCAAGAAAGTTTGCGGCGACGCCCTCCTCCCGCCCCGGCCCTCATTACAAATTAGACGCGGCGTCGGGCCTGTTACGGGCGCGCCCTGCTAACGCCGCGGCCGTGGCTCGTAATTCAGGAACATCAAACACAGGGGCGCGCGCGCGGGAAAAAGAAGCGGGGGTTAACAGGCCGGGAGGTTCTCCCGGCGACGGCCTCCGCAATCAGTTCGTGGAACCACAGGTGTTCCTAGGATAACGTCCGTTTTTACTGACCGTAATTACTTTTAATCCCTCGGCGACACAGCCGTTCTCTCCCCACAGACGCAGTCGCGCCGCTGTCGTTACAGGGTAATTTAGAGCCGCGTTTTCACTTAGTGCGCGAAATGGGGTACTTTTTAATTAAAGCTAACGCAACGGAAAAGAAATCTTATTAGGCTTATATTTCTTCGGCTGATGCCGCGAGGATTAAAGACGGCGGTCACGAAGGTCTCTTGTGGGGCCGCTCTGTTCTCATTACCTCGCTTTGTCTCCGCCAGACATCGGGACGGCTTGTTGCCTAACGACCGGCTTCGACTGGGGAAATCTCTCAAACGGCCAGGTCGAAGGTCGCGAGAGAAGCGGCGTACGACGCAATTTGTGGCCGGGTGAAAATTAATCGACAACCATACTGTATTCGCTGCAGAAGTGTTAGTTCCAATACACGAAACGTTTAACGTCAGCTTGAATATAGCAGAGTTAAGCGTAGCAGAGAAATATGAGAGAGGAAAGACGTAAGTGAACAATCGTTGATTGAGAGACTAGATTTCTCCTCAAACCATAAATCTGTTACCTAAACTACTCAAAAATAGTTTTGCACCACCGAACACCTGAGAACGAGTATGGCCTTATATTTGATAGGAGCAAGGAATAAATCAATATGCTTATGAAACAAAAAGTAAGTTTTCTGGAGATGTCAGTCTTCTGACTGCCTCGATGCGGCCCGTCACGAATTCCTCTCTTGTCCCAACCTCCTTATCGCAGGGCAACACGTGCACCCAACTTTCTGAATTACTTGCCGAATGTATTTCAGTCTCTGTCAACGCCATAGTTTTTACCCTCTACAGCTCCACAGCTCCTTCTAGCATCATGTAGGTTAGTCCCCGATGTCATGACGCTTGTCCTGTCATCCTGTCCCTTCCTCTAGCCAATGTTTTCTGAGTGTACCTTTTTCTTCTCCAGTTCTGCGCAACCTTCCTCGTTCCTGACCTTGTCAGTCCACTTAATTTTCAACATCTCTCTGTAGCACTCCGAGATGCCGGGGTGGAGAAGAGTTTGTACCTCTTTAATTCAGACGAATTTTGCATGAGAACGAGACATGCACTCGATCCCCTTCTTATCTACCAGCTAATTAATTACGCGCGCAACAGTAACGGAAGAAAATAATGGTGGACCGTGCTAGTTGAAATAAGGAGTGTGACAATAATTTAATAAAAATCGTAATCTACTAAAAAAAGAGAACATTATCATAATAAACAAAAGGAAATGGGATTCTGCCTATATCTACGAAATAATATACGGATTAAATATTACAATGAGATTTATTATATATCAGAACATAAACGCACATGACTGTCGACACACACAGTAGATTAAAGGATAGCGTATAGTGAAATATTATGAGAATAACAGTTGGCTCGAGAACAAGGTGCTCCTACTCTCTGTGATGCAATAGATTGACTATACAGCAGTATCGCAATTAGTAGTGAGAGCTCAAATGGGATCACATGGAGAAACAAGCAACGTGGACCTGTAGCAAAGCGAGCACGCGTGCAGCTGAGGGAATCAGTATAAAATTGATAAGGTCCTATAACGCCAGAGCCACAAAATACTGTACCAGTACTGAAATCTGCAGCACGTCGTCGGTAGGCAGCTTTCTGATGATGTAGGCGCCGACTTCTGCTGTGTAGCAACTCTGTGTCAAACCCTGGCCGTGAAGGCTGTCCGAGAATTCTAAGTTCTTCCGAAAACGAGCGACCAAGTCGCAAGACAGTCCGACTCCGAGGAAGATCAGATCCCGAATCCACCTCTGTGATGCGATGCAAGCAGCGAAGCCAGCATTGCTCAACTCCCTACTCTCCTCGAAAACAGCGAATCAGCGTTCAGTGCTGATTCCAAAATTCCCCCACACTGTCTCTGAACATCATTCACGCCAATAGCGACCATTCCCTCCAATTTCGAGCAGGGTTTTATGACGTCAACTAACCTCAGTTTAAGTTCACCAACCATGCCTCTACTATTCAGCTGAGGGCACTGAATTTGCCATTTGACCGGCTACAAAAACAAGCTGAATAGACCACCGACCATCCGACACTAGACAGTCGCACCCAGCAGGTCACGGTCCACATGTATTCTTAGAATCATGAGTACAATGCAGTCAGTTGGTGCCAGGAATCTTCATTCCGGACACGTCGGAACGGTAAACATACAAACTGTGGCGACACTCAGACGTCTCGCAGGTCGTTTCCCCCTCCATACAATAGGCGAAACTCGACCGACGTCAGTCGCTCCGCCAGGCGCTTAAGCCTATTATTCGAACCCCTCAGAATTCAGGGAAGTGCAGCCCCCATCCGGAAATGCCGTGTGCCGCGTCCTCCGATGCTTGCCTCGCACAGGCTACCCATGGAACTAAACGAACATGCATGGGAATCAAGTGAAAAGTAGTTTTTGAGCTCTCAGTACAAATACTCTCATTACAATAAGCTTATTCGGTCTGTTACTACCGTGCAGTGATGTAGAACATTAATAACATTGATGAAAATGAGAGGAGACATGCAAAAGATGGCATGGAACCTCTCAGTACTACATCTGAAATTTTATGTTCTCGGCTTATGTAGAGTGAGTGCCTAGGAAGCTGCTTTCTCGGATCACGAGACAACAATTGAAGCAAATCGTATTAATGGAGTTTATTACAGTAGGTTAAACTGACAATACTTAATCTGAGTATTCAAATAGGTATGTCGCAAGCAAGTGGCACAATACAAATAATCAATGTCCTTCGGTATAAACAATTTCAATGAAAGCAAAACAATACAGTTCGTAAGTCACTGCTGTAGCGTTTGTACGACGGCTCGTCTTCCACTTCGCGGCGCTTGTATTCTCTTCGTGTAGAGGCCGCTCCTGTCTTGGTGTCGTCCTAGAGAGGGGTCCGTCAGCGAACTATTGGCTGACGTCGTCTCATTCCTGGTCGACGTGCCGGCGCTTCACGTTACACCGGAACATGAGAAGCATCGACTCTTTTCTTTTCTGGTTTTCCCGTGATCCATGGCTCTGAGCTCTATGGGACTTAACTTCTGAGGTCATCAGTCCCCTAGAACTTAGAACTACTTAAACCTAACTAACCTAAGGACCTCACACACATCCGTGCCCGAGGCAGGATTCGAACCTGCGACCGTAGCGGTCACGCGGTTCCAGACTGTAGCGCCTAGAACCGCTCGGCCACCCCGGCCGGCCATGGTCCATGATTCACTATCATACAATGCTCTGCTGCAAACATACATTCTCATAAATTTCTTCCTCAGATTAAGACCGCTTCTCTTGGCCAGGCATTCCATTTTTGCTAGTGCTACTCTACTTTTGATATCCTCATTTCCCCGTCCGTCACGGTTAATTTTGCTACCTAGATAGTAGAATTGTTTAGCCTCGTCTAATTCGTGAGCACCAGTTTTAATGTCGAATATTTATACTACTCCTCATTTCTTTCGTCTTTCTTCAGTTATTCAATCCATGTTTTGTTCTCGTTCCCGTAATTTTTTTCCACACCTTCACTGAGGGTGTGGTGCGGAAGGGAAAGGAATGAAAGAGGGAGCTGCCTGTTGCAATTTTTCACAGAGAGTAATTTAATCATCGCTAACACTTGGTTTACGAGTTGCGAAAGACTGTTGTATACGTGGAAGAGACATGGAGACACCGGAAGGTTTCAGACTGAATACGTAATGGTAGGTCAGAGATTTCGGAACCACATTTTGAACTGTAAGACATTTCCAGGGGAAGATGTGGACTTTCATCACAATTTATCGGTTATGAACTTTAGATTAAAACTAAAGAAACTGCAAGTACGGAATTTAGGAGTGCGTCCTGCAGAAGTTGAAAGAACCAAAGCAGATTCTGAGATTTGGAGGGAGCATTGGGCAACGATTGATTGGAATAAGGGAAGGAATACAGTACAAGGCGAAAGTGTAGCTTTGAGAGATGAAATAATAAAGGCAGCAGAGGTTCAAAGAGCAGAATCTCTTTGGATAACAAAGGAGATATTGAATTCAGCTGATGAAAGGAGAAGATATAAAAATGCAGGAAATGAAACCGAAAGGGAATACAAACGGCCAAAAAATGAGACTGACAGAAAGTGCAAAATTAGTAAGCATGAATAGCTAGAAGATAAATGAAGTATTTAGAAGCATATGTCACTAGCGGAAAGGAAAAAAAAAACGGCCTGCAGAAAAATTAAAGATGCATTTGTAGAAAAAAGAAGCGACTATATGAACATAAAGAACTAAAACGGTAAGCCAGTCCTAAACAAAGAAGGGAAAGCTGATAATGGAACGAGTATATCGAGCTTCTATACAAGACACATGTACTTGCAGGCGGCATTATGGAAATCAAGAGGACGTAGATGAGCAGGAGATGGGAGACATGATACTGCGAGGAGTATTTGAAAGGTCACTGAAAGCCCTAAGTCGAAACAAAGACCCGGGAATACATGCAATTCTGTCAGAACTATTGACAGCCTGGGGAGAGTCAGCTTGGGAAAACTCCTCCATCTGGTGAGCTGGATATATCAGACAGGAGAAATAGCGTATACTTCAAGAAGAATGTAGTAATTCCAGTTTCAAAGAAAGCAGGTGTTGACAGGTGTGAATATTACCGAACTATCAGTTTAATACAAACATCAAAAAAAGTTTTGCATCACGCTGGTGCTCAGAACTCCTGAAGACAGACGTTCACTGTCCTTTTGACTGTTCAGAGATGTCACTAAACCCGCCCGAAGATGTAAACAATCATGCATGAGTAGCGCCTATTGGACGGAGGGGGTCCGACAGCTGATAAGTTACAATCATTCCACCCGGAAGGAGGTACACGGCTCATGTTGTGAGTAGTCCAATCGTTCCTAGACGGTCAATACCGAGGTTCGATCGCATCCGCATTGTTACCTTGTGCCAGGAAGGGCTCTCAACAAGGGAAGTGTCCGGGCGTCTCCGATTGAACTAAAGCGATGTTGTTCGGACGTGGAGCAGATACAGAGAGACAGGAACTATGGATGACATGCCTCGCTCAGGCAGCCTCTTGACTACTACTGCAGTGGAAGACTCTGCCTACGGATTATGGCTCAGAGGAACCCTGACAGCAACGCCACCATGTTGCACAATGCTTTTCGTGCAGCCACAGGACATCGTGTTACGACTCAAACTGTCCGTAATAGGCTGTATGATGCGCAACTTCACTCCCGACGTCCATTGCGAGGCCCATCTTTGCAACCACGTTGCCATGCAGCACGGTACAGACGGACCGCTTAGGATTGGCATCACGTCCTCTTCACCGATGAGTGACGCATATGCCTTGAACAGCACAATTGTCGGAGACGTGTTTGGAGGCAACCCTATCAGGCTGAACGCCTTACACAGACTGTCCAGTGAACACAGCAAAGTGGAGGTTTCGTGCCGTTTTGGGGTGGTTTGGAAGGCGCCGTAATGGCTGTGTCATACGTGAATGCCATCTTCCGACCGATAGTGCAACCATATCGGCAGCATACTGGCGACGCATTCGTCTTCAAGGACGACAATTCACTCCCCATCGTGCACATTTTGTGAATGACTTCCATCAGGATAATTATATCGCTCGACTAGAGTGGCCAGCATGTTCTCCAGACATGAACCCTATCGAACATGCCTGGGATAGATCGAAAAGGGCTATTTATGGACGACGTGACCCACCAACTAATCTACGCCGAATCACCATTGAGGAGTGGGACATTCTGGACCAAAAGTGGCTTGATGAACTTGTGGATAGTATGCCACGACGAATACAGGCATGCATCAATGCAAGAGGACGTGCTAATGGGTATGAGAGGTACCGGTGTGTACAGCAGTCTCTGAAGGTCTCGCTATATGGTGGTACAACATGTAATGTGTGGTTTCCATGATAATAAAAAGGGCGGAAATGATGTTTATGTTGATCTGTATTCCAATTTTCTGTACAGGTTCCTGAACTCTCGGAAGCGAGGTGACTCAAAACCGTTTTTGATGTGTGTAAGTCATGGTTGAAAAATACTAACACGAATTCTGTGCAAACGAATCGAGAAACTGTTAAAAGCCGACACAGGAAAAGATCAATTTGGATTCCGTAGAAATGTTGGAGTGCGCGAGGCAATACTGACCCTACGACTTATCTTAGATGGATGGTTAAGGAAAAATAACCTACGTTCATATCATTTGTGGATTTAGAAAAAGCTTTTGACAGTGTTGGCTGGAATACAGTCGGTAATTCTGAAAGTAGTAGGGGTTAAATACAGGGAGCGAAAGGCTATTTACAACTTGTACAGAAACCAGTTATAAGAATCGAAGGGTATGAAAGGGAAGAAACGGTAGCGAAAGGACTATGAGTGGATTGTAATCCATCGCCGACGATATTTAATAATCTGTACATTGAACAAGCTGTAAAGGAAACCAAAGGAAAACTTGGAGCGGGAATTAAAGTTTAGGGAGAAGATATAAAAACATTGAGGTTTGTAGATGACATCGTAGTTGTGTCAGAGACAGCTAATTACTTGGAGGAGCAGTTGAAAGGAACGGACAGTGTCTTGAAACGAGCGTATAAGATGAATATCAACAAAAGAAATACAAGGATAATGGATTGCATTCAAATCAGATCAGGTGATGCTGAGGGAATTAGATTAGGAAACGAGGAACTTTAAGTTATAGATGAGTTTTGCTATTCTGGCAGTAAAGTAATTGATAATGGCCGAGGATGTAAAATGTAAACAGGCAATGGCAAGGAAAGCGTTTCTGAAGAAGAGAACGGTCTAAGGCGCTGTAGTCATGGACTACATAGGCTGGTCCCAGCGGAGGTTCGAGTCCTCCCTCGGGGATGGGTGTGTTTGTTTGTACTTAGGATAATTTACGTTAAGTAGTGTGTAAGCTTAGGGACTGATCACCTTAGCATTTAAGTCCCATAAGATTTCACACACATTTGAACTACTTTTTTTTTTTTTTAAGAAGAAGAAGAAGAAGGGAAATTAGTTTTTAATATCGCATAGACATTTAAGTATTGGTAAGCTTTTCTGAAAGTATTTGTATGCATTGTAGGCATGTAAGTTAAACATGGAAGATAAATAGTTTACACAAGGAGAGAGTAGAAGCTATGAAATACGATGCTACGGAAGAATACTGAAGATCAGATGAATACATCACATAACTAATGAGGGGGTGCTGAACAGAATTGGGGAGGAAAAGAAATTTGTGCCACAACCTGACTAGAAAAACGGCTCTGTTGATAGGACACATTCTGAGACACAAAGGGATGACCAATTTAGTACTGAATGGGAGTGTGAGGAGTAAAAATCATAAAGGGAGGCTAAGAGATGCTACAATAAGCTGATTGATAAGGATGTAAGTTGCAGTGGCCATTCGAAGATGAAAAGGCTTGCATGGGACAGAATAGGATAGAGAAGAGCATCAGTCAGTCTTCAGCCTGAAGACTACAACGACAACAAAAGGAATGTCATCAGTAAATGTTACTTTTCAGGTCCTTCTACACTTCATTTTAGTCCTACTATTAACTATCAATATTGTCATCAAAGTTATTACTGCACACCGTGAACAACAACAGTCCTATCATACTTTCCTGTGACACGCCCAAAGTTACTTCTACATCTGTCCATGAGTCTCCATCTAAGATAAGTTGCTGCGTCCTACCTAGAAAATATCCCGAGTCCAGGTGCAAATTTTGCTTGATACGCCATACGATGGTAGCATAAATGTGATACTGATTCAAATGCTTTCCGAAACTCAAGAAATACTGCAGCGACGTGACTACCTCGATCCGTGTCTTTCAGTATGTCATGTGAGAAAAGTACGAGTTGGTGGCTCAGGTATGACGCCGCTGCACCCCTTCGCCGGTAGTGTGGGGTGGCAGGAGAAAGAAACCGGTCGCCTGGTAGCAGCGCACGCCTTAAGTGGTCGGGGTTAACACGTATCGCTCGCAGCGCGGGGTCCGGGCAGTCCCCCAGCGAGTGGCCGGTCGACGCAGCTGCCCCTGTGGGTTAAGTGTGCCCCGTCCACCCCTGCGGGAGCGGCTGTCACGGCGCCCCGGGAGCAACCCTTGCAATAACAGACGCGCGCCCCGCTCCGCCCCAACACACACCACTGTGCGGGAGAAATGATGTGACTGCCCGCCCAGTGGATCTGCGGGGGTCGCCACAGCTATACGGCACTGGGGGTGACTCAGGGCAGCCGGCCAGCTAGCTAGACTCAGCCGAGGATTCGAGAGTCTCTGTCAGTAGCGTGGAAACGCTTCTGTTCCCGGGGTCGCTTTTCAGGTTGGTTGTGTAGAAGGAAACGGTTACATACACGAAAACAATTGAGCTTGAGAAGCTCTGCTATTAGCTATTGTTTCAGTTACACTAAGTTACAATTGATTCGCGTTATTGTAGTAATTCCTGGGTGAGATATCTGCACCAAGTCGTCTAGATGGTCTCTACTCGACCGTCTCTAATTTCCTTCCAATTTTGTGTGTAGGTTTGCTAAATAGTCAAAGGGAGAAACAAAGATTTCTAACCGACAAATTTCGCTATTTTGTGAAAAGGAGCCTCTCAATTGAAGAATGGCAACAAGTCGCAGCGACATTTCAAAAATTACGGAAAATTTCAGTCTTGTATTTCAGTGAATAATTCGGAAAAGAGACATAACTCTAATAAAATTATAAACAACCGACCACTTGCAATGGATAAACAAAATTCTTTACCTAGGTTCCGACAAATATAAATTTGTCTTCTTCAGAACGTAGCAATTTTCTTTAGTAAGGACTAATGTACCAACGCCGTTTTTAGTCGGTTGTGAGCTCTGCCAGATCCATGAGCTATTTTATATTTACGCGGGAAACCCTAATTCTAGGGCTGTATTGTATTTTTGACACATGGATCTATCCCTACAATTGTAAAAACGGCGATGCTACATTAGTCCTTACTAATGTAAAATTGCTACCTTCTGAAGAAGACAAATTTATATTTGTCGAAACCTAGGTAAAGAATTTCTTTATCCATTGCAACTGGTCGGCTGCTCATAATTTTATTACGTGAAACCGTTGCTGTTGTGCCGCTATGTTTAAAATACATTAACTCTAATCGACAAAAGGACAAAATGTAAACATGCAGAAAATTCAGCAGACAATAGAATATACAGAATATGAGATTGCCATGAAGGATAAGATGGATAAGCAGGAATGGATAACTGCAAGGCGGCGTAAGCATGCATAATTAGGGGAAAGATAATTGAAGTTTCTCATAATGGGAAATGAGAAGGAGCGGTCTGCACGTATTTAAAAGAAATTTTTTTATAGGTAAGATCACGTTCAAAACTCTTTTCAGTGACCGATTTCGACAGGTAAGACCGTCATCTTCAGAACTTTAAAAATCATTTTGGTTGTATTTCATGTTCCGTTATGCAAGCATGACTCATGTCATGTTAATATTTTAGTGAAGACTATATTGCATTTACATGCATGTTTGCCAAAAATAAAATTCCAAAGACGTTTGTCACAAGCTAAAATATACACAGCCAAAACACACCATCTGGAACCAATCATATCTACACGTACAACACTCCTTTGATGCTTGTCAGTTGTTAAAATCCACAGCGTATAGTAAAAGTGCACATTTGTAACTATGTTTGCATTTATAGGATTTATGAAGCACATCTTGCAACCTTCTCACTCGAAATACGTAGTGCAACTCATTTCGGGAGAGAAGGGTCCAAGATGTGCTTCACTCGTTATGTAAATGTAAACATTGGCATAAATTTGTATTTTTACTTATGTAGTGGATTTTAACAACTGACAAGCATCAAAGCAGTCCTAGGTACTCGTATGTGGACGTGCCAGATTTCACAAGGTGTACTTTAGACGTGTATCTTTTTACTTACGGCTAACCTATTTTAAATCTTATTTTTGGCAAACTGTTGTGCAATATGCAATGTGCAATATACTCTTCCGTAATTGTTAACATTGTATCAGTAGTGAACACACGACGAAACAGGGCACGTGCAACCAAAAAAGTTTTTAAAGACCTGGAGATAACAGCGTCACCTACCGAAACCGGTCAATAAAAAATAGTTTTGAACGTGATCTCGGACATAAAAAAATGATTGAAGCGAAAGATATATGCTGCTTATATAAAAATTAAAGAGAGCTTTTGGGAAAAGAGAGGCAGTTGTATAAAAGTAAAGAGTTCAGGTGGCAAGCGAGTACCAAAGTACGACTGGCACCTCCCAACGTAACTACAGAAGAGTACAGAGACAGACCGCCAGCATATTAATGTCTTAAGTGGACATTAATGTGGGCATTATGTCAGTTATTCATAAAGTGAACAACCTTCTAAATATTTCTGTATCAAGTGATACTTCAATATTCAAGAATCCTAAGAAATTTTGCTCCTATGTCAAAGCGGTAGGTGGATCAAAACAAAATGTCCAGTCACTCTATGACCAAAATGGTACTGAAACAGAGGATGACAAACTAAAGGCCGAAATACTAAATATCTTCTTCCAAAGCTGTTTCACAGAGAAGGACTGCACTGTAGTTCCTTCTCTAGATTGTCGCACAGATGACAAAATGGTAGATAACGAAATAGACGACAGAGGGATAGAGAAACAATCAAAATCGCTCAAAAGAGGAAAGGCCGCTGGACCTGATGAGATACCAGTTCGATTTTACACAGAGAACGCGAAGGAACTTGCCCCCTTCTTGCAGAGGTGTACCGTAGGTCTCTAGAAGAGCGAAGCGTTCCAAAGGATTGGAAAAGGGCACAAGTCATACCCGTTTTCAAGAAGGGACGTCGAACAGATGTGCAGAACTATAGACCTATATCTCTAATGTCGATCAGTTGTAGAATTTTGGAACACGTATTATGTTCGAGTATAATGACTTTTCTGGAGACTAGAAATCTACTCTGTAGGAATCAGCATGTGTTTCGAAAAAGACGGTCGTGTGAAACCCAGCTCGCGCTATTCGTCCACGAGACTCAGAGGGCCATAGACACGGGTTCACAGGTAGATGCCGTGTTTCTTGACTTCCGCAAGACGTTTGACACAGTTCCCCACAGTCGTTTAATGAACAAAGTAAGAGCATGCGGACTATCAGACCAATTGTGTGATTGGATTGAGGAGTTCCTAGATAACAGAACGCTGCATGTCATTCTCAATGGAGAGAAGTCTTCCGAAGTAAGAGTGATTTCAGGTGTGCCGCAGGGGAGTGTCATGGGACCGTTGCTATTCACAATATACATAAATAACCTGGTGGATTACATCGGAAGTTCACTGAGGCTTTTTGCAGATGATGCTGTGGTGTATCGAGAGGTTGCAACAATGAAAAATTGTCCTGAAATGCAGGAGGATCTGCAGCGAATTGATGCATGGTGCAGGGAATGGCAATTGAATGTCAATGTAGACAAGTGTAAGGTGCTGCGAATACATAGAACGTTAGATCCCTTATTATTTACCTACAAAATAGTAGGCAATTCCATAAATTATCTGGGAGTACGCATTAGGAGTGATTTAAAATGGAATGATAATATAAAGTTGATTGGTGGTAAAGCAGATGCCAGACTGAGATTCATCGGAAGAATCCTAAGGAAATGCAATCCGAAACAAAGGAACTAAGTTACAGTACGCTTGTTCGCCCACTGCTTGAATACTGCTCAACATTGTGGATCCGTACCAGATAGGGTTGACAGAAGAGATAGAGAAGATCCAACGGAGAGCAGTGCGCTTCGTTACAGGATCATTTAGTAATCGCGAAAGCGTTACGGAGATGATAGATAAACTCCAGTGGAAGACTCTGCAGGAGAGACGCTCAGTAGCTCGGTACGGGCTTTTGTTAAAGTTTCGAGAACATACCTTCACCGAAGAGTCAAGCATTATATTGCTCCCTCCTACGTATATCTCGCGAAGAGACCATGAGGGTAAAATCAGAGAGATTAGAGCCCACACAGAAGCATACCGACAATCCTTCTTTCCACGAGCAATACGAGAATAGGAGAACCGATAGAGGTACTCAAGGTACCCTCCACCACACACCGTCAGGTGGCTTGCGGAGTATGGATGTAGATGTAGAAATAGTTGTAAACACTCGGAACATTCCTGTGGAAATGCATTATACAAAGTTATGTTAATCTTCATATCTGTATGTAATAAAGTGAACTAATGTTTTACACGCTATAGTTGGGCTCAGTCTCATCCCGGAGCTAATCAAAGCACCCACCGTGGTACTGGAGAGTGTATTTTCGTATGGCACAACAAAAAGGTGGAACGAACAGTCAGAAGGATATACAAGGAAAATGAGCTCCATGACAATATTATAGAAGAAAGAAGACGTAGATGCAGATGGGAGACAGATGAAGCGAGAACAATTTGGCACTCAACTGTTAGACCTAAGTCGGAACAATGTCAGTGAAATAGACGACATTCCCTAGGAACTACTGATGCCTTTGCGATAACTAGCCACGACAATACTACTCCATCTGGTATGCAAGATATGAGACAGGCGAAATACCCTCAGACTTCACGAGCAATGTACTAACTCCCATTCCAAAGATGACAGGTGAGAACAGGCGTGAATATTACCAAACTATGGATTTAATAAATCGTGCCCGGAAATTACTGGCACTAATTATCTAAAGAAGAATGGAAAAAAATATCAGGAACCGACACCGAGGAGGATTGGTTTCTGTTCCGAATAAATGCAGAAACACGTGAGGCAATACTGACACAACAGCATTTCTTAGAACATAGGTTACACAAATCGAAACCTACGTTGGTAGCATATTTATTTAGAGAAAGCTTTTGACAATTTTGAATGGACTACACCATCTGAACGTCTGAAGGCAGCACCGACAAAGCGCAGGCTATTTATGCACAGAAACATGACTGTAGTTGTAAGAATCGAAGGGCGTGGAAGTTGTTGGGTAGGGAGCGAACAGGGTTGTATCCTATCCGCCATGTTATTCAGTCTGTACTCTGAGCAAGCACTAAAGGAAAGGAGTAGTTCGAATAGTGGGTTTGAGTTCAGGAGGAAGAAATAAAGACGGAGGTTTGCTGGCGACGTTATAACTTTGGCAGAGACAGCAAATAATTTGGAATACCAGTTGAATGTAATGGATAGTTTCTCGAAAATAGTAACATGAACAGCAACAAAAGTAGAGCAAGGATAATGGAAAGAAATAGCATTAACTTAGGTGATATCGAAGGAATTAGATTAGAAAATGAGACACTAAAAGTACTAGGGGAGATTTGCTATTTAGGCATCAAAATATCCGATGATTGTTGAAGTAGAGAGGACAGGAAATGCACACTGACTATAGCACGAAAAGCATTTCTGAAACTGAGGAATTTCTTAACATCTAACATAAATTTAACTATTAGGGGATTTCTGCTGAAGGTAGTTGGTTAGAGTGTAACCTCGTATGGAAGTGAAACAAGGACGATAAGCAATTCAGACGTGAATAGAGTAGCAGGTATTGAAATGTGGTGCTTGAGAAGAATAGTGAAGATTAGATGGGCACATCGAGTAACTAAAGAGCAGTTAATGAATCTAACAGGGGGAAAAAGAAATTTATGACTCAACCTGAGTAAAAGAAGTGATGGGACACATACTGAGATGGTAAAGAGTCAATTTGGTAGTAAATGTGTTTTGTGTGTGTGTGTGTGTGTGTGTGTGTGTGTGTGTGTGTGTTTGTGTGTTTGAGGAGAGGGGAGCGGTGGATAGGGAGGAGTAAAAATTATACGAGAAGACCCAAACATTAATATGGTAAGCAGTTTCGAAAGGATGTGAATTGCAGTTGTTAATCAGAAATGACACGTCTTGCGTGGGACAGAGTAGCATGGAGAGCAGCTTCATACCAATGTTGCGACTACAGGTCACAACAGCAACAATTCGAAGAAAGTTGTAAAGCTTATCAGTACTGCTGAACAGTTTGCTTTGTGCAGATTCTGTAAGTTTTATATCACTCGATACACTATTCTTGCTCCAAGTCACGCTCTATAATTTTGTCGTGACAACAATTCTTCCACGTTTAAGTGATATGATCTCATCGTAAGCTTGCATATGAAACTCACCTTTTGTGACCATCACGTTTCGATACTCCTAGTTTCGTAGTTTTTATGATTTGTGCGAGGAAAGTAAGCTGAAAACAAATTTCTTGAAAAATAAGTTACATTCAAATCCTTGCACGTCGAAAGTGACGGCTGGTCCATACTTGTGTTGACCACCATTTGAAGGAGCATTCCTGTTTGTGCAACATATCAGATTTACGCGACTGCTTTTTTCCACTAACGTCTACAATTTTCCAGTTAAGTTTACTAACACCATGTTCTAAGGTCGCAATATTTAGCGATATTTGTGAGAAAGTCAGTATGTCTTAAAAGAGGAATGAAACATTAAACATTTTCTGTAATTTTTCAACATTTTTGTACAATTTCTCAGAAGGAAAAAGTAATCGATTGTTGACAAACTTAATCAAATATAGTTCTTGCACTGGACTTTTAATTATTTTGCTTTAAAAATCTAATGGCTTCAGCAAGAGAGAAATACCCGCCAAGGAGTACTTTAGTTCATTTCTGTTTTGAAGTTTTCACTTGGTTCTCTCTGATTCGAGCAAAGACCTGCAAAATGTTTGAAATTTTTCTCAAAAACAACAAGAACAGTTGATTTCCTTTTTTCCTGTGGTTCAGTGATAAGTCCGAAAGAACAGATACCACACACATAATTAAGGCGATGACGGCGAATGATGCCTTCAGTGTAGATGCATACTAAGCTCGAACTCTGACGGGAATCGGTGAGACGTCGCGAGTAATGAGGCTAATGAGCCCTTCGTGCATAGTCCGATAAGCTTATGTCGACGGATCAGCATGGTTTTAGAAAGCATCGAGGGTACAAAATTCAGCTTGCCCTTTTTCTATGGTGCTTACAAACAGGCATTGGATTGCATAAGCCGTGAATAACCCACGATTTTCAGCAGGATTAATGGTCATCATTGTTGTAACGTCTCACCCATATTTAGTGTTCTGTCCCTCAATCGGTAGAATCGAAATCATAGAATCACTTGGTTGTCCCTCTGTCAGTCCGTCTGTTAAGACCGCTTTTTCTCAGAAAGGTGTAGAAGTGTCAGGTTGACATTCGTGTCAAAGACAAAAGGTCGACGGTCGCTTGGAGGCGTAAAAAATTAAAGGATCTAAGTCAATGAAGTCAAAAGACACATACGTTTATGTGACATATTTTGATACTGGGAAACTCACTTATCAAATTAATACAAAGTCAAGTGTCTTTAGAGCATAAGTCCTATTCGCACGTGTCCGGTTTTTATTCTGTATGTCTATGAGTTTCGTCTGAAGATCTGGAGCTATAACAAGACCCCATGCCTCTGGTTTTCCTTACATTATTTAATCCTTTAGTAATGCCAACAGATGCATGTATGTAACACATTCTTCCAAACGTGTTCAAGTTCTGCTCTATTACATTTTGGATCCTCTGTGTCCATCCTCATCTGCTTCTTTTCATATATCATCTCCATGTCCTTTACATGGTTTCTTGAAACTAGTGGTAACAAAACCTCGCTTATGCAGCAAATTTCAAAGGCACAGTCGCAGGGTCTGTGTTGATATATTGCAAAAACGTAGATATAAGTAGAGAATATAAATAAAGAATTACTTAAGATATTAATTAATAAAAGCGTTTGTATCGATTGTGGCGCGCAACCGCTGAAACATTAGAATAATTACGCAGTTCAGTTGTCTTGCAGAGAAGACGGCACCTTTTTTGTTCTTGTAGCGGTCCAGATCGGAGGCATATCTGACATTGTTGCATATAATTATTTGGCACACTACCATTATTAAAATTCGATTCAGACGGAATGTCTCTAGACGTACTCATAGTTACACACGACAACAGAATTAATGTAAGTGTCTGCGTAATTTAATTTAGTATATTTTGTGGATGCAATGATACTCTTTTATTTTGTGTTTCATTTATGTTGAAAGTTATTGTTCCAATTAAAGGCTTCTTGGCATGGCTAAAGGTTCCGTATTACAAATCCTATGAAAGGTCCAGCACGAGCCAAAACTTTGGAATAATTCAATCTATGAAGTCCGATAAAGAAATATTTTCAGAAAAATCACTCGCGGTAAAACTTACAAAGAATAAACCTTACTCAAAATGCCATTGCTAAGCGCCCAAATTTTGTATTACGCACTGTTAAAAATTTATACTCCGATCACATACTACTATCATTACCTGATATTACGAGAGTCACTCCAAAAGAAATGCACACGCCGGCCGATGTGGCCAAGAGGTTCTAGGCACTACAGTCTGGAACCGCGACCACTACGGTCGCAGGTTCGAATCCTGCCACGGGCATGGATGTGTGTGATGTCCTGAACTTAGTTAGGTTTAAGTAGTTCTGAGTTCTAGGGACTAATGACCTCATAAATAAAGTCCCATAGTAAAAAAAATGCACACTATTTTTGTAAAAATACAGTTTTCATTCTGCATGTGTGAAAGTTTTACAGTGTGTAGATACATCCTTCCCACTTGTTTTCAAACTTAGTTCAACCTGTTCCCGTGAGTGGCGCCGTCACAGCATATCTTCAAGATGGCTGCTACACTTGACGTTCGTCAAAAGCAACGTTCTGTCATAGATTTCCTGTGCTGTGAAAACAAGACAGTGGGAAACATCCACAAGAAGTTGAAAAAGGCGTATGGAGATGCTGCTGTCGATCGCAGTACAGTTAGTCGGTGGGCATGCAGGTTACGTAATGAAAGCGGGCACTGCAATATTGAGGATTGTCCTCGCAGCGGCAGTCCTCGTATTGCACACACTCCAGACAATGTACAGAGAGTTAACGAATTGGTGACTGCTGACAGACGCGTCACAGTGAACGAATTGTCACGCTACGTTGGGATAGGGGAAGAAGGTGTTTGCAGAATACTCAAAGTGTTGGCGTTAAAAAAGGTTTGTGCTAGATGGGTTGCCAGGATGTTGACAGTGCCTCACAAAGAAACAAGGAAAACGGTATGCAGCGAATCTTTGGAAGAGTACGAGAATGGAGGAGGTGAATTTCTTGGAAAAATTATGACAGGTCATGAAACATGGCTACATCATTTTTCACCACAGACGAAAAGGCAATCAATGGAGTGGCATCATACAAATTCACTCAAGAAAAAAAAATTCAAAACCACACCTTCTGCTGGAAAAGTTATGGCTATGGTGTTTTTCGATTCCGAAGGGCTCTTGCTTGTGGGCATTATGCCAAGTCGAACCACCCTAAATTCCGATGCATATGTGACGACACTGAAGAAACTTCAAGTTCGACTGAGTCGTGTTCGACCACATTGGCAAAAGCAGGATGTTTTGCTGTTGCACGAAAATGCATGGCAACATGTCAGTCAAAAAATCATGGAAGCGATCAAAGTACTCGGATGGACAACACTGAAACACTTGCCTTACAGTCCTGACCTGGCTCCATGTGACTATAATCTCTTTGGGAAACTGAAAGACTCTCTTCGTGGAACAAGGGTTGAAAATGATGATTCCCTTGTGCACACTGCACACTGGCTCCAACAGGTTGGTCCAGAATTTTACTGAGCGGGTATACAGGCGCTAGTTCCAAGATGGCGTAAGGCAGTTGAGAGGGATAGAAATTATGTGGTGAAAAGAAAATATTGTTCCTAAAGGATGTATCTACACACTGTAAAACTTTCAAACATGGAGAATAAAAGACGGATTAAAAAAATAGTGTGCATTTCTTTTGGAGTGACCCTCGTATCTGTCTGTTCTCTGATGTTCCAAACCAGACCGGAAAATCCGATAAATCAAAACATGCAAAGGATATTACGATAAAAATGGTTTATTGTTACGGATATAAGCATTTATTATTAGTGTAGCAACGTGTGACTAAATTAGCCCTTGAAACTGTATTATGTAAGACAGCAACATAGCAACACCTACCTTAAGGACGCTGCACAGTGTGGACACTACATTAATGCAAACCAAACCAAAGGTGATAATTCGTGTACAAAGATGCTGTGACATGTCTGCTCATTAGATTGAAATTTACAAAAAGTATTTTAAAAGTATAATACAACTAACAATAAATCAACAATGAACTTCGACAATAAGACTCTCTAGACCACAGAGTACTAACCGCTCTCGACACAAGTAAAATGGCCGATATTTCAACAAGGACTTGTTTCCGGGTGTATTTTTATTAAACACTTTTTCTAATAGTAATCAGTGCTAACTCATGTAAGAACGTGGGAGACTTTTTTTAAACGCCCTATAAATGTTGTCTGCCAAACAACTAATAACAATGACTATACCCATCGCTAACATGTGGAACTAAAAGATTTGTCAAAGGGCACAAATAAAAAATAAACTTGAAGAAAGTCCATGAGGGAAGACTTAATCCTTTGAAGACTGTTCTATTTTGAAATAATCACCTTATTTCATGACCTACCATTAGCTAATCCCCTTCCCTCGCCCTCCCCCCTCCTCGGGCATTATCACACTACAGCGCATTAAAAAATTGTGATCCACACTGCACGACGTATTCCATACATGTGTGTGAAGGAAGCACCATGTGATGGCTTATATAGTAACAGCTTCGCACAGCTACAGTGGTTTCGACCACAACTACCTCACACATGAAATCCAAACGCAAAAATGAAAAATTCAGTCATTGTGGGGAGTTTCATGGTCTGTGGTCTCTGAGTATGATGTTAGTATATTTGAAATGAAAATACACATGGCGTGGTCACCGTCTTAAAATCGAATAAGGAAAAACTTCCTTATCGCAGCGCCTGTATTCCTAAGGGACGTCACTACCAACAATGCCTCGTGAACGTGTGACTCATTTTATATATTTATTTCTAATTTTTAGGTAAAATGTACCTTGGTATCTTACTTCAAAAAGTGTGAATTAAGGAACGTAAAGAAATGGGATTCGTGCGCCGATGGGAGCTAGACCTGTCAATATTATTTCAAAAATGGTTTGTCTAAAAATGGCAGTAAAGTTCTGGAGTCTCACTGTAACCAATTGTGCGAGCCTGTTTGATGGTGGACGAAACAGAAGTGTATATCCCAAACAAAAAGAGCATCTCCGAAAGCTTTGTAGCTTCGAAAGACTGCGTTATTGTACTATATCCTAAATCTTCATTTATTCATTTACGAAACAGTTATTCAGAAATGGGCTTTGCTTATGTATAACTCAATGTGAAGGACTCAACAAGAAATTAACTGATGAGTTAATTATTAGCTTTGTATCAGCACCTCAGTAATCTAACTGATAGTGTTTAATCATAGGCTTTCAGATAATTATGTCAACATGCAATTAAGGTAAATGGTAGACTAATGTTCAGCCCTTCAATCAAGTAACCTGTGTTACTATTTGAGTAGACAGCATTACTTTCGAAATTGTTTCTGACTTTTAGACATCGTAATTACTGTCGACAATTTCGAATAATTCCTTTCTCTGCAGCCTCCTAAAAGAACGCCTCAATTCACTTTGTAATTCAAGAGTATAATGAACTGAAACAGCTCTCACGTGGTGTTTGCCTTTCCATTAATTCTAGCTTTTTTTTTTCAATCTACATATTAGTTTATATGGAATACACAAACATCTTTTACACATACATCACTGACCTTTCTTTCTTGGTAAACAAAATAAAAGTGTTCCTATGTTTTAAGGCGTTGGTCCGACGTGTTGCACTGGCGACAACAGAGAAACAAACCACCGTTCGATAAGAAGAAACTGGTAGACAACTTAATTGTCAGACAGTGATTTGCATGACGAGATTTGTCCTGAGTCACTGTGCACCATGATTCAGGTAGCAAGATCATAATTTATATAGAAATGAACCATGGCTAACACAGAAATGAAGAGAATCACAGTTTACGACACACAGCAGGAATGAGAGCAGCGAAAAGATAAACTTTAAAACTGAAGATATTAATTTGAACACTTGAGCAAATTTTGTTGCTCAGAATGACAAAGTAGGCAAAAGTCGCAAGCAAGGAAGACACAGAAGAAACTCTCTTAAGCTAGGGAAATGTTCTTCAATGTAAAAAATTTAATTAATTCTAATACAGTCCAGGAGTGGAAGAAGAATTTTCTGTAACCATTAGTTAATGCTCCTTCGGTGCGTAAGGGTGCAATGTGCTCAACACGAAAACTGGAAAAAAGAAACTTGAAGCATTTAAAATTTTTTGTGCACAGCCGTGTCATAAAATGTACAAAATGAAGAGCTATGAGGAAAAGAGAGGAATTAATTATAGTCCTACAAACAAGATGGTGAAAAACACTTACAAGAAGAGTGGAAAGCATAACATGACATACACTTAGACCTGAAACAATAATTTTGAGTTTACAGAGGAAAATAGATGGAAAGATAAGACTGCGACACTCACTCAAAGCTTATCATACATTACTGAAGCATAGCGGGTACTGTGAGATATAAGAATTGGCACAGAGCAGAAAGGAATAGGGCACCCCCGCTATCTCAAGGAGGTGACTGCTTTATTATTTTACCATACTTCGATCAGAATGAGTGAATTATTATTTCTTTCCTGGGTTATGTTACTCGGCTGACGCATTGTCATCTTCATGAGCGGCGCTCGAATTCTTCCCCTCGGTGTATTGCATCACCCATGACAATAATGTCGCCGCTTGTACGGCTATAAATTTCCGACGCTGACTAGCTTAGTTTTTTTGGAAGTATCTGGTGTGTGGGAAACGCAGAGCTCAGCCGGTTCGGCCTGCGAGTGATTCTGTGTAAAAGTAGTTTGGCTGTGAGGTAGTGAGGAGTCATGTAGCTCAATGTGCAATTTTGAAGCAAGGACCAGGCCATAGGCCGAAGCTCTGACCTGCGCAGCTTCCTAACTGAAGGAGATACTTTTTGGAAGTGTTTTTCAGACGGCTATCGGTGCTTTAGCAAAGAACACGTTGTGCTGAAATACTGCACTTAGACTCGTACCTCTGTTGGTGTAAATTCTCAGCACCTTAATAGCGAGGCTTGAGGAAAACGCACGGAGGGCCCGTTGCAGAAGAGTCGGTGACGTGAAATGGACAGTACTGAAACTCCTGGTTTTAGAAGTGGGGGTAGGCTCCTAACATTCATTGGATTTGTTTAGAGGCACGTCGTCTTGGCGCGATTTTCGGTGACAGTAGGTTCCATGCGGCTGGAGCTGCGGTCTCTGCACTTTTTACGGTTGGTGGACTAATGTGCATTGTTACGAATCTGTATGAGGCCGCGAGTGTATTCGGTGAAGTGAGCAGCGTCCGGCCTTCTTGGAGAGCGGTTGAATGTTGCCACATACCTCAGGAAAGATATCAAAGGCTTGTCGAAACCATTCCAAGCAGAATCGATGCTATATTATCTTTGAAAAGTGGGCCAATACACTATTAAACAGGTGCTAATAATGTTTTGGCTCATCAACGTGAGTGCGTAAACAGTACTTAATAGAAACCCGATACTATTTGTTTTGCTTCTATGCTGTTTTGGGGATTTATTTACGATTTTAGACTGCGCTGTAGCGTAAATTGTGGTCTAGGATAGGTTGGAAGGTAACTGTTCGATAGTGAAGCCCCCGTATGGTATGTCATAGGAATAATTGTAATATTTGTTACGGCGTGTATTGTACACATTTTGTTTGCATGAGTGCTTTACGTCGGCTACTTTCGTGGCACCATGAGTCAAAACATACGTACGGTATCGACCGGGACAATATTTCTCACTCGATGAAATAAAAGTGATCACCAATCACGTTCAGACTGGAGTTGGGATATTGGACAGTGTTATATCGAAATATCCTTATATCGGAATCAGTGATGATATTGTCTCTTTAATTTCATCCATATTTTGCAGCTGCAAACGTGATCGTATTCAATACACTGGTAGTATGAATTAAAAACTTTCAGTCACAAATATTTTTGTTTTATAAAATACGAGATGAATTTCAGACTCTGTGGGTCCGTCATCAGGTGTAAGTTGGCTTAATACATGATTTATTTTTGCTCTTGAATGAAGTTAAATGCATGTTACTGTCATGAAAAGCGTTGACGTTAGGCTATGAACTTCGTAAGTCAAATATGTGTGAAACAGGGAGAAAAGTGAGCAGTATAAACTTACCACATAATCCAAGACAGCATTTTTAACTTTTTAACACCACCATACATTGCTCCATCCATCCTGTCCATACATATCACTTCATTCAAGAGGAACATTTGCATACACATTTTTGTAAACACTTGACAGATGTTGCTGTAAATGGTGTGATCAAAGATGAATTTATTCGTAGCGCCAGAGATCTAATTATTAAACAATTGACATATGCAGGGAATAACTTTAGAATAAGTCTTTAAAATTACCTAAATAACTGTGGCTTGCGAAATCTGTTCACTTAACCTAGACTCTGTTTTTTTTCATTTTATGGAGTATATCTCCAAAGCGTCTTACCACTGGCTACATTATACAATCCTACCAAATTGCTGTCTAGACCGTTAATTATATGTGTCGTTTCCAATGCACGTTGTGCAGTAACCTATTTTTCGAAGTGGCTGAGCCTCAAGGCATTTATGTGTTTTAGAAAACTGGATTTGAAGTTTCTGCCTGTTTCTCCCACATAGCAGGAAGGACAACCGGGGCATAACACTTTATGCACTCTATGTTCTTGAATTTTTGTGTATTTGATTTTATGTTATGAGTATGTTTCCTAAACTGTTATTTGTTGAGTATGCAGCTGTTAATTTCTTCAAAAAAAATTAGCGATTTTTTGTGTTATGGGACCCAGGCATGGGATACTGGCAAAAATGTTCTCTTATTTCGCAATGTGGCCACTTATTGTCTTACTTTTGTGCATTTGTTTGTCTAAATTGCCTAGTGTTCGGGCTTTGTAGCCACTGTTTATAGCAATGCTTTCTATTGCATTTAGCTCCTTCCTGAAGCTGTTTTCTTCCTTTTTTTCTTCTATCAAACTGCAACAAGGTAGAATCCACATGTCTCAAGTAATATATATAGTCTACTGTTTTCTTTAAAGACCTACTTTCCAGATATTTGAGAAATGTATCTGCCACGAAACTCGTTATGCTATTGCCCATAGCAAGATCCTCTTTCTGTTGCTATATTTTCCCATTAAATGTGAAGTTATTGTGTGAAAATATTAGCTGCAACATGTCCCTGAATTCTGATATATCTTCAATTGACAATTTTTTATGTTTTAGTAAGTTTTCAAAGGTTATATCTATGGTTTCTTCAGTTGGTACTTTTGCAAATAGGTTACTTACATCAAAAGAGCAAACCCGGCAGCTATAGGAATTTCTATGTCTTTAATTTTAGGTGCTAAATTATTTGTGTTCTTAACTGAGGATCACTTACAAAAGTACAATACTGGTTCAGAATTTAATTCAGTAATTGAGAGATGTTGAAGGCAGGTGTATTTTTAAAATTAACAATAGGCCTCAATGGAACATGAGGTTTATGGGTCAGTCTTGGGGCTGTGGGATTCATTAAAGTACATGTTTTTGCTTATGTTTTCTGTGAAGAAGAATTTGTATTTATTACCCGTTTTTTCTGATTTTGTTTTGGAATTTTACAGTTGGATCTTTTTTAAGCTCTGTTATGTTGTTTCTAGAAAATAAAGCCAGTGTTTTAGTAATGTATTCATCTTTGCTCATAATTACTACAGAATTGCTTTATCAGCTTTCAGAATCATGGCATTCCTATTATTGAGTTTCATGTTTATGCTGTTTACTACATTTCTCTTTTGATAAACTGCTTTGGGTCTTTGTATGATAACTTATGCTTTTCTGATTAATTTTATTTATGGTGTGTGCTAGGACAGGCTGTCCAGTGTTATTTAGGTCAGCTGAATCAGCTGTTTTATTAGTGGGTGTGTGATGCGGTTTTTTAGTTTCCTGATGCTTAATCTGGGTTGTACATTGTGTTTTAGCCCTGTCCAGAGTATATGTTGTTCTCTTTCAGTGAAGGTGATGTCAGTTTTGTTGATGACTCTTTCATATAACTGTGTTTTGTTGGGTGGTTTGTTGTCCTGTTGCTGATTCAGTTTTAGTTGTATGACTTCTAATTTATTTTGGTACCTGTGGGTGATTTAAGATTGCTTTTAGTTCTAATGTGTATAGTGTATTAGCTGATTGGAAATATGTGTAATAACAGCACTTAATAACATCTTTTTTCTTCTTAAACTGAGTCTTTACATATGACTTCATCCACATTATCTGGGCTTCAGCGGAGTTGTTTCTGATCTTCACTTTGACATAATTAGGACGAATACCGCAAGTTAGACATTTTTTGGTGGCCATGTTACTGGCATTGGCATTCATAAGTTTTATTTGTCTAGCCAATGTTCCGGTAGCATGGATATTTTTCGGTGATATAATCGGATAATAGTATTATTATACTCATCTCACACGTGATACAGAGAACTCAACTCGTCTTTCTTTTTAATGTTGAAGTATTTATAACGTAAGCATATTGCCTACAGTTTTTACTTTGAAGTTCTTAGAGCAATTTTGACTGTTGTGAATTTGTATTTTCATAAACTCCTGTCACTCGAAAGTAAGGCTATTATAAATATTTGAAATATGGAACCTAAAAAGAAGAATAACTCTAGACAATGAAGACTCTTCTGCAGAAGTATCAGTATATGTATGAATAACACCCGCTGGACAGTTAGAAAATATTTCACTTACAATCTGGAGGGAAATTTCTCAGCCTAGTTCCGTTTTGTATCAGATAGCTAGGGATTATTTATCTATTGTTTCAGCAGGAAGACTGTATTCCAAAGCTGGTGAAGTTATTTCTTCACAAGGAATAGATTAAAAGCAGAACTTGCTGAGAAGTTATTATTTTAAATTCATTAGAAAATAAATTTTGGAATTATTAATTTTTTCATTTATATTTTCTGTATTTTTAGTGACTCACAGTAATACAACTTTAATATAACTATAATATCACTTTTTCCATTTATCCATAATATTTTTCCATTTATGTGGAAATTATGTATAATTTCATTTGTTTTCCTTAAGTTTCTTATTAATTCATACAAATCCACTACTTACAATTTTAAATAACACGCGCAATCTTAATTAATCTGAATTTTAAAACTAAATTTTTAACACTGATATGTCGAAATTTCGATATTTTCCGTAATATGAATAGTTGAAAACGATGTTTTGTGCAGCGATATTAGATTACACCTGATATCGGGATTGTTTCTATGTCTCATCTATGGTTCAGACTGCTTTGACAGCAAAGGTGATTACACCATTACCTGAGAGTTAAATGCTATTTTCAAGGAATTCTATGTAAAAAGCAGCAGAAGTAACTAAATCCGTACTTAAAACGCAACAATAGGATCTGGAAAGCGGCGTACCCTAGTAACAAGAAAAAGAACCAGACTTCGCGCTATCTCCGCAGTTCGGTAAGCGGACGCCAGGTAGCAGCAGCAGTCAAGTGGGCCTAAACGTGGGGCACGAACGGTAATTACCAGGAGGCCGGGATTTCTCCGAGTCATCTTCCGCACATCCAGGCCAAGGTTCGGTGTCAAGCACCGCATTTGCGTCGCTAATGCCCGCTGGTTACGGAACGTTTTTAAGCAGCTGAAGGTAAAAGTCAAAATGCTGCATTATCCGTAACGGAGTAATTCGAGACGGAAATGTCATTTGCTTCGGGATAGCCTGGTTGTGGAAAGAGAGAGAGCTTGCTGAATGAAGATGCGCAGAGAAAACTGCCGCACTTATGATTTGACAAATAAACCGAATATGTCGTGGGCAAACTTGTGGAGAGAGACTTGACCCGTTTTGTTGACGGAGAATCTGAATTTCAGACTGCACCGGTACTATGCCACTCATCGACGCTATCGGAGTTTAGCCTCAGAGTGTTTTCTTCCACTTATCTTTGTTCATTCATCTATTTTTATTTTTTGCGTTTATTACATCTGTCAGGATTAGGACCACCGGACCCCTCTCTTACATTCAACCAAGTATCCCTTATAGAGCAAACTACGACTATGGAGGTTAATGTTACCCGAAACAGCCCATATAACCGAAACACACTTTTAATCCTAGAGACACAGGAAAGTATTTCAGAAACACGAAATACACTGAGGTGGCAAAAGTCATGGGATACCTCCTAATATCGCATCGGACCTCCTTTTGTGCGGCGTATTTACATATGTAGTGTAGTGTAGTGCGGCAACGCGGTGTGCCATTGACGTAACAAGCCGTTGGTAGTTCCCTGCCGAGCTACTGAGCTGCGTTGCCTCTATGCCTTCCACAACTGCGAAATTGTTGCCGATGGAAGATTTTGTGCAAGAGTTTATCTCTCGATTGTGTCCCATAAACGTTGTATTGGACTTATATTGGGTCATCTGGAAGGCTAAATAATTCACTCGAACTGTCGAGAATGTTCTTCAAACCAGTCACGAACAATTGTGTTCTAGTGACACGATGCATTGTCATCTGTATTAATTCCGTCGTTGTTTGGGAACAGGAAGTCCGTGAATGGCTGCAAATGGTTTATGACCGGTTCAGTTGCTCCAGAGGAATCAGTCCATTCCTTGTAAACACAGCCCACACCGTTATTGAGCCATCTTCACCTTGCACACTACCTTGTTGACAACTTACGTCCGTGGCTTCGTGGGTCTCCACCACACTAGAACCCTACCATCAGCTCTCATCATCATCAGTGATCTGCCAAAAGGCAGGTTTTCACATGGTAGTTCTCCAGGCTGTCTGGTCTTCTGCCATCCTATTCAGGACTGCATAATTTCCTTTTCCCTTTATGTCGTCTATCATGTTGTACCTCTTTCTTCCTCTCAGTCTTCTCCCACAAACCAATCCTTACAAAGCATCTGCTAGCAAGCACTCCCTTCTCAATGAATGTTCCAACCAGTTCTTTTTCCTTTCTCTTACAACCTGCAGCAGGCATCTTCTCTCACAGACCCGTTACAATACTCCTTCATTACTCACCCTTTCCATCCAGCTTATTCTCTCCATTCTCCTCCACATCCACATCTCAAACGCTTCTAACCTTTTTTCATCCTCTCGTCTCAGCGTCCATGTTTCTACCCCATATGGTGCCACACTCCAGGCAAAACATTTGCCAAGCCTTTTCCTTAGTCCTTTATCTAATTTGCCACATAAGAGTCTCCTCTTTCTGTTGAATGCCTACTTCACTATGGAAATTCGAGTTTTCACCTCCAGTTATTTTGCTTCCGAGATATTTAAATTCACTTACTTGGCTAATGGTAGATTGTCCTATTTTAATATTTCACTGTCTGATTCTTCTACTGATGACAATAGTCTTTGTTTTTGCTGTGTTTATTTACATCCATATTCCACACAAGCTTCATTCAGATCTTTCAGAAAGTTATTCACTGTCCGTTCACTTTCTGCCACTAATACCATGTCATCATCAAATCGTATACATTCTATTCTCTTTCCACCCATACATATTCCTCATTTCCCACCTAAACTTTTCATAATAATGTATTCAATGTATACGTTAAACATCAGTGGCGAAAGGCAACAACCTTGTCTAACACCTCGTCTAATGCTGCTTCCTTTTGACATTTCATTTCCAATCCTTATCCTTACTTTATGGTGTAAATATAGATTCTGTATCAGTCATCTCTCTTTCCAATCTACTCCTTTCCTCTTCAAAATATCCATCAGCTTGTTCCACTGAACACTGTCAAAATCCTTTTCTAAATCTGTGAAAACAGAAAAGATTTCTCTACCCTTTTCCATATATCTTTCCCCTATAGTTCTTAACCTTCTCCTCTTCTAAATCCAAACTGCTCCTCTGCAATCCCTCTATCCAGCTTGCCATAGAACCTTCTGTTTAAAACTCTCAGCAAGACTTTATCTGCATGAGAAATTAGACTGATGGTCCGGTGCTCTTCACATTTCTTACAAGGGAAACTCCCCATCGCACCCCCCCCCCCCTCAGATTTAGTTATAATTTGGCACAGTGGATAGGCCTTGAAAAACTGAACACAGATCTGTCGAGAAAACAGGAAGAAGTTGTGTGGAACTATAAAAAAAAGCAAAATACACAAACTGAGTAGTCCATGCGGAAGATAAGCAACAACGAGGAAATAGCAAGCTCAGGACTGCAGTGGTCCCGTGGTTAGCGTGAGCAGCTGACAAACGAGAGGTTATTGGTTCAAGCCTTCCCACGGGTAAAAAAAAAAAAAATCTTTTTATTTTCAGTATATGTGACTAACGCTTATATTTTCATCACTTTTTTGGGAGTGATTATTACATCCACAAGAAAACCTAAATCGGGCAAGGAGGAAGAATCTTTTTACCCATTCGACAAGTGTACAAGTTAGGTGGGTCAACAACATATTCCTGTCAAGTGTCGCACATGCTGTCACCAGTGTCGTATAGAATATATCAGACGTGTTTTCCTGTGGAGGAATCGGTTGACCTATGACCTTGCGATCAAATATTTTCGGTTCCCATTGGAGAGGCACGTCCTTCCGCACGGTTTAGCGGTGCGGTCGCAAAACGCAGACACTCAACGTATTGCAGTGAACAGAGACGTCAATGAACGAACGGACAGATCATAACTTTGCGAAAATAAAGAAAGTAAAGTTATCTCCCGAGGGAAGACTTGAACCAAGGACCTTTCTTCCGGCAGCTGCTCACGCTAACGAAGAGAACACGGCGCTCCTGAGCTCACACGCTCCTTGATGTTGCCTATCTTGCACATGGACTAATCAGTGTGTATATTTTGCTTATGTTGTGTGGAACTAAACTTCTTCCTGTTTTCTCGATTGATCTCTGTTTAGTTTTTCAAGGGCTATCCACTGTGCCAACTTATAACTAAATCTGAGAGGGGTGAGATGGGGAGGTTCACTTGTTAGTGTTTCTCTTTTTCTCTATTGGTACCACAACTGTTGCAACGAAGTCCTCAGGCCATTCCCCTTTGTTATATATCTCGTTACAGAGGTAGACTACCAACCAACTAGACTACTAACCAACTGAAATGGGGACTCCACTGACAAGGCCACGGTTTTTCAGTAGTCTGGGGTCCAACCGATATGGTAAGGAGCCCAGGAGAGGCGCTGCAGGCGATGTCGTGCTGTTAACATCGGCACTCGCGTCCGCCATAGACCATGAACACTCTGCCGTCCGGTGACACCACAGTGGCGTCGTGCGCGAAATAGCGGTCAACGGCGGGCGACTCCACAGTGGTGTCGTGTGCACGGTACCGCTCAGTGGCTGGCGACACCGCAGTGGTTTTTGTTTTTGTTTTTATAAGTACTTGTGCCCTTTTATCACGGCAGACGAAAGAGACGATACGTCTATTTACGATGAATGCGCGGAGCAAAACTTGGCGGTTGCCACTACATCGCGTACGTCTCATCACGATCCGGTTGACAGACTTTCTCTTCTCATAAAGCAACAACAACTAATATTCTGCGCCGGGTACACTTTCGCAATTATGGACGGCTGTAGAGGCAGCATGGGTCAACACTTCTTCAGAGGACTTCCAACGAGTTTTTGAGCCCATGCCACGTCGAGTTGGCAAACTACGCCAGGCAAAGCAAGCGCGGCACGATGTTGGGATGTGTTCCATGACTTAATGCCTCTCAGTATAAACAACGTTGTGTAACAACCTGTGTACGTACATCGTCAAATCAGCATAGTAAAACAAATAATGTTCAATCAGAACTTGTTCACAATTTAAGGTAGTTGCATTTATGACCAGATATTACGACTCTATGGTGGTGAGACACGTGAAATGGCGGTGTTTAAATAGGGGACAGGAGGGTCATAAAGCTGCCTGTATATGGCAGGGAATGCGGACAGGGGGAATCAAATAATAATCACCTAAGTACAATGTTTTAAAAGAGAAACGGAATATAGAAATGCTTCGCACTTATTTACAAAGACTAGTAAGCGGAAACCTCGTAAAAAAATAGAAATATGAGAAAAATTTCAGTCTAGGACCAACTACATCTTTTGAACACCCTTGACACAAAATTTGTAATTTTGGTGTAATACATTCTAATTTTGTCAGAGATAGCAAAGGACTTGGAAGAGCAATTGAACTGAATGGATAGTGTCTTCAAAGGAGGATATAAGATAAACATCAACAGAAGCAAAACGAGGATAATGGAATGTAGTCGAATTAAGTTGAGTGATGCTGAAGAATTAGATTAGGAAATGAGACACTTAAAGTAGTAAAGGAGTTCTGTTATTTGGGGAGCAAAATAACTGATGATGGTCGAAGTAGAGAGGATATAAAATGTAGACTGGCAATGGAAAGGAAAGCGTTTGAGAAGAAGAGAAATTTGCTAACATCGAGTAAAGATTTAAGGATCAGGAAGTCGTTTCTAAAAGTATTTGTATGGAGTGTAGCCGCGAATGGAAGTGCAACATGGACGATAAATAGTTTGGAGAAGAAGAGAATAGAAGCTTTCGAAATGTGGTGCTACAGAAGAATGCTGAAGATTAGCTGGGTAGATCATATAACTAATGAGGAGGTATTGAATAGGATTGGAGAGAAGTTTGTGGCACAACTTGACTAGAAGGAGGGACCGGTTGGTCGGACTTGTTTTGCGGCATCAAGGGATCACAAACTTAGTATTGGACGGCAGCGCGGAGGGTAAAAATCGTAGAGGGAGACCAAGACATGAATACACTAAGCAGATTCAGATGGATGTAGGTTGCAGTAGGTACTGGGAGATGAAGAAGCTTGCACAAGATAGAGTAGCATGGAGAGCTGCAACAAACCAGTCTCAGGACTGAAGACCGCAACAACAACATTTTTAATCTCGTTTGTCGGAATTCGTGCTTCCTCCCAATCAGTCATCACTTCCCGATCATTAATGTGGCACAATGATATACAATTTTCTGTACTGGGGAGTCATGGGGACCACGTCCTAATTTCAGTTCTTCATCTTTCCGTTTTCTTCCAATGCTCCTTCATTGCTAAATAGTGACTTTTCTCCTTTCTTCAGACTACTTCGTGTCTTTCGTTTCCCGTCCTCTCTTGGAGACATCCGGTTTTTTAAAAAAAGCTCTCTTGCTAAACACTCCTATTTTCATCACCTCTTTTGTCATGCCACACCTGTCCAAGACTTTTGTGACCTCTTGAATCCAGGTGGTTGTTGACTTCCTTTCCCCTGGAGATAGCTGCAGATAATTTTTGTTTCTCTGTTGTTCCGGCCACTAGGGTACGTCAAATGTCTTGTTATTAAACTTGCCCTTCCGAAATTTTCCTCGCGCAACGTGCTCTCATTTGCCGGTCAGGATTAACTCTTGGACACTGGTCTGTGTAACGTGGGAGCCGTCGATCGGAAGAGGGCGGGGTAATCGACTTGTCACTTAATGAACGAGACGAGGCCGCGTCGCAGCGGGCGGCGGGTAACCTGCAGAACAATCGCTTGGACACGGCGCCGCGTCTCCCGTGCCGCCATCACCATCAGAATGGGACGCGGCCGCAAGAAAATCATTTCCCCCCGGCGGCGTAATCCGCGTATCGGCCGACCCATTAAATGCAAAATCAGCCAGAAAATAGAATACCGGGATGAAAGGCGACTGGGGGAGGCGGCAGGGGCACAAATAGAGAAGTGAGAGGCGGAGAGCTGGCGAGAAAAACGAGTGTTACCTCCCGGTGACATCATCAAGAAGCGGTCGGGGATTCTCGGTGGGCGACGCGCGTTTCATTAGAAATGGAACTGGTTTTCTCGGTAGGAAGGCGCTGCGTGACGGCCGCTCCGGGCTAATGGGAATTCCTCGTCGCAGCTGCCGGCGCCGGCTGCGGTACAGTCGCGGCGCCTGCGGGCGACCCACAAGGGCTCCGCGGGGCAGTCTCCGAGTATCGCGCCGCACGAGACCGCTTCCTCCGTGTCGATAACTCGTCTTTCGAGTCATCACTCTTCCGACCGGTCTGATGCGGCCCGAAACGAATTCCTCTCCTGCGCCAACCTATCCATCACGGAGTAGGCGCCGGCCGACGTGGACGTGCAGTTCTAGGCGCTTCAGTCCGTCACCGCTAGACTGCTACGGTCGCAGGTTCGAATCCTGCCTCGGGCATGGATGTGTGTGATGTCCTTAGGTTAGTTAGGTTTCAGTAGTTCTAAGTTCTAGGGGACATATGACCTCCGATGTTAAGTCCCATAATGCTCAGAGCCCTTAGAACCGTTTTAAACAGAGTAGGCACTTGCAACCTATATCCTCAATTATTTGCTGAATGTATTCAATCTTTGTCTTTCTCTACAGTTTTGCACTCTAGCACCCTGGAAGTCGTTCCCTCGTGTCTCAACAAACGTCATATTATCATGTTCCTTCTCCTTCTCATTGTTTTCCACATATTCCTTTCCAATTCTGCGCAGAACCTCCTCATTTCTTACCTTATCAGTTCACCTAATTTCCAACATCTACATCTACATACATACTCCGCAATCCACCATACGGTGCGTGGCGGAGGGTACCTCGTTCCACAACTCGCATCTTCTCTCCCTATTCCACTCCCAAACAGAACGAGGGAAAAGTGACTGCCTATATGTCTCTGTACGAGCCATGATCTCTCTTATCTTTGTGGTCTTTCCGCGAAATATAAGTTGGTGACAGTAAAATTGTACTGCAGTCAGCCTCAAATGCTGGTTCTGTAAATTTCCTCAATAGCGATTCACGAAAAGAACGCCTCCTTTCCTCCATAGACTCCCACCCGAGTTCCTGAAGCATTTCCGTAACATTAAAAAATCTAGCAGCACGCCTCTGAATTGCTTCTATGTCCTCCCTCAATCCGACCTGATAGGGATTCCAAACGCTCGAGCAGTGCTCAAGAATAGATCGCATCAGTGTTTTATAAGCCGTCTCCTTTACAGATGAACCACATCTTCCCAAAATTCTACCAATGAACCGAAGACGACTATCCGCCTTCCCCACAACTGCCATTACATGCTTGTCCCACTTCATATCGCTCTGCAGTGTTACACCCAAATATTTCATCGACGTGACTGTGTCAAGCGTCACACTACTAATGGAGTATTCAAATATTACGGGATTCTTTTTCCTATTCATTTGCATTAATTTATATTTTTCTATATTTAGAGTTAGCTGCCATTCTTTACACCAATCACAAATCCTGTCCAAGTCATCTTGTATCCTCCTACAGTCACTCAACGACGGCACCTTCCCGTACACCACAGCATCATCAGCAAACAACCGCACATTGCTATCCACGCTATCCAAAATATCATTTATGTAGATAGGAAACAACAGCAGACCTACCACACTTCCCTGGGGCACACCAGATGATACCCTCACCTCCGATGAATACTCACCATCGAGGACAACGTACTGGGTTCTATTACTTAAGAAGTCTTCGAGCCACTCACATATTTGGGAACTAATCCCATATGCTCCTACCTTAGTTAGGAGTCTGCAGTGGGGCACCAGTGGTCTGTACTACCACATGTTAAATACTTCATCTGCTCCGGTTTTCCTACAGTCCATGTCACACTACCACACAATGCTGTGCTCCAAACATACATTCTCAGAAATGTCTTCCTCAAATTAAGGCCTCTGTTTGATTCTAGTAGAGTTCTCTTGGCAAGGAATGCCCTTTTTGCCAGGCTAGTCTGCTTTCGATGTTCACCTTGCTCTCTCTGTCACTGGTTATTTTGCTGGGTAGCAAGTAGAATTCCTTAACATCATCCACTTCATGTCCATTATAATTATCTGGGCTGTTATGCCGTAGTCGATTGATGAATTCTGTGTCAATTCCCAACGTTTCGTCCCCGTCTGCGGAGGACAGCTTCAAGGGGGTCTGTAGCTCGATAGAAGGTACAACACACCCACTGGCTTGCTACTGCGAGCTACAGACCCCCTTGAAGATGTCCTCCGCAGACGGGGACGAAACGTTGGGAATTGACACAGAATTCATCAACCGACCACGGCATAACAGCGCAGATAATTATAATGGACATGACATTTCCGGCCCTGAAAGTCTACATTTTAGTATCATCCACTTCGTTACCATCCATCCTGATATTAAGTTTTTCACTGTTCTCATTTATGTTGCTTCTC
This sequence comes from Schistocerca gregaria, assembly GCF_023897955.1. NCBI lineage: Eukaryota > Metazoa > Arthropoda > Insecta > Orthoptera > Acrididae > Schistocerca > Schistocerca gregaria. The sequence continues at coordinate 504,620,942 of NC_064926.1, read as the reverse complement.
ATTACTTTTGTCTATCTTTCATCTACTCTCAGTCCATATTCTGTACTGAATTAGACTGTTCATTCCATTCAGTAGATCATGTAATTCTTCTTCACTTTCACTCAAGATAGCAACGTCATCAGCGAATCGTATCATTGATATCCTGTCACCTTGAATTTTAGTTCCATTCCTCAATCTTTATTTCCATCATTGCTTCTTAGATGTAGAGATTGAACATTAGAGGCGAAAGACCATATCTCTGTCTTACATGCTTTTTAATCCTAGCACTTCATTATTCGTCGTCCACTCTCATTATGTCCTCTTGGCTCTTTTACATATTGTACATTACCCGCCTCTACCTATGGCTGACACCTATTTTCCTCAGAATTTCGAATATCTTGCGCCATTTTACATTGTCGAACGCTTTTTCCAGATCGACAAACCCTATGAACGTGTTTTGATTTTTCTTTAGTCTTGCTATCATTATCAACCGCAAAGTCAGAATTGCTTCTCTTGTGCCTTTACCTCTCCTAAAGCCAAATTGATAGTCATCTAACACGTCCTCAGTTTTCTTTTCCATTCTTCTGTATATTATCCTCGTCAGAAACTTGGATGTATAAGCTATTAAGCTGATTGTGCGAGAATTCCCGTACTTGTCAGGTCTTGTAGTCTTCGGGATTGAGTGGATGATATTTTACCGAAAGCCAGATAGTACATCGCCAGACTCATGCATTCTACAGAGCCATGTGGATAGTCGTTTTGCTGTCACATCTCCTAATGATTTTATAAATTCTGATGGAATGTTGTCTATCTCTTCATTCTTATTTGATCTTAAGTCCTCCACAGTTGCCTTTAATTCTAATTCTAATGCTGGATCCCCTGTCTCTTCTAAATCGACTCCTGTTTCTTCTTCTATCACATCAGACAAATCTTCCACCTCCTAGAGGCCTTCTGTGCACTCTTTCCACCTTTCAAACTATCCGTCTGATGACGTTTAAACAGTAGGAGAGGGGCGCCACACTTGAAACTACACTGCTCAAAAGAATCAGGGAATCGTGACTCTCGGTGTCTGCCACACTCCATTAAGTACTGAGCATATTAGGTAATTGGGTACACAAAAGCAACATTATATCCTCGATCGTTTACATAAAAAGAACTGAAAAGTCCGACAGGTGTCGAAAATAATGTCGAAAAAGTCATTCATCCCGTCATCCTGGGTGCTTTTCATTGGAGTTGAGAGCTGCAGTAATGCATATGGCCTCCACGAGCTTTTATCACAGCCTGAGATACCTGTGGTATGCTCCGCGTAACTTTAAGGAGGTCTCCCTCTGGTACACGTTCAGCGAGAACCCATGAGAGTTCCTGGACGGTCTCTGATGTAGCAGGACGACCAAGACCACAAGTGGCAAGCATGTCCCATGTATTCACGATGGGGTTCAGGGCAAGACTCATTGCCAGCCATTCCATTAGTTCAACGTCCAGGCTTCCCGAGACACCCCTCCTGACACCATCCGCATAGGTCCTGGCATTAGGAGTAATTAAGGGTCTCCACCGTATCCAGCATACACCACATGCTCCAACAGTATCTATTGGATGCAGTGCCTGGCGAGAAGGCGGCCGTTGACAACGACAAAGTCCGTGTGTCTGTCAACACCGAAGCCTCGTCACAACGTCACAATACCTTGGAAATCTCTCGATGTCCTGGACAACGTTTAGGAGGTACCGCTCACCACGCACCTCCGCACGTGAACACGGTCGTCATACTGAGTCAGAGGATATCTGGACTCGCTGTCAGTAACACGTTTCGCCGGCGAAGAAGTTGCCGGTTGACGTGGGGGGCGGAAGAACTGAAGGCGAGCTGCTAGAGGATGTCATGTCAAGCGGGGGTACTTGAACAGGATGACTCGATCGTACGGTCTTTTCTCGTAAGTGTCCATTACATTCCGATCCGACACAGCGGCTCCAGTGCCCCTTCTGAAGTCATCTTGCAGTTCTATGGTGGTAACCTTAAAACGCCGCAACGCAGACATGGCGGTCTTTACCTGCGGTTTGCGGCAGCGATCTTGTCCATCTCGCCTGATGTAACGACCTGTCTCACTATAGCGTACTGTCAAGCTATGGTTGACCACATGGAAAGGCACTGGCATGTACAACAACACGAGGGAAAGTACATACTTTTTGGATCAAACAGACCGCCCTTGAAACTTACCCTGCATTAACACGTCACATTGGATGTGCTTGACTGAATACAACTTCCTCAAATGAGAACTGCCATTTGCGTACCACATTCGAAAACAATGAGGCACCGGCATTCACTTCCTTCTGTGAGGTCACCTGACTTGTCACGCATAACACAGCCAGTAGATAGCGAAAGATTATAAATGCTGCCTATGTTGAAAGCGAATATCTCAAACCACGCGGTAAGATCACAGACACGGCCTGTATCAGAACAGATTTGACATACCGGACTTTGATCACGTGTTCCTCAAGTTCTTTTAAACGTTATATTGTAACCGCGATGGATGAAGTCGCTAGGAAGTATAAGGGGCAGTCAAATATACACATAAAAAAAGGTTTTGCATCACCTCGATTCCGGGAGTTCGGGAACCTCTACAGAATATTGGAGTAGAGATCAACATAAACATCATTTCCGACCTCTTTATTGATCATTAAAACCATACATTGCATGCTGTACCACCATACAGCGAGACCTTCAGAGGTGGTGGTCCGGACTGCTGTACACACCGGTACCTCTGATACGGTGTAGCACGTCCTCTTGCATTGATGCATGCCTGTATTCTTCGTGGCATACTACCCACGAGTTCATCAAGACACTGTTGGTCCAGATTGTCCCATTCTTCAACGGCGATACGGCGTAGGTCCCACAGAGTGGCTGGTGGGTCACGTCGTCCATAAACAACCCTTTTCCATCGATCCCAGGCATGTGCGATAGGATTCATGTCTGGAGAACAAGCTGGCCACTCTAGTCGAGCTATAACGTTATTCTGAAGGAAGTCATTCAGAAGATGTGCACGATGGGGGTACGAATTGTCCATGAAGACGAATGCCTCGCCAAAATGCTGCCGATATGATTGCACTATCTATCGGAGGATAGTATTCACTTATCGTACAGTCGTTACGGTCGCTTCCATGACCACCAGCGGCGTATGTCGGCTCCACAAATGGCACCCCAAAACATTAGGATACCTCCACCTTGCTGCACTCGCTGGACAGTGTGTCTAAGGCGTACAGCGTGAGCGGGTTGCCTCCAAATACGTCTCCGACGAAGGTATATGCGACACTCAGCGGTGAAGAGAAGGTGATGCCAATCTTGAGCGGTAGATTTGGCATGTTGTTGGGCCCATCTGTACCGTGCTGCATGGTGTCGTGGTTGCAAAGATGGAGCTCGCCATGGACTTCGCGAGTGAAGTTGCATATCATGCAGCCTATTGCGTACAGTTTGAGTCTTAACACAACGCCCTGTCCTTGCGCAAAAGCATTATTCAACATGGATGGCTTTGCTGTCAGCGTTCCAACGAGCCATAATCCGTAGGTAGCGGTCATCCATTGCAGTAGTAGCCCTTGGGCGACCTGAGTAAGGCATGTCATCGACAGTTCTACATCTACATCTACATCTACATCCATACTCCGCAAGCCACCTGACGGTGTGTGGCGGACCATACCCTGAGTACCACTATCGGTTCTCCCTTCTCTTCCAGTCTCGTATTGTTCGTGGAAAGAAGGATTGTCGGTATGCTTCTGTGTGGGCTCTAATCTCTCTGATTTTATCCTCATGGCCTCTTCGCGAGATATACGTAGGAGGGAGCAATATACTGCTTGACTCTTCGGTGAAGCTATGTTCTCGAAACTTTAACAAAAGCCCGTACCGAGCTACTGAGCGTCTCTCCTGCAGAGTCTTCCACTGAAGTTTATCTATCATCTCCGTAACGCTTTCGCGATCACCAAATGATCCTGTAACGAAGCCTACGGTCGCAGGTTCGAATCCTGCCTCGGGCATGGGTGTGTGTGATGACCTTAGGTTAGTTAGGTTTAAGTAGTTCTAAGTTCTAGGGGACTTATGACCTAAGATGTTGAGTCCCATACTGCTCAGAGCCATTTGAACCATTTTTTTTTTTTTTTTTTTTTTTAACGAAGCGCGCCGCTCTCCGTTGGATCTTCTCTATCTCCTCCATCAACCCTATCTGGTACGGATCCCACACCGCTGAGCAGTATTCAAGCAGTGGGCGAACAAGCGTACTGTAACCTACTTCCTTTGTTTTCGGATTGCATTTCCTTAGGACGCTTCCAACGAATCTCAGTCTGGCATCTGCTTTATCGACGATCAACTTTATATGATCATTCCATTTTAAATCACTCCTCATGCGTACTCCCAGATAATTTATGGAAGTAGCTGCTTTCAGTTGCTGACCTGCTATTTTGTAGCTAAATGATAAGGGATCTATCTTTCTAGCTATTCGCAGCACATTACACTTGTCTACATTGAGAGTCAATTGCCATTCCCTGCACTATGCGTCAATTCGCTGCAGATCCTCCTGCATTTCAGTACAATTTTCCATTGTTACAACCTCTCGACACACCACAGCATCATCCGCAAAAAGCCTCAGTGAACTTCCGATGTAATGCACCAGGTTATTTATGTATATTGTGAATAGCAACGGTCCCATGACACTCCCCTGCGGCACACCTGAAATCACTCTTACTTCGGAAGACTTCTCTCCACTGAGAATGACATGCTGCGCTCTGTTATCTAGGAACTCCTCAATCCAACCACACAATTGGTCTGATAGTCCATATGCTCTTACTTTGTTCATTAAACGACTGTGGGGAACTGTACCGAACGCCTTGCGGAAGTCAAGAAACACGGCATCTATCTGTGAACCCTTGTCTATGGCCCTCTGAGTCTCGTGGACGAATAGCACGAGCTGGGTTTCACACGACCGTCTTTTTCGAAACCCGTGCTGATTCCTACAGAGTAGATTTCTAGTCTCCAGAAAAGTCATTATACTCGAACATAATACGTGTTCCAAAATTCTACAATTAATTCCTGTCTCACTGTATGTTCTCCATGTCCGAACAAAATCGCTTTGGTTCACTCCGAGACGCCTGGACAGTTCTCTTGTTGAGAGCCCTTCCTGATACAAAGTAACATTGCGGAAGCAATCGAACCCCAGTATTGATCGTCTAGGCATGATTGGACTACAGACAACATGAGTCGTGTACCTCCTTCCTGGTGGAATGGCTGGAACTTATCGGCTGTGTGACACCATCCGTCTAGTAGGAGCTGCCCATGCATGGTTATTTACATCCATGGGCGGGTTTAGTGACATCTCTGAACAGTCAAATGGACTGTGTTTGTGACACAGTATTCACGGTTAACGTCTATCTGCAGAAGTTCTGGAACCGGTGTGTTGCAAAACTTTTTTTGATGTTTGTGTTATCGAGATGCGTTAGATAACGAGCATAGCGAGGACGTTGCTAACGGAGGTAGGTGTGTTTACAGAACTGCTCTCTGTTGGAAATTAGGAAGGAACAGCGCGAACGCTCACTGCTGTGCCATTTGTCTGTTCGGCGTGTTCGACCTAAGGTCTGCGAGTCGTGTGTGTGTCCGACTTGACCGTGAATGTCGGGAAAAGAGGAACGGTGATATGTAGTAGGATTTTTGACCGCACGAGTTGTGCCAGGAATTGAAATTCGTGCCCGAATGTCCGCTGTGCGTGTGTTTCCGTGGAATGAACGATTTCGATGAGGCTGGGTGTCACTGAAAGATAGCAGTCGGCCAGGACAGGTCCAATGTGTAATTGTCCCTTCCGTCGTTACTGCAGCGGGTGCCGCCGTCAGAAATGACGGACACTGAACGGTGGAACATATTCACCCATGTTGACCATCAGTCGCGGTACCGCTGACTCCCTCAAACCGAGAGCATCTCAAGTTCCGGTGAACCGTACAACTTAGCGTGTTATCGTTACAGTAAATAACAGTCTATCTTTTCCTACTTTATTGATAGTTTACGTAAACAGGTAAGGTGGAGTGATGTGTACCGACAGTTGTGCTTAATTTTCTGCACAATAGGACACACTAACATTACAAAAATATATAAATACACAATTCGGACCATAGACATGGACTGCAGACAACCTAATGCACTGTCTAATGTTCACGTAGAGCACTGTGATACAGAAAGATATCAAAATACACTGTTGATGGAGCCAACGCAACGACTGTGCTCATGTATACCGCCAAACGTCTGTAAATCACTCCTATGAACAAATGTTTAGATCGCAGGAAGAACTTATTTCTAGATACGTAATTAGTGGCCTAGTTTTTCTTGTTTCGATGAGTACTATCCTCCTTCAAAATATTGGACACTTTTTTTTAACAAGTACAATTAAGAATCACCTAAATATATTCTGCAAATCATAGGTTCTTCAGTGAAGCCATAAGTGCAGTCTCAGAAGGAGAGGGATGGCGCAGTGAACACGTGTTCAGAAAGGCGGCAGTTCAAATCTCCACCAGTACGTCCAGGGCTATGCTCACCCACGTTTCGCTAAGCCACCTAGGGGAAATGCTAGGATGGATACGGCGATTTCTCCTCCTGGTCTTGCGCCTTCTAGGGTTTTGCTTGTGACATAGTCGCCGACAAACCTTCATCCTTCTATCTTCCATTCGCAACCGCTACACTACTGCAATTTCACCTTATCTGTTGTCGGCAGGCTCAGTACTGTCGTCCCTTTCTTACTTCACGATGAGGTCCACCTTGGAGATGATGTGTCAGCCCCACAGTTAGTTACCTTATCTTCCAACAGCAGCTCTTGTGTGTGTTACGCCCCCGTGCAACCATCCCTGCAGGGGTCCCCCCAAGCGCGCCTTTCCACCGTCACTGTTTTGGCTAAAAAGTGTTCAGCAAAGCGAGCCACATCTCCTGCTCATAGAAGTCTCTTTGTGATGACCTCAACCCACAGGAAAAATAATTATCAAAATCTGAACTGTGAAGTCATCCAACTTCTCAATTTGCCACGATCCCACTTTGTTTATGAACTGAAAACACTAATATTCACGAGAAACTGCTCTGCAATTAACCTGAACCGACAAAATTGTGTACATATTCTCTGAAACTTCAAAGACATCTAAGACAATATCTGAAAGGAATTAGAAAAAGTGACAAAATTTCGTGAGTCACACACAATACTGTTAATAATCGCATTAACACCGGGGGATTTCATTATACATCTGCCCACTTTTGAGTATAACCAGGGTCTCTTAATACTACGACTCGTAGCAATACAATATCAAAAACTTTTGTTACTAGGTAAACAGTCCCTACGTGATTTGACAGCTGACATTTATAATTTCCGCTCAGGTCAGGAAAGGCACCACTACGGGAATAGCAGCTTTTACGTTACTGGTCAGAACTCAAGCAATTATGGCGGTCGCCGTAATTTTCACGCGAAGCCATATTTCGCGACAAAATACTCTTATTAGTCACCGTCATGTACCTAATCTCATAACAATACATAAAACTACATAAAATCACTACAATAATTTTACATGCAAGGAGAATTAGTTCTAATGAGAGGAAGAAGTTTATATTTACTAGTGTTTCAACAGTGACTACCAGGCAACTTTTAATTCACTGATTGTAATTTTATTTTTTGTTAGCAGAAAGCAAACATAAACTAAACAAAGAATTTATTTAAAATAGAGTCTGTAATTCTTATACTTTTAATAGAGAAAGAAAGTTTCTAGGTCAGTGGATAGCGTTCGGCGAAATCTCTTAACTTTCTGTTGCATACGAAGCGTTGTGTTGGGCAGCACGATGTCGGCGGGTTACGATGATGAGAGCAGGATACAGACAGTTCAGCTGGTTAATCTTCTCCGGCGAAACGCAAATAAAGCTCCGGCACAGATGTATCATTAACCCCGTGGTGATTAACAAACCATAAGACGCCAGTATACGACCGTTGTTTACATGTCCTCTCTTTCAAAGTACATTACGTAGACATCGCTCGTTTTTACACTTTATGCACTGTCCGTGACGCTATCGTCCATAATTACACAGTTAGTCACATTCATATAGTCTTAGCCACAAATACACAGTTCATAGAATTGTTCTTGTGTGTGAAGCACACCATAAACAATGTCCACTCTGTTCTCGCATTTCAAACTTCAACAACGTCACTGAAAGTCAGTTATATTGCACAGTTAATTAAAGTCTTCACTTTCACGACTTTCACGACAATTCTACCACCCAAAACCAATACCAGCAAAGTTCATTCGCATAAAAGCACAGTTCGTGTGTAATGTTAGCGGCACTTTCACAGTCCGGTTTATTTGTTCTTAAAGTTCGCTGGCGATGGCATTACATACCGCAGTGGTAAAGAGAATTAACAATCTGATAGTTCGGTATCACTGTTCATGCAATTACGTATTCTTTTCATAAAACACAGTACTATTTTTCCCGCGCACGCTTCACAGACACATCATCCACCATCCCCTCTATTGCACAAAACCTTTCGACTATCGATATCACTATCGCTGTCCCGTGTCTACAGATGTTATATCGTTATCGTAAATTACATAAATCTTTATAAATGTTATTGACTGCATTTTTCAAAATTAATAATATTCCAAAAGAGAACTTTACAAACTTTACCACACGTACAAATCAAGAAACATACTTATCCATTGGCAAACGAAATAATTACAATTACATCTTTACATTTAAAAACCACCGTAGAATGTTACTTAATCACAATTAGAAATGCCCATATGAACAAAAGAAAAAGACTAGAAATCTAAAGAAAATCACGAAAAAAATTATATATGCGTAATTAGCAATGCCTTTACATCTTCACCTTCATTATTTGATCTCTAGTTTATCTCAAAGTTTCCTATCATTCATAGTTCTTTTGCTCCAACCATCAGCATCTTGGATTGGACAAAGTATTTCCCCCATGGTTTCCTGTTACTAAATAAATGGTTTATTGGCACAAACCTTTGTATGATATTTTTGAAGTTATATTGGAATGACTGCGATCTTTTAAGAAGTATAACAAAAACAGCCAGTCTATGTGATAACTAATGTATATTTATTCAGGTAATCGAATTCAGTCGAACATGAACACCATCAGACTACTAACTCTTTTGGTGACGCATGAAGCCGGAACACGGAGCTGCTACATGTACCAAAAGGCACCAGGAAACAACTGGTCAGAAGATGATCATGTCTGACTGAAACCAGTTACCAGAAAATATAAATACTAGTTATGATCTAGACTGACTTATTATTATAGGCCTTTGTGGAAATCAAGGCCTCAGTTACACATAACACTACTGGCATTATTATTGCGTTACGTCCCCTGATTTTGTTTGCTTTGGAGGAAGTGCACGAAGTTAGAATGTGATTTACATTACAGTAGATTCTGGATGTATTAGTTACCAGTGTTTCATGTCTTGAGTTATAAGTTACATTCAAAAAGAAACGAGTCGGAGACTGTAACATGAAATCCGCTGAAAGTAACATAACGTGATTGCCTTCAGAAGAAAGTGCAGTCCTTAAAAGAGCCCTGAGGTCCGAAACGCGCCGCCATTAATGTACACACGATGAGACGTCGCTTCCAGCTCGGGTACGACAGCTTGGGTTCATGATCGAAGAAGTGGCGGCTGAGATTTGAGAGCCAGGCAGTGATCTTCACCCACAGAATACCGTCGCCAGATCCTCCATCAGTCGAGGTCCTGGACGCATCCATCCCATGGACAGCGATGTACCTAGGTGTCGCTCTAGACCAAAGACTATCCTGGGCACCTCACATTCGTGACGTCAGAGGCAAAGCCATCGAGCGCCATCGATCTCTATACATCCACTGCTCAACCCGCAGTCGACGCTGCCACTGCACTATTGTGACACGCTGTACCCAACGTTGGTCCGACCAGTGTTGGAGTAAGCAGTAGTGGTTTGGGTGAGGCCGCAGGTTCACTCATTGCAACGCTGCAAGTGGTCCAGAACAGAGCCCTGAAAACCACTCTCCGTCTTCCGAAGGAACACTCCACTCGTCTGCTTCACGAAGACTCTGACCTTCCGCCGCCGCTGGACAGATACCGGATTACCATGACTTCCTTCTACGAGAAGGATCCGCAACCGACTCGTCTGAGAACTGGGGCACCAATGACACCACCGGCCAACCACGTATTGTACTGACCTGCTGCGTGACTAATGTTTCTGGTACCAGACACAGAAAATCATCACCACATCACCAAAGCCCGATTCATATAGGTAAGGTTATGTTTTCTTTTTTCCCCACAGGAACAGCATATTTATGCTTACACTGCTCAACATGCCGAGTAAGGGAAGTTCTCCAGTGGAGCGTCAATATCAACGTCAAACTCGCCGCTAGAAGGACACGGGAGGACATTCACGTGAAGACGGAGCGAGCACGCGCACATGTCGACCGTCCACTGCACTCAGCAGTGGTGAAAACAGAAAAATGGAGGCTTCAAAAGAAGAGGAAAGGGGAGTAGAGCGTTTGCTGACAGCGGAAGGTAAGCAGGAAACGGGAATTCAACGAACAATGGGTCAAGTGAAAGAAGAGTATTGCATGTCCATTGGAAGGGTCAAGGCGTGACACAAGCGATTCGGGGAAGGGTGGATGTTGTTGGCAAATGATGCATGGTCTGAATGCCACACTGCGTTACCGATCCCATTTTCGAACAGGTGAATTCCATTGTTATCCGAGATCGGAGAGTTAGGGTAACAACCAGTGCCGCAGAGGTCGGATTGAGCATCGGCACTTTTCGTGCCATCATTAGGGACAGATGGGTTACTCACAATCTTCAACCACCACAGGAATCATGTGGGATGGGACTCTCTCTTGAACATCTGCAGCGTTGTGCCAAGGACGGAAAGCAGTTCCTGTCACGAGTGGTCGCTGGAGACGAGATATGGTGTCATCTCTTAGAACCTGAGTGAAACCTATGGGGTCTAGTAGAAGCATGCAGGGTCACTGCCGCGCAAAAAACCAAGGCCACCCACACAGGTTTGGGGAGTCTTGTGATCACTTTTTTTTTGTCCAAAAAGGTCCCCTTCTAATCGGCTGCCTGCATCATGGGAAAACGATACTCGCAGATGATGCAACTGTCTATACCAAAGTAGCAACGCTAGAAGATATAAGAATTTGCACAACGACCTGCAGAAAACTAACGAATGGTGCAGGTTTTGGCAGTTGACCCGGAATGTAAATAAATGTAACACATTGCGCATACATAGGAAAAGAAATCCACTACTGTACAACTACACTATTGATGACAAACAGCTGGAGACTGCGTCTGCCGTAAAGCATCTACGGGTAACTATCCAGAGCGACCTTAAATGGAATGACCACATAAAACAGATATAAGGGAATGTAACTCATCCACGTAAGAAGCGGCTTATAAGGCGCTTGCTCGCTCGATTCTTGAGTATTGTTCATCTATAGTAGGACTGAGGAGATAGAGAAGATCAAACGAAGAGCGGCGCGTTTACTCACGGGATCGTTTAGCTAGCGAGACAGCGTTACGGAGATGCTAAACAAACTCCACTGGCAGACGTTACAAGAGAGGCGTTGTGCATCACTGAGAGATTTACTACTGAAATTTCGCGACAGCACTTTTAAGGAGAAGCAGAACAACATATTACTTCCCCTCCCCCCCCCCCCCCCCCCCCCCACACACACATGCATCTCGCGTATTGACCACGAGGAGAAAATTCGAGAAATTAGAGCCAATAGAGAGGCTTACCGACAATCATTCTTTCTATACTATTCGCGTATGGAACATTGTTGGAGGGATCAGATAGTGGTATCGAAAGCACCCTCCGCCACACACCATTGGGTGGTTGGCGGAGTATGGTGTAGACGTATGCATAGCGATATCACAGACATCGACAACGCTTCGCAAAGCAATAAAGTCTAAATGAGCCTGCCAACTGATCCGCTCGATTATTCTGCTCCAGGAAAATGCAATAGCTCTTACGGTCAACGCTCTGAAGCGACTCTTGCGGACATTCCAGTGGGAAGTCCTTAGACACCATTCACAGTCCGGACAGTCTCCCTGCGATTAAGCTAGATACCGGAAGAAAACTGGAATATTTTCGGCTAGTCGAGCACGTTCACGTCAATAAACACTGAGAATTTCTCCTGCAGTAGGAGACGAAACAATAGCTACAAAAGTATGCCGCAGAGCGTGACCTAATTGCCAGAAAAAAATGGTTCAAATGGCTCTGAGCACTATGGGACTCAACATCTCAGATCATCAGTCCCCTAGAACTTAGATCTACTTAAACCTAACTAACATAAGGACATTACACACATCCATGGCCGAGGCAGTATTCGAACCTGCGACCGTGGCGGTCGCTCGGTTCCAGACTGAAGCGCTCCGCCACACCGGCCGGCTTGCCAGAAAACCCACGTCACAAAAAAATGTGTTACCTCATCAACACGCAGGTTATATCAGTGTAATATGCAGTGATATTCGATTTGTGTGCTGCAGAACGTTATTACACGCCATTCGTAAAACAAAGAAAGAAAAGGAAACGTCGATTTATGTTATCACATCGTTTCAGACCTAAAGGCTAACAACGTAGAACGATGAGGGAAGATGTTAAGCTCTGATTAAAGTCCGTTTTTTGGAGCTGAATGTCAGCAAACACCGTACTGTATTGATGATTTAGGATGCGTCCGAACCATCTTCAACGAATAAAATTTAAATATGGTATCTACTGACTCGAAGAGGCTAATCAAGCAGTTACATGACAATAATAATATCTTTTATAAGATTTACCGTTCACGCTTGTATGAGGTAAATTTTTTTCGAAGTATAATGTTCTGACATTACTCAGTTATATGAGACTCTGTACAACGAATATAAAAGGCTTTATTTGTTACTACTGCTTGCGAAAATCTATTAACAAAAATCTGTTGCCTTGTCCTTTTCTATGTGTTTATTAATCTATAATTGTTGCATTTCATCACTGATGCCCTATGGATCACTAACTAGACTTATTCAGGCCAAAAACTAAATAAATAAAAGTACTGATGATGTGGTCGCACCGTGTGCCTTCGGCGTTAGACTTCGCTCGCAGACATGACGCCAAATTTAAAAGCACGTGTAGCGGCTGTGAAGATGGAGGTCCTAAACTCTGGCATTATGAATTATTTCACGGTGTTTAATGCGTCGACAAGAGTCACTTATGAATGGGCCAATTACTTATTTATTACGCGATTTTATTTTCGCACGGAAAATCTTAGCCAGCTCTGCATACAAAGTACGTACGTCACTAATTTTCATAATTACTTTAAATTCTCGCCCTCTCCGTTATACCGAACATCTATAATTTAAATAATTACACAGCATTAACAGCGTAAACACATTATATCCAACACTTTGAGGAACATCGCCTCGGTCTCAAATAATTTATGGGTAATTTGCTGCCTGTGTCTCTTTGTCATGACTGTGACGGTAAAGCCTTCGGGTTCTACCCTAGATGTATGTAGAGCTTCTCGCGACTTTTAGCTATATCAGCTCTTTGTGTTCGAGAAATTTTGAAGTTTTTAGTTTCACGGGATTGGGTTACTCGTTCATGAGAAGGTCTCCCGTAACAGGCTGGACAGCCGGTTCAAGAGATCGATAATAGGAAAATGACGTACCGTGATGAAACAGGCAAAAGTATGTGGTGCATAAAAGTCGTCGGATTTGAAATGACATGATGAAAATTTAGCACGAGAATCGATTAATATTAATATGAGCATGAAAAGAACCAAACATAAACTTCTACTGAGTAGATACCGCATTCATAAGATAACAGGTATCACACTAACTAAGAACAAAGGAAGAAAATGTACAAATGTTCCAAGTGTTCTGCATATGTTTTTATAGGTCAAGAGACGAAACACACATTTAACAAAGAAAATAATTAAAATCCGGAAGTAATCTTTGATAAGACGTGTAAAACAATTCGTTGTATGTGGACAGGGAAGTTACCTAAGGCACATGGTATATCATTAGAAAGGGTTAAAGTTTAAGGCGATGTGGTGCAGAAGGAATATGTAATACTGTTTAAGAAATATTTAAGAAATAACTGTGTGGGAAGACATTTCCCTCAAACTGCAATTCTTCTACTTTAGAAGAAAGTAGACGGGCCAGATATTGGGAAACTATAGACTTACCAGATTTCTATTCACAAGATACAAGACACTCGCTAAAGTCAGTACCAGCTACAAAGCAAAAACATTATATTTTGTCCAAACAAAGCAACGAGCTTGCTTTATAAGCAATGTACGGAGTTATAAGAGGGACCAATGAATATAAATTTCCACACTGGCCAAGATTTCTGTATACTGAAAACATTTTTGACTCGATTTCAACAAAATTCATATCAACACTCGAGAAAAATTCTTTGATTCAAGATGTACGGTGGTGAATTCAAGCTTTCATAACGGTATTCAGAAACTGATAATTCGAAGAGGAGTCAAAACAGAACACTCCATAGCACCAAAAGTATTCTCAAACTCCCTAGAAGAAATCCTCACATACATAAATGGAGAAACAGAAGACGAAATGCGTTTTAAATGAAAAAACTTCTGAGCTATATTTGTATATTAGTACAGTATTTCACTAGTGCAGGTAAACTTAGACAGTTAAGAATGGAATTTATAGAGAAAATTTTAAAACATATCTGAAAACAAATTACGACCGAACTAAAACAATGGCTACACTATGAAGAATGAAAATTTTAGAAATTTACTCTAACAGAATTAGTTGAATTTTGGTAACTAGGACACCAAAAGAAATGAACAGGATAAAAGGATGGTCTGGATTGTTTTTGTAAAACTAAACACAGTTTTCAGTACGTAGGTCCCATGCGTCTCAAAGGGAAAGTTTACAGTCCGCATATGTTAACAGTTTGAAATTAACGTAGTGAAACATGGCCCTTATATGCGCAAAACCATTCAAAAACGTAGCCCTTCCCCATCACCAGTGGAGAGATACATGATGGGAATTACCGGGAGACATAAAAAAAAGAAAATTTATCGGGGAACAATGTGGTGTGGAACATGTGATTATGACTGTAATGAAAATTGAAGGGAACTTCACAGGTAATGTAGCCAGACAAATGAGTATTACAGATAGGACGCAGACAAGGAATTTCTTCCTTTAGTTCCAGGACATAAGAAAAATTAGAGGCTACGAGCTAATGGAAGGTCTGTAGATGACATTATCAAACGTGCACGAGTAAAATGGACGAGTATAACATGAGGCCGTAGTTCAAAATGATTGAAATGGCTCTGAGCACTATGGGACTTAACATCTGTGGTCATCAGTCCCCTAGAACTTAGAACTACTTAAACCTAACTAACCTAAGGACATCACACACATCCATGCCCGAGGCAGGATTCGAACCTGCGACCGTAGCGGTCACGCGGTTCCAGACTGAAGCGCCTAGAATTGCACGGCTACACCGGCCGGCTGAGGCCCTAGTGCTGGCACAAGTCTGGGAGAGGCGTTTGTCGACTAGCTGCTGATAGTGTACCCAATACCGTTAAGATTCATGGCGTTTGAGTTACGTACCTTAGCATTCATACATTGGTTATAAAAACACTGTAAAACTGTAGCAACTCTAATGTCACACGTTCTACTCTCTTTAGTTCTGTGATCCTAAGAAAGAGCTTTGTCAGCATGTTCTGCTAACGTGCTTTAGAGCCTTGTAGATCTTTTGTTTTATTCTTTTAACACAGTCAAAAATATTTCAACATTATTGGAAGGCAGTACAAATACTCACCACTCCAACAATTGCTGTGTCGACAACTTTAGTCACTAAATCACTCTAAGTGCACTTCGTCTGTTGCAGACTGTTTGATAAGTCTGTTTTCAAATACCAGCTGATGCTCAGATCGTGAAGACCACACTTACTAAATAACTACACGCTCAGAGTCACTTCTGTAGCTACCTTTGCAATCGGTTCATCTTTTGCTGTTTGTGACGAAACTTATTTATAAACCAGTACTTTTATGACATGTATATATTTCCATTCACAAGATTCTGTTTCATAGGCTTAGATACGTCAGCAGTTGAAACGTTATAAACCAAATATGCACGAACACTTTTTTTTCACGTGTGAGTTCAGTTCAAAGGTAGTCCATCCAAATAAAATCATTCCTCGCCACAAAACACGCTAAATTCGGAAGAATGGTAACAAATCTTTCATAATTTCACCAGGCGAGAAATTAAGCCATTCGACTGTTATTTTGGCGCATTGGAGTTCAGACTCCCTTCCAGACAGTCAGATTTAATTTTTTTCCTCGGTTGCTTTTAATCATTTATGGCGAACGCCGTGGTGGCTCCATTAAAATGACTGGCAAATATCCTTTCCTAGCTAATTAGAACTTGTGGTCTGTGTCTAATGACCTTGTAGTTGTTGGGACATTAAAACGTACGCTCCTATCGTGTTTCTTTAAAATCTCCTTTCCAGTCTTGTGCTACGATCACATGGTGTTATCAAGGTAAAATATTTCACATAACTGTCGGTTATTTTATTACAGTGAAGAATAACGCAGGTTACATATCGTAGAGATAGTGTCTGACATTTATTAATTAACACTGTATATAGCACGCGAACGCTTTCTAAATACTGCGGTAAAGTTTGGAGAAATAATAACTTATGAAACAATTTCTACTGCTTCAGCCATTTTTTACTAATATTTAATTAGCACGACCCGTTTCAGCACCTTTACAGTTACATATACATTACTTTAATCTATAGTTGCATGTACATTACATTAACATATAGTGTGATTAGTTTCATTTTCTGTGAGTCTTTACTGCTAAAATGAACTAGTTTTAATTGCTATGATAGTAATCTGTCTAGACGAATTTATGTCACGGCACTTACTAGATAATATGATTACTTGGTAAAGACAAATTTTACTGTTAAAGACAATATCTTCAATAAAATAAGCATGCAGCACTGCAAAACCTTTTGACGAAATCAATATTGTTACTTGAAAGCTTATTTACTAACATGTTACCATGTCTAATTCTTCATATAAGTGCTACGGTCGCAGGTTCGAATCCTGCCTTGGGCATGGATGTGTGTGATATCTTTAGGTTAGTTAGGTTTAAGTCTTTCTAAGTTCTAAGGAACTGATGACCACAGCAGTTGAGTCCCATAGTGCTCAGAGCCATTTGAACCATTTTTCTTCATGTAAGTGCTATTGGTATCCTTCGTCCATTGTATGTAAGATATAACGATTATTCACGATTCATGGAATGGGTGGCTAGTGTCCTTTATGTGGGTGGCTTTTGCTGATTAACCAGAATTGTTTTGTGGTAGGCATTTATATATTCACTAACTTGCAAGATTCTCGAAGGCATAATTTTACTTTTCTTTGCTTTTTGATGTCTAGGTTTGAGCCTAAGCTCACAATCAAATCATCAACTAACTATGTAACAACGTCTATTACGACAGCCACATGCCTATATATTCCCGTGTAACACATCTTGTAAAACAGTGCAGGCCTGAACTTCATTCACCAAACTAGGACTGCTAACCACTCAGTCTCACTATCCACATTTATCGTTGACTGCATGGTGCGGTCTCTATGCCCAATGACTAGTATGGTGTGTTCCGCTGTCATCCCCACATCGCCGGCACCTTTCCCATGGTGCCAGGAGAACAGAGACTGGAACAACGAGAAGTGAAGTCACGAGTTTATCTCAAATAAGAGTAGATTCAGTATGAGTAGTAACTCTGGACATACTCTGATATGCTGCACGTGGGAATACGAGTATTTAATGCACCGAGGAAAAATGTCGAATATGATAGTTTTGTGATCCAGATGTTAAGGTCTTAGGAGGCATAATGTTGCATCGGTGTACTGACGTCCAAATCTCTGAACACGGTGCAGTCAAATGCCAACGTTATTATGGTACTATACGCCTTCCCCATGTACGTTTCTCTAGGGGTGCATTCGGTCCTGCTACATTTTTGTGGACGACAACGCCCGACCGCGTCGAACGGAGTATGCAGGTAGGTAGCTCTTGAAATGAGAGGATGGTGGTTGAATGGACTGGCCTGCCCATTCCTCCGACTTAAATTCCATCGAGTACGTGTGAGATGCGTATTGCAGCTCGTTCACGTTCACCAACGACCATTGAGCAACCTGTCAACCGCGATGGTGGAGGAATGGCAGGCCCTGCCAGCCTCGTGGTAAGCATGGAAGCGTGTTGCAGAGCATGCATTGCTGTCCGTGATGATCACAAACCCTTTGAAAAACCATTTCCCGCCTTTTGTAATATCCTTGGGACCATCACAAATCGCGGTGACTTCAGCGTAATTATTGAATAAAAGAAAGTGTCATTCCTCTTCGTCTCATTGTGTGTTTCTTTCGGTTAACTTCTATACTATACCGCAGCAGTTCCTTCTGTGTATGGTCCAAGTTCCATCGAGCTATGTTACTTAGCAGTGAGACGTCATGCGAACGTTACTTTCATCCTTAAATTTTGTCACCATTGTACTTACAAACAACTCTAGCCGCTTTTCGCTTTGTATGCCTAGTTCGTCTCGTCGGGGTAACTTAACCAGGATAAATTTGGACGTGGCCAGGTAACATTCGTGCAACGAAACTCATTGCAACGGCTGCATAAAACGTCAAGCTGTATTCTCAACAAATACTCGTTTCATTATTGTAGCCTTACACACAATTACAACCGAGTAGCCATGGTCGCTAACATTGGAACGGCATTTTGAGCTAATACAGGAACAAAGTAACGAGCTGTTGGTAAGAAGCTTTTGATTTGGCTGTATAGTCATCGGCAGTCATCGGTATGGAAGTAGATCACCGCCAGAGACAACGATCGATGGAGAGTGTCAGTTACCTGCTTAGCTGTGTTGCGTCGAGCCCACGTCATCCCGCCTTCTATGATATTATAAAACGCTGAAAAGTCAAAGTAAATTAAACTAACCATCTACAGGTACATTCACACTTCGTAAGCAACGTTGTGGTGTGTGGTAGAGAGTACTTGTGGTACATCTGTCTTTCCCTCCCCCCCTCCCCCTTCCTTGTTCAGGTCGCGAATGGCGCACTGGAATAACGTCTGGCGGTAAACCTGACTTCTCTAAGTTCCTCATCGTTTCGCGAGACTTCTGTGGGAGACAATACTCTGGCGGCAGACTATTCTTGGAACGTTCGCTCCCGAAATTTCGACAATATGCCTCTCCGCGATGGACAACGCCCCTCTTACAGTGTCTACCGCAGGAATTTCTGTGGTATTTCAGTAACATTCTTGCGGTTATCAATGAACCCATGATGAAACGTTCTGCTGTTCTATGCCAATCTTTCTATCTTCTAATAATTCTATCTGGTAATGGCCTCAGACTGATGAGC
This sequence comes from Schistocerca gregaria, assembly GCF_023897955.1. Classification (NCBI taxonomy): domain Eukaryota; kingdom Metazoa; phylum Arthropoda; class Insecta; order Orthoptera; family Acrididae; genus Schistocerca; species Schistocerca gregaria. The sequence goes on along the minus strand of NC_064926.1, from coordinate 504,601,530 downwards.
AGCACTAGAGAATTGGTCGAACGAGTGTTTTGTAAGCCATTTGTTTTATGGACGAGTTAACATTCTCTTCTGGTTGTTCCAATAAACGTTAGCCTGGCGTCTGATTTCCCTGCCACTAGTTTTATGTTGTCATTCCACTTGAGGTCGCACCGGATCTTTATTCTCAGTTATTTTCCGGTTTGTAATTGTATCCAGCGATTTATCGTCGATACTGTAATAGAGAAATAATGTCTCCCTTCTCCACACCTATGTATTTGCAGTACTTTGCGTTTACTTACGTTAATGGTTAACTAGCCCAATTGTAGGTCCTTTGCATGTCTTTCTCCTTTTCGATCCCATTTTCTGGCTTTACAGTTTTCCTATAGACAACAGCGCCGCCTCCGCCAACATCGTTGAGATTTAGACGATATCCATTCGATCGTTTGAATGCACTGAGGAGCCAAAACATTATGCCCACCTGTTTAATAACTTGTTTGCCCGTCTTTGGAACGAAAAACATAATTGATTCTGCATGTCAGGGATCCGACAGTTGGTTAGTAGGTTTTTAGAGGTATGTGGCATTTTATGTCTATGCACAGGTCATGTAATTCGCGTAAATAGCGGGCTGCTGATTTGCGTACTCGGTGATGGCACCCGATAATGATGCAGTTGGGTTCCATAGGATTTACATCAGGTGAATTTGGTCGTCGAGACATCAACGTGAGATCACTATACTGCACCTCAAACCACTTTTGCACGGTTCGGACTCCAACACACGGACAGTTATACTCTTGAAAGATAACATCGTCGTTGGGGAAGACATCAAGTATGAGGGGCTGCTGGTGGTTCGCTGCCGTCCCACGCAAGAACAGGAGAAAGTCTCCCATAGCATAATACTGCTCCCAACAACAAGCTTCCGTGGTGCCCGGCACTTTTCGAGCCGCCGTTCACCTCGATGACGGCGTTTGTGGAGACGACCATCAACCTCGTGTAGCAAAAAAAAGTGACTCACTCGAAGAGCCGACAAGTTTGCATTGATTGACGCTAGAATCCTGGTGGTCCCATGCCCACTGCACTCGTAATTGATGATGTCGCTGGGTCAACATGTGAATACGCAGGGGTAGTCTACTGGAGCTCCATATTCAACAATATACGATAAATAATTTGCTCTGAAACACTTGTGCGAGCACCAGCATTGTGCTCTTTCGGCAGAGGTATCACAGACCACCAAGTATCCTACTTTACAGAGCAGACAAGCCTCCGAACGCTACGTAATGTGAACAATCGTGGACGTCCAACTATTTAACGTCTAGCGGTAGTTGCACTGTCCTTCTACCTCTTTCCATACATGCTCGTGACAGCACGCTGAATAGCTTGCTTCGCCGTTTTCGAGATAGTCGTTCACAGGCTCTGCATGGTATTAACCTCTCCTTTGTCAAAGTGGCTTCTCTCAATGGATTTGCCTATTGGCACCCTATATCTTCGCTAGGATGAGTCCCCATCCGTGTCTGCTCGATTTACACATTTCTCTTACCGCATCACGTGCTCGCAACATCATCAGGTGGGTGTTGGGTTTTGGCTTATCAGCGTATATTGTAAACACTCACCTTTTTCCCAAAGCTCGCCCACATATACGTTTGACACATGTACTGAATATACTTCCTTTTCCCCCTAACACATCTTCCACCCTCTGCCTGCTCATCCCATCCACCAGTCTCTATATCATCCTCCCAACTCTGTTTCTTCATCTCTTCCCTGCAGTATCTTTCTCCATTTCTTTTGCCCCTTGTCACTGATCATATCTTTGTCACTTTCACTCTGACCATAATCTCCTCCCCCTCTCTCTTTCCATCTGCACATCTCCCTTTTCTAACTGTGCACTACCCCCTACACACGTCCTCTTCTTCCCACACACCGGCATCGATACCTCAACGCTCTCGTTCTGTCCATCACTTCCTGTATCCATCTTAATCTGTCCCCAGCCATGCTCATCAGCATGTGTGAGCCCTGCAGTACATTTGAAAAAAGCAGGCCAATACTATCCCGCAACACGCCTGTCATACAGGTCAGCCTACACACCATGGGTTTGAAAATCATTTGATTACCTCTGACATATGGGCCACCACACAAATCTGGTCGATAAAGGAGCCTGATTCTACTCCAGCACAATACACCTGTCATACAGGCCAGCCTATATTTTTGGGCCCAGAAAACTGTTTCTTGCCCCTGGCAAGCAGGCTGCCCTGCAAAGTAAATTGATTTGACAAGCTGATGCCCCACTTTTATGGGGTTGCAAAAACTGAGAAACTTAAACTGATTTCCTATTCCACTTCTAGGAGATCATGTAAATACTTAAAAATCGATTTTGGAAATCCACTTCTAGTTGCCAGTTTTCCAGTTCTGCAATAGATTTTCGCTCCCATTTAAAGGCTACCAGTTTTGAAATGTGCCTGGGTTGTCAAATTAAGTCTTGCTTACAGGGTATTTGGTTAATATGTACTTATTGTGCAGTGAAAGAGAAGCAAAAATATTAGACTGAGTATGAAGATGTCTACCTGTAATATTTAAGTGAAGAGAAATAATGATTGTGTTGACTGAATCAGAAATTGGATCAGCTGTTTTGCAGATGCCATATTTAACTGGACTAGCTAATCCACTTCAAACCTTAACATGCAAACATGACAGCGAAAAACGGTTTCTGAAATTCGGTTTTCATCTTTCAGAAGATGTGTTGCTTGTAAAAGTAGTGACTGTTCCCACACAACGTGCCTGTCATGCAGGGCAACCTGTATGCTAGGGGATGGGAGAAAACATGTTTCTCCCATATCTTTGCTCCTGTTTGAGCTAGGAGGTTATAAACCCTGTAGTACTGGTACTGTTGCCGTGTGCTGTTTCTGTGCCACATGTGGCTGAATTCATTAAAGGGATTTGGAAGGAGATCCCAGACATACACACACCCTGCTATATACATAATTCCCTCTACAATTCAGTTTGTCCACTTAAGTTACACATTTTGAGCTCTACCTGATAGCACGCCCTGAAACCAGCCGTCTAGTCCGCTACTATATGAGCACTATTTTCTTCACTAGAAACAGTTTGGGAGTGCATCAAGGCTAAGGAACATGGTATAAATCTGGGCACCATCGTCTATGGCGCTCTGGATCTCGTGGACACTGATTGTGAGGCGAGTGTCGCTGATTCTCTTTTGGTGGACTTTATATTGATTTAAATAGAATAGGTTCTCGTTTTCCAAGAAGGTCACATTACACTATCATACAACTGTATAACGCCAGTGAGATTAGCTTGTAAGTATGTGTATTTTCTTGAAAACAAGACTAACTTGCGCCTTTTCCAGTCGCTTAATACCTTTCAGTACTGCAGCGACCAATGATTAGCTGCTGTTAGAAGAGGAGCTATTATCCAAACATTATCCATCACTTGAAATGTTCCTACATGTGAATTCCGTTCTAGAAGTATACGAAATTTACGTGCAGTATAGATGTCTCATGGCTCTCATATGCACGGTAATAACACATTGGTGCTGTGGGGAAGCTTACATTGAAACTCAGTATTCATGCTAGACTGTAAAAGTTAATTCAGGTTGCCTCTTCTTGAGTTCTTCACTTGTTAGTAAGTTTGTAATACCAGGAATAGTAGGAGAAACAGCAGCAAGCCACAAAAATTCAGTTTTAAGCCTTGCACTGTGAGTATTGAAACAAGATTTTTCGTACAGAGCCTGCTGATAACATGTAGGCCAGAACGACAAGTATGGGAATGGCAGAACTGCTTGGCTTGTCGTATCAGTTTCAGCAGGACACATCTTTCTCGTCAGACACTCTACAACAGTTACAAGCATGGAGATACCTATCACCAGCAGGCTGAAACGGAAAAGTTAATGAAGTGCAAAGAATTGTGGTTGTTTCAGAAATCAACCTTCCATCGGCACGAGACAGTCATTGCAAATCATTACAGTGCTGAATTTGAACAGCGAAACTGATGGCTTCGTCGATATTTGATATGGAAATTATGTAGTGTGCTTTGTAGATCGAATTAATTTGATTTGATAATAGCGCATTCCTTTATGTTATTCAAGATTATCCGATACTGATTACCAGTACATAAAGTACTGTAGGCGTATTATTTCTTGAAAATTACTTTTGGCTGAGGTGGCAGTTTCACAGACAAACAGCAGATCAAAGAGGGCTGCAGGGCACCATTAACTTGACACAGGTTGTAAAAGGTGACGCCGACGCCAAGTAGGGCAGTGCTTGCCGAAGACTGTCGTGTGCGCTGGACAAAATAAGGGACGCCCATTGCGAGCCGACACATTGCGGACAGCAGGTAATGCTGCGAATGTCCCGATGGCTGCAGAGGAGTTGTTGGAATTCTGCTCGGGATGACTGCCGCAACCACGTTCCTAAGGCGTTTTTCTGTGGCGAGGGCATTGCAAAGTGCAGTAGAATGGTGACAACAATGAGCCTTGGTTGGAGACTGCAGAGAAGACGGCGCCAGTCTTGCGATAGGAGAGAAAGACACCTGTGGACACTAGGCAGTTTCTGTGACAGCTACAGTTATCTATGGCTCTATGCTCTTGGCAGAACATGGCAGGTGAGACGTGTGAGACTGAAACTTTCTCGCCCCAAAAATAGCTGGCCCCTGCAGATAGTAATTCTGTGAGTGTCATAAGAATCACCATGTTGGAGCACAATTTCATGCTCCTGAGAAGCACTGACAGAACAGAACCGAAACAAATTCCTTTCTCTGGCTGTAGACCTCTGGGCCTTGGTCAGCTGGTCTGATGTAGTAGTTATGGAAAATTATTGACGCCGGCCGGAGAGGCCGAGCGGTTCTAGGCGCTTCAGTCTGGAACCGCGAGACCACTACGGTCGCAGGTTCGAATCCTGCCTCGGGCATGGATGTGTGTTTTGTCCTTTTGTTAGTTAGGTTTAAGTAGTTCTAAGTTCTTGGGGACTGATGACCTCAGAAGTTAAGTCCCATAGTGCTCAGAGCCATTTGAATCATTTTTGAAGATTATTGAGTAGTGGGAGGACGCTCCAGGAGAACTGACACTTGTCATTGGATGGCTGCTGGCGGGAGGCTAGGATCGGCCCTCGAAGAACTAAGGTGACACTTCGTCCGTAACTTCTGAAAGTAATCAAGCGAAGTGATGCAGTGGTTAGCACACTGAACTCACATTTGGGAGGACGACGGTTCAAATCCTCGTCCAGCCATCTAGATTTTAGTTTTCCGTAGTTTTCCTAAATTTCTCCAGGCATTACCGGGATCTTTCCATTGAAAAGGGCGTGGCTGATTTCCTTCCTCACACTCGACACAGTCCGAGCTTTTGCTCCATTCTAATGACCTCGATGTCGACGAGACATTAAATCCAATCTCCCTTGCTTCTTCCTTCCTAGTGAGAGAATTCGGAGTGAGAAGTAATCATTTCATTTTTCAGTTCCAGCTGGTATATGGTGCAAAATTACCTAAAAACATATGTGATGAGATATTACACATTTTGGCGTACCCCTGCCAGGGTCATTACAGTGACTGGAGACTTTGTGATCTAGTCAGCAATACAAACTTACATTTTAAATTTAGTTTAGATTAGTACTTGTTTCATAGATCATGAATACGACACTTCGTCATGATGTGGAACGTGTCAGGTTAATAAAAGGTGTCCATACAAAATATTACATTACACAAAATATTACATGACACTTAATATTTTTTTGTGGGAGTTAGTGAAGTTACACACTTACGATACCCAAAAATTCATTTAATGAGTAGAAGGAGTTGCCATTAAGAAATTCTTTTAATTTCCTTTTAAATGCTATATGGCTATCTGCCACACTTTTGATGCTATTCGGCCGGGGTGGCCCAGCGGTTCTAGGCGCTAGAGTCTGGAACCGCTACGGTCGCAGGTTCGAATTCTGCCTCGGGCATGGATGTGTGTTATGTGTCAGGTTAGTTCGGTTTAAGTAGCTCTAAGTTCTAGGGGTCTGATGACCTCAGGCGCTAAGTCCCATAGTGCTCAGAGCCATTTCAACCATTTGATACTATTAGGTAAGTGACCAAAGACTTTTCTGGCAGCATAATTTACCCCCTTCTGAGCCAATGTTACATTTAACCTTGAGTAGTGAAGATCATCCTTTCTCTTGGTGTTGTGGACATGTACACTGCTATTACTTTTGAATTCGTTCGGATTGTTCAAAAATGGCTCTGAGCACTATGGGACTTAACATCTGTGGTCATCAGTCCCCTATAACTTAGAACTACTAAAGCCTAACTAACCTAAGGACATCACACACATACATGCCCGAGGCAGGATTCGAACCTGCGACCGTAGCAGTCGCGCGGTTCCTGACTGAGCGCCTAGAACCGCTAGACCACCGCGGCCGGCGTTCGGATTGTTAATAACAAATTTCATAAGTGAATATATCTATTGTGAGGCTGCAGTGAAGGTATCTAGCTCTTTAAATAAGTGTCTGCAGGATGATCTTGGATGAGTTCCACCAATTATTCTGATTAAACGCTTTTGTGCAATGCACACTGTTTTACTCATGATAAGTTACCCCATAGTATGATACCATACGAAAGAAGAGAAAGAAAATAGGCGTGGTAAGCTAATTTACTCAGATGTATATCGCCAAAATTTGCAATGATTCTAATAGCATAAGTAGCTAAACTCAAACATTTCAGCAGATCCTCAATGTGTTTTTTCCAGTTCAACACCTCATCAATGCATACACCTAGAAATCTTGAATACTTTTCCTTACCTACCGATTTCTGATCGAAGTCTGTATTTATTAATGGTGTCATTCCATTTACTGTGTGGAACTGTATATACTGTATTTTGTGAAAGTTATGGTTCAAATGGCTCTGAGCACTATGGGACTCAACATCTTAGGTCATAAGTCCCCTAGAACTTAGAACTACTTAAACCTAACTAACCTAAGGACATCACACACACCCATGCCCGAGGCAGGATTCGAACCTGCGACCGTAGCAGCCCCGCGGCTCCGGACTGCAGCGCCAGAACCGCACGGCCACCGCGGCCGGCTTGTGAAAGTTAATGAGAGCCCATTTGCAGAGAACCACTTCATGATTTTCTGAAAAACATCGTTTACAATTTCACCAGTTAATTCTTATATGTTGGGTGTGATAGCTATACTTGTGTCATCGGCAAAAAGTACCAGCTTTGCATCTTCGTGAATATAGAATGGCAAGTCATTAATATATATTACGAACAGCAGAGGACCCAGGACCGAACGTTGTGGCACCCCATTCTTAATTGTTCCCCTGTTTGAGAAATCGCCAGTTTTTTGGATATTATGCGAACTGCTTATTTCAACTTTCTGCACTCTTCCAGTTAGGTATGATTCAAACCATCTGAGCGCCGTCCGATTCATATCACAGTACTAGAGCGTATCTAGAAGTAGCTTGTGACAGGAATTTAAAGGTGCTTTTCTTGAGATATATTGGGTGAAGGAAACTCAAGGGCTCATGAAGGAAGAAACTGCGATGCATAAAGACTTAGAATCATCAGAATAGAGGTATCTGGTGAAGTTCTTTGACAGTCTTCTGCGCAAGAAACAATACTTGAAAACGCCATATAGCTCGAGCGAAATTATACGATTTTTCTATATGAAATTAGCATTTTGTTATAAGAAAATACCTCCCAGGTGTCGGCAAGTACTGGACGACATGTGTAACAAAAACAAAGAAGCATTCAAAAACATACTGTTGAGGGTTACAGTTTGCTTTCAACGAGAATCAGGTAAAGCTAAGAAAGAGGAAAGCGGAGAACAATAACAACAATTCTAATAATTTTCGTGGACCACCGCGACGGGAGGATCACAGTAGAAACAACAGGAACAGACCACAAGACATGGCTGGGAAATTCCAGCCAGCTCCACCAAACAGAGGCGCAGGAAAGTATTTCCAACCGAACAATCGCCCACAGTTCGTAGCAACGTGGCCGCAACCTAATGAAAGGATGCAGCAAGATCAGATCACGGAGATTAGGCCACCAGATGTTCGCGACAAAGGTCATCCAGCAAATCAGAATCAACTATGACGAATGTCAGAAGCGGGATCGGTCATTAGAACACCCGCAGAACAACTCGGAGCAGACCCGAACGATGCTCTAGATTCTGTAAATGCGTCAGGGGTAGCAACAAAGGAGAGACGATAATAAGGGGAGAGATGCACAATATGAGAACGACGATAGAAATGAAGTGGAAAGACTTGTAAATAGATATGGGGATCAGAGAATAAACATTTATACGTTAAGCCACGCTTTAGAGGAGGAGGAAAATGAGGTGGAAGAGGACGACGAAGACTGGAAGCCGAGTCCACACGATATACAAGACGTATATGAAGAATCATATTTAGAACTTTGCAAAGAAAATTTTAAGTTTGATGAGGGGAATTCAGATGCACAGGCTGGACTAAAGGTAATGGAAAGCTTACGTCAAAGCAGAAAAGATAGAAAAGAACTAAACTGCGATCGGAGGTGAACCCGCGGAAACATCAAGCGTGCATAGGATGAAAAAGAATGTGATAAACAGAGTAAACTTACTCAAGTATGAAGACATATCGGAGATCATGTTGGAAGAAAAGGAAGCATTGTTCGATCAGGAGCTACACTCAGTGGCAAAGATAAGAGCGGGGAGGGTAGAAGTAAAGGGAATTTTTGACAGTGGCAGTGAAATCTCTGCGATTTCCGATGTCGCCTTTGAAAGATGTGAGGGGACTCGGTCGCCATTGCTGTCTTTAAAAAAGACACGCATAAAGGGGGCGGTTGTAGGCAAACACACGGAGGTAAATAGCCAGGCTAGGATATAATTTACGTGTTAGAGATGTGACTTTGTGTCTTCCCCCTTCCTAATCGGCCTACTGCATTGCAATATGATTGAACGTGATCGCGTGTACCTAATGAAATTTTACAGGGAATAAGGGTATGGTTACAGGAGGAAAACAACACTGGTTAGTAGGAGGGCCGGCCGTGGTGGCCGAGCGGTTCTAGGCGCTTCAGACTGGAAACGCGCAACCGCTACGGCCCCAGGTTCGAATCCTGCATCGGGTATGGATGTGTGTGATGTCCTTAAGTTAGTTATGTTTAAGTAGTTCTAAGTTCTAGGGGACTGATGACATCAGATGTTAAGTCCCATAGTGCTCAGAGCCATTTGAGCCATTTTTAGTAGGAGGAAAGTGTAGAACAGACCCTTATGAAGGAAGAATGTATTGTAAACCTAATCTAAATACTGATGATAAGTTTGAAATGGGTGGAATATAGTGCAATCGCTCACGAACCACATAGGAAAGAAAAGGGTATCACGTAATATTTAATACTGACTAGCGAAAGAAGGATAATTAAACGGGCGCCACTCACTAGGGCAATGAATATCCAAAATTATAAGAAATGTAATGGCAAAGGAAATTTAGTAAATAATCACTGGCTGTGCAACAGACGATCGTCACCCTTTTCCACAATATAACAGTTCACGAGAAAATAAAATATGAATCAGAAAGCAATGAGTTTGAAGTTACTTAATCTGAAATACTAAATTTTGAAAGTAAATTTAAATGAAGTCGCAGACTATGGTGGCCTTGAAGCTTTTTCCGATGCAAACATTTTGGCTTCGAAGACTTGGAATACAACGGAGAGTACCGGACAATTACAGAAGATACATTATGGTACCTTGGTTCCACACAAGCCGTTTTCCATCTCAAGTAGAAGAAAGAAGCTGTTTCATTCTGACGAATATTTGTTTGTTTGGGGCAAAGTAGGCAATAAAAATTGTAAGATAAGTCATGCAGACTACGGTGGCCTTAAATATTTTCCTGATGCAAATGACTGTAACTGAAACTTTGTTTCATAAGAAATGACTTTGAGTAATCTCTGCATAACATAAGGCAAAATTTGGAAAACGGTTGTGAGGCAGCACGGCTATACCGAAACCAGTACACTCACAGACACTGATCAAATCACACATTTCAAGCTCTTTTTGGTCGTTCGTTTGATCAAATGTCCTTACAGACAGAGGATGATGCAGGCAGGCTGCGGACTGTGCTTGCTACGGTTCGTCTCAATATTCAGTAGATCACGGTCCTACAAAACTGGTACACACACAATCTACATCTACAACTACATCTACATCCATACTCCGCAAGCCACCTGACGGTGTGTGGTGGAGGGTACCTTGAGTACCTCGATCGGTTCTATTCCAGTCTCGTATTGTTCGTGGAAAGAAGGATTGTCGGTATGCCTCTGTGTGGGCTCTAATCTCTCTGATTTTATCCTCATGGTCTCTTCACTCGATATACGTTGGAGGGGGCAATATACTGCTTGACTCCTCGATGGAGGTATGTTCTCGAAACTTCAACAAAAGCCCGTAGTGAGCTACTGAGCGTCTCTCTCGCAGAGTCTTCCACTGGAGTTTATCTATCGTCTCCGTAACGCTTTCGCGATTACTAAATTATCCTGTAACGAAACGCGCTGCTCTCCGTTGGATCTTCTCTATCTCCTCCATCAACCCTATCTGGTACGGATCCCACACTGCTGAGCAGTATTCAAGCAGTGGGCGACCAAGCGTACTGTAACCTACTTCCTTTGTTTTCGGATTGCATTTCCTTAGGATTCTTCCAACGAATCTCAGTCTGACATGTGCTTTACCGACGATCAATTTTATATTATCATTCCATTTTAAATCACTCCTAATGCGGACTCCCATATAAATTATGGCATTAACTGCTTCCAGTTGCTGACCTGCTACGTTCTAGCTAAATGATAAGGGATCTTTCTTTCTATGTATTTGCAGCACATCACACTTGTGTACATTGAAATTTAGTTACCATTCCCTGCACTATGCGTCAATTCGCTGCAGATCCTCCTGCATTTCAGTACAATTTTCCATTGTTACAACCTCTCGATATACCACAGCATCATCCGCAAAAAGCTTCTGTGGACCCCCGATGTCATCCACAAGGTCATCTGTGTATAATGCGAATAGCAACGATCCTACGACACTCCCCTGCGGCACACCTGAAATCACCCTCACTTCGGAAGATTTCTCTCCATTGAGAATGACATGCTGCGTTCTGTTATCTAGAAACTCTTCACTCCAATCATACAATTGGTCTGATAATCCATATGCTCTTACTTTGTTCATTAAACGACTGTAGGGAACTGTATCGAACGCCTTGGGGAGGTCAAGAAACACAACATCTACCTGGGAACCCGTGTCTATCGCCCTCTGAGTCTCGGGGACTAATAGCGCGAGCTGGGTTTCACACGATCGTTTCTCAGCACGTTCGTCTGTCTGAAAGGATACATGATCACACAAACGCCCAAAGAGGGCTTGAAATGTTGTGTGATGTGGCTGGTGACTGTGAAGGAACTGGGTTTGCTATATAGCCGTGTTACCTCTCGACCGTTTCCATCTGCTTGGCCGTACACAAACACCATATCAGCTTGTTCCCGACATTAATACCGAACCATTTTGTTGCTTACAGTTCGCTGCGTCAATCAGTCTGCAACACACAAGGAACACACGGTACCTGGTCACAGAAACTGTCATTTTCAGCGCCATCCACCGTTGCAGTGTTGTATTTGTGGTCACATGTTCATGAGAACTTTTTCCTCCATTTCCAGTGAGGAACCCGTCCCTATAGTTTGTTGGTTTCATTAATGTTCGCACTCTATAATTGTCTTAATCCTCACTCAAGGAGAGATACCTAGGCGTATTATTTATGACGTCTTGTCACATAGAATGTTTATAGCGCACCAGAGACGCATTTACAGTAAGTCGTGGCAGTCTGTAATACCCATTGCCTTTGTTGCCTTTGCTGTGTACAATCAGGTAGCTCTCAAACCTTACTGCTTTGCACACGATGTCACCATTAATGAAACATGACGCGGCTCACCTTTCAAGTATCTCCAGTAGCGACGAAGCTCTTGTCAAGTCGCAGATCTTCATCTTCTTCCCTTACACACACGCGGAAAATACACTCCTGGAAATAGAAATAAGAACACCGTGAATTCATTGTCCCAGGAAGGGGAAACTTTATTGACACATTCCTGGGGTCAGATACATCACATGATCACACTGACAGAACCACAGGCACATAGACACAGGCAACAGAGCATGCACAATGTCGGCACTAGTACAGTGTATATCCACCTTTCGCAGCAATGCAGGCTGCTATTCTCCCATGGAGACGATCGTAGAGATGCTGGATGTAGTCCTGTGGAACGGCTTGCCATGCCATTTCCATCTGGCGCCTCAGTTGGACCAGCGTTCGTGCTGGACGTGCAGACCGCGTGAGACGACGCTTCATCCAGTCCCAAACATGCTCAATGGGGGACAGATCCGGAGATCTTGCTGGCCAGTGTAGTTGACTTACACCTTCTAGAGCACGTTGGGTGGCACGGGATAGATGAAGACGTGCATTGTCCTGTTGGAACAGAAAGTTCCCTTGCCAGTCTAGGAATGGTAGAAGGATGGGTTCGATGACGATTTGGATGTACCGTGCACTATTCAGTGTCCCCTCGACGAACACCAGAGGTGTACGGCCAGTGTAGGAGATCGCTCCCCACACCATGATGCCCTGTGTTGGCCCTGTGTGCCTCGGTCGTATGCTGTCCTGATTGTGGCGCTCACCTGCACGGCGCCAAACACGCATACGACCATCATTGGCACCAAAGCAGAAGCGACTCTCATCGCTCAAGACGACACGTCTCCATTCGTCCATCCATCCACGCCTGTCGCGACACCACTGGAGGCGGGTTGCACGATGTTGAGGCGTAGCGGAAGACGGCCTATCGGTGTGCGGGACCGTAGCCCAGCTTCATGGAGACGGTTGCGAATGGTCCTCGCCGATACCCCAGGAGCAACAGTGTCCCTAATTTGCTGGGAAGTGGCGGTGCGGTCCCCTACGGCACTGCGTAGGATCCTACGGTCTTGGCGTGCATCCGTGCGTCGCTGCGGTCCGGTCCCAGGTCGACGGGCACGTGCACCTTTCGCCGACCACTGGCGACAACATCGATATACTGTGGAGACCTCCCGCCCCACGTGTTGAGCAATTCGGCGGTACGTCCACCCGGCCTCCCGCATGCCCACTATACGCCCTCGCTCAAAGTCCGTCAACTGCACATACGGTTCACGTCCACGCTGTTGCGGCATGCTACCAGTGTTAAAGACTGCGATGGAGCTCCGTATGCCACGGCAAACTGGCTGACACTGGCGGCGGCGGTGCACAAATGGTGCGCAGCTAGCGCCATTCGACGGCCAACACCGCGGTTCCTTCTGTGTCCGCTGTGCCGTGCGTGTGATCATTGCTTGTACAGCCCTCTCGCAGTGTCCAGAGCAAGTATGGTGGGTCTGACACACCGGTGTCAATGTATTCTTTTTTCCATTTCCAGGAGTGTAACTTCTTTATGCGTCGGAACATTACTGCAACGATAAAGGGCAGCACGTTAGATATGGCCAGACCGTCTCCGTGATAAATCTTACAGCAATGTCCGGCAAGTGGATCTCAAGAAAAATCTGGAAGTGTGCGGCATATCTGTAATCTTAGCTTTCGTAATAAAAATAGCTATGAGTGTTACAAACGACCTATAAAATCCAGATAGACGAAATAGTTTTTTCATTTGAATAAACTTATCCATTTGTGACTAGTTAATAATTGATTACCGGTATTTTAATTCTTTGTGATTCATATTCGTTGAATCAAATTAATAGTAGTTCTTGTAGTTTGAACAGTGAGGTCCATAGAAGACTAAAAGGAGAAATGAGCAACAAATTATTTTTATCATTCGACCAATAACACAAAAATGTCGACAGGTACCAAAGGAAATTTTAAATCTAACTGAAGATGACGTCTCCTGGATAACTACCTCTTTTCCACTGACAAATTTCTACTCAATAAGTGGTAGGCAGTAAAAAATAAAAAACGTTATTTTTAAGTATAGTTGATTGAGTAGGACTAAAATAATGATGTTGTCATTAATGTTAACAATAATCGTGTATACATACCCCGTTAATTGACTCCTTCCACATCATTTCCATAAAAGAATCGTTCAGATGACCTATGGAACATGCAACTAACTAAATAACTAATTAACAGGCAAAGGAATGTTCATTATGTGGCACATTTATTCTGCAAAGGATAATTTTGTTTTGGTAGCAGTTATCCGAAGCCATCGCTATAGACTGCATATTACTAAGCAAGACGCTACTGCAATATACTAGTTTCAGATAAACACCGATTTAGCTATAACAAATTCATATTCGGCCAGATATTATACAGTGGTTCTATAATCTTCACAGCAATAAGGTCTGCAGCTGGGGTGAATTTGTAATAATTTTACAAAAATGAACAGAAGAAATACATAAAAGTTATTTTAAAGAAGTTAAATACACTCATATTTACACCAAATATGAACAGTAATTAAACATGATTGAGAACAAATACATATACAGCTTAATTAACAAATAACCTTCTTAGTGTAGTACGTTAAAGACATCGACCTTACATATAAGAGATTTTCAGCAACTGCTCAAATGGAACGTGCTCCTAAAATAGCGGAAAACTCTTTCTAATTTACTTTGTGACAGCTACATGCAGCCATAGGAGCAAGGACGCAGGACGGTAGCATGAAAGAATTGTCCGGTATATCAAGGGAAATAGAAGAATGCAAAAGAAAATTGAGGATGTGTTACATGACGATCATTTTGGCTTTAGGAATGGTGAAGGGACCAGAGATACAATTCTGAGGTTGCGGCTGATAATGGAAGCAAAACTAAAGAAACATCAAGACACGTTCATAGAATTTGTTGACCTGGAAAAAGCGTTTCGACAATGTACAGTGGTGCAAGATGTTCCAAATTCTGAGAAAAATACGGGTAACCCATAGAGAGAGACGGGTACTATACAGTATGTACAAGAGCCGAGACGGAATAATAAGAGTGGACAACCAAGAACGAAGCTCTCGGATTAAAAAGGGTGTAAGGCAGGGATGTAGTCTTTCGCCCCTACTGTTTAATCTGTAAATCGAAGACGCAGTGATGGAAATAAAAGAAAGGTTCAGCAGTGGGATTGAAATTCAAGGTGAATGCAAATGAATGATACTATTCGCTTACGACTTTGCTGTCCTCAGTGAAAGTGATGAAGAATTACATGATCTGCTGAATGGAGTGAAAATTCTAATGACGGCAGAATATGTACTGAGGGTAAATCGAAGAAAGGCGAAAGTATTGAGAAGTAGAAGAAATGAGAACAGCGAGAAACTTAACATCAGAATTGTCACGAGTAGGTTCAAATGGCTCTGAGCACTATGGGACTTAACATCTATGGTCATCAGTCCCCTAGAACTTAGAACTACTTAAACGTAACTAACCTAAGGACATCACATAACACCCAGTCATCACGAGGCAGAGAAAATCCCTGACCCCGCCGGGAATCGAACCCGGGAACCCGGGCGCGGGAAGCGAGAACGCTACCGCACGACCACGAGCTGCGGACGAGTGGGTTAAGTTAAGGAATTCTAATATCTAGGTAGCAAAATAACCAATGAAGTACGGAGCAAGGAGGACACCAAAAGCAGACTAGCACTGGAAAAAGGGCGTTCATGGCCAAGATAAGTCTGCTCATATCAGACATCGTCTTAATCTGTGGAAGAAATCTCTGAGAATGGACGCTGGGGGCACAGCATTCTATGGTAGTGAAACATGGACTGTGGGAAAACTGGAACAGAAAAGACTCGAAGCGTTTGTGATGCACTGTTACAGACGAATGTTGACATTTAGGTTGACTGGTAAGGTATGAAATGAGGAGGTTCTGCGCAAGATTGGAGAGGAAACGAATATGTGGAAAATACTGAGAAGATGGGATAGGATGATAGGACATATGTGAACACATGAGGGAATGACTTCCATGGTATTAGAGGGAACTGTAGAAGAAGACAGAGATTGGAATGCATCCAGCAAATAAGTGAGGACGTAGGTTGCAGGTGCTACTCTGAGATGAAGAGGTTGGCACGGGAGAGTAATTCGTGGCGCGCCGCCTCAAACCAGCCAGAAGACTAATGACTCACAAAAAATGACTTGTTGCTATGTTAAATTCACAAATGACACTAATACATTCATTGTATAATGCTTTCTTTTTAGGTATTTGAAAATGGCCGAAGCCGAAATTGTAGAATCGTAAATAACAAAAGAGAATGGCTGCTGAGGATATCACTAAATCATTCAACAAAATACATGGTGATTTGCTGACTACCTTACGTTTGCCTAATACGACGCTCTGAGGCAGGAGCGATAATTTGATATGCACGTCCCTATAGCTCTAAGCACTATGGGACTTGACATCTGAGGTCGTCAGTCCCCTAGACTTACAACTACTTAAACCTAACTAACCTAAGGACATCACACACATCCATGCCCGAGGCACTATTCGAACCTGCGACCATAGCAGCAGTGCGGTTCCGGACTGAAGCTCCTAGAACCGCTCGTCCACAGCGGCCGGCTCATATATCTACGGTAAAGTTCTAGTGGTAGCATAAAACCAAATTTCTCCTCAGTGTCTGAAGGGATTTCAATTTTACGGTACCCATTTGTCGGAGTCAGTGTATTCTCGATGGACTGCACTGTCTCTTTTATGTGTTATAGTCATCAAAAACGTAAATTCAACCTTAAACCTAGAAGCACTCTTCACCGCCATGTGAACTAAACATTTGCACGTACGACGTAATTACGTACGACTGAAATATAGCCAGTGGTATATAACTGAAGAAAACACCCGAATATCTTATAAACATCCAATGGATATAACAGCTAATGGTGCCCCAACACATTAACTCAGTTCACTTAAACAACAGGGGGAGAAAACACTTTTGCGCCGTTGTCATTATGAAACTAAGAAATAAATTTTAGGCTATACGATTGCAGCACACGAACATTATAAAACTCAGTAAGGAGATCAGTCTCTTCAAGTCAAGTTCTTAACCTCAGAAGCAATATGACAAATTGAAGTACCGCCCGGGAATGTTAATCGAAATCTGCACTTTCCTTTTCGCCTGCAGTCGTATTGTTAACTGCAGGTTGCGATATCACATCATTCTCCGTTCAATCGCTTATGTTTACTAGTACCTCTCCGCTACATACACACTCACCCAATAGCCACGATATTCTAATTTCAGATGATACTGTGGAAAATAAACAGGTAACAGTTAAGTCAGTGGCTCGTACCTCTTGTGGACAAGAAGCACCTCGCGTTGAAGCTGGGTGTCTTCTTCGTTCAAAGCTTTTGAAGCATCCCGAGAGCTTTAGAAACGTTTCGTTGGATGCACACGAAACACGAAATCCAGCACTGCAACACTTGAATCAGAACTGAAGCTCCATCTACTCAACAAAACACAGAACTTAATCGTACTGATACTCCAAGTATTCGAGAGAATACAGAAGTAATTGCTAGGCAACGGAACACGACGCTTTAGGCGACATAGCACTGTTGTTTGCATAGCTTCAGATCGATATCAAGTAGCAACATCTGTAACTAAAGAAAGGGTCCTTCAGTGTTTAGCAACCTCGGCATGGTTGAAGGAGAACTGCAGTAAAATTTTAAATAATTCAGTTGTATGTACGACGAAACAAAGAGGTTTTGTGATTGAAAAATATCTAGCAATATCTAAATGGCGAAAACAACCGAATAGTTGTATAAAACATTCTCGGACTTCTTTCCGCGTCAGTTCAGGATAAAACCTCGAGCTTTCGACAGTTTCCACCATCGTCTTCGTCACGTAACATCAAGTTAGCGTTCACCAAGAAAATGAAACGTAAAAATGCTGAACATTCACGTGATGAGCCACCGATTGAATTCGTTCCCTTCTGCGGCGCGACGTCCAGCAAAATAAGAGTCCTAGGAAGACTAGACATAAGATCCGTTTTCCGACCTCCTAAGAAGATAAGGCACATGCTACGTCCTGTAAAGGACAGACTCATCCTCAGGATTCCTGGGATTTACAACATCTTACGTGCATGCAGAAGTAATTACATCGGTCAGTCCATACCGCACCGTTTCCGACCGCTTTGTAGAACATCAATGGTACATGGCAATCAAGAGATAGAGAAATATGCAGCTGCTGAACACAGCCTCACATACAGATATAAAATACTGTTTGACGAAACAGAAGTTTTGTCTCAGTGTACCACATCCTTGCGCTCTATAATTAAAGAGGCTGTAGAAATAATAATGTGTGAGAATACCTGTAACCGCGGCTGCGTATACAATTTTAGCGCTGCTTGGAAGAGAGCTCTCGATGCAGAGAAGAGCCAGAGATATATGTCGCAATGTTTACGCTACAACGGGAGCGAAGGCGCCACCAGCGCAGACGTTGATAAGATCTGCGAGAGCATGACGTCTCTACTGACCAATCAGAAGCCGTCTTTGGGCTGTATTAGGCCACCACATAAGTGATTTTGACAGTCAGTTGCTCCTGACGAAGGCCACGGTAGAAATCTCCGACAGCTCGAGGTTTTACCCTGAACTGACGTGCAAGAGGTACGAGAATGTTTTATACAACAGCGCCGCCGCGAAAGACTCGTGCTCATCCATATAGATAATAAACTCCCATTGAATTTATCACATAACGATATTCCGAGATATTAGTTTAACTTCCCTAAACAACAGGAGAGGAAAACGCTTTTTTTTACGGTCCAACTGCACTCAGTACGAATCTACATAGTTGGCACCATTTTCCAAAGTGTCTTCTGCTTCACAGACGGAAGAAAACTCCATCAGTATAATGACCAATGACAGTTTGTATGTTTCATAGGTAAGCGAGAAAGATCAGTGACACCGTTGTAATTGTGAAAGTAAGCAATGAATTTCAAACTACACGAAAAAGCACATTAACATCAAGTAAAATGGCCTTCTACCAGGCAAGCCCATAACTTTTGAAAATGCATGAAAAGTGAGGACAGTGCATTCTCTTATGTAGTATACTATTAATAACTACATGTTCCAAAATTACATCAAGCTGTGTCGTAATACCTCGGTTTGGCAATACTTCTACATTGAATACACAGTCATTTAAATTATTTCACGATTTCTAATTGAGAAGGAGTCTATACGGTAATTAATAGGTGACTGTTAAGTGAATGCTCATTATCTCTTGCGGGTATTATGTATCCCACCTTCATACACGGTGTTTTCAACGCTTTTAAAGCTCCCCAAAACCTTTATTATGTTACGTTAGTTGTACTTGAAACACTATATCCAGCACTACAGTACATTAATAAAAAATGAAGTTTCTTTTACTCAATAAAACAGAGAACGCCTTCGAATTAATACTCCAAGTATTCGAGGAAACACGATGCTTTAGGAGACATAGCAGTGTTGTCTGCATGGCGCTGCAGTAAAATTTCAAATACTTTGAATATACATACAACTAATTATTGGCGTTTTGCGATTAAAAATTATCCAGCAGTATCTAACTGGCCAAGATACCTGAATAGCTAATGTACTCTCAATGGATATAACAGATAACGATACTCCAAGATATTAATTCAACTTCCGTAAGATACAGGTAATGCTGCCATCGCAACTAAATATAGCTGGCATCAGTTTCCAAAGGCTGGAACCATTTTCCAAACTGTCTTCTCCTTCATAGATGGTTGAAAATTGCAGCGGTACATCTACATCTACATCTACGTGATTGCTGTGCTATTCACAATAAAGTATCTGACCTTCAAGCTGTCTCTCTACCGTTCCACTCTCGAACGGCACACGGCAAAAACAAACACTTAAAATTTTTCTGTATGAGCCCTGATTTCTCTTATTTTATCGTGATGATCATTTCTTCCTATGTAGGTGGGCGCCAACAGAATGTTTTCGCAATCGGGGGAGAAAACTGGAGATTGAAATTTCATGAGAAGCTACCGTCGCAACGAAAAACGCATTTGTTTTAATTATTGCCACTCCAGTTCACGTATCATGTCTGTGACACTATCTCCCCTATTTCGCGATAATACAAAACGAGCTTCCCATCTTTGTACTTTTTAGACGTCATCCGTCAGTCCCACCTGATGCGAATCCCACACCGCCCAGCAATACTTCGGAATAGGGCGGACAAGCGTGGTGTAAGCAGTCTCTTTAGTAGACCTGTTGCACCTTCAAAATGTTCTGTCAATGAATCGCAGTCTTTGGTTTGTTCTACCCACAACATTATCTATGTGATCGTTCCAATTTAGGTTATTTGTAATTGTAATCACTAAGTATTTAGTTCAATTTACAGCCTTCAGATTTGTGTGACTTATCGCGTAATCGAAATTTAGCTGATTTCTTTTAGTATTCCTGTGAATAACTTTGCACTTTGCTTTATTCAGGGTCAATTGACACTTTTCACACCTTACAGGTATCTTATCTAAATCATTTTGCAAGTCGCTTTGATCATCTTATGACTTTACAAAAAGATAAACGACAGCATCATCTGCAATCTAAGACGGCAACTCAGATCGTCTCCTATGTCGTTAATATAGATCAGGAACAACAGAGGGCCTGTAACACTTCCCTGGGGAACGCCGGATATTACTTCTGTTTTACTCGATCACTTTCCATCTATTACTAGAAACTGTGACCTTTCTGACAGGAAATAACGAATCCACTTGCACAACTGAGGCGATACTCCGTAGGCACGCAGTTTGGTTAGAAGACGCTTCTGAGGAACGGTGTCGAAAGCCTTCTGGAAATATAAAAATGTGGAATCAATTTGACGTCCCCTGTCGATAGCACTTATTACTTCATGAGTATAAAGGGCTAGTTGTGTTTCACAAGAAAGGTATTTTCTGAAACCGTGCTGACTATGTGTCAATAAATCGTTATCTTCGAGGTGCTTCATAATGTACGAATACAGTATATGTTCCAAAACCCTACTGCAAATCGACGACCCTGCAATGATCATAGACAGTATGATGTTTAATCCACAAGCGAGGAAGGTCAGTGACACCGTTTTCATTATGAAGTACAGTAATTAATTCCAGGATTCACGATGAAATGACAGAAACATCCTGAAGTAGTAAGAAAGACGTCGGCCTCTACAAGTCATTCACCTAACCTTTGAGCACGAAAAATAAAAATGCGCTCTTTCACGTGATATGCTGTTACTAACATCATGTTGCAAGATCATGTCACACTCCGCCGCATACATCAGTCTGAAAGTAGTTCTCCACTAAATAAGCAGTTATTTGAAATCTTGTATGATATTCTAACTGAAGGTGATGCTGATTGACAAATAAACAGGCGACAGCTAAGTCAATGGACAGTACCTCTTCCGGCTTCGATGCACTGCGCCCCTGAAGGTGGGTGTTCGCTTCGTTCAAAGCTTTCAAAGTCCACAACAACTTTAAACAGCTTCGTCAGTCAGTTGTACTCGATACAGAAAATTCGACACTACACTACTTTAATCAGTAATGAAGTCTATTTACTCATTAACACAGAGAACGTACTATCGATTCTCAAAGTACTCGAGAGGATACAGAAGTAATTGCTAGACAACGAATCACGATGCCTTAGGTGACATAGCATAGTTGTTTGCATGGCCTGATATCCGCATTAAACACAACCGCCAGTAACTGCAGAGTCTTTCACGTTTTAGCAACGCTGATAGCAATGGTCAAACGAGCACTGCAAAACAATTTTAGACAATTTAAATATTTTGTAATTGAAAGATACGTGGCACTATCTACATGAAGTTTTCACCTGAATAGTTAAAACAAGCTCCCAATGGATTTAACAGGTAACGATGATCAAAGACATTAATTCAGTTTCCATATTCAACGGCAGGGGAAAAGTTTTGGGAAACTGAAGAATGAGATACAATTCGTGGTATCTGATCAATATTGTCATAAATAAGTCACAGGTGATACACGACAAACTAAAGTGCCATCTCGACTCAATACGATTCTACGTAGACTACACTAGTTTGAAAACTATCTTCTCCTTCACAGTCGGAAGAAAATTCGACCACTACGATCCTACAACGATCGCAAATAATAGGTATGCTTAACCGATAAGCGAGAAAGATATGTAGCAACTTTGGTTTGTGAAAGTAGGCTAAGAATTTGAGAATACGGGATGAACGTACAAGACAATCGTCAAAAATTTATTAAAGAGGTCTGCCTCTACAACTTTCCTTTGAAACTGCATGAAAAATGAAAACAATCCACTCTGCACTTTTACTAATTACGTGTTCCGAAATTACATAAAACTCTGCCGCAACGGTCCATTTTGACAGTACTCCTCCCCTAAATATACAGTCATTTAAATTTTTATACGATTTTAACTGTCGGTGATTCTATATGGTAAAAAAGAGGTGACCTTTAAGAGGATGGCTCACACCTCTTGCGGGTACGCACCTCCCTTTGAGCCTGGGTGTTCGCTTTGTTCAGAGCTTTTAAAGCTCTCCAAAAACGTGTTCTTTACGTACTCGAAACACGAAATCCAACACCACAATACTTGAATCAAAACTGAAACTTCTTTAACCTACTCATACAGAGAACGTGTTCGTCTCAGTACTTCAAGTACATTGCTAGGCAATGGAAATAAACGATTCAGGCCACATATCACTGTTGTGAGCACAGCCTGATATCGAATGAAACAGGAACTGTTGAGCAGCTGCATAGCTTCTCTACCAGGGCAGCCCTTGTTATTTCGAAGCCATTCTGTTCGCCATAATTTTTATTGTCACATGTTCGCTTCTCAGCGACGTAGGAATTTGCCATTGCAGCCCGGAAGGCTTAACAGAGATGAGTAAATAGGCGACGGCATCACAGAAATACCTACGTCAGCAGATACCGCATATCCAATGCATCTAATAAATACAGACGATATGTATATAGATGCACAGATATTTCGAGCAGCAAGGAGACGCCTGGGAAAAGTCAAAGAAAGGAATCCAGAATAGTGAACAAAACAATAATAATAATATTAATACTGAAATCGCTGTAAATGAAGGTTTATTGTGCAACAGTGCATATGGAGTATATGAAACGATTACATTTACACATCAATAGCCCAAGCGGTTCTGAGGGAACAGGTATCGACCCATGCTGAAACACTCATATTATTACGTGGTCTAATATCCACAGGCAGCAATGCAGTCGCTGACTTTGACATCCAGAGGGAAAATACTCTCCTGGGATATGGTATGCCACGCCTGCTCGACGTTTTCACGTAATTCTGTAACATTTGTTAGTTGACGAGTCACAAGAGCCATTTCTCTCCCATCACATCCGACACCTGCTCAACTGGAGACGAGTCCGGAAGACCGTGACGGCCAGATAAGTTCTTCCACATCTCGCAGAGTACGTTGAGTTTCATGGACAGCGTGCACAGCTGCAAAATACTAACGGGAATTCTTTACAGACGAATGGAAAAACTGATAGAAGCCGACCTCGGGGAAGATCAGTTTGGATTTCGTAGAAATGTTGGAACACGTGAGGCAATACTGACCCTACGACTTATCTTAGAAGACAAAGTAAGGAAAGGCAAACCTACGTTTCTAGCATTTGTAGACTTAGAGAAAGCTTTTAACAATGTTGACTGGAATACTCTCTTTCAAATTCTGAAGGTGGCAGGGGTAAAATACAGGGAGTGAAAGGCTATTTACAATTTGTACAGAAACCAGATGGTAGGTATAAGAGTCGAGTGACATGAATGGGAAGCAGTGGTTGGGAAGGGCGTGAGACAGGGTTGTAGTCTCTCCCCGATTTTATTCAATCTGTATATTGAGCAAGCAGTAAAGGAAACAAAAGAAAAATTTGGAGTAGGTATTAAAATCCATGGAGAAGCAATAAAAACTTTGAGGTTCACCGATGACATCGTAATTATGTCAGAGACAGCAAAGAACTTGTAAGAGCAGTTGAACGGAATGGACAGTGTCTTTAAAGGAGAGTATAAGATTAACATCAATAAAAGCAAAACGAGGATAATGGAATGTAGTCGAATTAAGTCGGGTGACGCTGAGGGAATTAGATTAGGAAATGAGACACTTGAAGTAGTAAAGGAGTTTTGCTATTTGGGGAGCAAAATAACTGATGATGGTCGAAGTAGAGAGGATATAAAATGTAGACTGGCAATGGCAAGGAAAGCGTTTATGAAGAAGAGAAATTTGTTAATATCGAGTATAGAGTTAAGTGTCGTTTCTGAAAGTATTTGTATGGAGTGTACCCATGTGTGGAAGTGAAACGTGGACGATAAATAGTTTAGACAAGAAGAGAATAGAAGCTTTCGAAATGTGATGCTACAGAAGAATGCTGAAGATTACATGCGTAGATAATATAACTAATGAGGAGGTATGGAATAGAGTGGGGGGAGGAACTTGCTACAACCTGACTAGAAGAAGGGATAGGTTGGTAGGACAGGTTCTGAGACATCGAGGGATCACTAATTTAGTATTGGAGGGCAGTGTGGAGGTTAAAAATCGTAGAGGGAGACCAAGAGATGAATATACTAAGCAGATTCAGAAGGATGTAGGCTGCAGTAGGTATTGGGAGATGAAGAAGCTTGCACAGGATAGAGTAGCATTGAGAGCTGTATCAAACCTGTCTCAGTACTGAAGACGACAACAACAACAACGTGTGGACGAGCATTATTCTGTTGGAACAACACGTCACCATCCTAGCGTAAGAACGGCAAAAGTGTGGGCATATCAACAGTGTTCACGTACCGAGCGCTGGTCAGCGTCCGATACGCGAACACCAAAGGTGACTGAGAGTTGTAGCCTACCGTGTGCCAGACCATAAGTCCCCGTGATGGGTCAGCGTGTCTTGACCAAATGCAATCTACGAGACAGCGTTCGCCAGGTCTGCGTCGTACGCGCGGGAGATCAGCACCTGTGTGCAGGCAGAGTCTGCTATCATCGCTGAAGACCACGGTGCGCCGTTCCAAGTGATCCTCTGACGATACCAGAAGAGCCGTGCGCGTCGATGCTGTGGCGTGAAGTGCCCGCATCTCGTGGACGTGCGGTAGCGTTCTCGCTTCCCACGCCCGGGTTCCCGGGTTCGATTCCCGGCGGGGTCAGGGATTTGCTCTGCCTCGTGATGGCTGGGTGTTGTGTGATGTCCTTAGGTTAGTTAGGTTTAAGTAGTTCTAAGTTCTAGGGGACAGATGACCATAGATGTTAAGTCACATAGTGCTCCGAGCCATTTGAACCATTTTGCTGTGGCGTGAGTGAAAGACAGGCTAGAGGTGCACGTGGCCGTAGTCCCTCTGCTGATAACCGGTTGACAACAGCTCGTGGTGACACGTCTGGGCTCACAAGTGCTCTTATCTCCACTGTGATAGCTCTACGGTCTGCCACTGCTGCCCTTACAATACGACGATCCTCACCGACGCCTGTGGTGTGTGGACGTCCAGAAACTCATTGTAGGTTGTGAGACCACGTGACCACAGATACTAGCATCGTTGCACAACGATACAGCATGTTCAAGTTTTGTGGAAGTTCTCCGAAAGGATGGCCCCGCGACTCGGAAGGAAACAATGTGACCCCTTTCAAAGTCGCGCAGTTGACTGCAGGAAACACGAGTGCATCCCAGTGGCATGGTTGCCTGCTCGCTTCAAGCCTTTGCACCACACTGAGCCTCTCTTAGCAGAGAGCATTCCCTGTTACAGGGCTAACACACATGGCGCTTTGGTAGCTACGCCACTTCGCTATCTGTTGGCAGACAACGTTGAAACCACTGCTGCTAGTACATCTACTATTCCCAGGTGGCATATGCAGTCATTGGATCAAAATCGACCTCGTCTTTCCAGGTGTACTATTTTTTTTTCTTTTCGGCAGAGTAAGATGAAGTGTGAATCTTTCAAACCAAGAAATTAGTGACAACTGAAATTAGCGATGCAACTGATTCGTATGTTCACGGCAGTTGAACGAGAACAGAAAAGCCTACACCCCAACCACTGTGGTAGACAGCAAAATGTTATCGGTTGATAAGCCCTAAATGTCATCTTCCCTCCCTCCTCTGCCACCTTACACTTTCTACAGGGACGTTAGACGATTGAGTGCCGTCCAATAAATTGCTACATTCTCATCGTAAGTATAATGTCACGTTCAGAAGTATCCGAACGGCCAGAATTGCGTTCCGCCTGATTTGCATCGAGCCCACATATCGTCGCTATCTTGCAGGGCCTCTAATCTCTTTAAGTTACATCACTCCAGATGTAAGATTCCACCTCGATACTGCAAAGCCTGCCGCAGTAGCCGAGCGGTTCTAGGCGTTCCAGTCTGGAACCGCGCGACCGTTACGGTCCCAGATTCGAAATCTGCCTCGGGCATGGATGTGTGTGACGTCCTTAGGTTAGTCAGGTTTAAGTAGTTCTAAGGTGTAAGGGACTGATGACCTCAGATATTAAGTCCCATAGTGCTCTGAGTCATTTGAATCATTTTATATTGCAAATACTATGAAACAGGTTATTAGAGAGGAGACAGTCCTTAACGCACGTGAATTCAACTTTATCGTTACAGTGCTGAAGCGCTGTGACAAACACGTATGAAGAGGGTGTGCACGTACCGCAGTTTGCGGGGAGTCTGGGTTTTCGGTTCCTATTTGCGATACGAAAATGGGTAAAAGGTTTTTCGTTTAGCCCAGACCCGTGGTCATTTTACGAACACTGGAACGTTTGTCTTAGTGTAGCTACGTTGTAGTACAGACATTAAGCAAGATTAGAACGACGAACTGGAGCTCGCGCCTGGGAAAATTATGTGAATCGATTAATTCCTTTAGCAAAAGATTTCAATTGGACTAAATTTAATGCTCTGGCAATGACACTATTTCTATGTGTGCATTCGAATTTTAAGCACAAAAACAGTGACCCTTAGCTCTGAACTGGAGCGAGATTAGGCCCACCGGTGTTTAGGACCTTGGTCTAAGATAAGTCTTAATCTTTTGAAAAAAAAAAAGAAAAAAAAACTTGCTTCGTTTGGATTTTACGTTAAAAAAACACTATTTTCTACAGAATATTTGAAGCGCGCCGCATCCATACTTCAAACTTGTACGGACCGGTTCAAATTTTGCGCGAAGTTAGATAAACGGATATAGTCAAAATGAATTTCTTATCTAACAGACTTTGTCTGTTGTCAAGATACGATGGTCCAAAGTCGAGCTAAATGTGGCACGTAACACTCACTACGTGCGAAAAACACATTTTTGTGTGATTTCTTATGTGCACCACTTCTATGTTTCTGACTTTTGTGAATCGGCTCAAATTTTCTAAGACGGTAGACAAAGACATGAAATAAACGGTCATTCTGTTGTTTTGTGAAGGGTTTACCCGTTACCACGATATACGAAGCATGGTTCGGAAGACAATAAAAAAAGCTATACCGAAACAGTCGTCGTCCGAGCCAACAAAAGTCTACTTCGATTGCCAACCTATGACGCTCTACTGTGAAAATTATTTTGAGAAAAAGCTGTGAACCAGTAGGGAAGATTCTCCAATCACAGTAAAAAGAAAGTTGAATATGTTTTGGTCAGAGATAGAGATGCAAAAGAAGGAAACAGGCTTTTCGGCTTATCTGGCATCTTCGAAGACGTTTAAATCAAATGACCCTAGAAAGAATTCCGCTGACAGCTGGTATGTTCGATTGATACACAACCGGTTTCGCGGCCTAAAGCCACATCATCAAGAGTAACAATGGTAGAAGGCCATAGGTGTATCCATCGCTCCTAGTCAGGATATATTATTCAGTATACATTGTCTACATTACATTGGCTATAGAAGTATGACAATGACGTGATCTATTAATTCAATAAAAATTGCTGGTGAGTACATAATGTAGTTATAGACCCTCGTTTTATAATTTTCTGCATCGGTGTGAGGAAGGGCGATCCGGCGTTGGGAAGAGTAGAAGCAGCCCGCATTGGTTACTAAGACAGAGTTTCTTGTGTCAAGAGGACGGCATCATACTAATTTGTGTTCTCTTTATTTACATGCAGGCAGGGTGCCAATACCGACGAAGATAGTATTTTACTTTAAACCCAGATAGAAACGACAACACATAATGAAAAAAAAGAGTGATGGAAGGCCTCAGGTGTACATCCGAAGTCGAGTTTTCGAGTCCATTGCTTCCTTAGTTACATAATTATGAATACCTTAAATGCTGCAGTTGTCATTGTCATCTTAAACTAATAACTGTTACCACTAATTAAAACTCATAGACGGCAGAGGATTCAAGCCGACTACTTACAGATTATGTGATGTCACAGCTTTGCTTAAACACATGCAACAGCACGAGAAACATATGCTGAATCACTACGTGAATCTGAATTTCGCTCCTACAGTATACCACTTCGAAAGCAGTTGAAATAGCACAGTCTTGGACAACCTCCGGCAGCGTCTCCAGTGGCTAACACAGAATCTATTCGTTAGGTGGCAATAAACACCTCCACCGCTTGTAATATCTCTTTATATTCGATGAATTATTCTGATACAATTCTACCCTTGAATGACGTTTACAAGTTTTCTATCTTTATACTCGCAGAATCCATGCGCAAAGTAGTTTCATACAATAGCTATGCCATGAGCGCCTAATTATTCTTTGTAGTACTCTCTCTTGTGATTGTTTAAAAAAAAAGATAACTGAGACTAAATTGTACGATTAAAAGGGAAATATACATATATATTGCTCCTTCATACAAAAGGTGTGTATTTGACATTTGAGAATTGATGATATTCATCGATTTATTGCGTAGTTGTTAATCAGAAGGGAACTTCCGAAAGACTGGATACGAACCTGCATTTAATAATCCAAGAGCTCCATTACTTCTTCGGAAGGTTAAACTTCATCAAAGACAAATATCCGCTTGATCTGAGGTTTCCCGAGTGATTATACAACGCTCCAAAAAATTGCGAGGCATTTTATTTGTAGAGATTAGCAGACTGCCGCAAAGCACGAGCCTCCAGAGAAGAAGAATCATCGCCTGATTTCAGTCTAACAAGTAAAATTTCTGAATCATTTTGAGTGAATGAGCTATGACTGTGTTTCATATTATGAATGACTGATTGCTCGAACGAATTAAGAGCAACATAATCACGTAGACAGGAGGAAAAATTACAAGCTGCACAAATTGGTTACATCGTCATAAGCGGGAGTTGGTAGAAGAAATGTTGTCACACAATAGAGCAATAAAATGCCGCGTCTGCAAGAGGTCTTGTGGTAGAAGGCGCTAAGAAGCGCGATGAAGTCTACTCGTTACGTTGCACATCGTCTGTATACTAAAATTATACACTATTGGCCATTAAAATTGCTGTTCCAAGAAGAAATGCAAATGATTAACGGGTATTCATTGGACAAATATATAATACTATAACTGACATTTGATTACATTTTCACGCAGTTTGGATTATAGATCCTGATAAATCAGTACCCAGAACAACCACCTCTGGTCTAATAACGGCCTTGATACGCCTCGGCATTGAGTCAAACAGAGCTTGGATGGCATGTACAGGTACAGCTGCCCATTCAGTTTCAACACGATACCACAGTTCATCAAGAGTAGTGACTGGCGTACTGTGACGAGCCAGTTGCTCAGCCACCATTGACGAGACGTTTTCAGTCGGTGAGAGATCTGGAGAAAGTTCTGGCCAGGGCAGCAGTCGAACATTTTCTGAATCCAGAAAGGCAACATGGGGTCGTGCATTATCCTGCTGAAATGTAGGGTTTCACAGGGATCGAATGAAGGGTAGAGTCACGGGTCGTAACACATCTGAAATGTAACGTCCACTGTTCAAAGTGCCGTCAATGCGAACAAGAGGTGACCAAGACGTGTAACCAATGGCACCCCATACCATCACGCCGGGTGATACGGCAGTTTGGCGATGACGAATACATGGTTCCAATGTGCGTTCACCGCGATGTCGCCAAACGCCGATGCCACCGTCATGATGCTGTAAACAGAACCTGGATTCATCCGAAAAAATGACGTTTTGCCATTCGTGCACCCAGATTCGTCGTTGAGTACACCATCGCAGGCGCTCCTGTCTGTGATGCAGCGTCAAGGGTAACCGCAGCCAGGATCTCCGAGCTGACAGTCCATGCTTCTGCAAACGTCATCGAACTGTTCGTGCAGATGGCTCTTGTCTTGAAAACGTCCCCATCTGTTGACTCAGGGATCGAGACGTGGCTGCAAGATCCGTTACAGCAATGCGGATGAGATGCATATGATCTCGACTGCTAGAGATACGAGGCCGTTGGGATCCGGCACGGCGTTCCGTATTACCCTCCTGAACCCACCGATTTAGTATTCTGCTAACAGTCATTGGATCTCGACCAACGCGAGCAGCAATGTCGCGATACGATATATCGCAATCATGATAGGCTACAATCCGACCTTTAGCAAAGCCGGAAACGTGATGGTACGCATTTCTCCTCTCTGCACGAGACATCACAACAACGTTCCACCAAGCAACGCCGGTCAACAGCTGTTTGTGTATGAGAAATCGGTTGGAAACTTTCCTCGTGTCAGCACGTTGTAGGTGTCGTCACCGGCGCCAGCCTTGAGTGAATGCTCTGAAAAGCTAATCATTTGAATATCACAGCATCTTCTTCCTGTCGGTTAAATTTCGCGTCTGTAACACGTCATCTTCGTGGTGTAGCAATTTTAATGGCCAGTAGCGTACTTCTAGCGGAAGTGGGTGTGCGCTATCAAACCCTTTATTGTTTGAGACTCCACCCCGGTAGAGCAGGCGCGGGCGCTGCCTACGTCACAGGCCCCCTAGCGGTGAGGTGCGCCCTGCGTGTAGCCGTGACTGATTGCGATCTACGGTGCTTGCTCATGCTATCACTTTAGCTGGCTTAATACTCTTCATAGGTACCGGTGCGAGTTTCCGCGGAAAAAGATTACGATATACCGACTGAATGCGGCGCAGTACGTCTTCGATGTAAACACAAACAAGCCATCTCACTTTGATTCCATGAACGGAGTTATGAAGAACATCAGATGATTGAAAGTGAGACAGCACGTACAATGCTAGATTTTATCAGATCTGCTTGTTTCGGACATGCCGGGTGTGGAAGGGTGTGGGAAAGTACTAGCTGTTTAACGCAAGTGTCATAAAATTTCGACACAGGTTTCTCACGTGGCGATTGCTCGTGCAGCTTATTGCCGAGAATCTTTGAAGTATATAACCTAGTGAACAAATGTAAGGATAGAAAGGCGCATATTACAAAGGGTAAGATACATACTGCCTACAGGAAAATTAAAGAGACCTATGGAGAAAAGACAAGCACTTACATGAATATCAAGAGCTCAGATGGAAACCGATTTCTAAGCAAAGAAGGGAAAGCAGAAACGTGGAGGGAGTATATAGGGGTCTATACAAGGTGATGTTCTTGAGGACAATATTACAGAGATGAAAGAGAATGTAGGTGAAGATGAAATAGGAGATATGATACTGCGTGAAGAGTTTGACAGAGCACTGAAAGACCTAAGTCGAAACAAGGCTCCGGGAATAGACAACATTCCACTAAAAATAGTGACAGCCTTGGGAGAGCCAGGCCTCACAAAACTCTACCATCTAGTGAGCAAGACGTATGAGACAGGCGAAATACCCACAGGCTTCAAGAAGAATATAATAATTCCAATCCGAAACAAAGCTGCAGAATCGTAACGCGAATTCTTTACAGACGAATGGAAAAACTGGTAGAAGCCGACGTCGGGGAAGATCACTTTGGATTCCGTAGAAATTTTGGAACACGTGAGGCAATACTGACCCTGCGACTAATCTTAGAAGATCAAGGAAAGGCAAACCTACGTTTCTAGTATTTGTAGACTTAGAGAAAGCTTTTGACAATGTTGACTGGAATACTCTCTTTCAAACTCTGAAGATGGCAGGGGTAAAACACAGGGAACGAAAGGCTATTTACAATTTGTACAGAAACCAGATGGCAGTTATTAGAGTCGAGGGGCATGAAAGGGAAGCAGTTTTTAGGAAGGGAGTGAGACAGGGTTGTAGCCTCTCCTCGATGTTATTCAATATGTATATTGAGCAAGCAGTGAAGGAAACAAAAGAAAAATTCGGAGTAGGAATTAAAATCCATGGAGAAGACATAAATACTTTGAGATTCGCCGATGGCACTGTAATTCTGTCAAAGCAAACGACAAAAAGAGCAGTTGAACGGAATGGGCACAGTCTTGAGCGGAGGATATAAGATGAACATCATCAGAAGCAAAACGAGGATAATTGAATGTAGTTGAATTAAATCGGGTGATCCTGAGGGAATTAAATTAGGAAATGAGACACTTAAAGTAGTAAAGGAGGTTTGCTATTTGGGGAGCAAAATAACTAATGATGGTCGAAGTAGAGAGGATATAAAATGTAGATTGGCAATAGCAAGGAAATCGTTTCTGAAGAAGAGAAATTTGTTAACATCGAGTACCGATTTACGTGTGAGGAAGGTGTTCTGAAAGTATTTGTATGGAGTCTAGCCTTGTATGGAAGCGAAACGTGGACGGTAAGTAGTTTAGAGAAGAAGAGAACAGAAGCTTTCGAAATGTGGTGTTACAGAAGAATGCCAAAGATTAGATGGGTAGATAACATAACTAATGATGAGGTATTGAATGAAACTGTAGAGAAGAGGAGTTTGTGGCACAAAGGCTGCGGTAGCAGCCCTGGCAGTCAGTGAACTCCTGACGACGATGGCGGAGATGGTCATCGAAAGATCGAGGATTTTATTCGAATTGACGCGGCTTGAAAACCGAGAACGTTTAAATCAAAGACGTGATTATTCGGCAAGCACGGCTGATACAGGTTGCAGTAGTTATTCAGTGATTTAGAGACTTACACTGTCGTGTTCTGACTGAAGACCACGTCAACAACAACAGTCTTGCAAGAGAGCGGCCACTCTCCTTGACAGTTATTTAACGATCGCCCCTCGGTGATCTGGTGGACGAGGGAGCGGCCGCGGCCCGGTGACGGCGCAGCCAGCGCAGACAGGAAGGGTTGTGGGTCCGTCACGGCGCCCTCGTATCTGCCGCCACATCTTAATTGCGTTCCTTTCTCTGTCAGCGCCGCAGACCGACGCGCACCCCCTCCCCGTCAGCGATGGGATTCCCCCGTGGGAACGGTCAACACCAGCGTGGCGGGCCGTCCTTCCGTGCGGGCATGTTGCCTTTCTGGACGCACAAACCATCAAAGAAGTTTCTGTGCATCACCTTCCATAGGCTCTAAAGCACGAATCTGTAAACTACTCTCGAAGCTACGGGTAGCCCTTCCTTAAATAAAATGTGCGACTGAAGTTATTTTACACTGAAGCGCCAAAGAAACTGGTTCAGGCATGTGAATTCAAATACGGAGATATGGAAACAGGCAGAAAACGGCGTTGCGGTATGCAAGGCTTATAAATGGTGCTACGAAAAAGGTACGGCCAAACTTCCAGGAAATATTCCTCACACACAAATAAAGAAAAGATGTTACGTGAACATGTGTCCGGAAACGCTTAATTTCCATGTTAGAGCTCATTTT
Source organism: Schistocerca gregaria (assembly GCF_023897955.1). Taxonomy (NCBI): domain Eukaryota; kingdom Metazoa; phylum Arthropoda; class Insecta; order Orthoptera; family Acrididae; genus Schistocerca; species Schistocerca gregaria. The sequence continues at coordinate 504,568,026 of NC_064926.1, read as the reverse complement.
AGTTTCGTCAGGATTGGCAGAGGCCGACCAATTCCATGGCCTCCACGCTCTCCTGACCTCAACCCTCTTGACTTTCATTTATGGGGCCATTTGAAAGCTCTTGTTTACGCAACCCCGGTACCAAATGTAGAGACTCTTCGTGCTCGTATTGTGATACAATACGCCATTCTCCAGGGCTGCATCACCGCATCAGGGATTCCATGCGACGGAGGGTGGATGCATGTATCCTCGCTAACGGAGGACATTTTGAACATTTCCTGTAACAAAGTGTTTGAAGTCACGCTGGTACGTTCTGTTGCTGTGTGTTTCCATTCCATGATTAATGTGATTTGAAGAGAAGTAATTAAATGAGTTGTAACATGGGAACTAAACGTTTCCGGACACATGTCCACATAACGTATTTTCTTTCTTTGTGTGTGAGGAATGTTTCCTGAAAGTTTGGCCGTAGCTTTTTGTAACACCCTGTATAAGACAATAACTGTATGAGACAGTTGTTAGATCAATTACTGCTGACACAATGGCAGGTTAACACGATTTCAGTGAGTTTGAACGTGGTGTTACAGTCGGCGCACGAGGGATAGGACACAGCATCTCCGAGCAAGCGATGAAGTGGGGATTTTCTCGTACGACCATTTCACGAGTGTACCGTGAATATCAGGAATCTCTGAATCGCTGCGGCCTGAAAAAAATCCTGCAAGAACGGGACCAACGACGACTGAAGAGAATCATTCAACATGACAGAAGTACAACCCTTCTGCAAATTGCTGCAGATTTCAATGCTGCCATCAACAAGTGTCAGCGTGCCAACCGTTTCGGCGCCGAAGGCCTACTCGTATTCCCTTAATGGCTGCTCGACAGAAAGCTTTACTCCTCGGCTCTGCCCGTCAACACAGACATTGGAACGTTGATGACTGGAAAAAACGTTGGCTGGCCGTTTCAAATTGTATCGAGCGGACGGAGGTTTACGGGTATGGGGACAACCTTATAAAACTGTGGACCCTGCATGTCAGTAGGGCACTGTTCAAGCTGGTGGAGGCTCTGTAAAGGTATGGGCGTGTGCAGTTGGAGTGATATGGGATCCCTGATACATTTAGATACGACTATGACAGGTGACACATAAATAAGCATGCTGTCTGTTCACCAGCATCCATTCGTGTCTGTTGTGCAAACGGCTCTGAGCACTATGGACTTAATTGCTGCGGTCATCAGTCCTCTAGAACTTAGAACTACTTAAACCTAACAACCTAAGGATGTCACACACATCCAAGCCCGAGGCAGGATTCGAACCTGCGACCGTAGCGGTAGCGCGGTTCCAGTCTGTAGCGCGACGGCTCCGTTGTGCATTCCGACGGACTTGGGCAATTCCAGCAGGACAATGCGACACCCCACACGTCCAGAATTGCAACAGAGTGGCTCCAGGAACACTGTTCTGAGTTTAAAAACTTCTGATGGCCACCAAACTCCCCATATATGAAAATTATTGCCTTGCAACGTAATGTCCTGTCCAGAAAAGATCTCCATCCCCTCGTACTCTCACGGGTTTATAGAGAGCGCAGCAGCATTCAAGCTGTCAGTTCCCCCCAGCACTACACCAGACATTAGTCGAGTCCATGCCACGTCGTGTTGCGGCGATTCTGCGTCCACGTAGGGCCCCTACACGACATTAGGCAGGTGTACCAGTTTATTTGGCCCTTCAGAGTAAATGATCTTTTTATGGCCTCCACTCAGCTACCCCCTGATATCTGCAGATCGGAAGCAGTGATTACACTAATTAAACTATGATGTAATGCAGGGCATAAGTAAAGGTTTGCCGTATAAACGAAACGTGACAAGTGCGGTAGCAAGACTGATTGAGCTTAAATTCCAACACTTAATCACCGAATGACCTTCCCGGAGCTGAAGTCGTTTCTGGCCGGCCGTTGTGGCCGAGGGGTTCTAGGCGCTACAGTCTGGAACCGCGCGACCGCTACGGTCGCAGGTTCGAATCCTGTCTCGGGCATGGATGTGTGTGATATCCTTAGGTTAGTTGGGTTTAAGTAGTTTTAAGTTCTAGGGGACTGATGACCTCATAATTTAAGTCCCACAGTGCTCAAAGCCTTATGAACCATTTTTTTGAAGTCACTGCCTTGATTTATTCGATGATTGTACGAGAGATGTTCGGAATGTAAGGGCCGACAGGTTGCAAATTAGAAACCACAGAGGAAATCCGATGAAGCTTTGCACAGATGTGTTGGGCAGTGTCTGTAGTATGCCTGCCGATCGCGCCACGTCGCTCCTTTTAGTTCTGAGCACACAAGGAGAACATAAGAACAGTGAGGACGCTCCTGCAGCTTTGTCGATGGGAAGTGTCTGATCAGTCACCATACAGCCAGGACGTGGCTCCCTTCCCTCTGATGTCCACCTCTACTCACATGAACGCAGTCTATGAAGACGACATTTTGGCACAGACAACGAACTGCAGACCAGCGCAGAGGAGTAGCTAAAAGAACAGATGGCTGCCTTCTATCAAGAAGGTATTGGAAAGTTGGTACAACGCTACGCCAGATGTCTAAGTCGGAGCGCCGACTGTGTAGAGAAGCAGCTGAAACGTGTAGCAAAGTGTTTCAGGTAAAACATTTTTGATTTTCGAAGTGGTTTCCATTTCGCAACGGATCGGACCTTACTTTCCGAATAGCCCTCGTATCAGGCCGCTGTTGCCGCAGAACGTGCCATTGTTAGATAAGCAGTTTGACCATAAAAAAGTGTTACTTAATTTCCACTTCAAATACCGGTATTAATAGTAATTCGGACTTCGTGGTGGCAGATGCGCGCTCTAACTGAAATGAATTGTTTAAAGAACAAGATACCGTACATTATCGCACTGTTGGCTTTCGAACATCTTTGCTAGAAACAGAAAATATCCAACATAAAAAGTATGCGTTAAATCAGTAGGATACCGCAATAATTGTAGACACGTTTGCAGTCAATCAGTTAATTATTCAGTCAGAATGCAATTACGGGCCGGGTGCGGTGGCCGAGCGGTTGTAGGCGCTTGAGTCCGGCACCGCGTGACTGCTACGGTCGCAGGTTCGAATCTTGCCTCGGGCATGCATGTGTGTGATGTCCTTAGGTTAGTTATGTTTAAGTAGTTCTAAGGTCTAGGGGACTGATGACCTTAGATGTTAAGTCCCATAGTACTCAGAGCCATTTGAACCATTTGCAATTACGGGACAAACGCACATATACCAACGTCCAAGTCCTCCTATATTACAAGCAAGTGTTAGTAAATCGTGTAGCTACTTCCCCCCAAAAAAATTCTACTGTCTCTTGTTTGACAATTGATTGTGACCTGTTGGATATCGATATAGTTATCAATAATTAATTACATAGGTTATCATACATTTGCAAGAATACATTTTGTCATGATAGTAAGAGTACAAGTTAAGAAAAGAAGGAAATATTACATCGTTTTATTTTACATGGTTTAACACCTTGATGAAAGGGACTCCCTATAGTGGCTGAAATGTTGGAACATTACTGTACAACTTGATGCGGTCTGTAATCCAGGACACTATTAAGCAAATTGACTCCGGTCGCAAAAACGACGTTCTTGTATTCTCATTCGACAAGCGGCTAAAAAGGTATCACTTTCTATAGCTCTACGTCCAACGAAGTTTTCACATTAGAGGGTAACTGTTCTCCATTGGACGCTATACAAAACTAGTTGTTCCTAGTAATCGCAAAGGCTAGTCGACGGTGGTGTGGTTGACGACCACCTAGGTGCCACTCTCGGGCTGTGATAATTCACTCCGCTTGATGAAGGTGCTGTCTAAGCTTCCCGTTACTGAAACGGAGGAGAAATACTATTACGAGTAAGTTACCTCGACATTCATCAAAATTTTACCACAGTCCTGATGGTATCCAAGGGATTATTTCCGAAGTGATCAGTTTGCTCAAATGATTTGCAGTTTCGAAAAAAAGAAGAAAAAAGAAAAGCAAATAAGAAAAGGACAAATAGGTAAGTACCCGAACTTATTACGGTAGTGTATGAGCTTTATTTATCAGAGCCGAGTGTCGGTTATTTATCCAATTTCTTGCTTTTATTTTATTGTGATATTCAGCGAGTTCTACATTACGTTTATGTCAGCATTGTCTGCTTTTTACTGGCGTTGTAATGGGTGTCTGGGATGCTAAGGTTGAAGGACGCGAGAGAGCGCGGGAAAGGGTAGCAGTAAATTTAATGACGGGAGTGTAAAGAGTGATAAAACCATGAAGTTTATATTGTCGACATTAATTAGCGCTGTCGTGATTGGGGACAAGTTTACTGTTATTGTGGTATTTATTTACTCGAGTCAGGAACATACACGCACTGTTCCATACATTCACAATTTCAAGTAAGGAAATAAAAATGAATTTATATATATACAGACACACCAAACTGAATTCAAACAGTCTTTGCCTAGAAACAAGCCACTACTACCGCATTTTCTTTTGTCTTAAACAGCTCCTCCTCTTTTGAAGAAATAGGGAAACATAAACACTGATCCTTATATTTCGTCGTCTGTATCTCTCCACACTCACACAGTGTTGGGCGGCTTATTAAATTGTCCTTAGATTTGCCCAAGCCTGTTGGTAACCTGAGATCCAGCTGAAGTTCTATCTGGCTGGTTACCATTCTCCTGACTACACACCCGCTTGGAAATTTATTTTGGCTTCCCACAGATTTTCTTCTGACTTTCTTGGCTAATGTATTAAGTACAGATGTTAACTCTAAAATGATCTTTCCACACACCAACCTAGATCTTGCTGGAGTATATCCATGCATTTATACATGAATCATTTGAGAGATGTTCTTATTAATGTTAATAGAGTTGGTCGGTAGGGAAGACATTATGAACAATTTTACAGACAATATTAGGATAACATTCGTGGGCGATTTACCGTTCTTAATAGTACGATAACATGACTAACCAAAGCTAATAACTGCAAGGAAACGGAGTGGCAATTTCAGACAGAGACAGCTGTGACGTGTGTAAGAAAAATTATAACACACTTATCGTAACCAACGTAGTTTATTGTGAAGTTAATTACCAGCAGTCCTTTTAAAAATGCACGTAAGTGAAGGAGAACAGACAAGTGCGTCTCGCTTCTTGGCACATGATGACGTACATGTCAAGAAATTCTCCCTCGTGTGTATGGTATCTACGAAATTCGCTGAATACCACTTTGAAGGCTAATAAAGTGCTACAAATATTTTCGAAATCACTGCTTAGCACTGTAGTGAGGACGTGCAACACACGATCTCAAAATCGTGACATATCAAGTCTATTGTTGGAGCTATTTTTCGCAGCAACTGTACGTAAATTATGCTAGTTAGCAAGGAAACGCGTTTTAGCATGCTATGAATTAATTATAGTTTTTATTTATTCACCTGGACGCGTTCACTTGTGAGTAATTTCTCAACTATGAGAGAAAAAGACATGAAATTATCAAGTATAAATAATGAAAGACATCTGCTAACATCATATTGCGAAACAGAGTTAGAAAAGAAACGTCTGTTAATGGCAGAGTGAATACGACAAGCAACTCAACAATTTATTTCACAGTGGGCAAATATCTCATTACGTGATCACAAATCCCATTCCTCTCTTTGTTTTAGATATTTATAAGTCTATCTCACATTTTTATGCACACAAGTGCAAGCCGTAATGTGCAGTAATCTGCCTGGAGCATGTATATTCTCAAATTTACGATCTTATCCTTTTTTCGACCTTATTTGTAATGTTTTAAACTCCGACTGTATAGTAGTGTATGTCTTGCTAACACAATTAACCCCTGTGATTAAAAAACTGATTTCTTAAAATTACTGTACTACAGAAGTATATATTTTTGTTTACGTAAATGTATGTTAGCAAAATTGTTCTATTGTACTGTTGAGTGAATTTCATATTCTGCTAATTATTTTCGACTTAATGTTCTATGTTTCGATATCAATATGACTATATCTTTACTGATGTACTTTGGAGCGATGCTGGGTACGGTTTGCTTGTATGTGGTCTGGAGGGAAGGAAGGAAGGATAGGTCTAAGGTTTTTCTGGAGTTATATTAAAATAGAATGTATTTCACTAAGTGAACATTGTAAATTGATGGCAGTAAGACATCTAGGACTATTAAAAATGAAAATTACATACAAATCAGTGTGTTGTCTATATTATTTAAGAAACACGTCAACCTATGAGGTTTATAGACCTATGAGAGAAGCTGGGTTCAAGACAGAAGAAATTCAAGCAACGGATTGAAGGAGATCCTCAAAAACCAGATGAGTAATTTTTCTTTAAAACTACCACTAGACCCGACCAACAATATTTAATTACTCCATGAACATTTAATGCAATTAACGATCATCCAATATGAGTAACAAAGGAGTTCGTTAAAACGCACGCGGCCGCACACACACACACACACACACACACACACACACCCACACACACACACACATAAAGCAAGTAACAACAGAAAATGAGGAAAGTTGGCTTCAGTTATCGAAAGAAAAGACACACTCGACACCGAAAACGGAAATTGAATTTCTGTTACGTTATGAAATTACACTGTCTCTACAAGAAAAACTGCGACTTTCAACATGAAGAAAAACTTCTTGATCTTCAAGTAATGATTAGACTTTACTGTAAGTGCATTTTCATTTCATTATGAAACATTATTATGAAATATTAAGGAAGTTAGCAGACACTAGCCATGCTATAGAAATCACTTGCCTTTGAAAATATCATGGTCAGTCCACATCGCAACCCACGTAACAAAGTTAAGGAATGACCAGCTGATAATCTCCAGGCTGGAGAACAATGCCCGCCCATGGAAACCGGAAGACCGCGCCCGCATTTACGATAGTGACTACAGTAGCCGACGGCCGCGGCCGGGAAAATGTAAATCTCGAGCTTAGTCTTTCCCTAACCGCATTTTCCACTCTCAGATAAGCATTTTCTTACCTCCAAAGAAATTCTCCGGTCACAACAGAATGTGACATCGCTGGACTTCTCGTCAAGTTTCAGGTGTTTCTGCCGAAACTTTCTGTATGAATATACTCAGGCAAGTGATATTGTTACAAATAAAAAATAGTTTTCACAGAATTTTCAACTTAACTACCTCTTCAACACAAATGAAATTTGTGGCAGTCTTTCCACTATAACACCCAATAGTTCACAAAACTGCAGTATTAGTGGAAATTGCTACGTTTTACATGGTACATATTATAAATATGGACATGTTCACTTAGTCCAGGCTCTAACATGTTAAAACAGAGGGCCGGCCGCGGTGGTCTAGCAGTTCTAGGCGCTCAGTCCGGAGGTGCGCGACTGCTACGCTCGCAGGTTCGAATCCTGCCTCGGGCATGGATGTGTGTGATGTTCTTAGGTTAGTTAGGTTTAAGTAGTTCTAAGTTCTAGGGGACTGATGACCTCAGATGTTAAGTCCCATAGTGCTCAGAGCCTTTTTTTGTTTTTTTTTTTGTTAAAACAGTACAAGATGGCGGCAGAGCAAGTAACTACTATGCTCACATAGGAATCAAAGTAAATGGTGTGAACTTCAAATGTACTCTTGAGAAAACAGTGCAGAGAGAGAAAGGGGTTAGTTGACTACCGATGAGGTCCCTAGTGATTCGCTGCAAGGGCCTGGTTAGACCATAGGAGTTACCAACCTATCGTCAGCACACAAATGGGAAGCAAGTCGTAGGGTCCACCGTAGCTTTCTGTGGCCCCAACTGTGGCGTCAATCAATATCATATTTTCGCAACGCGACCGAGTTAAAAGTTAGGCAGAAGTCTGCTAATCTAACTCCAAGGTAACTGTTATCGAGCATGCCGGTGGACTGCTGCACCGATGTTCACTTTGGCAAACGTCTAATAAGCCACGGTAAACGTAAGAGAAGCGCTTGAGATACAACTGAGCAACGTATTAGATTTAATTATTTAATCGTATTGCTAGGGCCGCCCATCTAGCAGGCCGTTCGCCAGGTGCCGGTCGTCCAACATGTCGCCACTTCGGTGACCTGCAGTCGATGAGGATGTTAGGATGATGATGACAGCACATCACTCAATCCCTGGGCGGAGAAAATCCCCCAGTCCAGTCGGGAATCGAACCCGGGCCCACAGGATTGACAATAAGTCGCGCTGACCGTTCAGCTACCGGGGGCGGACAACGTATTAGATGGATAGCGGTGCCTCCGACCACATTACAAGTATGACCTGGTTAGTGGGCTTCTACTTTTAACAGCATATTTCACACTGCAAACCTTGAAGGGAAGCTGCACTGGTCTTCTGCTGTTAGGTCTTTATGGCTGGAGCGAAGACCTTTCTAGCTGTAGGATTGTCTTCTCCACAAGGTGCCATCGAGAATGTGGAGGTAAACATTCTCTCTCTCTTTCTGCGACCAGGTGGGCCACGAATCAAATTTGAATGCAAACAGCTTTTACCTAACGGCCATCGTCATACTGCGCCTTTTAATAAAAATAGTTTACAGTAATCTTACAATTATTCTGACCTCGCTCTCTGATAGTTCTATCCTTTCACACGTGTTGTTTCAGAATTTCGTACATAATGGGTAAGCGCTACGTAATATGTTCCAAAACGCCGCCTGTAAAAACGGGATTCTTCCGAGGCCATATCTCAAGTTGTGTTGGTGACAAAAAGGTAGCGTCAAGTGTGGTGGATGGCCCTTGCGCTAGGGACTATTCTAATATCAAACAGAAGGATCGTCTTAGTGTCACTACCCTACATTTCAAAGTATGAATGTTACACACTTACTCCTGCTTAGGCAAATGGAGCAAATAAACGTCCTGTATTTGATGAGGTCTATGGTGGGCATTATGCAGCTTATGGAGGCACCATTAGTTAACGGGCAGTTTCTTACAAATCCCCCAAAAAGGTTTTTACCATTATTCCGGACCAAAACCAAAACACATATTCCGAGACCGCTAAGCACAGCCAACATTCGTGACACATTTATGCGTTGCCGAAATACAGAGGTCCAGAGTTACTCTACTTGTGCACGAAAAATAGACATGTAAAACCAGGTATGAGGCGATAGCATGGTTTATAATTCGAGTTTATGCTCCGTCTCTAACGGCTTCGATGTTGACGGGACGTTAAACCCTAATCTTCATTCCTTCATCTGGATGACATGTTCTGCTGCGGCAGGGAAAAAGGGAACCAGGACAAAAATGCTCCGATAGAGCACAGAAAAGGCGTTTATGATCCTGTTTAAAATACTCCAGGAAAGTGAGGTACCAGCCCTCATTCTGCTTTGCTCAGCACCTTTAAGAGGTTTTTAATGCTGAGAAAGGAGACACTGCTAGTGGGAAACACACAAAAAAGCAATAAGTACTGGACGAAGACACAGTGGCAGTGGAACATAGTTAACAGTGTCCGAGCAGTGCCACGAGCGGAATAAAATAGACTATTCCAGTAGGACAGAAATAAAGAGAAGGAGGAACTGGAAGTGGGTAGGATACGACGAAAGAGACTATGGCTGTGAGTCAGGAGACAAGAGATAATAACGTTCAGTTGGGCTGAATGGTGTCAAAATGGGAAAGTTAGAGTACATGGGTATTAGTGAAATACAGCGATTGGGTAGTGGTCGTAATCAAGTTACAGTTAGTGGAGCTTGTGGGAGTAAGAGATGAGTTGCATGTTAAAAAGAGCGCGAGTATGTTCGCATGCCAAAATTTTTGGAAATTTTTTTAAAGGCGCTGAAGAAGGTAGAATGAGCTGGTATCCCACCTTTCACTCGTAGTGGGTCAGACAGGAGCATATTCACCTTTCTTTTTTTTTTTTTTCACCTATAGGAGAGATTTGCAAATGAAGTTTATGTACTTGCTCAATATACAGATAACTTCGTCAGCTGCCAGAATCTGTGATCTGAATTTGGTCGTACGGCATCTTCCAGCGAACGTGGTGCCATACTAAAAGCGGCCACAAGAATCGACGCCACAGACGTTAGCGAGGGCTCGCTGCAGTTCTCAGAGGTAACCAATGGGAGGCACCCCAGAAGACACGCCTACGTCTCTGCATAGCAGCGTTCTCACGCTGAGGTCAATATAGTGTTGGGCTTGCAAGAGCTCAACCTCAGTTCGTGGTCTCATTTGAAGGAGCCAACGTGATAGTGTAGTACCAACGAATTGTTTAAGTTTGTCATGAGCTTGTACCTTAGTAAAAAGAACAGATTGTTAATTATTGGATCAAGTGAGGCTTTGTTAGCCAGTGACAGACGTAAGTTGTTCGGCACTCCAGCAAGAGGTGCGTCAAAGTTAAGTAAATGATTTATTCATTTTCGTAATAAAGTGAATTAAAATTTCGTATGTTGTAGTGTGATGTGCCTTCTTCCAGAACAATCAAAGAACCCACAGTTATGACCAGATGACAGTAGTTTCGTGGTGGTCGAGTGGTTCTGGGCGCTTCAGTCCAGAACTGGGCGAGTGCCACGGTTGCAGGTACGAATCCTGCCTCGGGCATGGATGTGTGTGATGTATCTTAGGTTAGTTAGGTTTAAGTAGTTCTAAGTTCTAGGGGACTGATGACCTCATATGTTAAGTCCCATAGTGCTCAGAGCCGTTTGAACCAATTTGACAGTAGTTTCGTACGGTCACAACAAGCTGTATGGATTTACACCATGCTCCTCAACACTCTTCAGTTTTTCCTGTTGTTCCTCTCACTGCGTGACGTCAACTCGCCACCAAGTAAAATTTGATACATTCACACCACGAAAGCCCTTAACCTGAGCTCTGCTTTGGCCAACGACACTGAAAGACGACTCTGAACTTCATGGAAGAAGCCGAGTCCCCATATATGTGAATAAGGCGAAAAATACTAGTTTCTTCTTAATTTTACCACTGAGATATTAATAAAAGGAATTAGCAGTTAACGTTACAGCAAATAACCCGACAGCCCCGGATAGCCCTGCATGTGCCCACGCCACTTCTGAGATGATGTATTCACAGCAAGCATCTAAAAGCAATTCTCAACCATCGGTACAACCTCAACAATAATTAATAAAATATCCTTCCAGCAAATCTTTGAAGCCATTGGAGCTATTTGAGACGATGACATCGATCGCATCGTTCACGTGGTGCAGCGAAATATCTCAGCCATTTTTACTTCTGAGGCTAGCACCCGTCTTTTCCGCGCACTAGGAATTACGAACTGAATTAGTGCGCAATTCTGGATGCGTCTCCAAACTAGCAGCAGATGATGCTTACAGGATGGTAGCATAAAGCTGAACCGGGAACCGCGCCACGCTTTGTCGGACAGTGTCGCAGAACCCCTGCTGGCTGTTACACGGTTTCTCGCCTGCAAACATTGCCGAACCTCCGCATCTGCCAACCTCCGGCCTACTTCTGTCTCCCAAGGGACCCACTCTCGTGTCTCTTCCACCAAACGCCGCCTCCAACAAGGAACGCGCTGGCTGGTCGAATCACACCCGTTTTTTACCTTAACAATTTAGATCCTTTTCACAGTTCAGAATGGCACAACAGTTCCGTGGTTACTTTCCTTGTCTAAAATAAAACATTTACACTACTGGCCATTAAAATTGCTACACCAAGAAGAAATGCAGTTGATAAACGGGTATTCATTGGACAAATATTTTAGAACGGACATGTGATTACATTTTCATGCAATTTCGTTAAATAGATCATGAAAATCAGGACCCAGAACAACGACCTCTGGCCGTAATAACGGCCTTTACACGCCTGAGTATTGAGTCATACAGAGCTTGGATGGCTTGTACAGGTACAGCTGCCCATGCTGCTTCAACACGATACCACAGTTCATCAAGAACAGTGACTGGTGTATTGTGACGAGTCAGTTGCTCGGCCACCATTGACCAGACGTTTTCAGTTGGTGAGAGATCTGGAAAATGTGTTGGTTAGGGCAGCAGTCGAACATTTTCTGTATACAGAAAGACCCGTACAGGACAAGAAAAATGCAGTCGTGCATTATCCTGCTGAAATGTAGGCATTCATTGAATGAAGGGTAGAGCCACGGGTCATAACACATCTGAAATGTAACGTCCACTGTTCAAAGTGCCGGCATTGCGAACAAGAGGTGACCGAGACGTGTATCCAATGGCACCCCATACTATCACGCCGGGTGATACGCCAGTATGGCGATGACGAATACAGGCTTCCAATGTGCGTTCACAGCGATGTCGTCAAACACGGATGTGACCATCATGATGCTGTAAACATAACCTGGCTTCATCCGAAAAAATCACGTTTTGCTATTCGTGCACCCAGGTTCGTCGTTGAGTACACCATCGTAGGCGCTCCTGTCTGTGATGCAACGTCAAGGGTAACCGCAGCCATTGTCTCCGAGCTGGTAGTCCATGCTGCTGCGAACCTCGTCGAACTGTTCGTGCAGATTGTTGATGTCTTGCAAACGTCCCCACGTGTTGACTGAGGGATCGAGTGGTGGCTGCACGATCCGTTACAGCCATGCGGATAAGATGCCTCTCATCTCGACTGCTAGTGATACGAGGCCGTTGGGATCCAGCAGGGCGTTCCATATTACCCTCCTGAACCCACCGATTCTATATTCTGCTAACAGTCATTGGATCTCGACCAACACGGGCAGCAATTTCGCGATACGATAAACCGATAAACTGCAATCGCCATAGGCTACAATCCGACTTTTATCAAAGTCTCCTCCTTACACGAGGCATCACAACAACGTTTCAACAGGCAACGCCGGTCAACTGCTGTTTGTGTATGAGAAATCGGTTGGAAACTTTACTTATTTCAACACGTTGTAGGTGTCGCCATCGGCGCCAGCCTTGTGTGAATGCTCTGAAAAGCTAATCATTTGCATATCACAGCATCTTCTTCCTGTCGGTTAAATTTCAAGTTTGTAGCACGTCATCTTCGTGGCGTAGCAATTTTAATTGCCTGTAGTGTATTATTAAATATAACGGTATAATAGTTTATACAAAATCGTAAAAGGATTCTGTCTGAATTTGCCTCTCAGGTTTTCTGCTACTGACAGACGTCTTATCTAATCTCAATGATGCTATCGCTCCACTGCGTCTTTGCTTGCTGTGTAACAGAGTTGAAGAGGTCTGTCTTTCTACACTCCAACAGTACTGCCCGACATTTGATAATTCTGAGGAAAAAAATATATCGTCTAAATATTATAGAACCGTTACAGTTGTGTAACACACCACCTATAGAAATGTTTTTCGTTAATAATTTACATAATGCAGTACCGAGCGAGGTGGCGCAGTGGTTAGCACCCTCGACTCGCATTCGGGAGGACGACGGTTCATCCCACGTCCGGCCATCCTGATTTAGGTTTTATGTGAGTTCCCTCAATCGCTTCTGGCAAATGTCGGGTTGGTTCCACTGAAAGGGCACGCCCGACTTCCTTCGTGCTCCTTCCCTAATTTGATGGGACCGATGACCTCGCTGCTTGGTCTCCTCCCCGAAACCAATCAACCAATCAGCCATAATGCAGTGACATAAATTTTCACCCTTGACTGATGTGTTATGTTTCTCATAGTTCCTAATTTCTTTAATGAAAAAGTTTTCGGTCTTTCATTAAAAAGTTAATAATCGAACGTAAAGTGTTAGTTGTAATATTTTTTATTAAAGTGTGTTGCCCCTTTTGTCTTTACAATGATTGCCGATTTCTGTCAAGTTTCTAATTCCTTCGTATCCCTTTAAACAAATAAGAGACACGTTATGTTTGATGTTACAATACTAATGTGAAAAACACATATAACAAATATAAAAGTGTTTACGATACCCGTTGCAGTCGCAGCAAAACCCGTTAGTTTCATGTGCTGCGTGCAGCATCCATAACCGCTCCTGTAGAGTACATAATATATTACGTAGGTAAACGTGCTAGGAGGTGTCGCCGTCTAAATGTGGGACATCAAGGTCACAAAGTAATTGTGTTAAAACAAAACAGCTACAAAGATAAACTAAAATTACGGCTGGTTATTAAACTAAAACAGAGTGAAAGAAAATCTTGTTGCTCACAATTTCGAACATATTTTCTTCAATGTTGCACATTAGTGGCGCTTTTTTTCTTTTCGAGTCTCGGGAACACATACAGCAGGAATGTCACCTGGGCCGCTTTGGACGAAGACGAGTACTTTTGGATCGCTCGTAATATACTTAACACTAACAATAACCGCTAAGGAAAAAAATTAGATAATTTAGAATTTATTAATCCACGATTCTTTATTCTATACGAGCAAGATGGAATGAATTTGACGATTTATACAGTATGAGATTTCATTAACGCTGAAAGGAAGGGAGAATATGAGATTTCATTAATAATTTTATACATAACTAATTACCAATCGTAGAACTAATATAAATTTGAGTTACGGTGCTTACAGAATTACGGCACTGTCAGATAGCAAACATTGGCACTAATTGTAATCCACACGATGGTCTGAAATTTTCCTGCATCCCTTGAAGCAGCCAGTCATATTGCTCAACGAACATAACTATTTCCAGAAGCATCGCGTTTCTGAACATTTTATAGACTCGTACTTCTACATACAAGTTTGAAACCATTACACCGCTACGATTTATTTGTTTATTCGAGTAAGAAACAAGTACAATAAATGGAACTTACTGAGCCGTGTGCGGCTCGCGTTCATGCCATTCATACACTACTGGAAACTGAAATAAGAACACCGTGAATTCATTGTCCCAGGAAGGGGAAACTTTATTGACACATTCCTGGGGTCAGATATATCACATGATCACACTGACAGAACAACAGGCACACAGACACAGGCAACAGAGCATGCACAATGTCGGCACTAGTACAGTGTATATCCACCTTTCGCAGCAATGCAGGCTGCTATTCTCCCATGGAGACGATCGTAGAGATGCTGGATGTAGTCCTGTGGAACGGCTTGCCATGCCATTTCCACCTGGCGCCTCAGTTGGACCAGCGTTCGTGCTGGACGTGCAGACCGCGGGTGACAACGCTTCATCCAGTCCCAAACATGCTCAATGGGCGACAGATCCGGAGATCTTGCTGGCCAGGGTAGTTGACTTACACCTTCTAGAGCACGTTGGGTGGCACGGGATACATGCGGACGTGCATTGTCCTGTTGGAACAGCAAGTTCCCTTGCCAGTCTAGGAATGGTAGAACTATGTGTTCGATGACGGTTTGGATGTACCGTGCACTATTCAGTGTCCCCGCGACGATCACCAGAGGTGTACGGCCAGTGTAGGAGATCGCTCCCCACACCATGATGCCGGGTGTTGGCCCTGTGTGCCTCGGTCGTATGCAGTCCTGATTGTGGCGCTCGCCTGCACGGCTCCAAACACGCATACGACCATCATTGGCACCAAGGCAGAAGCGACTCTCATCGCTGAAGACGACACGTCTCCATTCGTCCCTCCATTCACGCCTGTCGCGACACCACTGGAGGCGGGCTGCACGATGTTGGGGCGTGAGCGGAAGACGGCCTAACGGTGTGCAGGACCGTAGCCCAGCTTCATGGAGACGGTTGCGAATGGTCCTCGCCGATACCCCAGGAGCAACAGTGTCCCTAATTTGCTGGGAAGTGGCGGTGCGGTCCCCTACGGCACTGCGTAGGATCCTACGGTCTTGGCGTGCATCCGTGCGTCGCTGCGGTCCGGTCCCAGGTCGACGGGCACGTGCACCTTCCGCCGACCACTTGCGACAACATCGATGTACTGTGGAGACCTCACGCCCCACGTGTTGAGCAATTCGGCGGGACGTCCACCCGGCCTCCCGCGTGCCCACTATACGCCCTCGCTCAAAGTCCGTCAACTGCACATACGGTTCACGTCCACGCTGTCGCGGCATGCTACCAGTGTTAAAGACTGCGATGGAGTTCCGTATGCCCCGGCAAACTGGCTGACACTGACGGCACAAATGCTGCGCAGCCAGCTCCATTCGACGGCCAACAACGCGGTTCCTGGTGTGTCCGCTGTGCCGTGCGTGTGATCATTGCTTGTACAGCCCTCTCGCTGTGTCCGGAGCAAGTATGGTGGGTCTGACACACCGGTGTCAATGTGTTCTTTTTTCCATTTCCAGGAGTGTAGTTTGGCACCTTGTAATAGCGGTAGTGGCGTCTCGTTTTCTTAGTGTGTTCACTGGCGTCACTACGTTTGCTCGCTTGTCTGGCCGTGAATGGCAGCAGCAGCGCTTATCGATAGCGCGTACTGTGCTAGCATCTTTGGAGCGGCCTCTAGTATTTCTGGGTCGTCGTGCGTCGAGCGAGTTGACTCGGGATGGAGCAACAGTGAGGTCAAGAGAGCCAGAACTCGCCCGACCGCTGGCGACACCCATGCACTGTCCGACAGAAGGATGTGGTCGCGAGAGTGCACGACCGCGTCAAGTACCGGATTCAGCGAGTTTTAGTTGAATGGACCGTGCTATTCGAGTAGTGCTACATTCACCTGTGCAGCTTTCACCTGTGTGTGTGTGTGTGTCTGCTCATCGAAGTGACGTCATGGCAATAAGTTGCCAGTCAAAGATTTATACTGGGATCTTCCCTATGCCTGCCTTGAGTGGGAGACGACCGTTGGTTGCTCGTCGCAGCGGACAACGTGCATTTGGTCTTCCGACCGCTTCTCTGTGTTTGTGCCGACTTATAATTCGTCCGTGTACTTCACAGTGACTGTTTTTAGTGTTGTGATTTGTTGCTGGAATTTTTTTCCCGCATCCGTGTGTATCTTGTGGTTTTGAATGAGCAGTTATTTTATGGCTGTCTGCGTACTGGATTTGGTGTGGAGTTGCGAAAGGGACATCAGTTCGGGGCTTCGGACGGAGCAGCGAGGAGTTCCGCAGCGTGAGGGCATGCCAGGACCGCTGGTGGCTTGCAGGCTCTGTCGGATAGAGGGGCTGTAGCTGACGACCGAACCCAGGACGTTCGAAGTTGAGTGAATCATATCCAGTATTGAAACCTCCACTGTGTGAGATCTCGCTGTTGTTTGCGTGTTGCAGCTTCCAGGGTCGGTGAGACCAACCACAACAAGTGGAGTTAGTCAGGTTGGCGGAAACTATTAGGCGCCTTCTACTCCTTGATGTAGTTTGGATTTAATATCATTCGTATTAGTGAAGTGCAACCAGCGGTATTTTCTGCCTTGTGGCCGCTAACGCCCCAGTTACGTGCCCTGGAGGTTAGCGTAGTTTTCTGGCAGTGTACCTTGCCTCGTCGTGTTGATGCTGTCCGACATGGTGTGTAGTTCGACAGCCTCCCGAATTGCACTGCATATGTTTTCCGGAGGTCTACCTTGGTTCTAGTGCTTCCTTTGGCCTTGGGTGTTTTTCTGAAAACGAAGGGCTGCCCGTCTCTTCGCCCTTTCCTAAAAATTTTCCATCTCTGTACCAGTGATCGGACGTTAGGCAGATTGGTGAAGTCGGTCGGTCAGCACTTAATCTACCCCTAGTGCGAGTTGCCATACTGTTAAGCGAGTACAACTCTTGGCTGCCTGTCTTACCGCTTACACAGATGTAGTCACCTTCCTCAGGTCGATTCAGGGATGACTCCGTCTTATTGGACGAGTTGTCATAATTGTTTAAAATTTACCCTAAAACTTTAACACGTTATTGCCTTCCCCACTTGTAATTCCGGCCTTCAGTCGTTAATTGTTTATAACACTGCTTGTGGCCTTCAGCCAATAAATTATTTTCAGTTTTCTCGTAATGAGGCTTGCAGCCGTCACTATAGCCTGTTACAGTTCGTTAAGATTGTTTAAAAATGTTTTAGTATTTTAACATGCAACTGCCTTCCCTACTTGTAACTCAGGCCTTCAGCCGTTGAGTATTCTGAAAATTGCTTGTGGCCTTCAGCCATCACTATAGCTTGTTACAAGTTATAAAGATTATTACAAACGGTTTTTAGTATTTTTTAAGTGTTATTGTCCACTTTATTTATAACTCAGGCCTTCACACTTGAGTATTCTGAAACTGCTTGAGGCCTTCAGCTCGCGAATAATTTTCAGCCTTGTTAATCAGACCTTCAGCTGTTACTATAGCTTGTTACCATTTTGATTGTTAAGACGAAAATATCTTAGTATTTGTTAATGTTTAACTGCCTTCCTCGCTTGTAATTCAGTCCTTCAGCCGTTGTGTATTTTGAAATTGCTGATGGCCTTCAGCCGTTAATTACTTGTAACACTGCTTGTGACTTTCAGCGGACAAATAGTTTCAATTCTTTCTTGATAAGGCTTTCAGCCATCATTATAACTTGTTACAGTTATTAAGATTGTTAAAAAGGTTTTTGGTATTTTTAACGTGTAATTGTCCACCTTATTGGTAATTCCGGCCTACAGCCGCTGTGTATTTTTGAAAGTGCTTCTGGCCTTCAGCCGACGAATAATTTTGAACCTTCTTAATCAGGCCTTGAGCCGTTGATTGTGTGTAATATTGCTTGTGGCCCTCAGCCAACAATAACTTGCAATTCTGCTAATAAGGCTTTCAGCCAGCAGTGTAGTAAAATCTTTGAAAAATGATTGTTGAGAGCTTTGTTTTTTAAAAAAAAATAAAGCGCATGTGTTTTCTGTGCAACTAGCAATAACTGACTAGGCCCTTTCCTGCTTTCTCTAAGTTCCACGTCTGACTTACCGGTAAAAAAAAATTATATAACGAAGTGTCAAGCTACGTTACCATTGACCGAAATCATGCATCCTCAACTGTGCTCATAATTGCAACCAGATGCTCTTATATGCCTCTCCAGTAGGTAGCCCGTGGCGTGTGCTTCCCTGCAGTCACGGCTGGTGGTACCCACAGACCAGTGCCACTTCTGGAGGCTACTCCTGTGTCTTCTAACTGCAAATCAAAGGCGGCTGAGTGACCTCCGTGAGACCCATTTCTGCTCACGTCCATGTGGGAGGGTTTCCGAAGGGACAGGCCAGGCAGAGTTATTTTCAAATGGGGAAGTCCACAGTTCTTTCCTTGCCGTAGCTGCTGTTGTTTGCATAACTGAAATGGACTTGAGGAAACTTCTTTTGGACCTCAACCTGGATCTGTTGGACTCTGCCTATGCAACAGAAAATGTTTTTTTTTTTTTTTTTTTTTTTTTTTTTTTTTTTTTTTTTTTTGTTGAGCCTGATTTGTTATCTCCGTGTTAGCAGCTGCTTCACGACGAACATCTGGTAGCACTATGCCTGTGAGCCGATAGAGTGCTATGGGTTTCAAACAACTCATAGTATGACTGCATGTTTCGTTTAGTGGCATTTCAACTGTGTTTCAATCAGTAAAGTTACATCTAAATCTACATGATTCCTCTGCAATTCACAATTAAGCGTCTGGCATAGGATTCATCAAAGTACCTTCAAGCTATTTCTCGACCCTTCCACTCTTGAACAGCCATAGTGAAAAACGAACACTTAAATCTATACATGCGACCTTTTGTTTCTCTTATTTGATTATGATGATCATTTCTGTCTTTGTAGGCGGGTACCAACACAATAGTTCCGCACTCTGAGGAGAAGGTTGTTCACCGAAATTTCATGAGAAGATCCTGCAGCATGTGAGGTAACGGGCGAGTTGTGGCGCCCTGAGAGTATTCTAAGTTCGCAGTAGGCGTGGCCATGTGGGGGCCTCTTGACCGGCCACGGCTTGTCGGCGGCCACGTGGTGCAGTACGTTGTTAGCTGGGGTCCAGCGACAGCGTGGCTGGGAATTCCACGGTGACGCTGTGTCGTCAAACCTTAATGGCAGAGATTTCACAGTTCGTATAGAAATTAATAGTAGCGAGATGAATTATGATACCTTAAAAAGAAACAAGTACGTTACCATTATTTGCACAACGATTCTGATGGTGTTCTAAACATTCACGGTGGTGTCTTTTTGTTCTATATCGTGTCTCCCTACCACTTTCGCGCAACGACGCTCTGAGTGTGTTTTTTTAGGGATCTGACTAGTTTGAACCTGGGACCTGTTGCTGGTAAGGAGACGCCAGACCAGACATGACATGTAGAATTCAGAAGAGTTCAGTGAGACTAGCGATGATATAACCAAATACCAAATGATCTCAGCGTTAGCTCCACTGCACTCCCTGTAAAAGAATCTTAATACTAAATAAATTTAGTGGAAGGGGTTCGAGGCTTTCCTACTTTTAGTTAGCTGACAAAATAACGTCGAAAAAGCAGTTAAGTTTACCATTGGAAATTTTATTCTACTCACAAAACATTGTTTATAAATTGCACTATTGATAAAAGGAAATGTTTTAATACAGGATGGTAAGAACCAACTGCGTTCAACAAAAATGTGAACGAATATTTCCTGAATAGGTTTCCAAGTTCTACAATGGGTCGAAGGATGACCTATGCCATATCACGTCTATAATCTAGATTTAAATTAAGTTTCACAGAAGAGCAAACTATCAAAATGGTCTACAGTGACCCTCACTTATCTTTAATTACTTATCTAACTTGTCGTAAATTACAGTGGCTGATGTGGCTTCTCAATAACTATATAACAGAAAAATCATCGCGTTACAGATATTTACTTCAAGTGGCAAATGTGAACACCATGAGCTTTAATTGACGATCGATACTAGTATTACGCAAAAAGGAGGTGTAACAGATGAGACTTTTGCAGTTGAACACCATGAGCTTTATCTGACTATCGACACTATTACTACACAAAAAGGAGGTGTAACAGATGAGACTTCTGCAGTTCTGAGTGAAGCCTTATGCGCTCAAAAAGGCGGCATCGCGTGCGTTCATTACCTTTTCGGTGTTTAGACAGCGTCAGGGCGACGGCAGGCAGCACAGCTCCGCTCACCTCGCCATCTCGGAAGCAAGTCTCTCCTTATTTCTCGTTACTACAATTTACCGAAGTTGGTTTAAAAAAAACCATCTGGCTGTGTTTTCATCTCACCAATCAGGGTCTCAATTTTAACCTTAAGCTCCGCATACAAAAATTCTGTCTATCCAATGAGAAACGTTATACTTTTCGTGCTGGGGCAATGTTTTTAAAGTTTGCGACGTAACAGAGACGCTAAAAAGTCTCACGCTAAAACCTGCAGCTGGTGTGGTCCTTGTAGCGTTATCGTGAGATCTACACTGTTCTTCTGGAGGGCTCTATCTTTTAACATGGGCTGGAGGGTGGTCCTAATGTAACAGACACGCTAAAAAGTCTCACGCTAAAACTTACGGGTGGTAGTGGCCTTTTTTGTATTATCGTAAGATCTATACTGTTTTTCTGGAGGGCTCTATCTTTTAACATGGGCTGGGGGGTGGTCCTTGACGTAACAAAGACGCGAAACAGTCTCACGCTAAAACGTGCGGGTTGTGTGGCCCTAGTGGTTAGCTGGCGACGTGGGTGCCCAGTCCGTCCCTTATCGTAGGGCCTTCTAGCTTAACACGGTTCTGCTCTCGGCTTCTGTTCTCCTTTCTCCCCTCGGAACTGCATCTGCCTCATAGTGGGAAGGTATGACCTGGATTTAGGCATTCTTGTGTTAGTCTGTGGTATCCTATTTGCTCACTCGTTACTCGTATTACTTTGGTTAATTTAATATCACGATTTATTCGGAGCTATGTGACGTACTACTGGATTTGCTTATCATGTCAGGGTTTTCATGGAAGGTGTTGGATTTACCTGACACCTGATAACACTGTAGTGTTATCAGATTTTCAATATCTTTATTAGTTTAAAGTTTAGTATCTGACTGTAAATTATACAAGCTACACCCAGCAATGAGTTTCCAAAATCTAAACGGTTCGCCGCTCGAGATTAGCCGAGTGGTCGAAGGCTCTGCAGTCATGGACTGTGCGGCTGGTCCCGGCGGAGGTTCGAGTTCTCCCTCGGGCATGGGTGTGTGTGTGTTAGTTCTTAGGATAATTTAGGTTAAGTAGTGTGTAAGCTTAGGGACTGATGACTGTAGCAGTTAAGTCCCATACGATTTCACAAACATTTGAACATTTTTTAACTAAACGGTTCATCCGATTTTCTCGACAGATGTGTCTTTAGAAAGCTATTAGTGTAAACCTAAATTGGTATGAATTACAGGCGTTTAACTTGAATAGTGCATGAGTTATTGGAGATCTAAGTAGTCGATTACTATTAATCGTGTAAGGCCATAAGTGCTCCACAGTGACATGAAGAAACTGTGGCAGCATGCTTATAAATATATTTATTCATCTATGTCTTTCTTTATATCTGATAATGCAATGCATGAGAAATTGGTCAATTATTTTAGAAAGCACAGAGATGTTAGGCTACTGTTCTACTTTTGCTTGCTATTCCTTTAATACATGTTTATTTAATTTGTTTATGTATCTAATAATGTGTGTTAGAAAGTGTTTAAGGTACAGCTGTGGGAATATGCATTTAATTTAAAATTAGTTAAATGTAAATCCAGTATTTCGAATGTGTTTCATCATATTATTGTGGGGCATTGACTTAGAGACATGGAGGGAGCACTCTAGCCTATCACAGCGATCTTTCCAAAAAGGACACGTGGAGAGACTGTATGGAAGTGGGGAGGAGCATCGTTTCCGGAGAGGACACGAGGCAGTTCGGAACAGTGCAGCGCGAGGAACGGTCGCAAAGGACACGGGGAGAGCTGGACGTGACAGCGCGACTGTCACACGGTCGCGAGAGAGACTTCGAGAGTGTGGAGCGGTTTGCACGTGGTCGCGAGAGACAGGAATACTTTCGAGTGCTGACTTGTGAATTTGTGAGATTTCCACGGTTTTTATAGTGAAGACATAGTATGCGTTTAGAAGTGAATATATCGCGAGCTATGTTGCTGTTCATAACTAATTACGTGCAGTAGGAATATATTGTTTACCTGTTATTCAACCTATATTTTATGTAGTTGCCGGGCCATCAACACCAATAAGTGTTTTGCAGAAAGATATCACACTCGCAAAAGTACTTCTACTATCGTACTCATAATATAAAGTAGTTAAGATAGTACCTACAGATTTTATTTAATTGCGATCTTTCATTTATAAATTTCTACGTTTCATTCGCGATTGCCGACTGATAGGAACCTTCGACCATTTGATTCATGTGTATATTCATATTGTATACTGTAGACCCAGCAGTATTTTGCTTGTAATACGGCAAGTACGTATCCCAGTCCCTAGACAACGAAACCAGCCAAAACTTTTAATATTTCAACTTCGAGTCTGAGGGTACGTAGTTGAGGGCCACCACTCATCACATTCGTATTTTTATTTTGAAAGCCCGTAAGCAACGAGAAACGCCTCTGGTTTAATGATTGCCACCCCAATTTGCATATCGTATCCGTAGAGCTCTTCCCGTATTTCGCAATAATAAAAAACGAGCTGCCCTTGTTCGAACTTTCTCTTTGTCCTTAGTCCATCATATCTGATGCGGACCCCATAAAACGAAGCAATACGCCACGAGAGAACGACCGGCCATTATATAAGCAGTCTCTTTAGGAGACCTGCAGCATTTTCTAAGAGCTCTACTAATACATCTCCGTATTTGGTTTGCTTTCTCTATAACATTATCTATGTGATCGCTCCAAGTTATTTGCAGTTGTAATCCCTAAGTATTTAGTTGAATTCACAGCCTTTACATTTTTATGATTTATCGTGTAACAGAAATTTAGAGAATTCCTTACATGATTCATGTGGATGACATTATACTTTACATTATTTAAATTTCCACTTTTCACACCATACAGAAATTTTGTCTAAAGCATTTTGCAGTTGGTTTCTATCAACTGTTGACTTTACGAGCGGTAAATGACAGCGTCATCTGCAAACAATATAAGATCAGATTATCTACTAAATACACTCCTGGAAATGGAAAAAAGAACACATTGACACCGGTGAGTCAGACCCACCATACTTACTCCGGACACTGCGTGAGGGCTCTACAAGCAATGATCACACGCACGGCACAGCGGACACACCAGGAACCGCGGTGTTGGCCGTCGAATGGCGCTAGCTGCGCAGCATTTGTGCACCGCCGCCGTCAGTGTCAGCCAGTTTGCCGTGGCATACGGAGCTCCATCGCAGTCTTTAACACTGGTAGCATGCCGCGACAGCGTGGACGTGAACCGTATGTGCAGTTGAGGGACTTTGAGCGAGGGCGTATAGTGGGCATGCGGGAGGCCGGGTGGACGTACCGCCGAATTGCTCAACACGTGGGGCGTGAGGTCTCCACAGTACATCGATGTTGTCGCCAGTGGTCGGCGGAAGGTGCACGTGCCCGTCGACCTGAGACCGGACCGCAGCGACGCACGGATGCACGCCAAGACCGTAGGATCCTACGCAGTGCCGTAGGGGACCGCACCGCCACTTCCCAGCAAATTAGGGACACTGTTGCTCCTGGGGTATCGGCGAGGACCATTCGCAACCGTCTCCATGAGGCTGGGCTACGGTCCCGCACACCGTTAGGCCGTCTTCCGCTCACGCCCCAACATCATGCAGCCCGCCTTCAGTGGTGTCACGACAGGCGTGAATGGAGGGACGAATAGAGACGTGTCGTCTTCGGCGATGAGAGTCGCTTCTGCCTTGGTGCCAATGATGGTTGTATGCGTGTTAGGCGCCGTGCAGGTGAGCGCCACAATCAGGACTGCATACGACCAAGGCACACAGGGCCAACACCCGGCATCATGGTGTGGGGAGCGATCTCCTACACTGGCCGTACACCTTTGGTGATCGTCGAGGGGACACTGAATAGTGCACGGTACATCCAAACCGTCATCGAACCCATCGTTCTACCATTCCTAGGCCGGCAAGGGAACTTGCTGTTCCAACAGGACAATGCACGTCCACATGTATCTGGTGCCACCCAGCGTGCTCTAGAAGGTGTAAGTCAACTACCCTGGCCAGCAAGATCTCCGGATCTGTCCCCATTGAGCATGTTTGGGACTGGATGAAGCGTCGTCTCACGCGGTCTGCACGTCCAGCACGAACGCTGGTCCAACTGAGGCGCCAGGTGGAAATGGCATGGCAAGCCGTTCCACAGGACTACATCCAGCATTCCTACGATCGTCTCCATGGGAGAATAGCAGCCTGCATTGCTGCGAAAGGTGGATATACACTGTACTAGTGCCGACATTGTGCATGCTCTGTTCCCTGTGTCTATGTACCTGTGGTTCTGTCATTGTGATCATGTGATGTTTCTGTCCCCAGGAATGTGTCAATAAAGTTTCCCCTTCCTGGGACAATGAATTCACGGTGTTCTTATTTCAATTTCCAGGAGTGTAGTTTATGTGGATAGTGAACAGCATAGGAACTATAACACATCCTGAGGGAACACCAGATATTATTGCGGCTTTACTCGATAGTTTTCCGTCATTTATACGAACTGTGACCTCTCAGACAGGAAATCATGAGTGTAGTCGCACAACTGAGACGCTACTCCATAGGCACGAAATTTGTTTAGAAATCGCTGTTATAGAGAAAGCAAACCAAATACGGAGATGTATTAGTAGAGCACTTAGAAAATGCTGCAGGTCTCCTAAAGAGACTGCTTATATAATGGCCGGTCATTCTCTTGTGGCGTATTGCTTCGCTTTATGGGATTCGCATCACATAAGATGGACGAAGGACAAAGAGAAAGTTCGAACAAGGGCAAATGCTGTCAAAAAACCTTCTGGAAATGTAAGAATATGGAATCGGTTTGACATCCCCTGTCAATAGCACTCATTATTTCTTGAGAATAAAAATCTAGTTGTGTTTCACAAGAACGATATTTTCTGAATCCTTGTTGGTCGTTTGTCAATAAATCGTTTCCTTCGAGGTAATGTATAACGTTCGAACACAGTATATGTTCCAAAATCGTACTGCAAATCGACGTTAGTGATATGGGTCCGTAATTCAGCGGATTACTACTATTTCCTTTCTTGGGTATTGGTGTGACTTGTACAGATCTTTCGACGAGTGAGCGATTGTATATGATTGCTAAATATGGAGCATACGTACCAGCGAACTCTGAACGATATCTAACTAATACGCAATCTGGACCTGATATCTTGCCCTTATTAAGTGATTCGCATCACTAAGATTATCCACTTTTAAGCTATTCACGTTGGCAGTTGCTCTTAATTCAAAACGTGGAATATTTACTTCGTCTTCTCTGGAGAAGGAATTTCAGAAAATAGTAATTCTGTTTTAGTGACACCATCATTTGTAACATTACCATTGCTATCACGCAGTGAAGGTACTGTTTCCGAATTGCTGCTGGTGCTCTTTCCATAGGACCAGAACCTCTCTAGGTTTTCTACCTGACATCGAGACACAGTTTCATTCTGGAAACTACTAAAAGCATCTCACATTGAATTTCGCTCTAAAATTGAAGTTTCTGTAAGTTTATTACCAGACCGAGCCTGCATATTCTGGAGCACTGTAACATGTTACTAGTGCCGTTGTTCTCAGAGTTTGTGGTCGAGAGCCCGAATTATCTCTGTCTTCTTTCTTCATTCTCGAATTCTCGCAACGCTGCTTTTACAACAACGAGTGACCACCAAAAGATTTAGATGGGCTGTACTTACTAACTGTATACCTTGCCATGTGATAGTTTGCAACGTGCCAAATGACGTTTGAGATGAAACACAACCGGTTAGATTTTAGCTGGGTTTGGACGACGTTGACGGTCACTCAACTCTCTCAATGCTTCGACATCGTCAAAATATTTCTCTTGAATCGCTAACACGAGATCATTGGAATAAAGGAAACACCTTGTGTTCGCCGGAAATGCTCAGTCATAGGTACACATGAGATGTGTTATTCTTCGAATTCGAACGGCTGGCTTTTTCTCTAGTGTACGGGCTAGAACCACTACGGACCATTCAAAAGCATTCGACGAAATGCGAACGTGATCTGAAGCAGGAAAGCGCCCTTATGCTTTTTCAGCCATCTTGTTTTGAGTCCTCCTGTGGCGTGCATCTAGGGAGGTGCAACATTAACATGTGCGTGAATAAACTGGCAAAGAGCGCCTCTGTCCTCCCAGGTCGGCAACACCCTCAGTACCACCCCGCACCGCTATTAAGCAGTTTAAAAATATGCCTGTCGCCTTCTTCGACACCAGTTCAGCCTCACGGGTGCTCGAGCGCCTGGTGATTAGACCACCCCCTCGTCACATGTTAGGTGCTCGTTCCCCTACGTTGAGGCGCTATGTAAGGCACAATATTTGTGGTTTACGTATCCTAGGATTGAAGACAACTGTGTAAGTTGAAATAACGTGTTTAATGTCGCAATATTAGCACAAAAATACACGCTTTTACACAGTTTTCAGTGCGAAAGCAAAATAAAATAAAATAAAAAATTAAAGAAATGGAAAAAAATAGTTGTCAGGATAACGCATCGCATCTCATCAACATCAAAGAGGTGAAATAATCCTAAACACAAGAATATCAAATATTAACTCTCAGAAGGTTAAACTATCCTAAACAGGACAATATTAAAGTTTAACTAGAAGTTTCTTTACAAAATTATTCCTACACTTACATTACGATGTTGGTTAGTACTACGAAAATCGTCCGATTCCAGTTCAAAGTTCGGTACTATTTTTAGGATGACAACAAGTCTACGGTGGATGGTTAGTTATGTGACAAACTGAGCAAAAGATTACGCAAGGTCGCTCGAGATTACAGTGGACGCAAGAAGGTCAACCAACAAGTTTACACCCCTGCATGCAGTACTTACCTTAATCTGCAATTAATTGCCATCTGCTAGGCCACTCTCTTCCACTGAAATTCCTATAAGAGTAATTACCCGTTTGCTGAATTTTCCAGAAGAAACATAACCTATGTTTCTCGTTATCCAAGAGCACATGTACCCACCCCTTGTCTTAGAATGTGGCGATATACACTGGCATGGTCGGGGCAGCTTGCATGTTGTAATGCCCTCTCAGTTCTTGTAAGAAAAATTAACTAATTGGTAGGTTCGTTTCTGCCTAGCTGGATATCAGCCGCTGTGAACGCAGTGTTCACACAAATTACTCCTCTGTGTCGTACAGAGCATTACGCACATCATTCTGCACTTGACGCCAGTTCAGAAACGAGTCCCCGAAAATTTCTGTCTTGTCTTACTCGTAGATGAACTGTCTCACCACCTGGGTTCTTTCATTCTTCATGTCATGGCTTTCATCGACCAATAGTAGCGTTCCTCTTATTTTGTGGAAACTCTCTACCAATCACAATGTCCCTTCAATTAAATTAAGTTGAAAATTTAGCTCTTTTCTCCTTCCTAGCGCGTTTCGCCAATCAGATTTTTCGTGCCCCTTCTAGATGCCTAAATGTGTACATTGATTCTCTCACGTGTGTACCACTCACTGGACACGTGGTCGAAAATGCGTCACAAGTTTGTTTCGTATCCATTTGGAATTCCGAAACGCAATTTTCTAAAAGCTTTCTTTCCTGTACTCCGTCATATGGGCCGTTATACCGCTCTACCCGTCTGAGTCACGTGGTCGGTCGTTGACTTTCCGCCTGGGACGCCCCTTTAAGTGGTTTCTGTTGTTCCCCCTGTAGCGTGGCCTTGCCTCTGCCCTCTGAGTTCCAAACTAAAACGCCTCTCGCTGCTTGTTTCACCTTCCACTCAAACGTGCATTATAGGACAGATATGTTAATTACCATTGATTGTCATCGCTGTTTGCATTACATACTGATAGGTTCAAAATTGGACGATAACTAGTTTGGACAAGAAGAGAATAGAAGCCTTCGAAATGTGGTGCTACAGAAGAATACTGAAGATAAGGTGGATAGATCACGTAACTAATGAGGAGGTATTGAATAGGATTGGGGAGAAGAGAAGTTTGTGGCACAACTTGACTAGAAGAAGGGATCGGTTGGTAGGACATGTTTTGAGGCATCAAGGGATCACAAATTTAGCATTGGAGGGTAAAAATCGTAGAGGGAGGCCGAGAGATGAGTACACTAAGCAGATTCAGAAGGATGTAGGTTGCAGTAGGTACTGGGAGATGAAGCAGCTTGCACAGGATAGAGTAGCATCGAGAGCTGCATCAAACCAGTCTCAGGACTGAAGACAACAACAACAACAACAACAACAGGTTCAAAATGGTTCAAAAAATGGTTCAAATGGCTCTAATCACTATGGGACTCAACTGCTGTGGTCATTAGTCCCCTAGAACTTAGAACTACTTAAACCTAACTAACCTAAGGACATCATACACATCCATGCCCGAGGCAGGATTCGAACCTGCGACCGTAGCAGTCGCACGGTTCCGGACTGCGCGCCTAGAACCGCGAGACCACCGCGGCCGGCATACTGATAGGCAAATTTGCTCGTAACCGCCGAATTAAGTTAGATGCCATACTCACCTTCCCGTTGCGATGTGTAAAGCTCTCATGTAAGGGGCAAATCTGACCTTCATTTATTGTGCCACCTTATAGCTAGAGCAGCCGTGAGGCTGAATCAGTGTCCAAGTTTCTGACGAGCACATTTTTAAAGTGCTCAACAAAGGTGCATAAGTGGAACTGAGTGTATTCCGAACTGGGGGAGGTCTTACGGGAGCCCTTTGCTGCTTCATTCGCGCTTGTCTCGACGTCGCATCCCTCCACAATTACGCTACTAAAAACGGCTCCGAGCACTATGGGACTTAACTTCTGAGGTCATCAGTCGCCTATAACTTAGAACTACTTAAACCTAACTAACCTAAGGACATCACACACACCCATGCCCGAGGCAGGATTTGAACCTGCGACCGTAGTGGTCGCACGGTGCCAGACTGTAGCGCCTAGAACCGCTCAGCCACCCCGGCCGGCCAATTACGCTACAGGAGCACTCGAAACAAGAGGGCTGGAAAAGCGTAAGGATCCTTTGCTGCTCCACATTTCGTCGAATGGCTTTGAACGGTCCTTAGTAGTTGCACGCTGTATAACGGAACAAAAATATTGGCCGCACTACACTGTAATGGGGTGAGGTTACGACCAACGAGGTTGCAGCCCCAAGAAGTCGTCAGGCTAGGACTGAAACGACGTGGGTGGCAGTAGTGTCGAACGTTGTCAAAAACGTCGCCCTGGTGCTCGCCGCATTGCGGATTGTCGTTTTCAACTGAAAAATGTGTGGGAATCGAGGACCCGAGGGAAGAATGGTTTCATTGATTCCCTTTATGCCATCCGCTGAGGCCTTCGTTTTCGTATCGATTCTGAGGGGCGGTGTGTGGTTGAGTTGTTTTCCTAGGCCATCCATGACAAAAAACCGCGTGATTCCAAAGCTGGGCGTCGCGATTCTGGCCTCCATCATAGAGACGTTAAAAGAAGGGGATCAATACGGGTAAGAGTGAGTGCGACCATATTGCCATCGTGTGACACGTCAACGGTGACGTTGGGCTGGACTGTGGTAGAATTGGGTGCCAATTTGACGTCATTAACTCAACTTACAGCTCGCGTGAGGTGAGTTCTGGCCTGCCTCGCAAGTGTCGACACCCCGCTGTCTGAAGCGTTGTGAAGTCGGTCACCAAGCTTTTTCGTCGTTACGGAGGAAGTTGTAGGCACTTTCGAGCCGAATTTCAAACTTGTGCGTTTCCATGGAGACAGACATGGGTGTTCCTTTACTTATCTTGCGTGATATACACTACTGACCATTAAAATAGCTACACCAAGAAGAAATGCAGTTGATAAACGGGTATTCATTGGACAAATATATTGTACTAGAACTGACATGTGATTACATTTTCACGTAATTTGGGTGCATAGATCCTGAGAAATCAGTTCCCTGAACAACCACCTCTGGCCGTAATAACGGCCTTGATACGCCTGGGCATTGAGTCAAACAGAGCTTGGATGTTGTGTACAGATACAGCTGTCCATGCAGCTTCAACACAATACGACAGTTCAACAAGAGTAGTGACTGGTGTATTGTGGCGAGACAGTTGCTCGGCTACCAATGACCAGACGTTTTAAATTGCTGAGAGATCTGGAGAATGTGCTGACCAGGGCAGCAGTCGAACGTTTTCTGTATCCAGAAAGGCCCGTACAGGACCTGCAACAGGCGGTCGTGCATTATCCTCCTGAAATGTAGGGTTTCGCAGGGATCCATTGAAGGGTAGAACCACGGGTCGTCACATGTATGAAATGTAACGTCAACTGTTCAAAGTGCCGTCAATGCAAACAAGAGGTGACCGAGACGTGTAACCAATGGCACCCCATACCATCACGCCGTGTGATATGCCAGTATGGTGATGACGAATACACGCTTCGAATGTGCGTTCACTGCGATGTCGTCTAACACGGATGCGACCATCATGATGCTGTAAACAGAACCGGGATTCATCCGACAAAATGTCGTCTTCCCATTCGTGCACCTATGTTCGTCGTTGAGTTCACCATCGCAGGCGCTCCTGTGTCATGCAGCGTCAAGGGAAACCACAACCATGGTCTCCGAAGTGATAGTCCAAGCTGCTGCAAATGTCGTCGAACTATTCGTGCAGATGGTTGTTGTCTTGCAAACGTCCCCATCTGTTGACTCCGGGATCGAGACGTGGCTGCCATGCGGATAAGATGCCTGTCATCTCGACTGCTAGTGATACGAGGCCGTTGGGATCTAGCACGGCGTTCCGTATTACCCTCCTGAACCCACCGATTCCATATTCTGCTAACAGTCATTGGATCTCTACCAACGCGAGCAGCAATGTCGCCATACGCGATAGGCTACAGTCCGACCTTTATCAAAGTCGGAAACGTGATGGTACGCATTTCTCCTCTTTACACGAGGCATCACAACAACGTTTCACCAGGCAACGCCGGTTAACTGCTGTCTGTGTATGAGAAATCGGTTGGAAACTTTACTGAAGTCAGTTCGTTGTAGGTGTTGCCGCTGGCGGTAACCTTGTGTGAATCCTTTGCATACCTCAGCACCTTCTTCCTGTCGGTTAAATTTCGCGTCTGTAGCACGTCATCTTCGTGGTGTGGCAATTTTAATGGCCAGTAGTGTAGTACTGCGGCAGAGATTATATCCGAGTTCTCCTAAGAACAGGAACTTTGCGCCCCGCAGACGACGCCAAAAACGCAGTCCTTAAATGCGTTGCGCATTTGAGCTTTCCTAGTAAGTTAACTATGCTCTCCATACGTTGTTACATTAAACAAAATGGTGACGTATGGATGGATCGTGTGAGAGAAAACATCGACCAACCACTCTCGAAGACTTGCGAGCTACTCCGAGACAGAATGGGACTTGTTGCCTCAACATGCTCTGTCGTTGTCAGGCCTGTACTGCTGCGAGAGGTGGTCACACCCCACAGCGAGCACGTTAACCAGTTGTCGAAATGTGTGTTTTCGTTTACTGTTGTGTACGTTGCAGTTGTTTACTTTTGGTATTCTTTATAGTGTCCCTACTTCGGTGTGAATTGTTTATATTATCTGCTTATACTGTTTTGTGACAAGATAAACGCAACTCTGCCAAATTTCCGTTTGCTGGTTTAATTTTGGACACCAGTGTAGTAGTAGTAGTAGTAGTTGTTGTTGTTGTTGCTGTTGTTGTTGTCGTCTTCAGTCCTGAGACTGGTTTGATGCAACTCTCCATGCTACTCTATCCTGTGCAAGCTTCTTCATCTCCCAGTACGTACTACAGCCTACATCCTTCTCAATCTGCTTAATGTGTTCTTCTCTTGGTCTCCCTCTACGATTTTTACCCTCCACGCTGCCCTCCAATACTAAATAGGTGATCCCTTGATGCATCAGAACATGTCCGACCAACCGGTCCCTTCTTCTTGTCAAGTTGTGCCACAAACTCCTCTTCTCCCCAATCGTATTCAGTACCTCCTCATTAGTTATGTGATCTACCACATTTCGAAAGCTTCTATTCTCTTCTTGTCCAAACTATTTATCGTCCGTGTTTCACTTCCAAACATGGCCACACTCCATACAAATACTTCCAGAAACGACTTCCTGACACTTAAATCAATACTCGATGTTAGCAAATTTCTCTTCATCAGAAACGCTTTCCTTGCCATTGCCAGTCTACATTTTATATCCTCTCTACTTCGACCATCATCAGTTATTTTGCTCCCCAAATTAGAAAACTCCTTTACTACTTTAAGTATCCCATATCCTAATCTAATTCCCTCAGCATCCTCCTATTTAATTCAGCTACATTCCATTATCCTCGTTTTAATCTTTTTGATGTTCATCGTATATCCTCCTTTCAAGACACTGTCCATTCCATTCAACTGCCCTTCCAAGTCCTTGGTTGTCTCTGACAGAATTACAATGTAATCGGCGAACCTTAAAGTCTTTATTTCTTCTCCATGGATTTTAATACCTACTCCGAATTTTTCTTTTGTTGCCTTCACTGCCTGCTCAGTGTACATATTGAACAATATCGGGGAGAGACTACAACCCTGTCTCACTCCCTTCCCAACTACTGCTTCCCTTTCATGTCCCTCGACTCTTATAACTGCCATCTGGTTTCTGTGCAAATTGTAAAGAGCCTTTCGCTTCCTGTTTTTTACCCCCGCCACCTTCAGAATTTGAAAGAGACTGTTCCAGTCAACATTGTCAAAAGCTTTCTCTAAGTCTACAAATGCTAGAAACGTAGGTTTTCCTTTTTTAATCTAGCTTCTAAGATAAGTCGTAGGGTCAGTATTGCCTCACATGTTCCCATATGTCTACGGAATGCAAACTGATCTTCCCCGAGGTCGGCTTCTACCAGTTTTTCCATTCGTTTGTAAAGAATTCGCGTTAGTATTTTGCAGCCGTGACTTATTAAACTGATAGTTCGGTAATCTTCGAGCTACCTCATTAATGTAGTTGTACTTTTAGACGAACTTTACAGATATGACAGTAGGCTAAACTCGTTTTCTTGATATACACGGAAAGTGAAACTAAAGAAAACGGAACTCCTTCGTAAAATAGTAAGTAGCTCGTAAAGAGGAGCCACAGAGAGCTGCTGAAATTGTCTCCCAAATCTTTTGTAGAGATTAGGAACCCCAGAGGGCCTGTAACACTTCCTTGGGGAACGCCAGATATCCCTCGTGTTTTACTCGATGACTTTCCGTGGACTGCGACGAACTGTGACCTTTCTGACGGGAAATCACGACTCCAGTCACACAACTGAGACGATAGTTCGTAGGCACGCAATTTGATTTGAGATGCTGGAGTGTCTGTTTGATAATTCCTGGTCGAAGTGTCCATGGTGTCACACTTTCCAGTTATTCGCGCGCGTTTGCCAGTGAGTGACCCAGCGTAGCAGAAGGCGGGAAGTAAGTGAAGACACTGTGACTGAGCTCACCCTGCAGGTCACTGTTTTTGCTGCAGGGAACGCACATGAGGCGCTGCCTCTGCCTCTGCTGCTGCTACTGCTGCCTCGCTGCGCCGTAAATAAAGCGCCGGGCAACGCATCACGACTGCGATGCAGTGCGCTAATTGCATCCGTAATTTAACCAGTTGCAACTAAACAAGCACGTTAATTAAGTTTAAGCGCGGCGCATATTACGGTGGCATCAATAAGATGCATGGCGCGCCCGGCAGTTCTTTACTGGCCGCCGGGTCGGGCCATTAATTACCTAACTGCCGGCTACCTGCGACCCCGCTCACAGCAACACAGCAACAAGGCTGCACGGGTATGCCAGCGCGATGCGCTGCTCGCAGCGAACGCTAGGGCCGATTATTCCTAGGTGTAGGAATTTTCTGCCGCGTAGTTCGTAATCACCCCGTCGTAGTGCTTCGTGCCCTCACCAGTGACGGAATAGTGAAGGTGTTTTCTAAAAGGACTCAACGTCTAGTGCGCCAGAGCTTTGCGTCAGGAATGACAGGTCATCTGGTTCCGGGCGAGTATAATACGTTGTGAGCTGCGGCCTAGTTAAGCAGTTGGTGCAAGTGAGGTAAAGATCGTGTGAAAAAGTCTAGAATGTGTGCTTAAGGGGACTGGTCCGTGAATACCAGGGGAACATTTAAAAAAATTGACAGTTTTCTAAACAGTGTAACTCAAAGTCTAAGATTTGTAATCTCATATAATGCTTACCATATTTTAAGACATCATTTAGGAACATTTTTGTGTATGAACAACAGCTTTAGCTCCTACGCTTTGTTTTAATTGTACTTTTTTGTTGCAGGTGAAGTAAACCATGCTAATCATGTATCTACATCATAGGTACACATTACTCAAAATGCAAACAAAGTAGAAGGTTTACATTTTCTGTAAGTTCTTTACACTACTATCTTTACAGCATACTATTGACAAGATGGTGCTGTCATAAATTGTGATGCGAAAAATTTTAAATATGATTATCAAAAATTTTGGAAATAAATTCAGTGTTTTTCTCCAAAAAAGCATTTTGTTTTCAAAGTTAACTCACAAGGATAGTCTTCTTTTTAGTTAAGCGTGTTTTGAGACAGTGCACAAAATTTCAGCTCTCTATCTTTAATAGTTTTAGCCAAAGCGTACTACAATATGAAATAATTTAACTTCTGGAAAATTCAAGTTAAAACTTGCTTCTTCTATTAAACTTAATGGCACTAATGCATCAAAGATACATATTCATCTTGTCTCCCGTGTCGTTCTTCCTTCCTTCTCCTTTTCAGACGTCTTATTTTTGCTTCTTCGGAGGCTTCCAACAATGATTTTTCTGCTTCGAAGATTCTCCTTTAGTCAATGGTTATTTGAACTCTATGCGTATATAGTCCGCCAGGCACTGCCATCAGTTCCATAACATTAAGCCTTGACACTGCACAGTCATTGAAACATAGAACAGCATCTAGCACGCCTACTTTCAAAGAATTTAGTCCTCCTAGAACAGTTTTTGTTATCTGTTCCCATATACAATTGTTGAAACTTTCATTTGGATTTTGAGTCCTACCATGTAAACATTTCACTTATAGTCAATAATCTTGTGTCACTAAGGTCCATATATATAGCATTTATAACT
This sequence comes from Schistocerca gregaria, assembly GCF_023897955.1. NCBI lineage: Eukaryota > Metazoa > Arthropoda > Insecta > Orthoptera > Acrididae > Schistocerca > Schistocerca gregaria. The sequence goes on along the minus strand of NC_064926.1, from coordinate 504,532,220 downwards.
TATAATATACCACATGGCAAAGAATGTTTATGGTTGTAGGTCTCCCCTTGTGTAACAGCCCTCTGGTAGCCTCACTACGAATCACTACCCGGTAGGCAGAGTGCATGGCATGGGTTGTCATCTGCGGAGGATTAATTGCGATAGAAGGTAGCCAATACTGCCTTTTTCATTTTCTCAAGGTTATTTCTATTTTGACTCATGGCTTGACCATAATAATACTACAACCTATCCATTTCTTCGGTTGTAAGTCGGCCACATCCACTAATGCACTTACCATCAGCTAATTTATTTCCCTTCAAAGTCGTCTTGAAGTTTTCCAGTCTTGTACCTAACATTCCATTTTTTCAGTTTTTGTGTCAGCATAAGGTTTGGATTCACAAACGTTTGGTACTCTTTTGAGTCTCCATCTCCTAGGTAAGATTTATACATCACACCATATTTATCCACTGACTTGCGAAATATCTCCACAAAAGCTTCAGATTCTATCCCTCCACTATAACCACTAAAATTAATCAAACATTTATGATTTTCAGTTCCACTAGTACAGCCATGACAAGATTTGGTACTACATTCCACATCAATGTCGTTACCATTGTCCAATGAGGTAGCTGTCACAACACCATTTAGGGAACTATGGCCTCTTCGTTGGCAGGGTGCATCCAGGGCTGGAGACATTCAGGTATTGCTGTCATTCATGTCTACACTTTCCTGAACAGTATTTTTCATATTATCATTTTTTATAATTTTATTGTACCTGACAAACTTTGTACGCGGAGGTAAGTCCATAATAACACAGAAAATTTATGCACTTCTGTACCCTTTGCCTGTGTACCTCATAGCAGAAGTAAGTTCAATATTTCTATTGTCCACTCTCTGTTTAGATACGCCACAAGTATAACTACATTCGCTTAAATCACAAAAATTACAAACCATTCTTAATTTTGATTGACTGGCGACACCACAGAGAGCTGTGTGCACAACGACCATATACGTGAAATTAGAAGGGAGGTCAGGGTTGGGCGTAATATTGATGGTTTATTGACAGCAAAATCGATTTTCAATCACAGCACTGAAGATCATCACTATGTGATTGAAAATGGATTTTGCTGTTAATAAACCATCAATATTAATGCCAACGCCGACCTTTTTCCTAATTTCTTAACTTTGACGCACAGTCTCTTCTAGCAAGTGTCACCTCCACTAGCTTCACATCACTACTGCCACATTCCTTACACTGCAAAGTCTATTTATTACTTCACATAGAGCAGAGTGTTCAACAACAACACACCCTGAGCCACTACTTGGCGTCTCTACATTATCAGCATTAATACTGTCAACCCCCTTGTCCAAATATTTCAGTTTTAGCTTCGAAGCACTTGGATTAGTTGAAGCGATTCAAGAGGTGCACTACGTTGTATTTCAGTATTAGTAGAGTTCATCCATTTGATGATCCGATTTTCATAAAATTTACGTTGTTTAACACCGAACTTCTTAATTCTTCCCATTGCTTCCAAGTGGGATAAGAAACTCACGCAAACAATAAGAAACTCGCGCACACGATTGCTTCGCTGTAAGGCAAATATTCGAGCCAAAACTACAGCAAACAAACTCTAAATTCTCCGTATAAACAAATGATGAGCAACTGTAAAGCTTTCAAAGGCTAGCCAACTTCAGGGACTAAAAAGTCATAAAAACGAAACAAATGAGAGCAGAACTCTGTATTTAACAGAGCTGACTGTGTGCCATAGGGATGCTGTAGTGCGTGCAGCCACTTCTCAATTCCTTTAATTTTAGTACTTGCTGTGGTCCTTTTTCCTTGAAGTAAACTAGGGAGAATTTTTTAAGAGAAAAATTGAAAATCAATTTTTTTACATTTACTAATGTACAAGTGCCGTTCAAAGCTACGAGTGCACTCCATACGTCTGGAGCTAATAATTGTCTCTTTCCCATCACTCATTATAAATTTCTCTCTTAGAAAACCCACGAGTTGCCTTTTCTTTTCTCTCACACGATCCATCCATACGTCAGCATTTTGTTTAATGTAACAACGTATGGAGAGCATAGTTAACTTACTAGGAAAGCTCAAATGCGCAACGCATTTAAGGACTGCGTTTTTTGCGTTGTCTGCGCGGCACAAAGTTCCTGTTCTTAGGAGAACTCAGATATAATCTCTGCCGCAGTACTACACTACTGGCAATTAAAATTGCCACACCACGAAGATGACGTGCTACAGACGCGAAATTTAACCGACAGGAAGAAGGTGCTGAGGTATGCAAAGGATTCACACAAGGTTGCCGCCAGCGGCAACACCTACTACGTGCTGACATCAGGAAAGTTTCCAACCGATTTCTCATACACAGACAGCAGTTAACCGGCGTTGCCTGGTGAAACGTTGTTGTGATGCCTCGTGTAAAGAGGAGAAATGCGTACCATCACGTTTCCGACTTTGATAAAGGTCGGACTGTAGCCTATCGCGAATGCGGTTTACCGTATGGCGACATTGCTGCTCGCGTTGGTCGAGATCCAATGACTGTTAGCAGAATATGGAATCGGTGGGTTCAGGAGGGTACTACGGAACGCCGTGCTAGATCCTCTTTACGTAATTTCCTACCCTTTCATTATCCAGAGGATTTAGAATTAAATGTGGTCACTGTAATTGTACTAGTGGAAGCTAGAATGGATTTGCGTGCTACAGTTAAATTTCTTTCATATTTAATAGCAATTTCTCTTATCTACCATTTAACAGAACCTGCACACGGTTTTCTTACTTTGCAGTACGACGCTTTTATTAGGTCGCGAGATCAGAATTAATTTTCAGTAAATATATTTTTCAGACACAATCACCCAAGCAGCAGCTACTCAAAAACATTGGCTTGAGCAGAAAATCAAAGTATTTCAACACATACAAAATATTAAATCAATATGAGAGTGGAAAACAGTTTCTAACGTTCAGTCTTTGCTAGTAATTCAGCGCTTAACTCAGATATACCATTTAATTCTGATAACGATTTTCTCAGCTGCGTCGAATTTATAATTGATCCTCATTAAACATTATGGTCAATAAAGATACATGAAGCAATTGATTCTAAATAGGGAAAAGTGTGAGGTCATCTAGATGAGGACTAAAAGGAATCCGTTAAGTTTTTGTTACACGATAAAGCGCACAAATCTAAATGCTGTCAGATCAACTAAGTACCTAGAAATAAGAATTACGAACAAAAATTGAAGTGATCACATAGATAGTTCTGTGGGGAAGGCAAACCAAAGACCGTGTTTTATTCGCATAAAACTTAGGATGCAAATGTCTACTAAAGAGAGTGCCTACGCTGCGATTCTCTGTCCTCTGCTAGAGTGCTCCTGTGCTGTAGGGGATCCTTACCAAAAAGGACTGACGGAGGATATCGAAAACAGTGCAAAGAAAGGCAGCTCGTTTTGTTTTATCGCGAAATAGGGAGAGAGTGTCACGCACATGATAAGCAACTTGGGGGCCAATCATTCAAACAAAGGTGTATTTCGTTTCGGCGAGATCTTTTCACGAGATTTAAGTCACTAATTTCCTCCTCTGAGTGCGAAAATACACTCCTGGAAATTGAAATAAGAACACCGAGAATTCATTGTCCCAGGAAGGGGAAACTTTATTGACACATTCCTGGGGTCAGATACTTCACATGATCACACTGACAGAACCACAGGCACATAGACACAGGCAACAGAGCATGCACAATGTCGGCACTAGTACAGTGTATACCACCTTTCGCAGCAATGCAGGCTGCTATTCTCCCATGGAGACGATCGTAGAGATGCTGGATGTAGTCCTGTGGAACGGCTTGCCATGCCATTTCCACCTGGCGCCTCAGTTGGACCAGCATTCGTGCTGGACGTGCAGACCGCGTGAGACGACGCTTCATCCAGTCCCAAACATGCTCAATGGGGGACAGATCCGGAGATCTTGCTGGCCAGTGTAGTTGACTTACACCTTCTGCTTCTGCTCTTCCCAACATCGATGTTGTCCCCAGTGGTCGGCAGAAGGTGCACGTGCCCGTCGACCTGGGACCGGACCGCAGCGACGCACGGATGCACGCCAAGACCGTAGGATCCTACGCAGTGCCGTAGGGGACCGCACCGCCACTTCCCAGCAAATTAGGGACACTGTTGCTCCTGGGGTATCGGCGAGGACCATTCGCAACCGTCTCCATGAAGCTGGGCTACGGTCCCGCACGCCGTCTTCCGCTCACGCCCCAACATCGTGCAGCCCGCCTCCAGTGGTGTCGCGACAGGCGTGAATGGAGGGACGAATGGAGACGTGTCGTCTTCAGCGATGAGAGTCGCTTCTGCCTTGGTGCCAATGATGGTCGTATGCGTGTTTGGCGCCGTGCAGGTGAGCGCCACAATCAGGACTGCATACGACCGAGGCACACAGGGCCAACACCCGGTATCATGGTGTGGGGAGCGATCTCCTACACTGGCCGTACACCTCTGGTGATCGTCGAGGGGACACTGAATAGTGCATGGTACATCCAAACCGTCATCGAGCCCATCGTTCTACCATTCCTAGACCGGCAAGGGAACTTGCTGTTCCAACAGGACAATCCCGTGCCACCCAACGTGCTCTAGAAGGTTTAAGTCAACTACCCTGGCCAGCAAGATCTCCGGATCTATCCCCCATTGAGCATGTTTGGGACTAGATGAAGCGTCGTCTCACGCGGTCTGCACGTCCAGCACGAACGCTGGTCCAACTGAGGCGCCAGGTGGAAATGGCATGACAAGCCGTTCCACAGGACTACATCCAGCATCTCTACGATCGTCTCCATGGGAGAATAGCAGCCTGCATTGCTGCGAAAGGTGGATATACACTGTACTAGTGCCGACATTGTGCATGCTCTGTTGCCTGTGTCTATGTGCCTGTGGTTCTGTCAGCGTGATCATGTGATGTATCTGACCCCAGGAGTGTGTCAATAAAGTTTCCCCTTCCTGGGACAATGAATTCACGGTGTTCTTATTTCAATTTCCAGGAGTGTATATATTCACTTGTGAAATTTGTTGTTAATAATCCAGCCCAGTTCAAGAGTAACAGCAGTGTGCATAGCTATAACACCAGGAGAAAGGATGATCTTCATTATGCAGGGTTAAATCTGACTTTGGCACAGAAGGGGGTAAATTATGCTGCCACAAAAGTCTTTGGTCACCTACCAAACAGCATCAAAAGCCTGACAGATAGTCAACCAACATTTAAAAATAAATTAAAAGAATTTCTAGATGACAACTCCTTTTTCTCATTGGCTGAATTTTTAGATATAAATTAACGGAAGCAGTGGTTGGGAAAGGAGTGAGACAGGGTTGTAGCCTCTCCCCGATGTTATTCAATCTGTATATTGAGCAAGCAGTAAAGGAAACAAAAGAAAAATTTGGAGTAGGTATTAAAATTCATGGAGACGAAGTAAAAACTTTGAGGTTCGCCGATGACATTGTAATTCTGTCAGAGACGGCAAAGGACTTGGAAGAGCAGTTGAACGGAATGGACTGTGTCTTGAAAGGAGGATATAAGATGAACATTAACAAAAGCAAAACGAGGATAATGGAATGTTATTTAAATTAATTCGGGTGATGCTGAGGGAATTAGATTAGGAAATGAGACACTTAAAGTAGTAAAGGAGTTTTGCTATTTAGGAAGTAAAATAACTGATGATGGTCGAAGTAGAGAGGATATAAAATGTAGACTGGCAATGGCAAGGAAAGCGTTTCTGAAGAAGAGAAATTTGTTAACATCGAATATAGATTTATGTATTAGGAAGTCGTTTCTGAAAGTATTTGTTTGGAGTGTAGCCATGTATGGAAGTGAAACATGGACGATAACTAGTTTGGACAAGAAGAGAATAGAAGCTTTCGAAATGTGGTGCTACAGAAGAATACTGAAGATAAGGTGGATAGATCACGTAACTAATGAGGAGGTACTGAATAGGATTGGGGAGAAGAGAAGTTTGTGGCACAACTTGACTAGAAGAAGGGATCGGTTGGTAGGACATGTTTTGAGGCATCAAGGGATCACAAATTTAGCATTGGAGGGCAGCGTGGAGGGTAAAAATCGTAGAGGGAGACCGAGAGATGAGTACACTAAACAGATTCAGTAGGATGTAGGTTGCAATAGGTACTGGGAGATGAAGCAGCTTGCACAGGATAGAGTAGCATGGAGAGCTGCATCAAACCAGTCTCAGGACTGAAGACAACAACAACAACACAAATTAACGGAGGGAAAAAACTAACTTAATCATTAGTATCATGCAATATTTTGTGTAATGTAATATCTTGTACAGACATCTTTCATTAACCTGACACGTTCTACATCATTACGAAGTGTCGTATCAATGATCTATGGAACAAGTATTAATCTAATCTAATCTAATTTAATCTGGTCGCCAAAGTTGTGAAAATCACACGGTGTACTATCTTGGTCGTTCGGAGGATTTTGCAATCTTTCCCGATCAATTCACTTAAGCGTAGACTTCGTCTGGTTGGCAGTATGGGGACGCACGTTACCGTGGAGCACGACAGCATTCCGACATCCAGAGAGCAAATCCCAAATCCAGCGATGAAAGCATGCCGCATCTCCCTCGCCGTAGGTATCCAAAACAGTGAACACAAGTACCGATAAAGTCATGACGACCTCCTTCTTCAACTTCAGGATCACTCTGATCGTCCAGTCACTCGAGTGTGGAACCCCAATCAGTGTGCATGGCTATGAAGACATTGTGCAGAAATTGCGACGCGCCATAAAGTCAAAACGCCCAGGAATGCTGTCGAACTGAATCATGTTGTTTGCACGATAACGTCCTTCCTTACACTGCCAATCACACGAAGGCTTCAGTGATTTGTTCGGGAAATTCTGCAACATCCCCCGTCGATCTTCCCTCCTACACCGTATGATTCTCACATCTATGAAGGAAGACATTCTTCGACGTCGGTTTCAGTCGGGAGAGGAAGTGCAATTGTGGATGCGGTTGTGGCTCTGTCAGCGGTCGATCGCGTTCTACGAAACAGGAGTTGATCCTCTCGTTCTCCCAGTGTGATAAATGCCGTAATGTGTGTGGCAGCCAGGCAGTAGTAGTCGACCGAGACAGACGCAGCAATTGGGCATTTACCGCTTTTGTGACAGCAGTTACCGCTTTTGTGGCATTTACGAGTTCCTAACCAGGAGCGAATTCTATTATATCATCTGTGTGCTTTCTTGAGTTTCTGTGTATAAATCTAATATCTAATAGCCACAGTTCTCGCGTTTTCGTTTGCGTCGGAAAGTAAACCGAGTTTGTGACATATTACAAGTTCCTAATCAAGGGTGAATTTTTTAGTTTCACCTGACTGTTTCGGTAGTTAGGTTTTTGAATATCTGCGTATTATTGGACACAGTTCCTGCGTTTTCGTCAGGGTCAACAATAGAGTTTCGCAGTATGTGCCTATAGTCCGTTTTCCTGCATAGTTTTCGACAGTCGTTAGTATGGGCGGGGACTGCCAGTGTTGTGTGCACATGCGGGCCGAGTTGGTGTCATTTCGCTCTCAGCTTCAGGCTGTGATGGCTTCGGTTACACAGCTTGAGTCTGCAGCGGATGGGCACCACTGTTGTGGGCCGGCTGTGGGGATCCAACGGACGTCCAGCGCGTCAGAGCCCTCCGATCGGTCCTCACCGGTGGCCAACCCAGTTACTGCTCCCACTGAGGCTGACCCCTCATCTGTGGTCGAGTGGGAGGTCGCCCCGGGGCGAAGCAGGTGGCGAAAGACTTCCCAGACGGCCGCACGTAAGGCATCCCCGGTTTGTCTGACAAACAGGTTCCAGGTGCTGTCTGTGGCTGACACTGTCGCTGAGCCAGGTGCTGTCGCCTGTCCTGTGTCAAAGAAAACCACTCGGCCTGAAAGATCTGGGCAATCACAGAGGCTGTGATTATTGGTAGTTGGGAGCTCCAACGTTAGGCACGTGATGGAGCCCCTTAGGGACTTGGCTGACAAGAACGGAAAGAAAACCAATGTGCAGTCCATGTGCATACCGGGTGAAGTCATTCCGCATGTGGAAAGTGTCCTTCCGGATGCCATGAAGAGCACAGGGTGCAGCAAACTGCAGTTGGTTGCTCACGTCGGTACCAATAATGTGTGTCACTTTGGATTAGATGAGATTCTCTCCGCTCGCGAACGGCTAACAGAAGTGGTAAAGGCTGCCAGTCTTGCTTGCAAGATCAAAGCAGAGCTGACCATTTGCAGCATAGTCGACAGGACTGATTGCGGACCTCTGGTACAGAGCCGAGTGGAGGGTCTGAATCAGAGGCTCAGACGGTTCTGCGACAGTGTATGTTGCAGATGCCTCGACATGCGCCAAAGGGTGGTTGGTTCTGCTGAACAAGTCAGGTGTCCACTATACGCAGGAGGCGGCTACACGGGTAACAGGGGCTGCGTGGCGTGGACTGGGCGGTTTTTTAGGTTAGAGGGTCTCGGGAAAACACAAGAAGGGCTTCAATCATAAAGGGTGCAAGCTGAACACAGGAAGATTGTAGACACAGGAACCATTGGTATAACGGTTGTAAATTGTCGTAGCTGTGTTGGGAAAGTACCAGAACTCCAAGCGCTAACAGAAAGCACTGATTCTCAAACCGTTATAAGCACTGAAAGCTGGCTAAAGGCGGAAATAAGCTCAGCCGAAATTTTTGCGAAGAACCTAACGGTGTTCCGAAAGGATAGGCTAAACACGGTCTGAAATGGCGTGTTTGTTGCTGTCAAAAGCTGTTTATCTTGTCGCGAAACTGAAGTAGATACTTCCTGTGATTTAGTATGGGCAGAAGTCATTGATGGCAACCGGAATAAGATAATTATTGGATCCTTTTACCGACCTCTCAATTCAGATGATACAGTGGCTGAAAAGTTCAATGAAAACTTGAGTTTGATTTCAAACACGTACCCGACTCATACGATTATAGTTGGTGGTGACTTTAATTTACCCTCGACATGTTGCAGAAAATACATGTTTAATTCTGGAAGTACCATAAAACATCATCCAAAATTATGCTAAAAGCATTCTCTCAAAATTATTTCGAACAGTTGGTTCATGAGCCCACGCGAATAGGAATCGGTTGTAAAAACGCACTTGACCTCTTAGCAATAAATTATCTTGAGTTACTACCGAGCATCAAAACCGATAGAGGGATTAGTGAACACAGGGTTCTCGTAGAGAGGCTGAATATCGTTAACTCCCAAATCCTCGAAAAAGAAGAGAAAAATATACCTATTCAAAAAAGCAGATAAAAATTCCCTTGACGCCTTCCTGAGAGACAATCTCCACTCATTCCAAATTAATAATGTAAGTATAGACCAGATGTGACTTGAATTCAGAGAAATAGTATCGGCAGTAATTGAGAGATTTATACCACATAAATTAACAAACGACGGAGCCGATCCTCCTTCGTACACAAAACTGATCAGAACACTGTTGAAGAAACAAACACGCCATATTTAAAGAGACGCAAAATCCCCAAGATTGGCGATTACAAAAAGCTCGAAATTTAGCGAGGATTTCAATGCGAGATACCTATAACAGCTTCCACAACGAAACTTTGTCTCGAAACCTAGCAGAAAATCCAACGACATTCTGGTCGTATGTGAAGTATGTTAGCGGTAAGAAACAATCAAAGCTTTCTCTGCACAATAGCAAGACAGTGCTGCCAAAGCAGAGTTACTAAACGCAGCCTTCCGAAATGCCTTTACAAAAGAAGACTAAGTAAATATTCCAGAATTCGAATGGAGAACAGTTGCCAACATGAGTAATGTAGAAGTAAATACCCGCGAAGTAGTGAGGCAACTTAAATCACTTAATAAAGTCTTCTGCTACAGACTGTATACCAGTTAGGTTCCTTTCGGACTATGTTGATGCATTAGCTCCATACTCAACAACAGCCGTTCATTCGACGAAAGATCCGTACCCAAAGACAAGAAAGTTGCACAGGTCACATCAATATTCAAGAAAGGTAGTAGGCGTAATCCACTAAATTACAGGCCCATATCGTTAACGTCGATATGCAGCAGGATTTATATTGCGTTCAAACATTAAGAATTACCTCGAAGAAAACGGTAAATTTATACACAGTTCAAAATGGTTGGTTCAAATGGCTCTGAGCACTATGGGACTTAACGTCTATGGTCATCAGTCCCCTAGAACTTAGAACTACTTAAACCTAACTAAGCTAAGGACATCACACACATCCATGCTCGAGACAGGATTCGAACCTGCGACCGCAGCGGTCACGCGGTTCCAGACTGTAGCGCCTAGAACCGAAAGGCCACTCCGGCCACACCCAGCCATCACGAGTCAGAGAAAATCCCTGACCCCGCCGGGAATCGAACCCGAGAACCCGGGCGTGGGAAGCGAGAACGCTACCGCACGACCACGAGATGCGGGCTATACACAGTTAACATGGGTTTAGAAAACATCGTTCTTGTTGAAACGCAACTAGCTCTTTATTCGCATGAAGTCTTGAGTGTTATTGACAAGGGATTTCTGATCGATTCCGTACTTCTGGATTTCCAGAAGGCTTTTTACACTGTACCACACAAACGGCTTATAGTGAAATTGCGTGCTATGGAATATCGTCTCAGTTACGTGACTGGATTAGTGACTTCCTGTCAGAGCGGTCACAGTTCGTAGTAATTGACGGAAAGTTATCAAGAAAAACAGAAGTGATTTCTGGCGTTCCCCGAGGTAGTGTTATGGGCCCTTTGCTGACTCTTATCTATATAAACGATTTGAGAGACAATCTGAGCAGCCGTCTTCGGTTGTTTGCAAATGACGCTGTCGTTTATCGACTAATAAAGTTATCAGAAGGTCAAAAGAAACTGCAATACGATTTAGAAAAGATATCTGAATGGCGCGAAAATTGACAGTTGACCCTTAATAACGAAAAGTGTGAGGTCATCCACATGAGTTCTAAAAGGAATTCGTTAAACTTCGGTGACACGATAGATCAGTCTTATCTAAAAGCCGTAAATTCAACTAAATACCTAGGTATTTCAATAACGAACAACTTAAATTGAAAGTAACACATAGAAAATGTTGTGGGGAAGGCTAACCAAAGACTGCGTTTTATTGGCAGGACGCTTAGAAAATGTAACAGATCTACTAGGGAGACTGCCTAACTACGCTTGTGCGCCCTCTTTTAGAATACTGCTGCGCAGTGTGGGATGCTTACCGGATAGGAGTGACGGAGTACATCGAAAAAGTTCAAAGAAGGGCAGCACGTTTTGTATTATCGCGAAATATGGGAGAGTCGGTTACAGAAATGATACAGGATTTGGGTTGGACATCATTAAAAGACAGGCTTTTTTCGTTGCGACGGAATCTTCTCACAAAATTCCTATCACCAACTTCCTCCTCCTAATGCGAAAATATTTTGTTGACGCCGACGTACATGGGAAGGACGATCACTACGATAAAATAAGGGAAATTAGAGCTCGTAAGGAAAGACATAGGTGTTCGTTCTTTCCGCGCGCTTTACGAGATTGGAATAACAGAGAATTGTGAAGGTGGTTCGATAACACTCTGCCAGGCACTTATATATGATTTGCAAAGCATCTACGTAGATGTAGATCTAGAGATGACTACTTTTTAGTGAAACAATTACATGGTCCTGTTGTAGCGAGTGTTCGGTTGTCATTTGACTGCCAGTTATACCACAGACAACAGAGACTTGGACGGTGTAGCGACAGATTCAACTGGGACACTGAGAGGCTTCTGTAGTGTTCAGCGATGACTCTTGTTTCTGTCTTTGGCGGTCGTATCTACACTAACGGGTCCGTAGTCGACCTGGTGGAAGGGAGCAGAAAGTAGCCATTCCTCGTCTCTTTCAATCGTGGTATGGGGAGCTGTTGAATACAAAGGCGGACTGCTTTATGATTGTCGAAGAGAGGCTGAATGCTCGTCAGTAGATTTCATGAATGATAAACTCTCTTGTCAGGTCATTCATCATAAGATTACCAAAATGGCATATTCCAGCAGTATAATTTATACTCATTTTACTAAAGTTTGAAGCTCTTCTTTTCGTTCTTCCGTGTTTGCATAAGGTTGATTTTCAAAACAACCCAGTAAAATTTATAATTTTCAATGCGATAGCATCTGCATCTGCGATGAATTTTTTGAAACTTTTCATGATGCTTTCAGCTACCATTCTCTTTATTTCATGTACGAAAGTAGAATTCGACCTTAGGCCATTTTCAAGTATCTAAAACGGAAACATTATGCACTGAATACGTTAGCGACACTTGTGATTTTGATGTAGCAACAAGTCATATCTGTAGGTATACTAGGTGTATTATAACTTATTTTCCGGATGCTTTTTAGCAGTGAATTATGTCATGTATGGCGTTGCTCCTATGACTCCACGTTATGCTCATAAAATAAATCCGAGATGTTTTACGCTATTTTAGGAGCACGTTGCTTTCGAGCTGTTGTTGCAAAGCTCTGATATTTAAGGCCCACATTTTAAAGCACTTAACACTAGGAAGATTATAATTATTTCACAGAAAGTTGTTACTTAACCTACATATGCTTTCATTCCGAGTTACATTTAATTATCGTTTATCATTGGTATAAATATGACTGTATGTCATTTCTTTAAAATAACTTGTTAATATTTGTACTTGTCTTGTGGGAGCACGTATTTTTTAATATAATGGTTACAGAACCACTAACAATCTACAACGGTTATTAAGACATATACCACGTATATCAGAACCGTTTTGGCAATCAGGAATCTACAAAATTAACTGTGAAGAATGCCCAAAATTTTATAAGGGACAAACAGGAAGAAAAGTTAGTGCACGATTTAAAGAACTCACGACACTAAGCAACAATAACCCATCCACATTTACTGCTCGTTTAAAAGACACCAATCACAAAATACCTAACATAGATCACTTCGAATGTTACACAAGTTATACAAAGGAAAAATCATGGATGTAATGGAAGTCATTGAAATTTACATCCATCTAAAACAATAGTCAGTGGGAGTTTTAAATGAGCAAAAAGTCCTGCGAAATGGGAAATTCCTAGACAAATTTCTACCAGTTCTACGACGAAGTATTACAGAACCATAGCATGCAAAATTATCGCTACACTCATTAGTAAATATGATTTAATGCGAAACATCACGCAACCATGAAGCAGTTTGTAGAGACTCTCGTAGTTTTCAGTACTGTTTCATTAGAGCACTGAGATAGGGTTTCGTATACAAGATCTTTGTACCAACTATTCAAAAATGACGTGCTCCAACACTAAAAGAACAAATATTAACAAGTTATTTTACATAAATTACATACAGTCATTTTTACACCAATGATGAACGATAATTAAGGTAATTCGGAACGATAGCATATGCAGGTTAAGTAACAAATTTCTGTGAAATAATTATAATCTTCCTACTGTTAAGTACGTTAAAACGTGGGCCTTAAATATAAGAGCTTTGCAACAATTGCTCGAAAGCAGCGTGCTCGTAAAATAGCGTAAAACATTTCGCATTTATTTTATGAGGATAACATGGCGTCATTGGAGCAACGTCGTACGTGACATAATTCACTGCTAAAAATCATCCCGAAAGTAAGTTACAATACATCCAGTATATCTACAGATATGACTTCTTTCTACATCAAAATCGCAAGTGTCATTAACGTATTCAATGTATAATGTGTCCGTTTTAGATACTTGAAAATGGGCTATGGCCGAATTTGTACAATCGTATATCAAATTGAGTGGCAGCTAAAGGTATCGTAAAAACTTTCTAAAAATGTATAAGTTACTTTAAAATTTTATTTTTCTGGGCGCTCAACAACCTTAGCGTGTTTGGAAAGTGAAAACATGGTCCAAGCAGGTTGCGTAATTTTTATTATCCGTGCAATTTGCCAGTTTCAACACGGAGGCATTTTCGAGCAATTGTAATACATTCAAAAGTGGTGGCATTTGTTTATACATCAATCGTCTACAACCCAAGTTACTGTCATATCTTAATCTACCAGGTTCATTTCACATTACAACATACATATGGGCAGGTATACATCGTATTTCTGTGCGTATGTGGCACAAAATAAACAGTAGCGTACATGATTTCGTCCATCAGCCGACACACACTGAATCCTGTCTGTGGATCGTCGATAACATTCAGTAAAACTAACGATGCCATATTCAGTGGCATATTATGTTTGTTATTGTCATAGTGCTGTCTCACAAAAGTAGAGGACCAAAACTCATACATCGTATCTCGTACCTCATATAATAAAAAAATTATAGTGTGACGTCCTGTTACAAAAGATTACGTCTGGCCTTTTATTGAGACATGGCAGTCAATCTATACAATAAAATAACACTGATGAAGTTACAAATACGTCATCTGATACATTATAACCAGTAATAGATTATGCATATACCAAGGAGCTTTTTTTAAAAAAATTTGTCTTTTATACGGTGTTATAATGAAAGCGGAAAAACATAGTTGGATAACACCAAGTCAGTACAGTCATTTCAATAACATACTACAGTACAGATGATGGAACGTACGGGTGAGGAGAAGGCACCTACTGTAGACTGCCTGTAAGGGCCATCTAAGTCAGTGCACAGCTTACTGCAGAATATAAGTAGTAGCTACAGTTTTTACGAAAATAGCACTATTTATAGGTCATACTTGTAAGTCTTATAACAACCCGCCAGGTTAGCCGAGCCCGCTAACGCGATGCTCCCTGTACTCGGGTAGGCGCGCCGGCCCCGGATCGAATCCGCTCAGTGGCTTAACGACGAGGGCCGGTGTGCCGGCCAGCCTGGATGTGGTTTTTAGGCGATTTTCCACATCCCCCTTGGTGAATACCGGGCTGGTCTCCACGTCCCGCCTCAGTTACACGGCTCGCAGACATCTGAACACTTTCGCACTATTCCATGGATTACACTAGTCGCAGACAGTTGGGGTACACTAATTCCTTCCCGGGGGTACGGGATGGCGGCAGGAAGGGTATCCGGCCACCCCTTCAACTAACAGTGCCACATCCTATTGACGATGCCGACCCTGCGTATCTGTGGGAGAAACAGCACAAGCGAAAGAAAGAACTTGTAAGTCTAATAGTACTATCTGATTCATAGCTCATACATCATGTCTCATATTAGATATACAAATGTAACATTTATTGTAATGTTAAAACTACTGAAAATATGGCGGACACATTCGTGGGGCATAATAGACAGAAAAAAAAGTTCAAATGTGTGTGAAATCTTATGGGACTTAACTGCTAAGGTCATCAGTCCCTAAGCTTACACACTACTTAACCTAAATTATCCTATGGACTAACACACACATCCGTGCCTGAGGGAGGACTCGAACCTCCGCCAGGACCAGCCGCACAGTCCATGACTGCAGCTAATCCAGACATAGTAAAAACAAATCTCTATCAGTAAGTTACTAATAGGAGGAACCGAATAATTTAACCTAATATAAAAATTCATGCACAATACACTATGTTGAAGTTCTAGTACATAGTACATATATATAATATCCAAGTTCCATATATCTCTTATACAGTGTTATGAAAAATCGCACAAATCTTTCTAGTGCATTTCGTGCATCAGAAAAAAGAAGTTAAAGTCCATACACCTCAGTTCGCTATCACAGACATCTTGGAGAATGTATGGATTCTTGATTTGCCTGTGCCGTCCCTGGTACGGCACCCTGTCGAAGGTATCTGGGATGTTATGGGAAGACATGTCGTTTCATGCCAGCCTTCAGTCAGAAATATTAATGTTCAGACACAGCATGCCTTTAAAGCTTCGCAAAGAATTTCTGACCATGACATTTTCTTCCACTCAGCAACAAATACAAGACTGTATGCGTGCTCGTGGAGTCAGCCTACATGCTGGTGTTCGTGATGGAAAGCAGTTCCGACAGAAACGAACGTCTAGTCATTTAATACCCGTTATAAGATGAACGCCTCCACATACGTTGATAAATATTTGGCTGATGTTTCATCTTGTAACCCTTCCCGTTTCTTTCAGTATATATAAATGTTTTTCACATACGACATAAGAACTGTGGCCGGCGTTCAGTATCTAGGGTCTGCACATAGAACGTAAACACAGTGACCCATATTGCGCGGAAACCAAAACCGCTTCATCAGAGAAAAGAACATTTCCGAGTAAACCTTTCCAGTACGGTAGACAGTAATAACCAGACCTAGTATTAGCATGGACCACTAACACCTGTATTGGTCATTCGACGCGCTACCATAAGGTTTCAGTGTGGAAGTGGACGTTATAGTTGAAACGTCCCCTTAGAAAAATTATACACGACTGTGCTTAAACTGACACACAATAGTTTTTAGCGCAACGCAATCTGACTTTCAAAAATCCCTACGAAAGAATGGCCCTGACTAACATTAACCTATATGTTTCACAAATCACTTACCTCACAAAAATCTTCGTTACTCGAACTACTGCAATACAGCGAGCGCCACTACTGCCAGCTAGCTAAAAGATTCAAACTACAGAAGTCACTAACTACTGATAGGCACAGTTAGCAAATGAAAGATTTTAATAGAGAACAAACAATGTATTTACCTTTAGTCATAATATATATATCAGTTCATGACACCAATTCTTACAAATTTCAAAACTCCGCCATCTCTATCCCCACGTCCACCACTGCTGGCGGCTCACCTCCAACTGCCCAACGCTACGCGCTGATAGCATCCAGCTGCCGCTGCCCGACACTACAATGGCAGACAACAATGCAAACCAGCCACAGACTGCACACGGCACAGCCAGTGATTTTTCATATAGAGCGCTACATGGCGTTACCAATAAGAAAACGTAAACAGCCTACTTACATAGCCCCCATGATCCCCACAAAAAATTTTACAAATTGTTTTGGGCACTGGCCAATAATGATTTGATAAAATTTTTCATAATTACAATAACAAAGATATCAAATACACACACTTATTGATACAATGTTGGTCAAAAGCTAAAATTTTCTCAGAGTCCATAAAGACAGTCTTGATCGTTCATCACAGTAAAATTGCAGTACTTTTCTCAAAGTCTGAGCAATAAAAAAAATTGCACTTGGAAGTAGTGGATTTCTAAGCAGTCTTGAAGAAGTAGTGTTGTCCTTCCAACGGAAAGACAGTGCTGACTCTTGAAATGCAGACAGGTAATGGGCCACAACAGAGCAAACCCACAGCAGAGTCAGTCGAAGTTTTGAAGAATATTGGTAGGTAGGTCATCACAGAGTAGACCCCTTGTAGTCCTGGCAGAGATTACGGTATTGGTGGGCCACCAGAGATGCAGACCCACTGTACCCCTTGTAGAAATAACGATATTGGTGGGTCATCAAAGGTGTAGACCCACTGTAGGCCTTGTAGAGATGGCCAGCAGCCATCTGTTTGACTGTGCAGGCGCACAATCACCATTGAAGAGTCTTGCGGATAATATAGCAAGTCCATAACCACCACTTGTGCACTCAGAAAAATTGTTTTTGAAATGTCCTTAGAACCAGCAATGCTGTTATCCAGTCCCTTACTGAATTATTAACACACGTGCAAACACTATCAGTCCCTACTTCTCACATATTGTCCATATACTATGACCAACAGAAACGTGTGCACTCAAATGTAATTTAAAAGTTACTTAATTTGATGAACTGGTGTCAATTACAATTTTATAACATAAGAATACAATAACAAAGCTACAAAATACATCATTAAAGAACATAACAATACAGATAACATTTGTAGTAATACAGGCTTCACAAAAGAATCGAAATAACAAATACACCAGTGTTACAAAAATTATGACATAAGTACATACATAAAGATCAGAATAACTTTTGAAACATCAACTTCACACATGAGCATTGGAACAAAACAGAATAAATAATGTGTAAACATCTTTACAAGGTAAATAACATGTTATTAATTCAAATTATATTTGAGGATAACAGTATTCCTCATCATAGTGAATGTAGCTTAGTATTAGAAAAATTCTGCAACATAAGGCTTATCAGATAAACATATAAAGACAGGAAGAACACAAATATACAAGAGTACACAAACACATAGCGGAAAAATAGAAAGGGAAAGGACAGCGTTTGTTTTTATTGTAAAATGTAAACTTTCACGGCCGGAACTGTCATGATTAATAAAATTCTTTTCCGGGCTATTATGCCATGGTCTGATGGATTTCGCATTGTAACCCAACGTTTCGTCCCCATTTGCGGGGAGAGACAGTATGAGACAGTGTGTGTTTCGGAAGTTAACAGAAGCCACGAACCCCCTTGAAGATGTCCTCCGCAGATGGGGACGAAACGTTGGGTTACAATGCGAAATCCATCAGACCACGGCATAATAGACCGGAAAAGAATTTTATTAATCATGAGGGTTTGTTTTACTGCAGTATCTTGCAAACAAAACTTTCTTTACTTCTTGGAGATTTCCATTCGTTCTTCATTATTTCCAAAAAGTCCTACGTATACCTGCTTTCTGTACTTTTCTCATATAACCTCTCAGTGCATTTCTTCAAATTCATCGCAACTCATTCTCTTATATAGGCTACCCCCTCTTAAGCTAACTTAAATCTACTGAGCTCAGATGCTTAACTAAGGGATGAGGCAATGCAGCAGCACAAAACAATTTACACAAACAGCAATGATAAAAAAATGGAAATTGGCAAAAAAGGCAGCAATATTACAACTAATATAAGGCAATGCGCAGCAAACAAGAAAAATAAATCCGTAATAAAACTGGCTTAACAGAGTAATACAAAGTGAAATTCAGTAGCACTATGCCTGGCACACAGCAGAAGCAAATGCAACAGCTTATAACTAAACATGGCAAAGCTCAAGCAGAAAAGATATTACAGTAAAGACAACAATGCAGAAAAGGGAGATGTCGATTCACATCTTAATGTCTATATAATTAAAGTGGTGCACCACAAAAACTAATGCTACAACAAATTACCAAGTACTTGAAAAGAAAATTGTATATATAGTTACTGTTATTAGTTGCTTCTTATTGCTCTTTCCATTCTAAGAGCTCCTTTTTCGAAGAAAGTGGGTCATGAAATAATTATTTAATAGATCTGTTGACAGAAAGTGTTCACATTAGCAAATGCATTTAATTTTATTTTATAAAACCAATGCTGCAACACAGCTGGAAACAGGATATAAAATGAAATAAGCAACTATGAAAGGCAAAGCATAAAAATATCATTCAATAGTCATGTGACATTTCATAAGTTAGTACAAATTCTCTCAACTCTCGTAGAAAGACGCTTGTCATTATCAGTTGTGCAGAAGTAAATAAGTATATTTTCCAAGTAATGAGCGTGTCGTTTTTGCGACGCTTTCTGCAAAGGAATGTCAATAGCGAGGATCATGGCCTCCCTTTTTTTTTCTTGTGCCTCTGAAAGGCACACACTAATGGCTTGTTTCCTGGTGGCTGTCGCCCAGCTGGGCGCCCACGACGCATTACATGCAGGTGGTCACTTAAGTTTCTTACCGAAATATTTACGACACCAGTTTCCGCTACAGTGGCAGTCTCATATAAAAAAATTCACAGGTCAAGAATTTGCGTTACTAATCTGTAGAAATAAAATCATTTAAAAATAATAGTGTTCAAAAATTTTCGACAGCATTGTAATACATTCACGCATTTACATACATTTCATAACTCTTAAAGTACGATTCTTGGTTTCCAACAACCTTTCTCACAAACCAGAGTCCCTAACCACTACTCATTATTCCTTACCGTATTCGTCGACGCTTCTTCAATATTTCATCATAACAGATACGTAGCATAATCAAATAACTCTTATACCATCAGCTTATTGATCATAAACATGCCGCAACAGCATAATACACATTGTCATCGTCATAATAACATCATACAAACTCAGCTAAATCTCAAAATCATCGTAGCTTCCTCCAATAATTTCAAAACCTAAAAAAAATTCTCTGGTCATGTCAAAAGTGTCATCTACCTCAAACGTACTTTAAAAATCATGATCCCATACCAAAGACATCATTCAAAGCTCTCATAATATCACAATGGTTCCGAAAAAATATGAACTGTTCACAAAGTACAGACAAAATACAATTTCATAAGTGTGAAGTTATCCAATGGTGCAATTACGTAAACATCTGTCACTGATGTAGTAAAATAAATGTTTGTCTCTCTCAGTTAAATGATCAGATACCTGTGTAATTCTGTGTTAGAGAAATATGGTACCTATGTGTAAAGTTGTATAAGCAAATACCATATTAGCTAGGGCTCCTTGTGCTTGCCAAACACATGGTACACAAAGTAAGCGTGTACCCCCCTGAGGATTAATGTAATTATATCCTCAGGTGTTACAGATTACAGCAATGGAATGCAATGTATCACGGAAAACCTTTGTATCATTGTACTTCAAATATCTTTAAAAATAAATGTTTTAAGTACAAAATTAATCACTCAAATACGTGTACTGTAGCGATAAACTGTGCGTCTTGTTGTAAGATAATTATGTGGAAGTGTCGTAGTTATCGTCCTCTGTAAGCAAAGTTCTACTGAAGTCAATGTACTTATCTCGTAATAAACGAAGTGAATTGCTTTGCGTATAAATATCTTAGTTATTACGCTTATTGCCGTGATGAAGAAAGTACTGTGCTGTAATGTATTGCTATGCTATGTAAAAGGCTGTCTAATTGTAGCTATACCACCAAAGTTACCACTAAAACATGTTTTACTTTCCAGAATAATTCAGAAAAACTGTGCAGATATAAAACAGATACACAGCAAAAGCCCAATGCAAATTGTGTCACACATTAGTATCGTCGTGATATAATCGTGTAGCTATCAAAGAAACCAAACGCTAAGTCATCTTTAATCTCACAGAAAGTACTTCAAATAAAGAATGTCTTTTCAACTGAACCAAAATGTTGCATTAAAACCTCATTAACAGTATATGTTCTAAGTATGTAAGCCTTATAGTCGTTACGTAATCATGCAACTAACAATCAAGAATGTACAAATAACAACACCGTGTCGTCTGTTCACTATAACAATGCATTCGTAATTTCTGTTTAAAAATGTTCCCTAGGTTCTAGACTGTATAGTTAACTTCAAAACATTGTTGCATGTTAACAGTTTCTCAGTGTGACAAAGCATGTTTTATGGCAAAGACAAAGTTAAAAAGCAGATTATATTTCAATAAACGGTTTTACATGTGAAATGAGGTGTAAACCTTTACTCTTCATAGTACTCAGAGTTTCAACTTGAACGCAATTATCATGCGGTAAACGTCGGCAAAGAATACTGGAGTTTTTCTCAAGGTTAGCTCCTATGTTATTTTTCTCTGAGCCAGCGGGCTCACGCGGCTGCCTGCGGTGCGAGTCACTGTCTGTCTCTTTGTTGGCGCGCGCCGTTATTGGCATTAGGAGACCTAACTTCTACAAATTCACCTTGCCGAGAGGGCCAAGCTCTGTTTGAATTTCGCCAGTTCTGGTGCAATTCAGGTCTGTCATTACGATGATATCGTCTGTCGTCATGTCGGTAGATTCCATAGTTTCTTTTTTGTCGGTCACGTGGTGGAGAACTTCTCCCTGAATCGTAACTGTGCGCTGGATCGTTGCGTCTTAAGTTATTCTGTCTCCCTTGATAATAATAATTTTGGTTCCCATATAGTCTGTTTCTCTGATTGTCTCTGTGATAGTCATTACCGCGGAAATGCGATCTTTCTCTGTAACTATTATTTTGCCAACGGTTGTCATGCGGGTGGTGTCCGTTTTGGTCACGATTTGTGTTGTGAGAATAGCCTTGTCGTGTCCAGTTATTATTTCTTTCATCGCGAAATTGTGACGGATGTGACCTGTAATTGTTGTGGTCCTGTTTTCGCGTTCCGCGATTGTCAGTGTCACTTTCTAATTCTTGTAAGAGTCCCTGAAAAGCTTCAATGCCGTCTTTGGAACGACCTGCCAAAATAATATGTCGTAAATGTTCAGGCAATTTGATTAAGCAAATGCGGATGAGTTCTGACGGGCTGTATGGGTTTGAAAGATACTGATTCTTATGTAGCATGTCTTCAAAATATTTCACAAGACTGGAAAATTCTGATTGTTCGAAATGTTTCATCACAATGATGCTATGTTTTACTCTGTCTTGTGTAGCTTGAGACCAATATGCTGAGAGGAAGGCATGATAAAATTCTCCCTCACTGTGACAATCGTGAATGACCGATCGCATTCTTACAGCTGGTTCATTCTCTAAGTAGCCACACATAAATTCTAATCTGTGCTCTAATGACTAGTTGGTGGGGAAACAATGAGAGAATTGATGAAGCCACGCTTGTGGATGAATGTCGTTGCCAGAATTCTTAAATGTTTTGAATTTACGTGTTGTAATGAACAGCTTATAGTCAAAATCATCGTGTCGGCGGGTCGCATGTCGGTCATTGTTACGTCGTTTCGGCGGTTCCATCTCAAAATTCGGTGTACTTTGCCAATTTCTTTCATAATCTCCAAAGTGCCCTGTGTTATTATTTTGTGGCAGTTCCGTATTTTTATGTCCCTCTTCCCGTATTGGTGTGCGAGAGTCGTCTGAAATACGTAATTCTTGTATTACCTGTGTCAGCTGATCTTGTACTTCCCGGATTTCTCTTTGGTGTTGCGTATTAATTTGATTTTGATTTTGTTTGAATTTCCTAATTTGTTCGAACTCTTCTGTGTCATCAAAGACTACCGGTTTTGTGTCATTCAGATTATCATCTACCTTCGTAGATAAATTATTTAGCTGATCCGAAAGTTCAACTACTTTCTCTGATAATGAACTAATGTCCTCCATGTGTCTTTCTGAACCAATTTTCAGAGTATCTACTGTGTCCTTTAAGTTTTCTTGAGTTTTTGCAAGTTGCGTAACCGAATCGGTAGATGCAACTGAGTCAATTTTAGCTTGCAAGGTCTTATGATTTTCATGAACAATTGTTTGCAGTTCTTTTATGGCTGCTTCGTGATTCTCTAATGCATAGGTTGGAAATGCTCACAAATTTGTGCTTTTACGTCATTACAGACTTTTTGACATTTCGATTCGATTTTATGTAATTCAGTAGTTAAATCTTCACGGGTTTGTTCAAGCGTATGTTCCACTGAGTCTAACTTTTGAAGCTTTTGCTCCATTGCGTCTAACTTTTGCTGTGTTTGTCTCTGATTTTGTTCCATTGTGTCTAACTTTTGCTGTGTTTGTCTCTGATTTTGTTCCATTGTGTCTAACTTTTGAAGATGTTGTTCCATTGGGTCTAACTTTTAAAGCTTTTGTCCCATTTGTTTCTGATTTTGTTCCAGTTGTTGCATTAATTGCAATAATAATGTATTAGTGTCTGGAATCTGTTTTTCTATGCTTTTTGGCAGTGCATTTTCACCGGCAACATTTATATTTTGACAGGCAGAAAATGTGTCTTGACTCATTTGAGAAAACAGAGAGGACCCATAACCTAAGTCTACCGTATTTGCAATATTGTGTTCTGTCATTTCGGATTCCTGAGGCGAGCTGTTGCCGACTGATCGATCGATAATTGTTCCCTGTTCACTACTTGCTTCATTGTCTACACCATTATTTGCCGTCCGCTCCATTTCCCTATGCACAATTACCAAATTACTACTTCGAATGTCTGTTGATTCACTACACAGTGGTGCTGATAAGCGACGCTCGTCGTCACTATTATTTCTCAGTTTACTTTGGAGCCTAGTGTTACGTTTTTCACACGCCATTATTGTCACAATATTTCACACGATAACACATAAAAGCACAATTTGAAAAGCAATAATAATAAAACACATTAACATAGCACTAAAAATAATATCTAGTTAATTGCAAGCGCAGCTGCGAAATACTTGGTGCAAATCTACATGCATGCCACAACTGTTTTACTATACAACAATGAAAGACTGCAACTACAAAGGAGATTCTCTCTACAATTACGCTCTAGCAATAAACAAAGGCTACACTAACTACTCAAACTACAAGAAAAAATCAGAAGATTCCAATGAGGTATCCTTGGCTAAGGGTCGACATATTAAACGTCCCCTTAGAAAAATTATACAAGACTGTGCTTAAACTGACACACAATAGTTTTTAGCGCAACGCAATCTGACTTTCAAAAATCCCTACGAAAGAATGGCCCTGACTAACATTAACCTATATGTTTCACAAATCACTTACCTCACAAAAATCTTCGTTACTCGAACTACTGCAATACAGCGAGCGCCACTACTGCCAGCTATCTAAAAGATTCAAACTACGGAAGTCACTAACTACTGATAGGCACAGTTAGCAAATGAAAGATTTTAATAGAGAACAAACAATGTATTTACCTTTAGTCATAATATATATATATCAGTTCATGACACCAATTCTTACAAATTTCAAAACTCCGCCATCTCTCTCCCCACGTCCACCACTGCTGGCGGCTCACCTCCAACTGCCCAACGCTAAGCACTGATAGCATCCAGCTGCCGCTGCCCGACACTACAATGGCAGACAACAATGCAAACCAGCCACAGACTGCACACGGCACAGCCAGTGATTTTTCATATAGAGCGCTACGTGGCGTTACCAATAAGAAAACGTAAACAGCCTACTTACATAGTGCATGATATATGAAAATTATGCCCACACAAAAATGTGTAAAATTTGTGCTGAATATTCCTGATCACCAAGTGAGGGCCTACCTGGGGCCTGAGGCCTCTGGTCCACGGGGAAAGCCCGCATGCCCGCAGTGAGGTGCTGTGTCCCGCTATGCAAAAAATCAGCAGAGTAAACAACCTGTCTCTAACCCCATCTTGACTGGTTCACCAATTGGTGCAACCAGTGGTTGCTCAAGGTCAATCCCTCCAAAACCCAGGTGATCATTGTAGGCAAAACCACCCCTTCCTTCCGCTCCTTGATTTCTATCTCACCATCTATGGCCGTCCTATCACCCTCACCTCCACCCTTATGTACCTTGGCGTCACCCTCGACCGTCGCCTCTCCTGGACCCCCCCATCTCCGGACAATCCAAGCCAAGGCACAATCCCGACTCTGTCTCCTCAAGCTCCTTTCTGGCCATATGTGGGGTCTGGACCCCTCCACCATCCTCCACACCTCTCCGCCCCCGCTACCTTTTACAAATCCCTTCAGATTCTTGAACTCCATGCTCTCCGCCTCGCCTATCACATCCGTCTCCCCTCCCCCACGCAGATTCTGTACGACCTCATTCCGTTCCCCCACCTCCTCCTTTTCGTTGAACGGATACGGATCCTGTACACCTCCCGAAAACTCGATCCTCCTCACCCATTTGTCTCCCCATCCTCTCCCAGCCCCGCCTGCTGCCGCGCCTGTATTCCCACGTCTCCATCTGTCCACCCTCCTTACCCTCTCCCTAGGTAGTTTCCGCCAGCTCCCCCTCCCTGATGATGCCCTCCTCCCCACCATCTACCCCTACTACCAACTTTGATTACTACCAACTTTGATCCTCCCTCCCTCTTCCTGTGTTTGCTCCTTTGGGCACCCTTCCTCCCTTCTCTCCTCCTTCCCTCCCTCCTCCATTTCTCCCCACTCCTCCCCCATTCTTCCCCTCCCTTGTCTCTCTACTCCTCCTCCCATCTTCTCAGCCGTTGGCATCTTTGTTCTCCCCTCTCTACCCCTTCCCATCACCCTTCTTCCCCTCTTGACAGGTCCCTGGACTCGCACACGCTACATGGATATTCGCGCGACAGAGATCATCGCCATTAGTGTCTCGTGTGTGCCGTCGTGTTTAGTGTTCAGTGTTCACCATCACACTCCATCGTTCACCAGTGCCATCGACATCTTCAGTGTCTGTGCGTCGTGTGAACAGTTTGTAGTGTGGATTGTCATCGAGTGTGAACGGCTTCATGTTGTTTATGTTCATGTGTCTACTGTTTTTTCCCCGCCGTTTCGTTCCAACTCATGTATCTTCTCTGTATACCAATGTAACATCTTGGGCTGAAGAGCGGCGTATTGTGCTGCTGCCAGCCTACCTGTTTTTATATGGGTATTAAAATCACAATAAAGAAAAATAAAAATAAAAACAACCTGCTGCCGGAAGAAGAGCGTCGCCAGTGGCCGACACACCGCTCTATCACGTGCCCTGTGTGTTGTTTTTAATATTTATGTTGTTGTGTTCTGTCAACGTTAAGTGCTGTGCTTTAATTGTGTGTACATGTGCAATTCATTAACCTGTATTATTTGTAGCCACATATGCGTATAGTTACACATCAAATGACGCCACACACACTAAAGTGACTGCTACGGTCGCAGGTTCGAATCCTGCTTCGGGCATGGATGTGTGTGATGTCCTTAGGATAGTCAGGTTTAAGTATTTCTAATTTCCAGGGGACTGATGACCTCGGAAGTTAAGTCCCATAGTGGTCAGAGTCATTTGAACTAAAGTGTCAACACAACTTCTCACAGGCAAATTACACTGTTATTTTTATGGAAATATTATTTGAGGGTTTAACGCCCGCAAAATCACACAGGTAAAGAGCAGTGTTAAGCGCTGTACTAGCTCGTATGCTAAAAAAATATTTCAGGTTCTTTTTACGCAGTCTCATAGAAATTAATACTGCTTTAATGTCACGGGTTCGTGTAGAGAAATACTGTTTTGTGGCGTATTTATCACTGATTAGTTTTGAGTAAGTTATACCCGCCAGGGTAGCCGAGAGCACTAATGCAATGCTTCCTGGACTCGGGTAAGCGCGCTGGCCCCGGATCGAATCCGCCCGGCGGATTAACGACGAGGGCCGTTCTGCCAGCCAGCCAGCCTGGATGTGGTTTTTTTTCCACATGCCAGTAGGTGAATACTGGGCTGGTCTCCACGTTCCGCCTCAGACGACTCACAGACATTTGACCACGTTTGCACTATTTCATGGCTTACACTAGGCACAGACAGCTGGAGTACACTACTTACATCGCAGGGTGTTCAGGGCGGCGGTAGGAAGGGCATCCAGCTACCCTCTGCAACTAACATTGTCAAATCCGTAACACCACGGCCGACCCGCGTTGGCACGGGACAAGGCCCAAAGAAAGTTTTGATTAAGTTATCTTCTGTGAATTTATGTAGCTGAGATAAAATATAGCCGTTATCTGGCACCCATGATAATTTAATGTAAACTGCTATGAATCTTCGCAAATAAATGAAAATGACACTAAAGTTAAATAATACACTCCTGGAAATGGAAAAAAGAACACATTGACACCGGTGTGTCAGACCCACCATACTTGCTCTGGACACTGCGAGAGGGCTGTACAAGCAATGATCACACGCACGGCACAGCGGACACACCAGGAACCGCGGTGTTGGCCATCGAATGGCGCTAGCTGCGCAGCATTTGCGCACCGCCGCCGTCAGTGTCAGCCAGTTTGCCGTGGCATACGGAGCTCCATCGCAGTCTTTAACACTGGTAGCATGCCGCGACAGCGTGGACGTGAACCGTATGTGCAGTTGACGGACTTTGAGCGAGGGCGTATAGTGGGCATGCGGGAGGCCGGGTGGACGTACCGCCGAATTGCTCAACACGTGGGGCGTGACGTCTCCACAGTACATCGATGTTGTCGCCAGTGGTCGGCGGAAGATGCACGTGCCCTTCGACCTGGGACCGGACCGCAGCGACGCACGGATGCACGCCAAGACCGTAGGATCCTACGCAGTGCCGTAGGGGACCGCACCGCCACTTCCCAGCAAATTAGGGACACTGTTGCTCCTGGGGTATCGGCGAGGACCATTCGCAACCGTCTCCATGAAGCTGGGCTACGGTCCCACACACCGTTAGGCCGTCTTCCGCTCACGCCCCAACATCGTGCAGCCCGCCTCCAGTGGTGTCGCGACAGGCGTGAATGGAGGGACGAATGGAGACGTGTCGTCTTCAGCGATGAGAGTCGCTTCTGCCTTGGTGCCAATGATGGTCGTATGCGTGTTTGGCGCCGTGCAGGTGAGCGCCACAATCAGGACTGCATACGACCGAGGCACACAGGGCCAACACCCGGCATCATGGTGTGGGGAGCGATCTCCTACACTGGCCGTACACCTCTGGTGATGGTCGAGGGGACACTGAATAGTGCATGGTACATCCAAACCGTCATCGAATCCATCGTTCTACCATTCCTAGACCGGCAAGGGAACTTGCTGTTCCAACAGGACAATGCACGTCCGCATGTATCCCGTGCAACCCAACGTGCTCTAGAAGGTGTAAGTCAACTACCCCGGCCAGCAAGATCTCCGAATCTGTCCCCCATTGAGCATGTTTGGGACTGGATGAAACGTCGTCTCACGCGGTCTGCACGTCCAGCACGAACGCTGGTCCAACTGAGGCGCCAGGTGGAAATGGAATGGCAAGCCGTTCCACAGGACTACATCCAGCATATCTACGATTGTCTCCATGGGAGAATAGCAGCCTGCATTGCTGCGAAAGGTGGATATACACTGTACTAGTGCCGACATTGTGCATGCTCTGTTGCCTGTGTCTATGTGCCTGTGGTTCTGTCAGTGTAATCATGTGATGTATCTGACCCCAGGAATGTGTCAATAACGTTTCCCCTTCCTGGGACAATGAATTCACGGTGTTCTTATTTCAATTTTGCAGGAGTGTATAATTAAAATGCAAACTTCGTAAGTTATTTCCGCGGCTCTGTACCGTTTAATATTAGCGATATTCAAATAAAATGTTGCGGCCGTGCAAATGGTTGGTTGGTTGGTTTTGTGGAAGGACACCAGACAACGAGGTCATCGGTCTCATCGGATTAGGGAAGGACGGGAAAGGAAGTCGGCCGTGCCCTTTGAAAGGAACCAACCCGGCATTTTCCTGGAGCGATTTAGGGAAATAACGGAAAACCTAAATCAGGATGGCCGGACGCGGGATTGAACCGTCGTCTTCCCGAATGCGAGTCCAGTGCCTAACCATTGCGCCACCTCGCTCGCTCCGTGCAAATGGAATTACGTTCGAGAGGAAAATAAAATAACTTATTTTCACTTCTTATCGTTAAAATTTTGTCGTTGCATTTCTTGTTCGGGCATCTCAGGTCCACTTCTTCATCTAAGATTCCTCATGTCTTCTACCTGCCCCCAGACCAGATGGCGGCTTTGGACACAGGGATTAGTGCATATTTCCTTGGTCTTCTATGGGCGAAATTCCACAGGATGCAAATTTTTCTGGGTACAGCTTACAGAGCAGCGTTTTGTCCTTTATTGGGTTTTGTGTGATTTACCGAAGCCGCCAAACAGTTAATTATTATGATTATATGAGCGTGTGCTTAATGGATGAAAGGCTATCTGTTTTCCTGCTGTGGTTTCGCGGGTATTTCAACCGAGTTCGGCTATTCTGAGACTGAATAGTGGAATGATTCAAGGTTTGTCTGTTATTAAAGACCATAAAGGTTGCGATGTATAAACTGATATGTATTTTCTACGAACACACAGATTCTGAGGCAGTTGCTACCTTCGCCTTACAAGTTTAATTGCGGTTATATCTCTAATTGGTTGCTGATTTTAGGTAGTTCGTCAGAGGTGATGATGATGCTTCACATTCACAACAATCCTCACTGCAATCCATAGTTGTTGTTGGCCGACGCGATTGACGCGAAACACGTAATCCGGTACTTTTTACTTTAGGTTCCATATCACTCGCAAATCGGTATCGATGAGGGTCCACCTTACGACGATCAGGGGGACGCGCTCACTCGTCATACTCCGGTGAATTTGCTGTTTATGACTCACTCGACCACCATTCTTGCCCGTCTCTCCAGTACCACCTCTCACTCGACACTCGTCTCACTGCTTCCTGCAGCGCTCGACAATCGACTCCTGTCTGCTATCGACCTGGGTGTCGGATACTAGCATCTATGTTCGTGGGATCACGGATCCCTTACAAGATCAAAGGTAGTAGAAAGGGTGGGTGGAGGGTAATTACGTCCAGGAAGCAAGTCAAGCTCCGTGTCGTTCTAGCATATGGAGAGTGACGAAACTACAACATGGAAATATGCAGATGGCGTATTTATTGATGATAGTTGTATTATTTATACCCCTTACGAGATCAAAGGTAGTAGAAAGAGTGGGTGGACGGTAATTACGTCCAGGAAGCAAGTCAAGCTGCGTGTCGTTCTAGCATATGGAGAGTGACGAAACTACAACATGGAAAGATGCAGATGGCGTATTTATTAATGATAGTTGTATTATTTATACCCCAGAATGGGTTTATAGATGCTGAATTGTTCCAGTCCAGTTGTCGTTTTCCATCTGCCTCGGCGAATGCGGGCTGGTTCGCCTTATTCCGCTCCAGTTACACTATGTCGGCGATTACTACGCATATACTGTCTCCACGTACGCGTACACAATTACTCTACCACGCAAACATCGGGGTTACACTCGTCTGGAATGAGACGTTCCCGGGAGGGGGGGGGGGGGGGGGGGGTTCACTGGGGTCCGAACCGCACGATAACCCTAGATTCGGTGTGGGGCGGCGGTGGGATGAGGTGACTGCTGTTGCCTATTGTGGGGTTGTGTACCACTGAGGGCTACGGCGGGGACGAAGCCTCTCCGTCGTTTCTAGGTCCCCAGTTCAATACATACATACATTCAATCACAAATCATACAGTTAATGTTGCAGTTGACTTACGGTGCTTACCGAATTACGTTACTGTTGGATAGCAAACACTGGCGGTAATGGCAATCCACGCGAAGATTTCTAACTTATGCCGACTTGTTGTGATCAGAAATACGGTGAAAACTGTTCTCATCACAACTGTCCAGAAATAACACAGAATTTACTTGTATTTCCATAATTTTATTTAATTGTACATCTCTAACTCTCTGTCTTCGCAGTTGCAGCTGAAGTAGCCGGAAGACGAGAGACCAGCGCATCTGAAGGACTGGCGGTTACAAGAAAGACTCTGGGGGTTCAAGTGCAGCACGGGGAGCAATGTTCAGAACGGGATGTACCAATGATCGAATAACATCGCGCGGCGAGAGCTTCAAACTGAAAATATTCTATTTATCACAACGTTACAGTAACAGTGTTTTAGGTTTGTAAGACTATTTCAGGGCAAGCTGTACAGAAGTAATCGAGTTATTTACCACTGAAAAATAAAAAACTAAACTCCGCCCGAGCACACTATGAATGCCCCACAGTACCGACCCGCCTCAGCCCTGAGGCGTTACTGGATGCGCTGGTGGTCTGCCTGTCGTATGTCAGTTTACGAGGCAGGAGCCGCTACTTCTCAGTCGAGCAGCTCCTCAGGCTGCCTCACAAGGGCTGAGTGCACCCCACTTGCCAACAGCGCTCGGCAGACTGGATGGTCACCCATCCAAGTGCTAGCCCAGCCCGAGAGCGCTTAACTTCGATGATCTGACGGGAACCAGTGCTGCCACTGCGGCAAGGCCGTTAACTATTTAGCACTGAAGTCAGCCAACCAGGTCGTTGCGCGCGCAAGCTGAAGCACTCGCACGAGCTAACAGGAGGTATGCGCAGACATCTGTGGACCTGTTAGTTACCACACGTTCAAATGCTCCTTAACAGTTTAATGATTCTTTTTCGGAAGTGCTTTCCGCTAGATGAGCATACGTTACTGTTGTGTTCCTTCCGCATAGTCAGCACGTACACAACTTTCCAACTAGAGCACGCCCGGCTAAGCACAACAGCGCAGGCGCAGCGCTCGTCCGTCTTCGCACTACGAGATGGCGCTGCCTTAGAGACGGACAAAATTCTGCTTCCACCGATCCGTGTATTAATATGTAACGCAGCCAATAAGATTGCTGCTAATGTAGAACCTTTACTCCTCGCGGATCACACTCACGCAGTGATACCTGAACGCGTGAGGTATTATAACGAGTGTACAGATCTCCGATTAGTCAGTCTGATTTGTCTGCACCAGTCTGTACCAGTCTGCATTTGTCTGTACCAGTCTATAGTCAAGTTTCAGTCTGCACCTAAGAAGATTATCATATTCCTGTACTTAGCCATGAAGATAAATGTATAGACACTTTGTCAAGTATCAGAGATATCTGAGAATAAGATTAACGTACCAAGACCAAAGGAACTTCAGATTGTCAATTGTAAGTATCATCCAGAATCTAGTTACGTAATGTTTATGCTGGTAATCATTTTAATAAATGTGTGTGAAAATTAATCAAGTTCTGTTTAAAGTTGGTCACCGTCAATCTGCTGCTCTAAGCGTGCAAGTGGCATTTCTATCGTCTGACGTAACGGCAGAAGATAAACACGCCAGAATAAGACCACGAGACATATTGCTGACACTCGGCCGTTAGAGTGAAAAGTCAAATAATCTGGTAGTGTGTGTACCGAAGGTCTTACAGTACGCACACCACAGTTACCTTTGTTCGGTATGAGGAAACCAAACGAAGAACAACTGTGGCGACACTGTCTCTAGCAGGCGCCACGACCTGATAGCGTACCTTCAATGCTAATTAATTGGGAAGTGGCGTAACGTATCCAATTTTTTTCTTGAGGATTGTTTCTCAATACGACCTCGCAAGCAACATCCCACGAGCTCTTCAGACTGTTTCTGACCATCCTGTGTGTAGTAAGTAGCGTTCCCAGGTCAGCCAAAGGTTCGCCCCAGATACCGGAGTGTTTACTGGAGCTACAATCTGGCGCGAGGCGGGCGTCGCCTTGACCGGGAGGTCGCCCGCGGTGGTCCACCTGCAGCGACACGCCGCAGGCCAGCTGCCGCTGCCGGCCACAGCTGCCGAGACAATGGCGTGCAGCCGCAGCTGCGGCCGAATTAATAAACGACAGTCACGGCCGCCACGCCGGAAAAGCGAAAAACAAACCGGCGCGGCCCGCCTGCGCCCAAATTGAAATGCCGTGTTCCGCAGGACGCGCAACAGCTGGCGGAGCGCGCCGCTGTCACTGCGGCCGCGCCACCGTGCGTTTGCCGCGTCACCGCCGCCTGCTCCCGCAGCACTCCAGTGGCCCACGCACCAGGGTACAAAAGTCAGGAACAGCGGGTCACATGTTCCAGACACAAACGACTGCATTTACAAACAGGGTTGGAATACAGGGTGCGTAAAAAAAAAAATGTATCCACACTTTGAAGCGTCATAGAAAATTTATTTCCCGTTCTACAACGTTAAATCTCTGGAAATGGAAAGCTTAAAGTCCAATTGGAAAAATAAATGTGCTTTACAACCCTGCCCCCTTCTTGCAGCGGTGTACCGTAGGTCTCTAGAAGAGCGTAGCGTTCCAAAGGATTGGAAAGGGCACAGATTATCCCCGTTTCCAAGAAGAGACGTCGAACAGATGTACAGAATTATAGACCTATATCTCTAACGTCTATCAGCTGTAGAATTTTAGAACACGTATTATGCCGAGTATAATGACTTTTCTGGAGACTGGAAATCTACTCTGTAGGAATCAGCAAGGGTTTCGAAAAAGACGATCGTGTGAAACCCAGCTCGCGCTATTAGTCCACGAGACTCAGAGGGCCATAGACACGGTTTCCCAGGTAGATGCTGTGTTTCTTGACTTCCGCAAGGCGTTCGATACAGTTCCCCACAGTCGTTTAATGAACTGAGTAAGAGCGTATGGACTATCAGACCAATTGTGTGATTGGATTGAAGAGATCCTAGATAACAGAACGCAGCTTGTCATTCTCAATGGAGAGAAGTCTTCCGAAGTGAGGGTGATTTCAGGTGTGCCGCAGGGGAGTGTCGTAGGATCGTTGCTATACGCATTATAGATAAATGACCTGGTGGATGACATCGGGGGTTCACAGAGGCTTTTTGCGGATGATGCTGTGGCATATCGAGAGGTTGTAACAATGTAAAATTGTACTGAAATGCAGGGGGATCTGCAGCGAATTGACGCATTGTGCAGGGAATGGCAATTGAATCTCAATGTAGACAAGTGTAATGTGCTGCGAATGCATAGAAAGAAAGATCCCTTATCATTTAGCTACAATATAGCAGGTCAGCAACTGGAAGCAGTTAATGCCATAAATTATATGGGAGTCCGCATTAGGAGTGATTTAAAATGGAATGATCATATAAACTTGATCGTCGGTAAAGCACATGTCAGACTGCGATTCATTGGAAGAATCCTAAGGAAATGCAATCCGAAAACAAAGGAAGTAGGTTACAGTACACATGTTCGCCCACTGCTTGAATACTGCTCAGCAGTGTAGGATCCGTACCAGATAGGGTTGATAGAAGAGATAAAGAAGATCCAACGGAGAGCAGCATGCTTCGTTACAGGATCATTTAGCAATCGCGAAAGCGTTATGGAGATGATAGATAAACTCCAGTCTCTGGAGAAGAGACGCTCAGTAGCTCGCTACGGGCTTTTGTGGAAGTTTCGAGAACAGATCCTCACCGAGGAGTCAAGCAGTATATTGCTGCCTCCTAAGTATATCTCGCGAAGAGACCATGAGGATAAAATCAGAGAGATTAGAGCCCACACAGAAGCATACCGACATTCCTTCTTTCCACGAACAATACGAGACTGGAATAGAAGGGAGAACCGATAGAGGTACTCAAGGTCCCCTCCGCCTCACACCGTCAGGTGGCTTGCGGAGTATGGATGTAGATGTGGATGTAGATGACATTTCTGCGCACACCGCTTGAATCTCATTACAAAAGTGTGTCCATCTTACGTGGTTTACGTTTGTACACCTCATCTTTTACTGTGCCCCATAAGAAGAAATCTAGCAGCGTGAGGTCTGGAGAGCTTTCAGGAAACTCGATTGGTCCCCTGCGTCCTATCCACTGGCCTGGCACATTGTGATCCAGGTAGACTCGTACGTCCCTATGATAGTGCGGCGGGGCGCCCTGTTGTTGGAAATAAAACTCATCATTACCGTATAATGTACAAATGGCAGGGAATATGGAGTCGTCAGGCATTATTAGGTATGTGTCTCCAGTAACAGTACGTTCAAAGCGAAAAGGCCCAATGAATCCCCTTGCAGACAAACCACACCACACATTTACACCAGGCAAATTCACAGCCTTTTCAACTGTAATGTGAGGATTATCTTGAGCCCAGTACACACGATTGTGCCTATTGACAGTTCCATTGAGTTTGAATTGGGCTTCATCCGACCAAATTATGCTACCCGTAAATCCCGGTTCACGTCTCACCATCTCCTGAACCCATTCACAAAATTCTAACCTTTGATCTGGATCGTCGTCATTTAGCTGATGCACCAGCCTTGGAATGTACACACGAAACTTGCCTTTCTTCAGAATGTGTAGCACACTACTAGCACTTACATTACTCTCACGTGCCGCTTGCCTTGAAGATTTTTGAGGCGAACGCTGAAACAGTTCGAACGCCGCAGTTGTGGAATCGTCACTTGTAGCTGTACGAGGTCGCCCTGATCGACCTTTATGCACATCACACACTGTTCCATGAATTTCGAATTTGTCTCGTAGACGTGTAATTGTTAACTTTGAGGCTGGTTCTGTACCATACTCACTCCTCCACTGTCTTCGAACCGGAGCTACATTCTCAAATTTCCAGTTCCACTTAATTATCTGCTTCCGCGCTTCAAAACTCAAACGCACGTCCGCCATGTCGCAGTAACTTCTTTGCCACTTTATTTCTCGTTCTACAAGGTTATGTTTCTAACCTTGTAGATCGAGAAATAAATTGTCTATGACAGTTCAAAGTGTGTAAACATTTTTGGACGCACCCTGTATGTGGAGACACCGAGCAAGTTACTGTTATTTAGTTGTTTATTCATTTCATTTCAGACACCGTCGAGGAATGTCCGATAGGGCTAGGAGTAAAACACAGAATTAAAGATCCACATATTCGAAGCATGTTGTTGTTGTTGTCTTCAGTCCTGAGACTGGTTTGATGCAGCTCTCCATGCTACTCTATCCTGTGCAAGCTGCTTCATCTCCCAGTACCTACTGCAACCTACATCCTACTGAATCTGCCTAGTGTACTCATCTCTCGGTCTCCCTCTACGATTTTTACCCTCCACGCTGCCCTCCAATGCTAAATTTGTGATCCCTTGATGCCTCAAAACATGTCCTACCAACCGATCCCTTCTTCTAGTCAAGTTGTGCCACAAACTTCTCTTCTCTCCAATCCTATTCAATACCTCCTCATTAGTTATGTGATCTACCCATCTAATCTTCAGCATTCTTCTGTAGCACCACATTTCAAAAGCTTCTATTCTCTTCTTGTCCAAACTAGTTATCGTCCATGTTTCACTTCCATACATGGCTACACTCCAAACAAATACTTTCAGAAACGACTTCCTGATACATAAATCTATATTCGATGTTAACAAATTTCTCTTCTTCAGAAACGCTTTCCGTGCCATTGCCAGTCTACATTTTATATCCTCTCTACTTCGACCATCATCAGTTATTTTACTTCCTAAATAGCAAAACTCCTTCACTACTTTAAGTGTCTCATTTCCTAATCTAATTCCCTCAGCATCATCCGATTTAATTTGACTACATTCCATTATCCTAGTTTTGCTTTTGTTGATGTTCATCTTATATCCTCTTTTCAAGACACTGTCCATTCCGTTCAACTGCTCTTCCAAATCCTTTGCCGTCTCTGACAGAATTACGATGCCATCGGCGAACCTCAAAGTTTTTGCTTCTTCTCCATGAATTTTAATACCTCTTCCAAATTTTTCTTTTGTTTCCTTTACTGCTTGCTCAATATACAGATTGAATAACATCTGGGAGAGGCTACAACCCTGTCTCACTCCTTTCCCAACCACTGCTTCCCTTTCATGCCCCTCGACTTTAATAACTGCCATCTGGTTCCTGTACAAATTGTAAATACCCTTTCGCTCCCTGTATTTTACCCCTGCCACCTTTAGAATTTGAAAAAGAGTATTCCAGTCAACATTGTCAAAAGCTTTCTCTAAGTCTACAAATGCTAGAAACGTAGGTTTACCTTTTCTTAATCTTTCTTCTAAGATAAGTCGTAAGGTCAGTATTGCCTCACGTGTTCCAACATTTCGACGGAATCCAAACTGATCCTCCCCGAGGTCTGCATCTACCAGTTTTTCCATTCGTATCTATCTTACCCCTAGTGAGATAAGCTTCTACATCCTTACATTTGTGCTCTAGCCATCCCTGTTTAGCCATTTTGCACTTCCTGTCGATCTCATTTTTGAGACGTTTGTATTCCTTTTTGCCTGCTTCATTTACTGCATTTTTATATTTTCTCCTTTCATCAATTAAATTCAATATTTCTTCTGTTACCCAAGGATTTCTAGCAGCCCTCGTCTTTGTACCTACTTTATCCTCTGCTGCCTTCACTACTTCATCCCTCAGAGCTACCCATTCTTCTTCTACTGTATTTCTTTCCCCTATTCCTGTCAATTGTTCCCTTATGCTCTCCCTGAAACTCTGTACAACCTCTGGTTCTTTCAGTTTATCCAGATCCCATCTCCTTAATTTCCCACATTTTTGCAGTTTCTTCAGTTTTAATCTACAGGTAATAGCCAATAGATTGTGGTCAGAGTCCACATCTGCCCCTGTAAATGTCTTACAACTTAAAACCTGGTTCCTAAATCTCTGTCTTACCATTATATAATCTATCTGATACCTTTTAGTATCTCCAGGGTTCTTCCACGTATACAACCTTCTTTCATGATTCTTAAACCAAGTGTTAGCTATGATTAAGTTGTGCTCTGTGCAAAATTTTACTAGGCGGCTTCCTCTTTCATTTCTTAGCCCCAATCCATATTCACCTACTATGTTTCCTTCTCTCCCTTTTCCTACACTCGAATTCCAGTCACCCATTACTATTAAATTTTCGTCTCCCTTCACTATCTGAATAATTTCTTTTATTTCATCGTACATTTCTTCAATTTCTTCATCATCTGCAGAGCTAGTTGGCATATAAACTTGTACTACTGTAGTAGGTGTGGGCTTCGTATCTATCTTGGCCACAACAATGCGTTCACTATGCTGTTTGTAGTAGCTTACCCGCATTCCTATTTTCCTATTCATTATTAAACCTACTCCTGCATTACCCCTATTTGATCTTGTGTTTATAACCCTGCAGTCACCTGACCAGAAGTCTTGTCCCTCCTGCCACCAAACTTCACTAATTCCCACTATATCTAACTTCAACCTATCCATTTCCCTTTTTAAATTTTCTAACCTACCTGCCCGATTAAGGGATCTGATATTCCACGCTCCGATCCGTAGAACGCCAGTTTTCTTTCTCCTGATAACGACATCCTCCTGAGTAGTCTCCGCCCGGAGATCCGAATGGGGGACTATTTTACCTCCGGAATATTTTACCCAAGAGGATGCCATCATCATTTAATCATACACTAAAGCTGCATGCCCTCGGGAAAAATTACGGCTGTAGTTTCCCCTTGCTTTCAGCCGTTCGCAGTACCAGCACAGCAAGGCCGTTTTGGTTAATGTTGCAAGGCCAGATCAGTCAATCATCCAGACTGTTGCCCCTGCAACTACTGAAAAGGCTGCTGCCCCTCTTCAGGAACCACACGTTTGTCTGGCCTCTCAACAGATACCCCTCCGTTGTGGTTGCACCTACGGTATGGACATCTGTATCGCTGAGGCACGCAAGCCTCCCCACCAACGGCAAGGTCCATGGTTCATGGGGGGAGGATTCGAAGCATAAACAGTTATATTTACAAGGAGACAATTATTGAATTATATGAAATAAAATCGTCATAACTTCTGAACGGTTTACGTCAGGACATTCAAACTGCTCGATTGGCTGCGTGACGTCATGGGAATTGGTATGCGCGTTAGCGACGAAGCCCACTTTCATTTGGATGGGTTCGTCAATAACCAAAACTGGTGCATTTGTTGGACTGAGAATCCGCATTTCGCAATCGAGAAATCTCTTCACCCTCAACGGGTGACTGTGTGGTATGCGTTGTCCAGTGACAGAATAATCTGTGCGATATTCCTTGATAGCACGCTGACTACCGAACGGAGAGGTTTTGGAATATGATTTTATCCCCATTAACCAAAGTGACCCTGATTTCGCCAAGATGTGGTTCAAATAGGACGAAACGAAGGAGTGTTTGATGTCGTGGAGGAGCACTTTTGGAAACACATTCTGCCTCTGGGATACCCAGAAGCCACTGGCATGGTTCTGGATTGTCCGCCATATTCTCCGGATCTGAGCACATGTGAATCCTTTTTGTGGGGATATATGAAAGACAAACTGTACAGCAATAACCCAAAAACTATTGCTGAACTGAAAACACCAATTCAGGAGGTCATCGGCAGGATCTATGTTCCTACAATTCAGAAGGTCAGGTATAATTTCGCTATTCGTCGGCGCTACTTCATCCCCAATGATGGCAGGCATATCGAACATATCATAACCTAAATACGAATATCTGTGGTGACGTTTTCATGTTGAATAAAGTGTGTGCTTGCCATAGTTTGTAACTAATATACGTGTTTTTCGTAAGTTCAGTAATTGTCACCCTCTATGTCAGTGCGTGAGAAGCAGCGTGCTGTAGTCAAATTTCGAATTCGAAAAGTTTTGCCACACATGTAGCACTCTCTCCAACTTGAGAACGCCAGACCACCAGACCACACACGGCCTCTGCGACATCTGGAAAATTCCGACGCCTTGGGTTCATTATCATCGATCATTCTCCATACATTCCCAGTTCGCCATTTACGATTTTCATATGTTTCCAAAACTTTAAGAACCACTTCGAGGAATTCACTTTGATAGTGATGAAGCGATAGACTCCGTCAATAATGTCAAATATTCTGCTGTAACGATATCAACAAAATGGTCTGAATAAAGATGTAGAATGTCAATAGTGTTTGTTCTATTTCAAGAGCGTTAAGAGTTTTCATATAAAAATGCGGACGCATCACTTCTCAGCTTGCCCAAGCACTTCCTATGGTTTCGGGCAATGGTCCATATAAATTAGTAAAAAAGTTTGAAACGCAGATCCACATATTCTAAACACAAAATAATGCTTGCACAAACAATTTTAAACGATGTGGATTCGATCAAGCTTGTACTAGAAGCTTGGTCAAGCTCATGTCTCAAGCTTATCAAGCACGCGCCTCAAGCTTACAGTTATTTGTGTAGCCGCTATTAGATAACGAGATAAGTAAGACGGTATGCTGAGCTCCACAATCTACAGACCATTGGGTGTCGTGAATGGGCAGGAAAACCTGCGATTCATAAGGCCAGTATTTGCAGAGCTAATGATGATTCCTTCAGAGCAGTTTTTTGGTTCCTCACCTTGTACGATATCGATGTTCTGAACATCGATAAACTATTTTTTCTGCGGATATTCTTAGAGACTTGTACCGTATCAAGCGTAAATTACTATCGAAAATGACCGCTTACAAATGTTTCTTTCGACAGCCCCTTCAGTATCGTTCCATGATCTTGGACCCTGCCAAGTTAGATTAATGAAATGGATTGAACTAACTGTAAGACAAGCCGTGCCTCTTGTCACGGATTCGTTGAGCTAGCGTAAGCGTGTGAGAGGGGTACGCAACAAATTATAGTCGAATACTTGTAGAAATTATGAACAGTAACATTCAAAGCTTCGTGTTTCTCATGTTCAATATGTGATCAAAAGTATCCGGACACCCCCAGAAACATTTTCATATTAGCTGCAGTGTGCTGCCACCTACTGCCAGGTACTCTATATCAGCGACCTCGGTAGTCATTAGACATCGTGAGAGACAGAATGCTGCGCTCTGCGGAACTGACGGGCTTTGAACGTGATCAGGTGATTGGGTGTCACTTGTGTCATACGTCTGTATATAGCATTTCCACACTCCTAAAAATCCCTAGGTCCTCTGCTTCCGATGTGATAGTGAAGTGGAAACGTGAAGGGACACGTACAGCACAAAAGCGCGATCTCGCCTGTTGATTGACAGACACCGCCGACAGTTGAAGAGTGTCGTAACGTGTAATAGGCATACATCTATCCAGACCATCACACAGGAATTCCAAACTGCATCAGGAACCACTGCAAGTACTATAACAGTTAGGCGAGAGGTGAGAAAACTTGGATTTCATGGTCGAGCGGCTGCTCGTAAGCCACATATCACGCCTGTAAATGCTAAACGACGACTCGCTTAGTGTAAGGAGCGTAAACATTGGACGATTGAACTGTGGAAAAGCGTTGTGTGGAGTGACGAATCACGGTACACAATCTGGCGATACGATGGCAGGGCGTGAGTATGGCGAATACCCGGTGAACGTCATCTGCCAGCGTGTGTAGTGCCAACAGTAAAATTTGGAGGCAATGGTGTTATGGTGTGGTCATGTTTTTCATGGAGGGGGCTTTCACCCCTTGTTGTTTTGCATGACACTATCACAGCACAGGCCTACATTGATGTTTTAAGCACTTTCTTGCTTCCCATTGTTGAATAGCATTTTTGGAATGGCGACTGCATCTTTCAACAAGATCAAGCACTTGTTCATAATGCACGGCCTGTGGCGGAGTGGTTGCACGATAATAATATCTCTGTAATGGACTGACCTGCACAAAGTACTCACCTGAATCCTGATGAACGTCATTGGGATGTTTTGGAACGCCGACTTCGTGCCAGGCCTCACCGACCGACATCGGTACCTCTCCTCACTGCAGCTCTCTGTGAAGAATGGGCTGCCATTCCCAAGAAACGTTCCAGCATCCGATTGATGCCTACGAGAGTGGAAGCTAAGGGTGGGCCAAAACCATATTGAATTCCAGCATTACCGATGGAGGGCGCCACGAAGTTGTAATTCATTTTCAACCAAGTGTCCGGATACTTTAGATCACCGTAGTGTATAAATATGAAGTTATTCTACTAAGCACCAACGAAAAAATCTATTGATCTAACATAATAAAGATGTCCAATACAGGTGTTCGACACAACAGAGATCCTTAATGACAAAGTTAGGAGAACTTTATTTCATCCATCATGTTTCTTACGTAATGACCACAACACCAAAACTACAGGAACTGCTGCGTACACAAAACGGTTCTTACAATCTTCTGTCTAGTGTACGATCGGCGAATAACATTGGAAGAAGATATGTAAACCAAGGTCACCACCAGGACCAACACCGCTTTGCCTTGCTGACATCAACCTGCTTCCTGACATAAAGTGCAAACTTAATGTTTCGCGCACGACTCTGTCGGGAAGTCGAAAGTTCGTAATGTCTAATCACGATATCGCTGAGTCCCTTCCCCAATGCTTGCCATCTTCGCCCCTAATTACTTCGTCTGGACGGTATATTAAACATCTTTCTTCCTAGCTTCCTTAAAGATTTTCATCGCTGTTTGTTCTTGTTGTGTTTCTCAGTGCGAAGGTTGGTTTGATGAGTTCTCCACGCCATGTGTCTTGTTGTAAGTCTTTCCATACATGCGTAACTGTTGCATCCTACGTTCACCTGTACTTGCTTAATTTAAAGCCATGGTTGTCCTCTACAGTTTTTACCCCCCCCCCCTCCTTACCCGGTCCTCCAAACACACACTATCCTCATTACAAAATAAACTATTCCTTGGTGCCTCATCATACTATATTTCTTTCTAGTCATACTGTACCGGTTCGACTCAGCATATCTTCTCCCGTTATCAAATATGCCCATACAGTATTCACCATTCTTTAGTAATATCAGAATTCGAAAACTTCTGTTCTCTTCTTGTCCATGTTTCATTCCCACAGAAGGCTACACTTCAAACAATTACTTAGGAAAAAGACTTTACAACCCCCAATTTTGTATTCGATGTTAACATATTTGTCTACTTCAGAAAACCTTTTGCTGCTGTTGCCATTCGGAATTTTATATTGTTCTTACTCTTGTCGTCGGTCACTGTGGCCGAGCGCTTCTAGGCGCTTCAGTCCGGAATCGCGCTGCTGCTACGGCCGCAGAAATCTAAGGGAATGATGACCTCAGATGTTAAGTCCCATAGTGCTTAAAGCCAAAGGTAATGATTAAAGGTAAAAATGGGTCAAATGGCTTTAAGCACTATGGGACTTAACATCTGAGGTCATCAGTCCCCTAGAACTTAGAACTACTTAAACCTAACTAACCTAAGGACATCACACACATCGATGCCCGAGGCAGGATTCGAACCTGCGACCGTAGCAGTCGCGGACGGAAGCGCCTAGAACCGCTCGGCCACAACTGCCAGCAATCTACTCGTGTCGTGAATGCACGATAGAAAGCATTACACGTCGCCTGGGCCTGTCAACACCGACACTGGACAATTGATGACTGGAAAGATGTTGCCTGGTCGGATGAGTCTCGCTTCAAGTTGTATCGAGTGGAAGGACTTTTATGGGTATGGAGACAACCTCATGAACCCATGAAACCTGTATGTCAGCAGGGGAATGTTCAAACTGGTAGAGGCTCTGTAATGGTGGACGTGTGCAGTTGATGTGGTATGAGACCCCTAATACGTCTCCCTAAATCGCTCCAGGCAAATACCGGGATGGTTCCTTTGAAAGGACACGGCCGACTTCCTTCCCTGTCCTTCCCTAATCCGATGAGACCGATGACCTCGCTGTTTGGTCTCTTCCCCCAAACAATCCAATCCAATCCAATCCTTAATACGTCTAGATACGACTCTGACAAGAGACACGTTCGTAAGCATCCTGTCTGATCACCCTCGTCCATTCATGTCCATTGTGCATTTCGACGGACAATTCCAGCTGGACAGTGCGACACCCCACACGTCCAGAACTGCTCCACCAAACTCCTAGACAGGGAACATTGTTGATCTAGGATGCCTTGCAAAGTGCTGTTCAGTAGAGATCTCGGCACCACCCATACTCCTACGGATTTATGGACAGCCCTGCAGGATTAACGGTGTCAGTTCCCTCCAGCACTACTTCAGACATTAATCGTGTCCATGGCACGTCTTGTTGCGACACTTCCTCATGCTCTCGATGGCCGTACACGATATTAAGCAGGTGTACCAGTTTCTTTGGCTCTTCAGTGTATCTCTTTAGTACGTTATCCATCCTGTTCCACTGATCTTCCCAGTTCTTCATTAGCTCTGAGAAAACTACAGTGTCGTCGACGATCCTTTAAAATTTCTAGTTCTTGTCCAAGATTTCACTTCCTTTCCATGAAAACAGCAACCATCCGTGCTCTTAGAGGTCGAGCATTATCGTTCATCAGTATGAAGTCTGGGACCAAACCACCTCGCAACAACTGCTCATGAGGTCGCAAGATGTCGCCGCGATGCCTGACAACAGTTAAACTTTGCCGATTGACCCGTACAATTTCATGAAATGGTCCATAACGGTGTCTTTCCACAACGTTTGGATTTCGAGATCGCGTTCCGCGCTCCTTCTGTTTGCGAATGCGTCGAGAATAACTCTCCAGACCAAACGGAGATTTGTCTGAAAAAAGGATATTGGCCCACTGTTCGACCGTCCAGGTGATATGTTGACAACTCCACCCCAGACGCTCCCTGCTGTGAAGACGCATCAACGGTACACACATAGAAGCTCTCTGACCATAAAGGATGCTCTGCCGAAGGCTAATGTACACCG
Organism: Schistocerca gregaria; assembly: GCF_023897955.1. Lineage (NCBI taxonomy): Eukaryota > Metazoa > Arthropoda > Insecta > Orthoptera > Acrididae > Schistocerca > Schistocerca gregaria. Next base: position 504,487,687 of record NC_064926.1, on the reverse strand, counting down.
TTTGTCTCTATACAAAGCGTCTAGTGGGTCAGATCCCAGTTTCCGTGCAGTACTAAGGCGGTACAGTAATGCCCTTACGATCAAACAACGGTCCTCTCCTTCTGATATCACACATGGTCGGCCATGCCCTGGTCTTCGGAATACTGTTTCGGTCTCTACAAATTGTCGCCACATACGGGACGTAACAGAACGATTCACATTAAGCCTTCGGGTCTCACCTGTTTACGACTGCCCTGCCTCCATTTTTCTTTTGGCCCTCCACCGCAGAGAGTCTGGTGGGAGTCTTCTTTGTGCCATATTGCACCGCCTTTGACTGTATACAGAGCCATCGTGAATGTGGGACTGCCCGGCAAACGCTATTCTGTTTTATAGGTGCCCTGACTTCATCGTCGACCTGGTTGTCAATTGGTCGGAATGCCATCTTCCGTAAAGAACACAATTGTACGGACATTGTCGATATTTTATATCATTATACCGTGATAATATTGTCGGGAAGGCGAGCCAAAGGTTGCGTTTCATTGGCAGGACACTTAGAAGATGCAACAAGTCCACTAAAGAGACAGCTTACACTACACTCGTTCGTCCTCTGTTAGAATATTGCTGCGCGGTGTGGGATCCTTACCAGGTGGGATTGACGGAGGACATCGAGAGGGTGCAAAGAAGGGCAGCTCGTTTTGTATTATCGCGTTATAGGGGAGAGAGTGTGGCAGATATGATACACGAGTTGGGATGGAAGTCATTACAGCATAGACGTTTTTCGTCGCGGCGAGAGCTTTTTACGAAATTTCAGTCACCAACTTTCTCTTCCGAATGCGAAAATATTTTGTTGAGCCCAACCTACATAGGTAGGAATGATCATCAAAATAAAATAAGAGAAATCAGAGCTCGAACAGAAAGGTTTAGGTGTTCGTTTTTCCCGCTCGCTGTTCGGGAGTGGAATAGTAGAGAGATAGTATGAGTGTGGTTCGATGAACCCTCTGCCAAGCACTTAAATGTGAATTGCAGTCATGTAGATGTAGACACAGCACGGGGAAATAGAGGTTTGTTGCTCTAATTTTGGACACCAGTGTATATACATTTTAAAAACATGTCTGAGGAAGGTGAAATTAATCCGATAAAAACACCGAAGCACTGCACTTTCACTTAAAAACTGGACGACGTGCACTACGGTGAGAGGTATTGCCGGAGGGAACAGTATGTTCCCTCGGGATGAGAGGTATGGAAAGAAAGATAGGGGTCTGTTAGAGAGAAAAAACTATAGAGTCGATGGGGAGTAGTGTTTTGTGTGGGTAAGGCAGTGGTTGCAAGAGGAAAGGGATGGGGAAGGATGGAGAGGGAAAGGAGAGAGAAGCCTCGACGTGGAATGGAATAGATGGGGAGGAGTTAATGTTGGTAGGAGGGATGAACATCATGGGGGATCTCGCTGTCTGTGAGAGGAAGTTGGTTGAAGTTGCTTTGGGATAGAATACGTAATGTGTGTACTTGTAGGTGCGGAGGGATGTGTTTGCAAAGGCGCAGCAGCATACGATGGTTAGTGACCATAAGGGAGGCAATGGGGTGATTGGAGCAACAGTTCGCAGAAGAAGTTCCAAATGTATCACTGTTGCAATTGCGACCGAGGCAGGCATTCTGCATTTAAACTGGTTACGCGAAACGTAAATATAGGGAATCTAATGAAGGTTTCGCTGTGTGGATGTGCTTACGTGAAGAGTCCGATCATTGTGAGTCGTACACACACAGATTGCGAAACCTTTCGTTGTGGAACGTCTTTGAATTTCTTCAACTAGCTACGGTTTTTCTGGCGTCACGGTAGGTGGCGCCCTTGCGACGTCTCGAGCGGCGTTTAAGAGCACACGAAACTTGCACGAGGTGTGTGTGCGCTGGGGGTTGACTGACTGGGAAGGACTCTCCCTGAATCGTGCCCTGAGCTTGCTAATCCCGGAGCTCCGCTCGCAGCATTCGGATGGCGGATGTTTAACTTGAGAAGCGTGCCTACGCCTGCTGCAGAGTCGTCGCTTTCCTCTGTTTCTGCGATAGTGGGCCGTACTCTGAAATTCGCATGTACCTGTTTCCTGCTGCCATGGTTGGTGGACGTGGCCACATACACCGCCCTTAATTCTCCTGGGCCTGAAGCAGAAACAACGGTAAGCACCATTTCTTGCGTGTGGCGAAGTGTCGGCGCGGTTGGTCAAAATCCCTGTGCCTTGCTACCGAGTTTCCTGTGATGTTCTTGCCCTGAGCTGATTCGGCTTGCAGCGCTGGCCGTTGTTTCAGCCGGAGTCACTGATGTGGCTCAGCATTCTGGTAATGTGTCCCAATCAAATATTTACTTGATTGTTAGAGCTTCCATTTCATCTTGTTTTGTTTGTGAAATTCTTGCTTTACACGCATCGCTTGTGCGTATATTTTCTAGGGTGGAGCTCATGCCGGACACCGTGCGTTGGTTAATCGATGTATCCAGCCAATTTATTTGATATGGGTTTATTCTTGATAGCTCGTTTGAATAACTGCCGAGATTTGTTAATTTTCTAATGCTCACTTTCTTATTTAAATGAACTATCTGTTTCTTGCATATTCTGTTATCTTAAAAGTTTTGTTTAGTGATTAAAATGTATATCAATTGCGTGTCTTTGTTATACCGACGTCCTATTACAGAATCTTTAATTTAAAATTTGGTCTTTGTGGTAAATAAATGTTTAAAGGCTCAGCATCTTATCATTCCCAGATCCTAGCTCCCTACAATTTCACACTACAAGAGTAAGATGCATTCGACGACTGGAGAAGCGTTCTACGGGTCCGAAAATAAGACAACGCAGCTCTATAAGTCAGCTGGGGAGGGTTGAGAAGAGAGCTCGAGAAGAAGCTACCCAGTTGTCCGAGATATACGCTGTATGTGCGTGCGTGCATGTCTTCGTACTACATACATAAAACGAACAAAATCCTAGTTCCTGAGACTGAATCTTTTCAATACTGTTTTGCAACCGAATTCATAGCTTGCATAATTCTATACAATAACAGCCACTAGTATCGCCTGCGGTCGAAATTGGATGAATTGTATTTAGTGTTTGATATCTCTTTAATTGAAGTGAGTCCTTGTTTCAGTGCACTGAAAAACAAATTTTGTGTTAACGGCAGCAAACTAGCTTTTCCGTTATGATAATACAATGCTATAGAACCACAAGTAAGCTCAGTCGCTGCTAGACGCAAAAACGAATGAGAGACAATCCGAGCTGGTGCTCCGCCTCTGATGGCCTCGTTGTCGACGGGTCGTCAAGCCCTAGTCTTCACTCCATCGACAACTTGGCTTCTTGAAGTCGAGTTCGCAAATGAAAGCACCGGCGTAACTGTTGGTGTGATGGTAGCTTCAGTATACGCAAGGACTGGTAGTACAGTATTGTTAATGAGTACTGATTATGCGGAGGCCCCTTACGTACCAGGGTGTCGGGAAACATGCCAACACGACGGCTTGAAAGCTGAGACTTGCCAGCTCGAGGTGGCTCTCCCTCCGGAGGGATCTGTGTCCAAACCACACCGCAGAAGTGGTGTCGAAAGACCTCTGTCAGACCCTGCTATCTGTACATCTGTGTGTCCTCATTTCTCCAGCAGGGGCATTAGGGGCGTGGGTTATGATGGTAGCATACAGCAGTCAACATTTGGAAACGAGGAAACAGAGGACAAGAAGAGTCGGGAAGAGTGTCATGAAACTCTAAAACAATCACCTGGAGAGGAGCGGTGGTATGCCGAAAACCCTTCGCCTAGTGTCTAGCCGTCTGGGAGTAGAAGCCACTCTCCAGGCCCACCTGAGTAATTAAGTCGCTAGAGATTTGGCCCTTGGGATAATATATAATAATATTCAGTGGGACGCTAAGAAGAGAATACTTCACAGCGTGGTGGATTACATAGTTCTGTATGGAGCTGAGGTACGGCCTCATTCAAGAAAAGTTGGGAAGAAAATCAGAACACTGGAAATGGACTTCATGAAACAGTCAAGATAGGATACAAAATGAGGAGGTTTGGAGGCGAACGGAGATGCTGTGATCCATAAAAACCTTTGGAGATAAGAGCACTTCAGTGATACGACCACTAGTAAAGACTACCTAACCATATGTGCAAGTAGAAAGAATTTGAAGGCAATGTTATACTAAGGGAAAAGAACGTAGGTAAGATGAGGTAGGAGATATGATACTGCGAAAATAATTTGATAGAGCACTGAAAGACCTAAATGTAAACATCGCCACTAGAGTAGACGACATTCGCTCAGAACTACTGATTTCATTGGGAGAGCCAAAACTATTCAACGTGGTGTGGCAGATGTATGAGACGAGCAAATACCTTCTGTCTTCAAGAAACATGTTTTAATTCCAATTCCACAGAAAGCAGACACTGATCATGGTGAATATCACCGAACTGTCATTTTGTAAGTCATGGTTCCAAATACTAACACGAATTATTTACAGAAAAATCGAGAAATATGTAGAAGTCGACCTCAGGAAAGGTCATTTTGGATTGGAGAGAAATGTAGGAGAATGTGAGTCACTCCTGGCCCTACGACTCATCCTAGAAGACAGGTTAAGGGAGGGTAAACCTAGGTTTACAGTTTTTGTAGATGTTGGGGAAGGTTTTGACAATATCGACTACAATACACTCTTTGAAATATGAATGTATCAGGGGGGCTATAAAGGGAGCGAAAGGCTGTATATTACCGTGTAAGGAAACCACACGGCACTTATAATGGTCGAGGAGCATGAGACAAATACAGTGTTTGAGAAGGCAGTAAGACTGGGTTGTAGCTTGTCCCCTACGTTATTCAGTCTGCACATTGAGCGAGCAGTAAAGGAAACCAAAGAAAAATTTAGAGAAGGAATTAAAGTGCAGGAAGAAGAATGAAAACTTTGAGGTCTCTCTGAGACACTGTAATTCTGTTAGAGACAGCACAGGTTTTGCAGGAGCAGTTGGACGAAATGGATAGAGTCTTCAAAGGAGGATGTGAGATGAACGTCAGTAAAAGAAAAACACGGGTAATGGAAAGAACTAAATCAGGCGATGCTGATGGAACTAGACTGGAGAACGAGATACTGAAAGTAGTTGATGAGGTCTGCTATCTTGGCAGTAAAATACCTGATGACGGCCGAAGTAGAGCAGACATATAATGTAAACTGGCAATGGCAAGAAACGCATTTCTGAAGAAGAGAAATTTTATTCATATAGACTGAAGCAGAGAGTTAAAATCTATATCAAGACCGAGAATCGAACCCCTGTCTCCGGCACTCTAGTCACCTTCGTTAACCACTAGGCTACCTTGGCACAGCGGTTTACACAACTGCAGGAAATATCCTGACACACCTCTCTCCTCGATCCAAATTCTCACTGCCGTCCCAGTCTACAGTGAGAATTTGGATCGAGGAGAGAGGTGTGTCAGTGTAATTCACGCAGTTGTGTGAACTGCTGCACCAGTGGAGAGCTCTGACACAGTCCTTACATACACTCCTGGAAATGGAAAAAAGAACACATTGACACCGGTGTGTCAGACCCACCATACTTGCTCCGGACACTGCGAGAGGGCTGTACAAGCAATGATCACACCCACAGCACAGCGGACACACCAGGAACCGCGGTGTTGGCCGTCGAATGGCGCTAGCTGCGCAGCATTTGTGCACCGCCGCCGTCAGTGTCAGCCAGTTTGCCGTGGCATACGGAGCTCCATCGCAGTCTTTAACACTGGTAGCATGCTGCGACAGCGTGGACGTGAACCGTATGTGCAGTTGACGGACTTTGAGCGAGGGCGTATAGTGGGCATGCGGGAGGCCGGGTGGACGTACCGCCGAATTGCTCAACACGTGGGGCGTGACGTCTCCACAGTACATCGATGTTGTCGCCAGTGGTCGGCGGAAGGTGCACGTGCCCGTCGACCTGGGACCGGACCGCAGCGACGCACGAATGCACGCCAAGACCGTAGGATCCTACGCAGTGCCGTAGGGGACCGCACCGCCACTTCCCAGCAAATTAGGGACACTGTTGCTCCTGGGGTATCGGCGAGGACCATTCGCAACCGTCTCCATGAAGCTGGGCTACGGTCCCACACACCGTTAGGCCGTCTTCCGCTCACGCCCCAACATCGTGCAGCCCGCCTCCAGTGGTGTCGCGACAGGCGTGAATGGAGGGACGAATGGAGACGTGTCGTCTTCAGCGATGAGAGTCGCTTCTGCCTTGGTGCCAATGAGGGTCGTATGCGTGTTTGGCGCCGTGCAGGTGAGCGCCACAATCAGGACTGCACACAGGGCCAACACCCGGCATCATGGTGTGGGGAGCGATCTCCTACACTGGCCGTACACCTCTGGTGATCGTCGAGGGGACACTGAATAGTGCACGGTACATCCAAACCGTCATCGAACCCATCGTTCTACCATTCCTAGACCGTCAAGGGAACTTGCTGTTCCAACAGGACAATGCACGTCAGCATGTATCCCGTGCCACCCAACGTGCTCTAGAAGGTGTAAGTCAACTACCCTGGCCAGCAAGATCTCCGGATCTGTCCCCCATTGAGCATGTTTGGGACTGGATGAAGCGTCGTCTCACGCGGTCTGCACGTCCAGCACGAACGCTGGTCCAACTGAGGCGCCAGGTGGAAATGGCATGGCAAGCCGTTCCACAGGACTACATCCAGCATCTCTACGATCGTCTCCATGGGAGAATAGCAGCCTGCATTGCTGCGAAAGGTGGATATACACTGTACTAGTGCCGACATTGTGCATGCTCTGTTGCCTGTGTCTATGTGCCTGTGGTTCTGTCAGTGTGATCATGTGATGTATCTGACCCCAGGAATGTGTCAATAAAGTTTCCCCTTCCTGGGACAATGAATTCACGGTGTTCTTATTTCAATTTCCAGGAGTGTATATGTAACGCACCTGCCTAGTAAGCGGTATACCCGAGCTCGATTCTCGTCCTTGGAACAAATTTTCACTCGCTGCTTCACTCTGCATACATAAAATCGTAACTGTAGTAAAGTCTCTGAAACTGTGTAACTTCATTTGAAGAGAAATTTGTTAACATCGAATGTAGGAAGTCTTTCCTGAAGGTATTTCTGTGGAGTGTAGCCTGTTATGGAAGTGAAATGAGGACGATAAACAGGTCAGACAAGGAGAGATTAGAAGCTTTTGAACTGTGGAACTACAGAATAATGCTGAAGATGAGATGGGTAGATCATGTAACGGAGGTGCCGAATACAATCGGGGAGAACAAAATTTGTTGCGTAACTTGCCTAAAAGAAGCGATCGGTTGGCAGGGCATATTCTGAGACATCAACGGATCAGAAATATACCAATGTATAAGTAAGAAACCTGTGTTTCCCCATATATGGTAATAGCCGTCAGTGCAGGGCTCGTGAAACCGCATCTGCAGCACCATCTGCTTCTTGTAATGGCTGACGACGAATGTCTACACACAGTAGCCGGCCGCGGTGGTGTACTCAACGACTAACCTGGGTGCACGAATGGCAAATCGTCATTTTCTCGGATGAATCCAGGTTCTGTTTACAGCATCATGATGGTCGCATCCGTGTTTGGCGACATCGCGGTAAACTCACATTGGAAGCGTGTAATCGTCATCGCTATAATGGCGTATCACCCATCGTGATGGTATGGGGTGCCATTGGTTACACGCTTCGGTCACCTTTTGTTCGCATTGACGGCACTTTTGAACAGTGGACGTTACATTTCAGATGTGTTACGAACCGTGGCCCCACCCATCATTCGATCCCTGCGAAACGCTACATTTCAGCAGGACAATTCACGACCACATGTTGCATGTCCTGTACGGGCCTTTCTGGATACAGAAAAAGTTCGACTGCTGTCCTGGCCAGCACATTCTCCAGATCTCTCACCTACTGAAAACGTCTGGTCAATGGTGGCCGAGCAACTGGCTCGTCACAATACGCCAGTCACTACTACTCTTGATGAACTGTGGTATCGAGTTGAAGCTGCATGGGCAGCTGTACCTGTACACGTCATCCAAGCTCTGTTTGACTCAATGCCCAGGCGTATCAAGGTCGTTATTATGGCCATAGGTGGTAGTTGTGGGTATTGATTTGTCAGGATCTATGCACCCAAATTGCGTGAAAATGTAATCACATGTCAGTTCTAGTATAATACATTTGTCCAATGATTACCCGTTTATCATCTGCATTTCTTCTTGGTGTATCAATTTTAATGGCCACTAGCGTATGTTACCTAGACAAATGCATTTCCTAAATTTCGTTTCTGTACATTAATTACTTTTTAGCGTCGCGTTTTTTTTTTCCTTCAGTGTATATGAAAGCGATTCTGGTCAGTTGTCAGGATAAAATAAGATGGGTAGCTCTCCAGAAGGTATGTTTATATCATTTTTAACCTGTGTAATGACGTATATCAGCGTAAAACTAAACTGCTACCAATAATATCCGAAATCCTTGGCTACAAAATTTCTTCTGCGCGATTCCACCTTTGTAAAGGGCTTCCCACTACCTTAATAATATATCTCACGAGTTCCAACGTATTTGCGTGCACATATACGCATGTTTTAGTGGATGCTCATATTTCTACCGTGCAACAACGCCACGCGGTAGAAATGAGTCCCTCATTATTGCAATAATGTCATAAACTATCTTCTGCACAAAAATATTTCTAGCGCTTTCTGTAGAATCCTTGGGGAGCTATTCGGGATTGTGATCATAATTTTTTCGCAAATATGCAAATAACATTTTTACAAAATCAAAATTTTCCCAAGAAATATTATTTTTCTCGCATAATGCTGCAAAACTATTCAAACTCCTTACAGTGGACTCTAGAACTAAAACAAATCTATCAAGAACTCTGAAGAAGAAGTGTATATTTCTCTAAAGTCAGATGGCATTTCCACCGTACTCACAATATTCTGCAATAATGCCCGATGCTGACATCAGTCTACGTAGTTTGATGTGCGGATATGTCATATGCTGAGCTGCTCCGTTGCTGACTTGTCGGCTGTCTGAAGATGCGCAGTGAGCTCAGAATAAGGGTATCCGGAGTTAGTGAGATGATTTTAGTAGCAAATATCCGCGTGAGAAAACGAGACGTGTCGTATTCCATCGGCTTCTGGCATGTTGGGATCCATTCACGTTTAGAGGTCAGAAAATGGGAAGTGAAGAAGATAAACAGACTCCACATAAAGTAAAAGTTCAGCTTTTCGAACCATCTCGCAGTGGGAAAACCGACAGAGACCTCCTCTGAAGTAATAACGACACAATCGACGAATGTGACTATGATTTTGACTGAAATTTGAATGTTGTAATTCAGACATCGGATTCCTAATCAGCAACTAAAATACTGGCTAGGCTGGTAACACGGTTTTGTACTATTTTATATTCATGTTTCTATAATGTCCAGGTTTTTAAGTGAGCTAGCCCACTATGTTGTGCCTCATCTGAGATAGGCGGCCGGCCGCTGTGGCCGAGGGGTTCTAGGAACTTCAGTCTGGAATCGCGCTGCTGCTGCGGTCGCAGGTTCGAATCCTGCCTTGGGCATGGGTGTGTGTGTGATGTACTTAAGTAGTTCTAAATCTAGGGGACTGATGACTTCAGATGTTAAGTCCCGTAGTGCTTAGAGCCATTTGAACCATTTGAGATAGGCGACGTGCAGGGAGGCGATATGTGGAATCGAGAACTAGCTTCTCGGGTACGGTGTTCTAAGGTAGAGAACTAAAAGGAATCGAATATAAACCCGAGAATCGAAATCTATTACGAGAACAGGCCAGTTGCTAGAAGCTACATACGCTTCAACCCCACCGATATCTCTACTTGTAAAGTTCCGATTTCTGCATGCATGCGTACGTGGAGTAAAATTTCATGTAATTTCCACAAGACACAATACGGTGCTTGGCAGTGGGTACCTTATTTGTTCCGCTAGGAAGTGGAGCGAAAGAAAACCTGCTGTCTATGTGCCTCCGTCAGAGCCCTAATTTCTCTTATCAAGCCTTCGCGCTCCTTACGCGACATGTACGGCTATAGAATGTTCAACAGTGAGCTGCAAATACCTATTCTCTAAACGTTACCAATAGCATTTCGCGAAAAGAATGTCCTCTTTCTTCCAGCGATTCCCCGTTGAGTTCACGAACCATCCCCGTACAACGTACCTGTTCATCGAAACTGCTAGTAACAAATCTAGCAACCTGCCTATAAATTTCTTCGGTATTTTTCTCCTGGTAGGATCCGAAACACTCGAGAAACAAGAATGGGTCAAACTGGCGTCGTGTAGTCGCTCTGTAGTAGGTGGTCAGGTGCTTGGCTTTTGGTTCGCACTGAAAACAGCCATCAAGTCAAGAGTTCTTTTTCGGAATGGAAGCTTAATAAGAGAAAGTCGTTGACTTAGCTGTAAACAAATGGAAGCGAATACACATCCGAGAGACGGGACTTTTTCGAGAGCAACAAGCAATTGTCTCGTTTTGGTCTTCAGTGCTACCGACATAAGCCGATCCGCAACGTGAAACGTGAGGTGTTGACCTTGGACGTTACGTTTAAATACTTGGTGTCTGGAAAAGGCGTAGATCAAATTGGAATCGAGAACCCCAACACTTAGTGGAGTGCGATGGTACAAAGGAGTACCAACACTGTATAGCTCAGTCTCAAATTGCCCTCTTCTTCCTCACAAATTTTTGGAGCTTACCGTTGACGCTGGAGTCGTTACCTTTATAGAACGAACTGCATTTGGACAAGAACGAGCTATAAATGGGACGCGTTCATGTTGGAAGAACAGCGATAACATTCAACAGAACCCATTTAACGAAATCAAAGTTAAATTACCGTCAAAAATTCTCTGGCGGCCTTCGACTTGGCGCACTCGCAGATATGGTGTAAGCACGTCTATTGTCTGAAGAACATTAGACGCTCTTTCGCCAGCGTTAGGATCCCGATTAAATCGAGCACAGTTGACAGCAATATAATGGTTCCAGAGTACTCTGTTTGGGAGATATTTAACTCTACTCATATGGGATATTTCACTACCATGCAGTATTATTGCGGCTGCTGCATTAGAATAATAATGACGTAGACAACTACAGATATTTGAGAAACGGTTCGATACAAGGCTTTCGGTATAAGTGATAGTATAGAAGGGGACATGTAAGTTATTAGCTGGCAAAAAAATCTCAACTGATTTATTTACTGCGATGTTGAAGTGAGTATGTGTTTTTAGATCTGCATCTGCTAATTTTTAACAGCATTTTAGAGTCATTGAAAAGAGGAACATGACTGCATTAACCTCATTAGTGCCTTTCATGAAACTTGTCAGAAAATTTCCAAGGTATTTTCAAAACCTAGGGATCGAAGCAATTTTTCAATGATAGTTAGAGGGCGTTTACTTTGTTGTTGAAGGGAAACAGCATTCTGACAGTCTTTCCCTTCGTATTCGACACGTTATTTTCGCGAGAAGTTTCAGTTGGAAACACCGTTATTACATCACTGGGCTGCTCTTTTCACCGGCTGTCAAATTGTCCTGCAGCTCAGAAGTAGTTCTAACAGCCGTCCCTTCAGTTACTCGGCAGACAGAAAAGTTACAATTATTATGTATGAAGTGAAATACTCCAACTCTGCACAATGCCGCTTCTTCAGAATCTAGTTTCAATATCTGGAATAACTTTTAACAGTTAGATGCGTGCACGTGCACATTTTGTGAAGCATTTCGTAGATATGCGGGACAGTAAGACAGCATATTACACTGAAATTAGTAATAGTGTCTCTAATGGCATTCGTTAAGCGAATTCTCAGAATTTCAATGAATGTGGTATGAACTAAGCATGAAAGAGTAATGTGACGATTGCGTTCACACTTGCCAGATGACAGGTGGAACTAGCGTCTGCTATTAAATACTTTGTTCTTGGCACTTGATGATTTTTCTCTGGGCAACACGCGAATGACATGGTGGAAATACTTAGAAGAGTTCTGGACTTTGATTGTGGATGTACTGAACTGTAAAGCCACCTATCGAGGCGGCTGTGAAGGCAAAGTTGCTAGCATTCGCGAGGACGTGATCTAAATCTCCCCGTCTTCTAAATCTACATTTAGGCTTTCCACGGCTTCCCTAAATCACATAAGATTAGTGCCAGGATCAGTCCTCTGTAAACAACACAATCAGTTTTCTTCACCAGATTTCCCCAGTCACAGCTTATGCTCCATCTCCTACGACCACGCCATCGGCGGGACCAGAAACCTTTACATTTCATCTCTTTTCGTTGAATTGTTTGTTGAAGTGTTTCATAAAGTCTTCCTCTCCTTTACGTATGTCCAAAATGTTACGTGATCTTCTTCTTCTTCTCCTTCTTCTATTCAGCGATCACAGTGCCCTGTAGACTTCGCGCTGCATCAACGATCTGCTTCCATCTTCTTGTACCTCTCGCTGTCTCTCTCCACCCTGCGGAGATCCTAATACTGCGACGTCCTTCTCTACGTCATCTTTCCACTGTGTGCGATGTCAGCCCAGAGGTCTTGTAGCTTGGAGAGTGGGGTCTTACTTCAACATAAAGCAAAATTGTGCAAATGGCTCTGAGCACTATGTAGATAAATTTGAACCAAATCGCAGTGGGAAAAAAATACAAGGTTCGGCAAAACTGACAACATTTCTATTTTGAGCAGTAGCATCAGCGCAAATCGACATAAAATAGGAAAATGTGGAAAGCGTTTTGTGTTCTTGATTTTCCTCAGGAAATATTTTCTTGGGATCATTCCTGAGGAGTTGAACCTGAGTACTGATCAGGGTTCGAAGCTGCATCTCTGTCTTTTGCGGGCTGAGTACTGTTCTCCAGAAGTCATGGATTTAGGATCGAGTCTCGGTCCGGCACACAGTTTGAGAGGTGGCATGAGCCCTCTCTCATATTTCTATCTTACTCTGAGTAATTCGATTTTTCTCTCTAATTGCAAGCAGTGAAAAGTTGCTATTCCTCCTTCACACGTGAACTTCCCATGCAGCGTCTCTCGTCACCCAGGTGGTCCGATGACAGGCAAGTTCTGCTGAGCTTGAAAGGGTTAAGCCGAAGGGTGTGAGGGAGTCGAGTGGATGCTAGAGATTCCGTTACTTCGCAGAAACTTTGTGAAAACACTTTCTGGCGGGCTACCAGCGATGCGCGGGAATGACTTGTGTTCCTAGGCAGTCTTGGCGGGCAAACTCCCGCGTTTTCTGCAAAATCGTAACTGTGATTGGCTTGCTCAGGGCATAGCTCCGTGACGTAGCAATATCGACGCAGAAATTGACGCCAAGAATCTCCATTCGTGGAGTGGTAGTGCTTCGGCAATAGCGTGGAATTTTCCGCCGGTTTTCGAGTTGCTGATTGGAACGTTTAACCACGGCCACTGTCGTGGGGGCGGGATGTTCTGTGTTCGGGTGCTCTTGAGAGGTTTGGCTTTCGCCTTTCGGTCGGAGTAGGTTACAAGACTGAGCTCTCGCTGCTCTGGACAGCCTGCCTTCCGTTGGCTGTCTGATATACTTTTATTTGATAGTAACTGTTTGACGAAGTTCCTGAAGTTTCGACTTCAACGTAACTTCCCGAGTGCAGTTGGCAATTGAGCGTTTTGCGTACAAGCGGCCTATGTTGTCTGTCTCGAGCAGTTTTGGCTGAAGTTGACTGTATCGCAGTTACTGTGTGACTTCGCTTGTTAAAATCAATCACTCTACCGTCAGTGATTGTGTGGCGAGCCTTCTTCGTCTCCCTCAGAGGCACACTTGTATTGATAGGAAGTCTTTAGTCTGGAACAACCAGACCAGGATGATTTGTTTCGCGCTATACTCGCGGCATTAACATCACCACGACGGGACGTCGAAGCAACCAGCCATCGCTTCCGGTACGCCAGATCGTGTCCTTGCAGTTAAGAAGACAGCTTGGTAATGTATGTCCGCAGCTGCGGCGGATTAGGGAATTTGCTCTATGACAATCAAAGCTCAGCAGAGCGCGCCTGTTCCCGTCTTTTCTTACATGGTTCTGTCTTGGATGTACATTGTCTGAGTTCTCACTACTGTAGCAGCAAATGATGTTGCGTTTTCTGAGTGTTTCTCTTAAGATATGAGTTGCAAGAAATTTGCTCCACATACCACTTCGTCATAAACGTCACAGTGTAGTTTATTGGACAACTTCACCTTCACAGCATTTATTTCAGTATCCAATTTGACATATTGTAAATGTTCATGTGTTTTGGTTATTATTTTGAGTTTAGTCACAACAAATCAAATTGTTATTTTGGACAGAACTTTCATTCTGTGGATCGGTAAAGCAACCCTTTCATTGATCACTAAGTTAATGAAACTTTCCTTTATGAAATTAAATTATTGCAGGTGCCAAACTCTTTTCTACTCCACTTGCAGGGTCGATTACAGTCAGTTCGCGTTTCTTCTTAATCCATGTGCAACAGCAAAAGTCGGCGTTAGAAAAGGGGGGGGGGGGGGAGGGCTTAGAGCATCATTTCCATATGAAGAAACTGGAATAATTTAGAGTTAAGTATACTGCTAGCCCCGGCACCTCACAAGTTTTCATTTACAAAAACTGTACAGCGCGGTGCACATTCCACTAAAGGGAAGATATAACATGATACGATTTTTACCAATCGGCGCCGTTTCCTAACCACGCTTAGTCGAGATCAAGTGGTATTTTAAATTAAAAACGATACGCTTAATTCGTGGAATATTTCAGCTTCAGCCGCTATAGTTTCTTGAATTTTCGATAGGAGGCGGTACCATACGCAGCCCTCAAAATGGCGTCTGTCATGGAGGTGCCTTCCAAACAGAGAGCTGTTGTTCAGCTTCTTTTGGTGGAGTGCCACAGCTTCTCAGATATTCACAGGCACTTGCAGGACGGTTTACGTAGGCTTTTGGCACATAACAAAGGCACGGTGAGCAGTTGGGCTAGGAGCCTGCCATCATCGCATCGAGGTCGCACAGATCTATCCGATCTCCCGCGCGCCGGCCGGCCGCACTCAGCTGTCTCCTGCATGTTGGAACGTGTGGACTTTCTCCTTGAAGGTGATCGCCATATCACAGTCAAACACCTCGCTACACAACTGGGCAGTTCTGTTGGTAGTGCTGACACACACGTCCACCACTTGCAGTACTCAAAGATTTGTCCATTGGGTTCCTCGCCGTTTAACGAAAGACCATAAAGACCAACGAAGGACCCTGTGAACAGAGTCGGTTGCGCGTTACGATCCTGATTGTGACAATTTTTGTAACCAAAAATGGTTCAAATGGCTCTGAGCTCTGGAACTTAACAGCTGAGGTCATCAGTCCCCAGAACTTAGAACTACTTAAACCTAACTAACCTAAGGACATCACACAAATCCATGCCCTAGGCAGGATTCGAACCTGCGGTCGCGCGGTTCCAGACTGAAGCGCCTAGAACCGCTCGGCCACTCCGGCTTCCAATTTTTGTAACATAGTCACAGGTGATGGCACATAGGTTCTTCACTTCCAAGCGGAAATAAAAAGGCAATCCATGGAGTCGGCACCACACAATCTCTCCTCCGAATAAAATGTTCAAAGCCGCACCCTGAGCTGGTAAAGTCTTCTAGGACTTTGAAGGGATTATTCTCTTTTATGTCCTCCCTCGTGGTACAACGATTAACTCTAAAGTGTATTCAGTTACCCTCAGTAAACTGAAGAAACGACTTTAGCGTGATCGTAGCCACAAAACTGCAAACGAACTTCTCCTTTCCCGTGACAACGCAAGGCGCTACAGAAGTCTGCACACCGAGAGAAGCTGACATAACTACATTGGGCTGTTCTTCCTCATCCACCTTAGAACCCGGACCTCTCTCCTTCCGGCTTCCGGCGGTTTGAGACAGTGAAGGACGCACTCCGCGGAAAGCGGTACGTGAAGTGGCTGATGCTGCAACACGTCGCCTCCGACTCCAACACTGGAGTGGTACCATGCGGGCACACAGACCCTCCCAGCAAGGTGTCACTGAATTTGGAGTGAAAGAATGGGGAATAATATGGCGCGTTGGAATCCTGGATAAAACCGACCTGCTTTCAGAAAAAAGTGTGTTGCATTGATTACCGAATGCACCTTATACAAGCAAAAATCGGGTGGGAGGTTGTCGCTCGCCAATGTATGATTTTTCCATTAATTAAGAAAGAATCTGTTATTGAATCTTCACTGACTGTGATTGATGCAGTCTGTAAATGTTGTGTTTAATCTCACGGAAGATGATTGCTTCCTTCAAAAGTTAGTGATTGGTGATGAAGCAACTTTACTTAAACACGGATCTAGGGATCATAAAAGCGCCTAACGCTCATGCAACGTGAACGGAGTACAATGAAATACCATCTATTCTAATTCGTCAGTGCCAGAAACTGCCCCCTCCTCCTCCTCCCCCCCCCCCCCCCCCCCCCCGAAGATTTTCAGGTTCTCTTTCCTCAATGAAAATGGTGGAACAACACACTCGGAAGCATCACCGACGTTGCCATGCTGCAACAACGACTCTTTAAATAGGTGGCAGGAAGCAGTTTTGGCTTTACGCGCGAACTACATTTTTATCGCAGTTTCCGGGACCACGTAAATAGCCGACCGCGGTAGTCTTGCTGTTCTAGGCGCATCAGTCCGGAACCGCGCGACTGCTACGGTCGCAGGTTCGAATCCAGCCTCGGGCATGGATGTGTGTGATGTGCTTAGGTTAGTTAGGTTTAAGTAGTTCTAAGTTGTAGGGGACTGATGACCTCAGCAGTTAAGTCCTATAGTGCTTAGAGCCGTTTTGACTGTCCAGTTTCTCTTTTGATCTGGACCTCTGAAGAAGTGCAGCTTTATGTGACTCAGCGGGTGATGATTTTTCACAAGGTACATGATTTCAAAAGTCCATTAAATGCAGCTTCCTTTGCAATATTTGCTATAGAAGTGTCTGAGATGGAATTGCATTCACTGGTAGCACCAGTTCCTCTCCAAATTGTAACCGTTTGTAACTGACGTGGCATGACCGTCCTTTGCCTGTTTGATACTCTACTGTCTTCACTATTTCAACAAGCACAGCTACCATTCATCTTCCATAGTTTTTCCCTCTCTTTTTTAGTCAACAGTTGACAAGTGCTGCCTTTGACACTTTACTGCTCTGGTTCTTTCAGCTTATGAAGATCCCATACCCTTAATTTAATTCCTTTTCGCAATTTATTCAGTTTTAATTTGCAGTTCGTAACCAATAAATATAGTTAGAGTCCACAAATGTTCATGGAAATGTTTTGCAGTTCAAAATTTTGTCTGTCTTATAAATTATATAATATATCTGATACCTTCCATGTCTCTCCTCCCTGGTCCCTGTCGGTTAGCACGCTCCTGGGCGGGCTGTTCTTAGGCGTTGCTACGTGGCAACGACTGGTAGACCGTACCTGGTACACACGTTGACTGTCTGCCTTTACAAACCGACAGATTGAGCAGCTTTATTTTCGGTGCACGTCAATAAATAAATAAATAAAAATAGCTCCTTTCCGACAATGTGTCACGCAGCCTCGTCGACCCACCTTACTGAACTGATTCCATACAACCAACTGCTGTCACCTCACTGCCACGTTTCACGTGAGCGGCGTAGTGTGAAGTGACCACTCGGTACCATTTCTTCATCATCTACAACACTCCAACGTCACATAGTGCTCAGAGCCATTTGAACCATTCGAACCACGTAAATGTCCGAAAGACGTAACAGTGGATTGAGCGTGCAGTGGATGAATATCAACTCCGATCTCAGTTCTTCCTTTTGCATTCCATTAAGGATGATGTGCTTGTACCACTATCTGGGTCGGCGTTAACTGATCCTCGAGCACACATCACCGCAGCTGTTGCAATGATTGGGCGAGACGTTACATCAAGAATTGGGGATGACTATCATTACCAGTTAGTGTGCAAACTGAGCATTTGATAAGTGCTGAAAACAGCTTTTGACGTGGAAACGTCTTTAAAAGTATTCTAGAACAGTTATCGCCAAAGGCACGGGAAAAAAACTATGTTGTTTTTGTTTTCATTATCATTTACGAATTCGAAGCCATGCGACGAAGTATCGTCCATATTCTGAACAGCAGAGAAACGCTCCCATCGCAACACAAAAAATACGAATATGTTCCTGTTTATCTAAAAGACTGACTGAAAAATAGGGTACCAGCTGCCTCATTCTGCCTTACTCAGCACCTTTAAATACGTATTTTCCCAAAAAAATCTGGCATGTGAACATATTTTTAACAAACAAACTGCCACCAGTTCCCCTAACTGTAACTCGGTCCTACCCACTAGTACGTCGCTGCACGTCGCTCACACCCATCCACTCGCAGTCGCCCTTTCTCACTCACTCATTCAGCCCAACTCATTATCTTTATCGCTTTGCACCTTCCTGTCCTTGTCTCCTGTATTCCAGCAACAGCCCCTTCACTCTGTCCTACTGCTACAGTCTACAATTACCTTGAATCTCAGTGTATCGGAAATGGATGAAGATATGAAGAAAATTTTTTAGGCTGTTCGAGACCGGGATCTTAGGATTACATGGTAAAAAATTACAGCCGTTTTTTGTGCATAGCTGCCTCGGAATCCCCGACTGGGTTGCGGCACCGAAGAAACAAGTTTTTGGGGCGTTTCTCGATAACGGATTAAGATTTTTGAAAACAGGGAGATGGTTCTTCTAGATAAATGTCTAGAGAATATACCATTAAACTTTCAGTAATTTTCTTTGGTTATTTATAATTTATATTTCGTCTCATACCGGATTTTATGTGTAGAAATGGCGTAGCTATGAACCTCTGTAATTTGGAAACAGATAAATATATCAAGAAAATTTTGAAGCCCGTTCGAGATCGGGATCTTAGAAGTACATCCCAAAAGTTTTAGCCATCTGCTGTGCGTATCCATTTAGGAATCCTCGGCTGGGTTTTGGTCAGCTGATGATAGCGAAAATATAACAAAAATCTCGTTTTATGGGGTTTTCCGAGTAACCATCCATGAGCTAATGGTGCCTCCGTAAGTCCCATGAAGGCCACATAGACCACATCAAATGCAAAAAGAACCAATCGATTTTCTGCATTTCCTAAGCAGCCAGTAGTGTGTAATATTCATTTTTTGACCCTGTACTATAGGATAGTGACAGTAAGATGATCCTTCCGTGCCGGCCGCGGTGGTCTCGCGGTTCTAGGCGCGCAGTCCGGAACCGTGCGACTGCTACGGTCGCAGGTTCGAATCCTGCCTCGGGCATGGATGTGTGTGATGTTCTTAGGTTAGTTAGGTTTAAGTAGTTCTAAGTTCTAGGGGACTAATGACAGCAGCAGTTGAGTCCCATAGTGCTCAGAGCCATTTGAACCATGATCCTTCTTTTGGGTACGCAAATAGTCCCTGGCCCAAGAGACATCCGAGAAACTTGATATGAGCACCAGAAAATTCCATCTTTATGCTGTTTTATAACATTAGTTATGAATGCGACAGCAGATGGCCGCTTATTTTTGTGTCAGCCCGACATGTTTTCCGGCTTATCATCGAGCGGGACGCGGTTCATTTAGGCTTCAGATTCACTCCAGTTCAGGAGACACCTACCCGTTACATTCGTCAATTGAATTCAATGTCTCGTGAGTTATCCTGGGCTTCTACTGAGCCTTGTCGTTTGCCTGTTTGATACTCTACTGTCTTCACTATTTCAACCGCACAGCTACCATTCATCTTCCATAGTTTTTCTCTCTCTCTTTTAGTCAATAGTTGACAAGTGGTGCCTTTGACACTTTACTGTTCTGGTTCTTTCAGCTTATGAAGATCCCATACCCTTAATTTAATTCCTTTCCGCAATTTATTCAGTTTTAATTTGCAGTTCGTAACCAATAAATATAGTTAGAGTCCACAAATGTTCATGGAAATGTTTTGCAGTTCAAAATTTTGTCTGTCTTATAAATTATATAATATATCTGATACTTTCCATGTCTCTAAGTGTGTTCCCAGGTACAACCTACTTCAATGCGCCTTAAAACAAGTGTCTGCAATGATTAAACTGTGCTCAGTGCATCATTCTACCTGGTGATTTCCCCTTTCATAACTTTCTCCCAGTCCATATCCTCCAACTATTTTTCGTTGTCAGCCTTTTTCTTCTACTGGATTCCATGCTGAATTAAATCTTGGTGTGTCTTACCTTACCGAATAGTTTCCCTTAACTCATGCACTTTTTTTCAATCTCTTTAGAATCTACGGAACTAGTAGGCATATAGACTTGTTCTGGGTCTCAGCTTTGTGTCTTTTCTGTGTAGGTCTTCAGTCAGTACTACGTCTATTTCACAGAGTTACCTAATACAGCCATAACAACTTTTCCAAATCGGAAAGAACATTTTGACTTGTGCTGTGTGGGCGGAATAGATAGTATGATACTGAGCCGCACTGCATACTGCTTTCAAAAAGAGTGAAAGGTATCCTATGACAATGCTCACAATTACAAACTCGGGACAACATTACGACGCCACTGAGGCTCTTGTTGGCACTGTAGGATGTAATGCTCCTGATTGTGCGAATGGCTATCACCACCCGAAAATTCTCGTCTTCTATTGACCGTGGTAGAAAAAAAATCAGTACCCTGAAAGGCAGCAAAGGACTTGGAAGAGCAGTTGAACGGAATGGACAGTGTCTTGAAAGGAGGATATAAGATGAACACCAACAAAAGCAAAACGAGAATGGAATGTAGTCGCATTAAGTTGGGTGATGCTGAGGGAATTAGATTAGGAAATGAGACACTTTAAGTAGTAAAGGAGTTTTGCAATTTGGGGAGCAAAATAACTGACGATGGTCGAAGTAGAGAAGATATAAAATGTAGACTGGTAATGGCAAGGAAAGAGTTTCTGAAGAAGAGAAATTTGCTAACGTCGACTATAGATTTAAGTGTTAGGAAGTCGTTTCTGAAAGTATTTGTAGGGCGTTGTAAGTAGGCTGTTTTGGTTTTCTTATTGGTATCGCCACGCAGCGCTCTGTATGAAAATCACTGGCTGTGCTGTGTGCAGTATGTGACTAGTTTGCATTGTTGTCTGCCATTGTCATGTTGGGCAGCTGGATGTTAACAGCGCGTAGCGTTGCGCAGTTGGAGGTGAGCAGACAGCAGTGGTAGATGTGGGGAGAGAGATAGCGGAATTTTGAAAGTGGACGATCTGGACGTGTGTCCAGCAGAAAGACTAAATTTGTAATATTGGATTCATGAACTGATATATATAATATGACTTTTGAAAAATATTAAGGTAAATACATTGTCTGTTCTTTATCAAAATCTTTCTTTTGCTAACTGTGCCTATCGGTAGTTAGTGCCTTCAGTAGTTTGAATCTTTTATTAACGGGCAGTAGTGGCGCTCGCTGTATTGCAGTTGTTCGAGTAACGAAAATTTTTGTGAGGTAAGTGATTTGTGAAACGTATAGGTTAATGTTAGTCAGGGCCATTCTCTTGTAGGTATTTTTGAAAGTCAGATTGCGTTGCGCTAAAAATATTGTGTGTCAGTTTAAGCACAGTCATGTATTATTGTTCAAAGGGGACATTTCAAATTGTAGCCATTTATGGAAGTGAAACGTGGACGATAAATAGTTTTGGACAAGAAGAGAATAAAAGCTTTTGAAATGTAGTGCTACAGAAGAATGCTGAAAATTAGATGGGGTAGATGACATAACTGATGAGGAGGTATTGAATAGAATTGGGGAGAAGAGGAGTTTGTGGCACAACTTGACTAGAAGAAGGAATCGGTTGGTAGGACACATACTGAGGCATCTAGGGATCACCAATTTAGCATTGGAGGGCAGCGTGGAGGGTAAAAATCGTAGAGGGAGACCAAGAGATGTATACACTAAGCAGATTCAGAAGGATGTAGGCTGCAGTAAGTACTGGGAGATGAAGAGTAGCATGGAGAGCTGCATCAAACCAGTCTCAGGACTGAAGACCACAACAACAACAACAACACTCAAAGGAGGATGCCTGTGGTCTTCCATTGCGGTAAGTTTTCTGCCCAAGCACGACCAACAACTGACGTCGTCAGTTCCTCGAGATTCGTGGCCACCAGTGCTGGCGAAATGCAGAGTCATTTAATGAGTTGTAGCATGAAGGACAAGATAAGTGAGAAAAAGTTGAAACAATTTAAAACATGAAGCTGATGACAACATTTGCGGTTCTCTCTTATTCAAATTTCGCTATTTGTCGGCGAAACCTTTTCTGAAACTTTGGATGTGCCCCCACTATCTCCTCAATGTTTGCATGCTACAGCAGCGTCTAGAGGAAATGTCCTCCGTTATATGTGTCGCCACTTTGATTCGTAAACCTGCATGTCTCTACAGGACTGCGGTGTCCCAACAGCTCATCTTCAACACGCAGAGCGGTGACGTTTCCCACATGTAGGCCCCTGTCGCCACAGGGGAAAACCAGGAAATAATCCCCGCACCTTTTTATAAACGATTCTCCGAAGCCGCTCTGGGGAAGTGACATTCTGTCGCGCCACTCCAGATTTCCTTGCGTTTCACCAGAGTCGGTACGAAGAAGTGGTCGTTCATAGAAGTTATACCACCTGGCTCACGCGTCTCCGTCGTCACTAAGAAGCGATGAGGGTCTTGCATAACATTATCCTACTCTCGGATGAACGTCTCGGTAGTGGTATGGCAACAGCTGTCACTTATTTTATAGAATACTCATTCACACTGCTTGTGTCAGTGAGCGTAGCTAATAGTCGTATTCTGCAACTTCCTGTAAAAAAGATCGGTTGGTTTCAGACAAACCATCGCCAAATACTATGTTGCTATATTCTTTCCGATACATGTTTTTCTCATTTTCTTGCCTTATGCTTTCAGCAGCTGATTGTTTTAATAACTCGTGCACCAGCAATGTATATCATTTTGTTTAATTTGAAGGATTCGTGCCTCCTCTTTTTCTAAATGGGCATAGAATATTTACGATGCGGAGCATGTAGTGATGGTACAAGAACACGAACGCCAATTGATGAAAGAAATTTTGTCGCAAACGACGCACAGGCTGCTAATTTAAGAAAGTATTTTACTTCTGGATTTTCTTCGGTCGACTGCGGATCTCCTGGTAAGCATACGTACAGGTTACGAACAAGAGCGACAACAAATTACAGGAAGGGTTGTCCCATTTGAAAACCTTCAGAGTACGCTGTCTGGTCAGAAGTGCAAGGAAACCCCGATACTAGTAGACGTCACTGAAGGCTGACAGGGCGACCGTCCGAACGCCCCTTCAGCGACTTGGTTCATATTGACAGGATCCGTAGGGCATGATTAGGACTATAACATTTGTAAACAGGGAGACGCAACTCTCAACCGCTTTGAGAAAATCGAGTTTGAAATTTTTAGACGTCCTTATACACTCCCTATGGTCGCTAGCATTCAAGCGGCCAGCATTCGAGTGAGCAAGCGCTTATAACTAGTTTTGCAATGGCGAGTTCTCTGGATTGAATTCCTGTCCCCGCCCCCTTTTGTTTTTCTGTCCCCGTAATTCTGACAATAGATGCATGTTGTACGCAACGAAATTATGTGATGATGGCGAACCAGTCATGAATGTAAACCAAGTCAGTTCTTCAATAAGCTCTTTGATAAAACCATACATATGCAAGAATTCGGCTTTCACAATATGTGCTGTACAGTGAAGTAATTATTATTTTCCTTATCTCTATGGTCAGTATCAACCTGGTTCATGGAATGCTCCGTAGGTTACACATTATGCTCTTCACAAATGTGGATATAATACAATGGCTGCCCAGAAAGTAATGCACCGCATTTTTTTTTTTCTCAGCCGAAAACAATGCTACGAATGCAAAACGTTGCGTATGCATTGTTCGAAGTCTCCTGAGTGAGCGCGCCAAGTTTCTGTCACTTCCGACAGATAGCGTAGCTGGATGACAGTTTCAAAATGGCGTCTCTAGGTGATTAGGTTAGATTAGATTAGATTAATACGTGTTCCAAAGATCATGAATACGACACTTCGTAATGATGTGGAACCTTTCAGGTTAATAAAAGGTGTCTATGCAAGATATTACATTACACAAAATATTACATGACGCTCAACATTTTTAATTTTTTTTTTTTGTGGGGGGCTGGGAAATTACCCACTTTCTACAAATCCAAAAATTCATCTAATGAGTAGAAGGAGTAGCCTTTAAGAAATTCTTTTAACTTCCTTTTAAATGCTATATAGCTATCTGTCAGACTTTTGATGCTACTAGGTAAGTGACCAAAGACTTTTCTGGCAGCATAATTTACCCCCTTCTGAGTAAAAGTTAGATTTATCCTTGAGTAGTGAAGATCATCCTTTCTCCTAGTTTTGCAGCCATGTACACTGCTATTACTTTTGAATTCGTTCGGATTGTTAATAACAAATTTCATTAGTGATTATATATCTTCTGAGGCTACAGTGAAGATTTCCAGCTCTTTAAATAAGTGTCTACAGGAAGATCTTGGATGAGCTCCAGCAATTACTCTGATTACACGCTTTTGTGCAATGAACACTCTTTTACTCAACGATGAGTTACCCCAGAATATGGTGCCATACGAAAGCAGAGAATGAAAATAGGTGTGGTAAGCTAATTTACTCGGATGTATATCGCCAAATTTTGCAATGATCCTAACAGCATAAGTAGCTGAACTCAAACGTTTCGGCAGATCCTCGGTGTGTTTTCTCCAGTCCAACCCCTCATCAACGCATACAACTAGAAATTTTCAGTATTCTACCTTAGCTACCGATTTCTGATCGAAGTCTATATTTATTAATGGCGTCATTCCATTTACTGTGTGGAACTGTATGTACTGTGTTTTGTCAAAGTTTAATGACAGCCCATTTGCAGAGAACCACTTCATGATTTTCTGAAAAACATCGTTTACAATTTCACCAGTTAATTCTTGTCTGTTGGGCGTGATAACTATACTTGTATCATCGGCAAAAAGTACCAGCTTTGCATCTTCGTGAATATAGAATTGCAAGTCATGAATATATATTAGGATCAGCAGAGGACCCAAGACCGAACCTTGCGGCACCCCGTTCTTGATTCTTCCCCAGTTTGAGAAATTACCAGTTTTTTTTAATATTATGCGAACTTTCTGCACACTTCCAGTTAGGTATTATTTAAACCATTTGAGAACTGTGCCATTCATACCACAGTACTTTAGCTTATCTATAAGTATTCCATGATTTACACAATCAAAAGCCTTTGATAGATCACAAAAAACCCCAATGGGTGACTTCCGGTTATTAATAGCATTTAATATTTCACTAGTGAAAGTATATATATCATTTTTCGTTGAAAAACACTTCTGGAAACCAAACTGACATTTTGTTAAAACTTTATTTTTACAAAGGTGTGGAACTACTCTACAACACATTACTTTTTCAAGAATTTTGGATAAGGCAGTCAGAAGAGAGATTAGGCAATAGTTGTTGACATCAGACGTATCCCCCTTTTTATGCAGTGGTTTAACAATGGCATACTTCAGTCAATCTGGGAAAATACCCTGCTTCAGAGAGCTATTACATATTGTAAGGTGTCAGACAAATCCAACATCTTCCATGAAAACCCTGACATGATAAGCAAATCCAGTAGTATGTCACATATCTCCGAATAAATCGTGACATTAAATTAACCAAAGTAATACGAGTAACGAGTGAGCAAATGGAATACCACAGACTAACACAAGAATGCCTAAATGCATGTCATACCTTCCCACCGTGAGACAGACGCAGTTCTGAGGGGAGAAACGAGAACAGAAGCCGAGAGCAGAACCGTGTTAAGCTGGAAGGCTCTACGATAAGGGACGGACACCCATGTCGCCAGCTAACCGCTAGACCTCATCCCAGTTGCAAGTTTTAGCGTGAGACTTTTTCGCGTCTCTGTTACATCAGGACCATCCCACAGGCCATGTTAAAAGCTAGAGCCCTCCAGAAGAACAGTATAGATCTTACGATAACACAAAAAGGGCCACCCCAGCTGCAAGTTTTAGCGTGAGACTTTTTCGCGTCTCTGTTACGTTGCAAACTTTAAAAACATTGCCCCACCACGAAAAGTATAACGTTTCTCATTGGATAGACAGAATTTTTGTAGGTGGAGCTTAAGGTTAACATTGAGACCCTGATTGGTCAGATGAAAACACAGTCAGATAGCTTTTTTAAACCAACTTCGGTAAATTGTAGTAAGGAGAAGTTAGGAGGAAAATTGCTTCCGAGACGGCGAGCTGTATGGAGCTGCGCCGGCCGCCGCCCCCTGACGAACACCAACAAGGTAATGAACGCACGTGATGCCTCATTTTTGAGCGCATAAGGCCTCACTCGGAACTACAGAAGATTCATCTGTTACATCTCCTTTTTGCGTAACACTAGTGTCGATCGTCAATTAAAGCTCGTGGTGGTCTTATTTTCCACTTGAAGTAAAAATCTGAAACGCGATGATTTTTCTGTTACATAGTTATTGAGAAGCCACATCAACCACTGTAATTTACGACAAGTTAGATAAGTAATTAAAGATAATTGAGGGTCACTGTAGACCATTTTGATAGTTTTCTCTTTTGTGAAACTTAATTTAAACCTAGATTATAGATGTGATATGGGATAGGTCATCCTTCGATCCTTTGTAGAAATTGGAAACCTATTCAGGGAATATTCGTTCACATTTTTGTTGAATGCAGTTGGTTTTTACGATCCTGTATTAAAACATTTCCTTTTATCAATAGTGCAATTTATATACAATGTTTTGTGAGTAGAATAAAATTTCCAATGATAAACGTAACTGCTTTTTCGACGTTATTTTACCAGCTAACTAAAAATAGGAAAGCCTTGAACCCCTTCCACTAAATTTAGTTAGTATTAAGATTCTTTTACAAGGAGTGCAGTGGAGCTGACGCTGAGATCATTAAGTATTTGGTTATATCATCGCTAGTCTCACTGAACTCTTCTGAATTCTACATGTCATGTGTGATCTGGCGTCTCCTTACCAGCAACAGGTTCCAGGTTCAAAACTAGTCAATTCCCTAAAAAACACTCTCAGAGCGTCGTTGCGCGAAAGTGGTAGGGAGACACGATATAGAACAAACAGACACCACGCAGAATGTTAGAATATGTGCCTAAGAATCCCACTTATTTCTTGGGAGTAAGCTATTGTTATCCTGCTGGAAATGCCATCAATTCCGTGTGAGCTTTTATTCTTGAGAGAGTTTATTATCTTCCTCATTTCAGAGGGAGAGGTGGGTGGAATTTCAATTGCATCAAATGGTGTGGGTAAGGCCTCTTCCATTAACTGCCTTGCTTCTTCTAATGAACATTTAGATCCTATTTTCTCTACAACATTTAAAAGATGATTATTCTAAATGTTTTCGGCTTCCGGCTTGTTGTTTATCAAGTTTCCATTGGCTTTGATGGTGATGCCATGATCCTGTACGCTTGGTTGCTCTGTTTCCGTTAATGTTCCAAATTGTAATCTCAGACATGATGCACATGCTTCTGGACTTTTTAATAACCTTTCTTAATGTAGCACAGTAGTTTTTATAATATTTGGTTGTTTCTGGGTCATTTCTCTTTCTTGTTGCTAGATACAGTTCCCTTTTGTGGTTACAAAATATTTTTATTCCTTTAGTAGGCCAAGGTTTTTTGCATGGTTTCTTATAATTAGATTTCACTACTTTCTTGGGGGAAACAGTTTTCAATTTCTCTTACAAGTGTATCATGAAATAAATTATATTTTAAATTAGTGTCGTGTTCCATGCAGACCTCATCCCAGTCTAACTGCTGAAGATTTTCTCTGAAATTTCTAATTATTGAGTCATTAATTGAACGTACAACTTTGGAGGATAGTTTTGAATTACTGAATGGAGCTATGTCATATACTGTAACTAGCTGAGCATCATGATCAGAAAGCCCATTCTCAACAGGACAAGAATTTATATTTTAAACCTACCTTGGTCTATAAAACTGTAATCTATCAATGTGCTGCTATCCTTTACTACCCGAGTAGGAAAATTAATGACCGATGTCAAATTGAAAGAACCGAGCAAGACTTCCAGGTCATTCTTCCTATTACACTCTTTCACTGAATCAACATTGAAGTCCCCACAAATAATAATTTGCTTTCCCATATCTGACAGATAGCACAACAGGGCATCCAAGTTTTCCAGGAATAAATGAAAGTTTCCTGAAGGGCACCTATATACTGTAATAATTATAATAGAGTCCTCCTTCAATTTAAGTTGACAGGCACATGCTTCTATATGTTGCTGTTGACAAAATTTTACAACAACGTCCCGTCATTGAATTTCTCACTGCAGAGAAAAAAACTGTGCAGGATATTCACAAACGCTTGTGCAAAGTCTATGGAGCATCCGCTGTCGACAGAAGTACAGTTAGTCGCTGGGTAAATAGGGTGACGTCATTAGAAGGTGGTTCGCCGGAGCTCCACGATTTGCAGCGGTCGGGGAGACCACCCACGGCTGTCACACCTGACAGCCCTGACCTAGCCCCCACGGACTTCCACTTGTTTGGACCATTAGACCATTAAAGGATGCCATCCGTGGAAGACATTCTGAGGACAATGAGGAGGTGATTCACACAGTGAAGCACTGGCTGCGCCACCAACACAAGGACTGCTACCGACAGGGCAGACACGCCCTTGTTTCGCGCTGGAGCAAGGCCATAGAAGAAGAAGTAGAGTACGTGGAAAAATAGGGTGTGTAGATAAAATACCATTCTTTCGTGTGTGTTAATCTCATTATGTTCAATCAAGAACTGCTGAAGAAAAAAAAATGTGGTGCATTACTTTCTGTGTATCCCTCGTAATATAAATAAAAATTGCCGTTCTGACGTGACTGAAAGTTGTTGTGTTTTCTGCTTACATATCCAAACGCCTCACGAAAAAATGTTTTGTTCTTTTTCAAGATAAATACTATGAAAAAATAAATCAATCAAATATTGATAATTCGCACAGTCATACGAAATCTTTTGTTAGAATTACTTGGGAATGGAAAGAAAATTGTCTACTGGCACTGAGATTCAATCCATGGACCTCGCACTTAGGAAACTAAGAGTTTACTTGCTCTGCCTGCGAACGTCTTAGCTAATAACGATCATTCAAAGTACGTAAGACCGCCAAAGATGTTCAAATTTGGTTTTCTTGAGAACGAATGAAACTTGCATCTTCTTGCATGCATATGTTGAAGAACTAGCAGTGCCCTGCACATCCTGTCAGTATGAATCAAAGCAATGAGGGGGATTCCCGGGGTCCCCTTGTGAGTGCCGGTACAAAACAAGGCGGAGAAATGCCTTTTGCTGTTTGTAGGAGAACTAGGCCTTTTTCTAGAAAAAGTCCAGACAGCAGGTGCCCTTGCTCATAAATGTTCCCATCGTAGAAACTTTTTCCGTCACTTCACTAAAAATAAATTCAATCACAGAAAAAAAGCGTTGTATTAGGCATGAAAATCGGAAAGAAGACACACGGGAAAGTAATACTAGAATTTTATTTTATTCATCATAATCGATGTTTTTTGAAAGGCCAGCAAATGCGTCATTATCAAGTGAACTGATACTGGATTTAAGACAGATCCAGCAATCCTTCAGAAAACATTCAGCCAGTAAAAAATAAAATACAGCTCTGTGACGTAGAAATTGTCTTTAAACTTTACAGTTACTTGCATTACAGAAAACTGGTGGTGAGTTATAGAAATGCAGCATATAACATTACTCTCATGTGAGAGAACTAGTTGTTGTTGTCGTATTTCCTTAAAGGATGGAGGCTCAGGTAGATATATCAAAGGAAAATATAGTTTGAACACATGCATGACCTTACCACCGTTACTGATGAGGTACGTTTTGAAACACGAGGTATTGAACTAAGAGGTACCAGCTTTAAAAAAAGATAATCATTCTCTGTGTACTCCAGTCACTTAGCGATAATGTGGACACCTTTTTCAATAAATTAACTAAGCTTCTGGAAAACGTTTTACTGCCGAAGGAGAGGATAATCTTATCAGGAGATGTAAGTATAAACAAACCACTAACAGCCTCATAAACATTCTTGACGTTTTGGCATGTCGCTGTTGATCAACACTTCAACAAAGGTAACAAAAACCCCAGCATCAGTGATGGATCAGCTTGTTACTAACACAGACAGGAAACACCGTATTGTATATTTAAAAGATCTTTGACTCTTTGATCATTTCTGCCAGTTAATTAAAGTAAACGCTACGTTGGAGGCCTACAGAAGACCTCTTTCAAATCGCAGAATTTTAGTTTTTCCAAGGATAGTGCTAAACCAAAGCTGTGATGAAGTGTATGTAGAAGCAACGTAGATTCAGAACTGTCTACATTCTGTACAATTTTAAAATAAACTTTGAGGAGTCATTCAAAAAGTTCACACATCAATAACAATTCCTAATAAGAACAAGAAGATAACAGCAGGTGTAGTAATGAAGTCCTCCCAGACCAGGAAATAATTTTCAATAAGTAAAATCCATAGTGTTACAGGGTTCCTAAGCTGTTACAAAAGAAAGGATTTACACGAGGTTGTTGCTTGCTGCAAAAAAGTCGACAGAGGCAAAAGAATACTTAATGCTGAAAATAAAATCGGGATCTTCCGGAGGGTTGTAAAACAAGAAACAGGAAAACGGAAACGGAATCACGATAAATCGGTAAACGATCAACAGAAATAGCAGATTTTATGCATATGGATGAATACAAAATGTAAAATATCAAAAGTTCCTCCGGTGAAGTGCAGTAGATACAATGATGATGTTATCCACCACAGAGGATGAAATCAGGAAAACGTTCAAAAATTTAAATAATAATAATAATAAATCAATTGAAGACAGTTTACTTAAAGACACCATATGCGATACACAGGCTCCATTAGCTGACGTAATAAATGGGTGTTTCAGCTCAGGTCACCGTCTGCAGTATCTCTAACAGGAAAGAGTTGTGCTTCTGCTAAAGAAAGGTTATACAGAAGGTACAGAAACCTAAAGGCCCATTTCCCTGCTTCCGTCATTCTTAAAATAATAGAATCCATAATGAAAGACAGATTAGTGAATTACTTGAATAAATGTAAGCTCCTCAGTGATACACGGATTGGTTTTTTGAGTAACAGAAGTGTAGAATCAAAGGCGTTGGTCCGATGACTGCCGTGGGCCTGGAGAAAATGATTTGGAAATTCTAAAAGACATGTTCTTTTGGTGTGCAACCTGGTAGAGGGAGGAAAGGGATTCGACGTCTGTGGAAGCAGTGCCACAGCAATGCAGGAGGAGACGAGTGGTGGTGTGCAAACGTGTGCTGCAAGGAGAACTGCCCGAACACTGGACATACCCATGTTCACGAGTTGCTTCCTGTTGACCTGCCAGCAAGAGAGACCTTTGCTTTAGAATTTCTTGGTCCCATAGAAGTGGACAATGATTGTGTTGTAGTTGGCAGGAGAGCCAACCGTGTTCGTAAAGGAGGCCGAAATGCACGGGTTTTAGCTCACGCAGGCTGGCGTTTGGTCTGGAACATCACAAGGCAATTAGAAGTGAGAAAAACGGACGTAGCTGGTGGAATACTTAACTTTAATCCATTAATGGAGAACGTCGCTCTTTATGGTACATGATTCACAATATCAATAGTACGGATACTGGCACCTTGCTAGGTCGTAGCAAATAACGTAGCTGTAGGCTATGCTAACTATCGTCTCGGCAAATGAGAGCGTATTTTGTCAGTGAACCATCGCTAGCAAAGTCTGCTGTACAACGGGGGCGAGTGCTAGGAAGTTTCTCTAGACCTGCCGTGTGGCGGAGCTCGGTCTGCAATCACTGATAGTGGCGACACGCGGGTTCGACGTATACTAACGGACCGCGGCCGATTTAAAGGCTACCACCTAGCAAGTGTGGTGTCTGGCGGTGACACCACAGATTGGTCGTGGATTATTTTGTGGGCAGGCGAAGCCCACTTCCATTTGACAGGATATCTCAATACACAGAATTGTAGAATATGGGCAACGGAAACTCCATACGCTAAACAACGAGTACCACTTCATTCTGAAAAGGTCACTGTGTGGCGCGGGTTTACGGCATCATTTGTCACAGGACTATATTTTTTTTGAAGAGACAGGTGATTCTGGCCTTGTTACCCGTACCGTCACTGGTAAGTGCCAGTAGCGTCTTTTGCGCAACCACGTCATTCCAGCTCTCCAACAGCGTGGATGCGTGAATGGGATGATTTTTATGCAAAATGGCGCACCTCCGAACATTGGAAATTCACTTAAGCAGTTGCTGAAGCTCCATTTCGGAAATGCTAGAATTATTAGCCGCCATTTCCCTACAGCCTGGCCATCCCGACCACCTGATCTAACCTGTGTGACTTCTGGCTGTTGGACTATGAGAAACATGTTGTGTTCAGTGTTCCGACTGCAAACTTAGCTGCATTGAATGCAAGCATTGTGCAACACGTTCTGAACGTGACCTCGGTAACACTTCCATCAGTTGTGGAACATGCGGTTTCTCGATTTCAACTTGTTTTAGAAAACTGTGGACAGCATATTGAACATGTTTTACACCTGTCGCACGGAAATTAATAATCTGATTTGATTTTGATTTATGCTATTTATGCGGTTTTTGGCCTTAGGACTGTTAAAAAACGATGTGACTGATGCTCTTTATCCGGTTTTTGGCCTCAGGACAATTAAAAAACGATTTTTCCCATCCGATGTGATATGACCTTGCCGTGGTGGAGGGGCTTACGTGGCTAACAGTATCACACTTGTGGACTCATACGCACTGAGTAGTACAGTTTGTTTAGCATCAAACGTACACTTTGGGCACTGTTGTATGATTCATTTGTCATTTGTAGTCGACGACTATTAAATTATGATGCTTACGGCGCCATCTATTGCTAAATTTTGT
This sequence comes from Schistocerca gregaria, assembly GCF_023897955.1. Classification (NCBI taxonomy): domain Eukaryota; kingdom Metazoa; phylum Arthropoda; class Insecta; order Orthoptera; family Acrididae; genus Schistocerca; species Schistocerca gregaria. The sequence goes on along the minus strand of NC_064926.1, from coordinate 504,454,828 downwards.
AACTATCTATTTTTCTTCTGCCATACGTTTACACTCTTCTCCGGTAATATTCCGTTGCAATTTGACGTCATTCTGACCACTGGTGATATTTCTACAGCGGTCTGAAAGTTTAACTTTAATTTTAACCACTCTGTACATCTTCGCGAGTTCAGTTCCTACATTCATTCAAGTCTGCCCAGCTCATCCAAGACGCAACGCAAGCAGGCTTTTCACTGATTCGGACAGTTTGATACCTGTGTGTCTGTGCGAAGTGTCTCTCGCCACTGCCTCACTGGCTATGTTTACACAGTGGCGCAGCTGACCCGCCAGACGGATCATCTGCTATCAACCGCCCTGGGCACAGGTAGCAGTATCTAAATAGCCCCTTTCTCCGACACATATTAATTAATAGCTCCGTCATTTAGCAGTTCACAATCTTCGTAATTTTTATGTAAATAGAGTTAGGTTTGCTTTAGTTACTGAAAATGTTTTAGCCGGCCGAAGTGGCCGTGCGGTTCTAGGCGGTGCAGTCTGGAACCGCGAGACCGCTACTGTCGTAGGTTCGAATCCTGCCTCGGGCATGGATGTGTGTGATGTCCGTAGGTTAGTTAGGTTTAACTAGTTCTAAGTTCTAGGGGACTAATGACCTCAGAAGTTGAGTCCCATAGTGCTCAGAGCCATTTGAACCATTTGAAAATGTATTAGCTTGATTGCTTTTAAACTTTGCGAGCTGTAATTTTTAGAAAAGAAGTGACTGTAGAACTTGACCTCTGAACTGCCTCTTTAAATTCCGTGTAACCATTGTTATTTACAAAACAACCTTGAAACTTGATAGAGCTATATTCCTGCATGAATTTAATAGAGTGCTGGAATTAGAACTTTCTACTACAAATACAAACGATACTTAATCTACTGTGAATAAGGACATTTTCTTCCAAATTAGATTTTCACTAATTAACTTGAAAACTAATTAGAGTTGGCTTATTGACATGATATATTTAACATTTTTGCAATCAAACTGAGGCTACATACGAATTTTCAGCTTCTACCTTTCGTAAAAACGCCGATTTTAATCAAAATTTTGCTTGATGTGACATATGCTTCCATATTCTGAACAATTTTTAGCTTTGTAGTCTTATTATCCAGAGTCATTTTATTTTTTTATTAAGATCACATGTTTTGCCTAACGTATTCATTTGATCATTCTGAGACCTTGCAATGTTAACATTAATATATTGAAACATTCAGTGACGAAGTTTGGAAAAGTTATTTTAATTTTTGATTTCATTCTTGGATTATGGTGCAATTCTTTGTACATCAATAACGAGCACGTTATGAAGACGTGGCGCTGGTGGCAGAGAGAAATGGGGAAGTTCTCGGCACACTCGCTCGTCCCTGTGCTCTTACAACGGTACGGCGCTGTTTCGTCTGAGCATTTGACACTGTTGAACTAGAGTCATTAGGAATAAGAAGAAATTGCAAGAAATAGTTCCAATCATATCTACAAAACAAGCTACAAAGGACAGATATAGCACAGGCTTCAAATTAATAAAAAGTTTTAGTGGAACATCTCAAGTATTTTGAGATACAAGTCACTTACGGCAGCATCATAGGACTAATACACACTGGCGGAAAAAAAAATTGCAATATCGAAAAATAGTTGATGTAGAGTAATGAAATTTAGACCGTACTGTCGAACGTACTAAGTTCAACGTGCTGCTGAACGCTCAGGAACGATGAGACTTGTGCATACGGTTCGTGGGCCCCCAACTTAGCATATGCAATCACAATGCACTCCACCGGCAGTTGAGGGATGTTTCCAGTTGGTAAATCACACTGTTTACTCAACGGGCGCGCGTAAAACTCCCACGTTAGCTCTATTAAAAAGCACATTTTCTCCATCGTCCACGAAAAGGAAAGTACCATGTCCAATCAATAAGGACACAGGCTTATGAAAGTTTCATTACAAACAGTGTGGTACAAATTTGGAATCCTTCTCCGCATAAGATAAACATTATTTCATCATTGTCACATTTTAGGAAAACCCCAAGGTCATTCTTACTTAATAACTGTTCCTACACAGTAGCAGAATCTTTGCAACATGTGAATTACGAAGCGTAAAAGAAAAAGGAGCAAAATATCTTTATACAAGTAGAGCAAGCTGTCTTGTAGATTAAGCCAATCGAACAAAGTCACCCCTCAAAAAAAGATGAACTTATATTTACATAACATCAAATATATACTTATATTAAACTAATAATAAAGTATCAGAATCTAATAAAAACGCGAATGTTAGAAAATAAAAGTTAGAAGTGTCAAAACGCGAACCACCGCCCCAACCAACAAATCAATACAACACTTTTTTTTTTCGCATGTGTTCGTTGCATCTGCTCGGGGCGGACGTCGTAAGACATCCATTTATGTTCGTTGTTGATCGATTGACTCAGCTTTTTTATTACAGAGGGCAGGTAACCCTCTGACCGAACACGCTGAGCTACCGTGCCGGCTAGACCTTGACGCTACTCATTACGCTAAACCAATAAAATACCTATCGTCGCTAATCATAGTACGTTACCACTTGCAAAAAACCTTATCGTAGATGTGTTACTAATTGAAATTTAATTATAACAAATTGTACCAAGAACAATGCGTTTTGGGTGAATCTTCAGTGTGTCGCTGCCTTCAAATAGCCTACTCTCACAATACGCAAGTGGAAATAATTCTTTTGCCATGAATATGATGTTTCTCATTATTTTATTGGAATGTTTCACACAGTTAACAACGGTTTTTCCAGTGATTCTCAATTTTCTGGTGCTCAGAAGCGGCATATATACATATAAGATTGAAATGAATGCCAATATGGCGCCTCACAACTCTGTACTGAAGGGAGACGGCGTGCGTGTGACGTAGGTGGCGTTGTGCCATATCATTGGTCAATGCTCAGACGCACGCTCAGAATATCTGACATTGCCAGATATTGCTCTGCACTTTCGGGAAGACTCCCGAACGTCCTATTCCACGCTATGACGTCAGAAACTCGGCACGCTCAACGCTCGACGTTCGGATGTACGGTCCGTGTGCCGACGGCTTAAGGCGCTGCAGTCATGGACTGTGCGGCTGATCCGGACGGAGGTTCGAGTCCTCCCTCGGATATGGGTGTGTGTGATTGTCCTTAGGATAATTTAGGTTAAGTAGTGAGTAAGCTTAGGGACTGATGACCTTAGCAGTTATGTCCCATAAGATTTCACACACATTTGAACATTTGACTTGCTTAACTTTGCAAAATCACAACTTAACGTAAGCGCGAAAAATGCTGTTATATTAATAACCGCTGTAACCGTCAGAATTCTGAATGCAAAGATGCGCACGTGCATGCATTGTGTTGTACAGTGGACGAATCACAGTTTGTGGTACAGAGTCTGTTGCAGTTGGTGGGTCAATATAGAGACGGTTCGTGCTATATGTGGATGAGCTCGAACTGCCGTCCAATGATGTCCCATATGAGCTCGTTTGGAGACGGATCTGGTGATCGAACAGGCTAGGACAACATGTGGACCTCTTTAGAGCGTGTTGGGTTACAACACCGGTATGTGGTGGCGAGTGTTACGCACTTGGAAAGTATCCGGTGGTATGCTGTTCATGGATGGCAGTACAACACGTCGTATCAACAGACTGACGTACGAATTTGCTATGAGGGTGCGTGGGATAACCACGAGACTGCTCTTGCGGTCATATGACACCACACTCCAGACAATAACTCCAGGTGTGGGTCCAGTTACACCACTGTGGTACCAACTGCTGCTCAGGTTGCTTCTGGAGAGCCAAACGCCGAACACGGTGGTCTTCCCTCTAGATGGCTCCACGTGGCCTTCCAAAGACTTCTTGCGACCGTACATTCTCGTGCCTACCGCTGCCAGCAATCATGTACAGCGGCTACATCCCTGCCAAGTCTTTCTGCAATATTGCAGAAGGAACATCCAGTTTTTCGCAGTCCTATTACAAGATTTCGTTCAAACTTAGTGAGGTGTTGCTAAAGGCGTCTTTGTCGCCTTAAAGTGGTTCTTGACTATCATCAACTCACCACGTCTAATCTTTAAGGTAACTAAAGCTCACGACCGTTACAGCGTGTATTTGAAGCAAGCATGATTTGTATTCTCAAAGTGGCGTTACTAGCTCCACTCTTATGCGACTGGTGCGAAATTTGAATATACATTACCTTTGAGATGTAGAAATACGACCAGCATCTTTCGTTTATGTCAAACAACTCCTTCTTGCTGTTGCAGTTTCTTTCCGTTAGGGTATCTTGTTTTACACATATCAATGGCTTTATAGGCAGTGTCAGACATGTCGAAAAATTTCTTTTTGCTGATGGCAACGACGTTATAATCAATGATAAAACACTATAACGTCAACTGGAGACAGCAAAGGGAAACCTAAATAATGTTTATAATTCGTCATCATGCAATAAACTTACACACAACATAAAATAAACACACTGAGTTTCTACTCAAAGCGGGGAAATAATACCTTAAAATTCAATGTGGATGAGACTTTCAGAGATTATATAGAAAAACAGAAAATTTTAAGAACTTATATTGGCCATACGTGGCTTACATACGGTTACCTCCTCCGTCGTGAGGACCCACCTCTGTGTCGCCATGGCTCCGAAATGACAGTCGTCCACCTCTTGCTGGACTGCCCACTTTTAACTTTCCCAGCACCCTTCTTTCGGTGTTGGGCGACAATGCCTCAACAGCAGCTTTAGTTTTACGTTTTATTCGTGAGGGTGGGTTTTATCATTTGATCTGAGTTTTAGTGCATGTCCTTTGTCCCTGTGTGTCCCCCATCATAGGGCTTTTAGGGTGGAGGTTTTAATGTGTTGCAGAGTGGCTGGCTTCTCCTTTTTTATTCTCATGGTCAGCCAGTCATGGTAATCTGCTTTCTTGTTTTTAATCTCCTCTCCCTGTTTCTTACGTCCCTCTGTGGTTTTCTTGTCCTATTTTGTCCATTGTAGTGTTTGTTGTCCTTCCGTCGTTTTTCTGGTTCTTGCTTTCTCCTGCTATTGTGATTGTGCGGTACGTCTTCTTTGTGTTCTTCTTTCCCTTGGGTAATTGTTCTACTGGGAACACAGGACCTATGACCTCGCAGTTTGGTCCCTTCCCCTCCCCCCCCCCTCCCCTCTTAAACCCACCATGCACGCTCAGTAACACATTAAACACATATTAAAATACTTTAACATTACGTATGTTGATTCCAAGACTTATAATAAATGCTAAAATGACAGTCAATGTCTACCTGGTGTCTGGGAGTCTCTTTTATTGGAACCACAATATTGTCCTTTCCTTCACTGTGTAATTCCTTCCTTTCACTTTGAGTACTAGTTTAACCTCTCTTCCTCCGTTTTGGTGGAGTTTCCCTTTCCATTAAGCGATATTGTGTATTATTTGCATGTAATAATTATTTCAGCAATGCCCTGTTGTTGCAAACAAACCAAAGACCTACTTCAATTATCAGCATTTCACACAAGTGCACGCCAAGACACTAATAGAGAATTGGCGGATGACTCATTATTTGAAAATACATGTTGGTATTGGAAACGAGTGCCATCATTAGACAGCTGTAAACAGTGTTTCCCACAGTTTTGGTGCTTGTGTCAAAATATACACTCCTGGAAATGGAAAAAAGAACACATTGACACCGGTGTGTCAGACCCACCATACTTGCTCCGGACACTGCAAGAGGGCTGTACAAGCAATGATCACACGCACGGCACAGCGGACACACCAGGAACCGCGGTGTTGGCCGTCGAATGGCGCTAGCTGCGCAGCATTTGTGCACCGCCGCCGTCAGTATCAGCCAGTTTGCCGTGGCATACGGAGCTCCATCGCAGTCTTTAACACTGGTAGCATGCCGCGACAGCGTGGACGTGAACCCTATGTGCAGCTGACGGACTTTGAGCGAGGGCGTATAGTGGGCATGCGGGAGGCCGGGTGGACGTACCGCCGAATTGCTCAACACGTGGGGCGTGACGTCTCCACAGTACATCGATGTCGTCGCCAGTGGTCGGCGGAAGGTGCACGTGCCCGTCGCCTGGGACCGGACCGCAGCGACGCGCGGATGCACGCCAAGACCGTAGGATCCTACGCAGTGCCGTAGGGGACCGCACCGCGACTTCCCAGCAAATTAGGGATACTGTTGCTCCTGGGGTATCAGCGAGGACCATTCGCAACCGTCTCCATGAAGTTCGGCTACGGTCCCGCACACCGTTAGGCCGTCTTCCGCTCACGCCCCAACATCGTGCAGCCGCCTCCAGTGGTGTCGCGACAGGCGTGAATGGAGGGACGAATGGAGACGTGTCGTCTTCAGCGATGAGAGTCGCTTCTGCCTTGGTGCCAATGATGGTCGTATGCGTGTTTGGCGCCGTGCAGGTGGGCGCCACAATCAGAACTGCATACGACCGAGGCACACAGGGCCAACACCCGGCATCATGGTGTGGGGAGCGATCTCCTACACTGGCCGTACACCTCTGGTGATCGTCGAGGGGACACTGAATAGTGCACGGTACATCCAAACCGTCATCGAACCCACCGTTCTACCATTCCTGCACCGGCAAGGGAACTTGCTGTTCCAACAAGACAATGCACGTCCGCATGTATCCCGTGACACCCAACGTGCTCTAGAAGATGTAAGTCAACTACCCTGGCCAGCAAGATCTCCGGATCTGTCCCCCATTGAGCATGTTTGGGACTGGATGAAGCGTCGTCTCACACGGTCTGCACGTCCAGCATGAACGCTGGTCCAACTGAGGCGCCAGGTGGAAATGGCATGGCAAGCCGTTCCACAGGACTACATCCAGCATCTCTACGATCGTCTCCATGGGAGAATAGCAGCCTGCATTGCTGCGAAAGGTGGATATACACTGTACTAGTGCCGACATTGTGCATGCTCTGTTGCCTGTGTCTATGTGCCTGTGGTTCCTGACCCCAGGAATGTGTCAATAAAGTTTCCCCTTCCTGAGACAATGAATTCACGGTGTTCTTATTTCAATTTCCAGGAGTGTATGTTATTTGCCTTAGTATTTACTGCGGAATTTCTCTAATTTCTCAATTTTTACTATTTTGGCGCTTAACACAATTACTGACAAGTATTGACGCATATGAAATAAAATGCTCACAACTTGTTACGGTTTGCATTATAACGTTCCAAATGCACGGTTGGCCGCGGGCATGACGACCATTACTATGCGTATGCATGGTTTGGTTTAGTGACGAAGTCCACTTTCATCTGGATGGGTTCGTCAATAAGCAAAATTAGTGCGTTTGAGGAACTGAGAATCCTCATTTCGCGATCGGGAAGTCTCTTCACGCTCAAAGTGGTGTGCAGTGTCTAGTCACGGAATAATCGGTGCGATATTCCTTGATAGCACGGCGACTACCGAATCGGACATGATGGTTTTGGAAGATGATTTCATCTCCATCATCCAAAGTGACCCTGATTTCGACAAGATGTGGTTCACGTAAGACGGAGTTCCACCCCATCGAAACAGGAGAGTGTTTGATGTCCTGGAGGTGGACTTTGGGGACCGCATTCTGGCTCTGGGGTACGCATAGGCCACTGGTATGGGGCACTGATTGGCCGCCATATTCTCCGATCTGAACACATGCGACTCGTTTCTGTGGGACTATATTAAAGGCAAGGTGTAGGCAATAACCCCAAAACCATTGCTGAGCTTAAACAGCCATTGAGGACGTCTTCGACAGCATCGATGTTTCCACACTTCAGCGGGTCCTGCAGAATTTCGCTATTCGTCTGCACCACATCATCGTCAATGATGGCAGACATACCGAACATGTCATAACCTAAGTTCGAATATCTTTAGTGAAATTTACATGTTGAATGTAGTATCTGCACACCGTAGTTCGTAAGTAATTTAGATTTTTTTTCATACAGTTCAGTAATTGTCACCCTGTACATCAGGGCCGGCCAAACGCTGCACAGTGTGCAGACGTGCGGAAGTGCTGCACATGTGCGCACGTGTGTGACAGCGAGTGACAGCGACATCCGTTGTTAGACATGTGTCCTAAATGGACGGCGGCGGCTCCGTTTCCCTGTGGTACAAGCAAGAGCGCAACATATCCAGTCTCGTTTACCCCTGGCGACCGTAATTTTATCAGAGAAGTACTGAGAAATGGTAAGTACTGTGAAAAAGCAAAGGACGGGAGATCTATGTTCTCAGTCGTTTAAAAATGACTGGGAACTGCAATTCTGTTTTGTAGTCGCTGTGCCGCCGAATAATAGGCGGCCGGCGTAAGTTTTCAATCGAAAGACACTACAAGACATATCACAAAGACGGGTAGAGTGTACTCAACAGTGAAGAACGGCAAGTAAAATTAAATGTCCTTAAGAAAATGGATGAAACACATCAACTTGATTTTACTGTACATCAAAGTAACTGATACTTCTTGAACTCTCAGTTTCTTGTGTTACATTTATGTCTGTTTTACTGTACGCTGTATAATGTACTGTTTTCAGTTTTTCAGAATGACAACCACACTAAATCTTCACTGCGAGCAAATTTTAAAATCGCATTAAGAATTGCACAATCTGGGAAGGAGAGTTTGTGAAAGGGTGTCTGATTGATGCTGCAGAACTTGTGTGCCCCACGAACGTTTGTACGTTTCAAGATATCAGCCAATCCAAACAAACAGTGACAAGACGTATCAGTGCTATGGCCGGCGATCTGCACTGACAGAGGAGCGACGCCTGTGCCTAGAAACCTGCACTACATGGACACTGAGGGCTGCGGCGTGCACGCTGTGATCCGGAAGTTGCACATGTGCAAGAGCACCGCACGCGTGCAGAATTTCTGGCCGGCCCTGCTGTACATGGTACATTTGTCTCCATCACTGAGGAACTGAAGGCTGCTACAGGGTTAACACCGCATTTAAAAAATTCCGCAAAAGTTTCTTTAGGTCCGAGTCGTCCGTGCGTTCCAATTGCTCCTCATTTTTGGGCACCGGCTCTTCTATTGCGCTCTCGCAGCTGCAGGTTAACTGTCACAGCGTTTCGAAACAACGTGCGGAGCTCCGTCTTCCTATTCAGGGGGGCATGCTACGGCGCGAGGAGCGCATTCAGGCCCGCAGTCACGTCGGTCGGTCGACGGTGCGTTATCAGCGCCAGCCGGCCGCAGCTGCGGGAAGACGCGACGTCGCTCGCCGCTCGACGGAACTCCTTAGAAGGCTGTGGGAAACGAAAGCGCCGCATCTCCTGTTACCCGCGGGCACATAAAACGAGCTTAGCATAAGGACAATGGGGACACGGCGATTGCATCTCCGGGCTGGCCTTGGACGTCAGCCTCGTATGAATTTACATTGCCCGGGCTACTCGTATCTGGCAGCTCCACCTGTTGCGGCGTGCGAGAGCCGGCCGACCAGTGACAGCAACGTTGTGGCTTAATTTCTCGCTGCGTGGCTCACACACACACGCACACACACACACACACACACACATACACACACACACACACACACACACACATACACACACACACACACACACACACCTGTGCTGAGACAGTCTGGGAAGCAAGAGCGGTGCTCTCTCTCTCTCTCTCTGTCTCTCTCCGTCGCTCTCTTTTCGTGCCCCGCAGCTCTACCTCACACAGACGTCTCGTCATACACACATACACACACACACACACACACACACACACACACACATTTAAGACATCTGCGAGAGCGTTTTAAGATTAGCATTAACACTAACGCTTCGATACTTCGGGTGACTGACAGAATAATGTTACACTCACTGGCCAAAGAATGAAAAAAACATAACCCGTTGGACTTGCCAGACAAGAAATGCAATTTCAAGGATACTGCCATAGTCGTTCGACCTCGAAATGCTTTTAAACGCACGGTGTGGCGCATTCTTGACGTTGAAACTTTTTTGCGTTACTTTTTACATTCCTAGCGAAGTTAGTTCAATGTAAAATATGTAGCAGTCATCTCCTTCTGATTATTTTTTCTCTTTTTGTAGAATAGTAAACAGTGAACAACTTTCACATTGAAAGCGTGGTTTAAATGTTTATAAAAACTCCTTCTTAAGAAGCAAAATATGGACAAGCTGTATTACAGGTTGTGGCAGAGGTACGTTGAAACATAGCCGAAAGGCGTCAACAAAATACAGAATTTCACCTCAATATTAAATTAAAACCTGCACAACATACTTGTCACGTTGTGGTAGCTCACCAATGTACAGTCAGTGCATTCATCCATTACTACCATATGACAACAATGTTATGCATGTTTTAATTTAATATGAAAGTGAAATTTTACGTTTGACTGACACCTTTCAGCTATATTTTAACGTACATCTGCTACAACATGTGCTCAAATTTTCCTTCTGAAGAACACTTTTTTTAATATAAATGTTGAAAACAGGTATAGTATCCAGATTTCGGCTTTTATGCCGTTATCAAGTACAATGCTAAAAGTTGTTAGACCATTATTAAGCCATATCTGTTAAGGCAGTCCAAAGCAGGCCATTATTAAGTCGTACATGTTAGGTAGTGTAAAGTAGTTTAGCACTGCAGTTGATAATGGCGTAAAAGCAGGAATCTGGGTAGTACAGAAGATAATTATAATGATATGCAGCTAAAAGGCGGCTCACTCTTTTAAAAAGTATTGCACGAATGTGGCTCAGCGCCATAGAAACCTTTTCACGGTTAAGAGGGTTTTAATACACCTTCCAGTTTGCAACTTATTGGCTCTTTACTATTTTTACAGGGTGATTTCAGTCTAAACGTGCTGCTTCAGGCCCGCATCTCGTGGTCGTGCCGTAGCGTTCTCGCTTCCCGCGCCCGGGTTCCCGGGTGCGATTCCCGGCGGGGTCAGGGATTTTCTGTGCCTCGTGATGGCTGGATGTTGTGTGTTGTCCTTAGGTTAGTTAGGTTTAAGTAGTTCTAAGTTCTAGGGGACTGATACCCATAGACGTTAAGTCCCATAGTGCTCAGAGCCATTTTGCTGCTTCAGCCACGCATAAAACATTTTTTTTTTTTTTTGTCTTTCTGTGTTGACTACCTTGTAAAGTCACGACAATTTTAGCTTCTTACTACACACCGCTGCTCTGTTACTCTATCATTGTAGTGACGTTCACCATTAGCAGAAACCGTATGTACTTTTACGATTGTCGAATACAGTGTAGAATTCTCATTAGCTTCACAGTCATGTTAGCTACAACAGCCGAGGCGTGACTTAAGGGCTTGAAGTGCACTGTAAAGACATGATCAATCACCTGAGTGTCGCATTGTCCTACTGGAATTGCCCAAACCTGCCGGAATAGCAGTAAGGCGGACATCTGCGCGACCTCTCCTTCTGACGGTGGGGCAGTGTTTTGCCGCTCTGTAGGCTTGTTATTGCAGGATGGTTCAAAATAATGCGCATCTCTCACGAAGGTCCAGTGTGGGCTGTAATCACCGTATGGCAGGGAAGCTTTGTAGATGTGATAATGCGCTAATGCTGTTCCGACTTACGCCAGAAAAAATTGGTTCCAATTTTGCCCACGAGTTGCAAATCTGGCGCTGTGCAGCATCTCTTTGACAGATCCGGTGCTCATATTGAACAAATTCTGTAAGCTCTAACAATAAAATCAACGTTATGCATTCCTCAATAAAAAAATTTCAAATGTGTCTGAAATCTTATGGGACTTAAATGTTAAGGTCATCAGTCCCTAAGCTTACACACTACGTAACCTAAATTACCCTAAGAACAAACACACAAACCCATGCCCGAGGGAGGACTCGAACCTCAGCCGGGACCAGCCGCACAGCCCATGACTGCAGCGACTGATACCGCTCGGATTCCTCAATAGTTTGACCTTTTCTGCCCATGTTCGGTTCCTAATCCATTGCATATGGAAACATCTCTATACGTCTGTCTTGCATCCACAGTGCCAAGCTTCCACATGGTAGCCAAAATTTGAATTAATTATTTCCACCGTAAGTCGGGTCCACACTAATGCATTTCAATATCTGACAAGTCTGATATCATCCAGAGATCGTGGTGCCACACCAAAGTCGATAACAATCGACACCACAGACATTAGTGAGGGCTCGCTGCAATCTGCAATGACAAATGGGGCGACGCTCCACTAGACCACGCCTTCCCTTTAGCAACAAGAGCGCCATCATGCTGATGTCAATATAGTGTCAGGCGTGCAAGAGCGCACATCAGTTCGAGACATCAGCCACTGTAATCAACAAAATCTTGCAGGACAGTGACAGTTATAAAGTTTCAGATGAACATGTACTGTTGTGCCGGCCGATGTGGCCGAGCGGTTCTAGGCGCTTCAGTCTGGAGCCGCGCGACCGCTACGGTCGCAGGTTCGAATCCTTCCTCGGGCATGGATGTGTGTGATGTCCTTAGGTTAGTTAGGTTCAAGTAGTTCTAAGTCTAGGGGACTTACGACCTCAGATGTTAAGTCCCATAGTGCTCAGAGCCATTTTTGTTGTAAATGTCGAACGTTGTATCTCATGAGAACAGTTTGCTACTCTGTGCATCAAGTGATACTTTCATAGTTAATAACAATCGTAAATTATCAAGCAGTCCTATGGGAAAGACCTGTGCATAAGTTGAGGAACCTTATTTATTTATTTATTTATGTCATAAAATGAACTAATACACTGAAGCGTCGAAGAAACTGGTATAGGCACGCGTATTCAAGTACAGAGATATTTAAACGGCGCTGCTGCTGGCAACGACTATATAAGACAACAAGTATCTGGCGCAGCTTTCACATCTGTTCCTGCTGCTACAATGACAGGTCATCAAGATTTAAGAGAGTTTGAAGGTGGTGTTATAGTCGGTACACTAGTGATGGGACACATTACTTGCGAAGTTGCGAAGAAGCAGGGATTTTCGCGTACGACTTTTTCATGAGTGTACCGTGAATATCAGGAATCCAGAAAAACATCAAATCTCCGACATCGCTGCGGCCGGAAAAAGATCCTGCAAGAATGGGACCCACGACCACTGCAGCGAATCATTAAACGTAACGGAAGTGCAACCCTTCCACAAATTGCTGCAGATTTCAGTGTTGGCGTCAACAAGTGTCAGCGTGCGAACCATTTCGGAGCCGAAGGTCCACTCGTGTACCCTTGATGACTGCACGACACAAAGCTACACACCTCTGCTGGGCCCGTCAGCACCGACACTGGACTCTTAATGACGGAAACATGTTGCCCGGTGGGACGAGTATCGTTTCAAATTGTTTCGAGCGGATGGACGTACACGGGTATGGAGACAACCTCATGAATCCATGGACCCTGTATGTCATCAGGGACTGTTCAAGCTGGTGGAGGCTCTTTGATACTGTGTGGCCTGTGCAGTTGAAGTGGTATGGGACTCTTGATAGATCTAGATGCGAAACTGACAGCTGATACGAACGTAAGCATCCTGTCGGATCACTTGCATCCATTCATGTCCATTGCGCATTCCGACGGACTTGGGCAACTCCAGTAGGGCAATGCGACACGCCACACGTCTAGAGTTGCTATACAGTGGGTCCAGGAATACTCTTCTGAGTTTAAACACTTTCGCTGGCCACCGAACTTCCCAGACATGAACATTATTGAGCATATGTGGGATTTACGGACAGCCCTTTAGGATTCACGGTGTCAATTCCATCGAGCGCTACTTCAGACATTACTCGAGACCATGGAGAGTCCAGTTGCGGAAATTCCGCTTGTTAACCATAGTAACGTATTTTTGGTGTTCCTATATTTTTGTCCACCTCCTATTCGTTCTCGAGTTGACAATTAAAACGTTTTGACTACTCTCATAAAGCAATCGTATTTACACTACTGGCCATTAAAATTGGTACACCAAGAAGAAATGCAGATGATAAACAGGTATTCATTAGACAAATATATTATACTAGAACTGACATGTGGTTACATTTTCACGCAATTTGGGTGTATAGATCCTGAGAAATCAGTACCCAGAACACCCACCTCTGGCCGTAATAACGGCCTTGATACGCCTGTGCATAGAGTCAGACACAGCTTGGATGGAATGTACAGGTATAGCTGCCCATGCAGCTTCAATACGATACCACAGTTCAAGAGTACTGACTGGCGTATTGTGACGAGCCAGTTGCTCGGCCACCATTGACCAGACGTTTTCAGTTGGTGAGGGATCTGGAGAATGTGCTGGCCAGGGCAGCAGTCGAACATTTTCTGTATCCAGAAAGGCCCGTACAGGGCCTGCAACATGCGGTCGTGCATTATCCTGCTGAATGTAGGGTTTCGCAGGGATCGAATGAAGGGTACAGCCACAGGTCGTAACAAATCTGAAATGTAACTTCCACTGTTCGAAGTGGCGTCAATGCGAACATAGAGGTGATCGAGACATGTAACCAATGGCACCCCATACCATCACGCCGTGTGATACGCCAGTATGGCGATGACGATTACACGATTCCAATGTGCGTTCACCGCAATGTCGCCAAACACGGATGCGACCATCATGATGCTGTAAACAGGACCTGGATTCATCCGAAAAAATGACGTTTTGCCATTCGTGTATCCAGGTTCGTCGTTGAGTACATCATTGCAGGTGCTCTTGTCTGTGATGCAGCGTCAAGTGTAATCGCAGCCACGATCTCCGAGCTGATAGACCATGGTGCTGCAAACGTCGTCGAACTGTTCGTGCAGATGGTTGTTGTCTTGCAAACGTCCCCATCTGTTAACTCAGGGATCGAGAAGTGGCTTCACGATCCGTTACAGCCACGCGGATAAGAAGCCTGTCATCTAGACTGCTAGTGATACGACGCCGTTGGGATCCAGCACGGAGTTCCGTATTAACCTCCCGAACCCACCGATTGCATATTCTGCTAACAGTCATTGGATCTCGACCAACCCGAGCAGCAATGTCGCGATACTACAAACCGCAACTTTGATAGGCTGCAATGCGACCTTTATCAAAGTCGGAAACGTGATGGTAGGCTTTTCTCCTCCTTACACGAGGCATCACAACAACGTTTCACCAGCCAACACCGGTCAACTGCTGTTTGTGTATGAGAAAGCGGTTGGAAACTTTACTCGTGTCAGCACGTTGTAGGTGTCGCCACCGGCGCCAACCTTGTGTGAATGCTCTGAAAAACTAATCATTCGCATATCACAGCATATCCTTCTTGTCGGTTAAATTTCGCATCTGTAGCACGTCGTCTTCATGGTGTAGCAATTTTAATGGCTACTAGTGCAGTTGAAATCTCACTCGAGCTCCACGTGATGTGTGACACACCTCAAGGTGATACAGGTATTCATCGTCACGATATACGCGTTCATGCCGGACAGTCAGGCGCTGCAATTACGGTGTAATGACTAGCCTTTGTGTGGGGGTCCTAAGGAAAGCGGCGCGAGCGTGTCGTGCGCTGCCTCGGCAGGTGGGACACCCAATTAATACCTGCGGTGACACTCGCCCCGTACTGGGAACCTGTGGCGCCCCGCTGCGCCCGGCCCTGGCGTCACCAGCCTCTCACTCCTGAGTCACGAGCGGCGCGTCGTGACGCCGCCCAAGGGCGCTCTCGGTCGCTTCCAGGACGGGTCGAGGCCGCGCGACACACACACACACACACACACACACACACACACACACACAGGCCAGCGAGGCCTGCCCATCCGTCCGTAGCAGCTGCAGAAGCCCGCCGCTCTCTCTGTGACGTCAGCTTCCAAAGCTACGGTGCTTACCCACTTACCATCCTCTGAAACACCGGTGCTGCGTCAGATACTTGTTGCAAGAAACCAGTATTAACTCGATTATCGACGGTGCTCTCAGGACTTGCTAGTTCGCATCTCTTAGTATGACAAGCTCCTGATTATGTGGCTAGTATATTATCCAACCACAGACAAGTGATTTTTCAAAAAAAAAAAATTATAGAAACGAGCCATACACACTGAAGAGCCAAAGAAACTGCCTAATATCGTGTGGGGAGCACGCAGATGTGGAGCAACACGACGTGGCATGGACTCGACTAATGTCTGAAGTAGTGCTGAACACATCTGCATCTACATCTACATCCATACTCCGCAAGCCACCTGACGGTGTGTGGCGGAGGGTACCCTGAGTACCTCTATCGGTTCTCCCTTCTATTACAGTCTCGTATTGTTCGTGGAAAGGAGGATTGTCGGTATGCTTCTGTGTGGGCTCTAATCTCTCTGATTTTATCCTCATGGTCTTTCCGCGAGATATACGTAGGAGGGAGCAATATACTGCTTGACTCCTCGGTGAAGGTATGTTCTCGAAACTTCAACAAAAGCCCGTACCGAGCTACTGAGCGTGTCTCCTGCAGAGTCTTCCAATGGAGTTTATCTATCATCTCCGTAACGCTTTCGCGATTACTAAATGATCCTGTAACAAAGCGCGCTGCTCTCCGTTGGATCTTCTCTATCTCTTCTATCAACCCTATCTGGTACGGATCTCACACTGCTGAGCAGTATTCAAGCAGTGGGCGAACAAGCGCACTGTAACCTACTTCTTTTGTTTTTAAATTTCATTTCCTTAGGATTCTTCCAATGAATCTCAGTCTGGCATCTGCTTTACCGACGATCAACTTCATATGATCATTCCATTTTAAATCACTCCTAAAGCGTACTCCCATATAATTTATGGAATTAACTACTTCCAGTTGCTGAGCTGCTATACCGTAGCTAAATGATAAGGGATCTTTATTTCTATCAATCTTGCAGGGCTGTCCAGATATCTGTAAGGGAACAGTGGGATGGAGATCTCTTCTGAACACGTTGCAAGGCATCCCAGATATGCTAAATAATGTTTGGGGGCCAGCGCAAATGTTTAAATTCAGAAGAGTGTTCCGGGAACCACTCGGTAGGAATTCTGCACGTGTGGGGTGACGCATTGTCCTGCAGGAATTGCCCAATTTCGTCAGAATGCACAATGGACATGAAAGGATGCAGGTGATAAGACGTGTCACCTGTCAGAGTCGTATCTAGACGTATCAGGGGTCCCATATGACTCCAACTGCACACGCCCTACACCATTGCAAAGCCTCCGCCAGCTTAAACAGTCCCCGGCTGACGTGCAGGGTCCATGGATTCATGCATTTGTCTCTATACCCGTACACGTCGATCCGTTCGATATAACTTGAAACGAGACTCGTCCGATTAGGCAACATGTTTCCGGTCATCAACAGTAATATCGGTGTTAACAGGCCCAGCCGAGGCGTTAAGCTACGTGTCCTGTAGGCATGAAGGGCAACACGACTGGGTCTTCTGCTCCGAAAGCCCATATCGATGATGTTCTGTTGAATGGTTCCCACACTGACACATGTTGGTGGCCCAATATTGAAATGTGCAGCAATTTCCGGAAGGGTTGCACTTCTGTCACTTTGGACTATTTTCTTCAGTCGTCTTTGGTCCGGTTCTTGCAGGATCTTTTTCGGGCGCAGAAATGTCCGAGATTTGATGTTTTACCGGATTCCTGATGTTCACGTTACACTCATGAAATGCTCTTTCACTGCTACCTCGGAGATACTGAGTCCCATCGCTCGTCCGAAGACGCAGGACGCAGGGTGTCCGTGACGTATCCTTGTACCGTCAGTGGTGCCTCAGTCACTGCCAGCCCTCGAACTGAAGGCATACTAGTGTCTCCCCACACTATGCCGCTAGGAGAAACTCTTCTATACTACTCCAAAAAATTGGAGGAATGTGATCTCTGTCCAGGTGGCCGCCAAAGTCGCTGATGATGCCCATCCGGTGTAGTGCAGAACCGAGATATATCGCTGAACATAACACGGCACCAGTTATCAGCAGTCTGTGCTTCGCAGTCGTGGAACCACTTCTGTTTTGGTGCTGCTGGCAGACTAGGGACGAGAGGGTAACTTCTGGGTCCGGCTGCTGACAGTCTCCGATCAGAGGAGCAGGACACTGAAGGACGTTGCACGGAGTCCATTTGCTCGCGAATGGCAGTCGCAGAGGCGAAGGTGTTAGGACGTACTTGCGGCGCCACATACAGCGATCCTTCCTTGCGGTGATCAGACGAGGTCGACCGAAACGTTGACGAATATGCTTACTGTAATGTTCCGATATAGTCCAACATCGGGCCGCTGTCACATGCGGATCCCACATGAGTCCGAATATTACACATTTAGACCAGTCGGGCTAAGGGAGACCCATAATGAGCCCCCTTTCAATCTCTATAATTTGCTTATAACTCTGTGTCACGCAAATACACAGCATTTTTGTATCGTTCACGCCCCTTGTATACTCTACCAGGCCTGATGGTAACGATCCTATACACTAACAACACCAATGCACTCTGTCACAGAAAACTGCAACACTAATCTTTAAGGTAGCAACTGATGATGTACGGAATTGCTGATAATAAATTAGTAATTACTGTTGCACTTCAAAATGATATTTGACCTCAAGGTAAAACGTATCCTATAAATGCAGTTGCTATAACTAAGAATAGAATTACTGTTCCAATTATTCAGGTGTGTATGTATATATAAGATCCATAGTAAATTCCTCATCCTACATGCAAATAAATACAAGTAAAAAATATAGATGCCCAATTTGCATGTGAAGTTCGAATAATTCAACCATTATTTACGTCTCGGCAGATGTGAACAACACTAATAAATGCTATGTCAATATTTTATGTATAATGTATAGCTAAAAATAGTCCAGTTACGATTTGAATTACCAAGCATAACCCAAACAGGGACCCAAAATTTCATCAAAATGAAATATTTGTTGGTGCAGGTAAATCAACTAAAGAGTTGTTAATAATTTTAATTAAAGGATGTCTTAATCATAATGGTTTATTCATTAGTAAGTTATCTTATTTTACGAATATGCCTCTGGTTAATATTAGTGATTTTAACTAGTGCTAATAGCTCTAAAAATAAATAAATAATTATTATTATTTTAATAATGAATGTTCATCTATTATGTGATTTTTCTAAAGATATTGTTGTTTCTTGGTAATTGATTGAATTATCAATATTTATAGTTTCAGTGTTTTTGAAGAAGTCTATAAATATTGTTATGTCTAGGATAATAAATATTGACATAATAAATACTCATATTGTTAGGGTAATAATTACAGTAATTGATTTAGGTTGAAATATTTCGTTTGATGCAATTCTTGTAATATAAATAAATAGGACTAATATACCACCAAGAAAAGTTAAGAAAAAATATATGATAGTCAATATCTTTCCATTATTTTTCCTGTTATTAATCTAATTAAAAAAGTTTGGAGGATAAAGAAAAGCATTATTGATATTGTATTTCTTAATTTAATAAAATTAACGTTCATTACATTTGATAGTGATATAATTTTTATTTTAATCATTTCAGGGGTTAGTTTATTAAAAAAATCGGTTTTGGGGACCGATGATGGAAGCTTTTCCATCTCTGAAGTTTTAAAATTGGGGGCTAGACTTATTTCCGGTTTACAAGACCAGCGTTTTCTTAAAACTATTAAAACTAATGTTTATATTCTCTATTTTTACTTCTTTGTTGGAATATTATGTTGGTGTTTAAGTTTTTTCTTCTAAACATAAGCATTTATTAATGGTTCTTCTGAGATTGGAGTATATTGTTTTTTCTTTATTTATATTAATTACTGTTTTTCTTATTGAATTTGTTTATGATTATTTCTTTCCTGTTTCTTTTTAGTTTTTTCTGTTTGTGAAGGTGCTTTAGGTCTTTCTATTTTGATTTCAATAATTCTGTCTCATGGTAATGATTTTAATTCTTTTGGGTTATCATTATATTAAAGTATTTCTTTATGGCTAGTTTTTTGATCCCTCTTTGTTTATTAAATAATTGTTGGTGGTTGGTTCATTCTTTAATGTTTCTGTCGAGTTTTGTTTTTATGATTTGTGTTTATTCATGTACTGACTTGAATATAGTTAGATACTATTTTGGTATTGAATAATTTTCTTTTAGTTTAATTTGGTTGAGTTTTTGGATTTGTTCTTTAATAATTACAGCTAGAGGTTCAGTTTAATTGAGTTCTTATCATTCTATTTTTTTGTTTTTATGGTTTTAATTTTAATGATTATGCTTTACTGTTCATTTGCTAGATTGAGCCTTCTTTCTTTCATATTTTTTTGAGGCTAGATTGGTCCTTACTTTGCTTTTGATTTTGGGTTGAGGTTACCAGACTGAATGTTTGCAGGCTGGTGTTTATTTAATTTTTTATATTTTGGTTACTAGATTACCTTTGTTGTTGGTTTTATTTAGGGTTTATGATTTTTCTAACACTTCATATTTCCCCTTATTGGTTGATTTTGGTTCATATTATTTTATGTTTTATGTATTTATAATTTTGGCGTTTTTAGTTAATATGCCAATATTTCTGGTTTATTTATGACTTCCTAAAGTTCATGTAGAGGTCTCCATTTCAGGTAGAATAATTCTTGCTGGTGTTTTATTGGGTGGTTATGGTATTTTTGGTGTTATAAAGGTTATTTCTTATTTGGGTTTAAAGTTTAATTATTTTTGATTATCTTTAGGTTTATCTGGTGGAGTTATTGTTAGATTTATTTGTTTTCGTCAGGTTGATGTAAAGTCTTTAATTGCATATTCTTCTGTTGCTCATATAAGAATGGTTATTGGTGGGTTGATGACTATAAATTGATAGGTTCTCTTTCTATAATGGTTGGTCATGGTTTATGTTCTTCTGGATTATTTTGTTGGTCTAATATTATTTATGAGCGTTTAGGTAGATGAAGATTATTAATCAATAAGGGTATAATTAATTTGATACCTAGAATGCCTTTATGGTGATTCCTTTTGAGATCATCAAATATAGTTGCCCCTCCACCATTAAATTTGGTAGGTGAACTTAGATTATTAAATAGAATTATGTCTTGATCTTGTTTTAGATTTTTTGCTTTAATTCTTTATCTTTTTTTAGAGCTGTTTATACTTTATATATATATTCTTATCCTCAGCATGGGAATTATTATTCTGGGGTTTATACTTGTTCTCTTGGTTATTTTTGTGAATATCATCTTACTTTTACATTGATTGCCTTTAAATATTATTTGTCTAAAGGGTGAGTATTTCTTTGTGTGAAATGCTTAAGTATTTTAATTTGCTCGCCTGGCAACTAATTTTGTGGTCAGCCAGCAAGCGATGGAGAACATACTGACCATAGTTTCCACTGTGCATGGCCACATTTTGTTCCAGCTCACTGAAAGAAATGTTTCTATTCTCTTTCTATTTAGCGGTATCAGGACTATGATTATAAATTAAGGTATAAAG
This sequence comes from Schistocerca gregaria, assembly GCF_023897955.1. Lineage (NCBI taxonomy): Eukaryota > Metazoa > Arthropoda > Insecta > Orthoptera > Acrididae > Schistocerca > Schistocerca gregaria. The sequence continues at coordinate 504,433,551 of NC_064926.1, read as the reverse complement.
TTTTAGTTCAAACATATAATGAGTAAAGTCTCTCAAGTACAATACTTTAAAATTAACTGTGTTATATTGATAGTAAATCGTTCTATTTTAAACAGCACAACTAGCAGTTCAGAGGCGACTTCTACGGTACATTACTACCAAATTGTCTTTCGCCCTGACTACTAATACTCAAATGTTCAAAATAAATGATAAACAGCCAAACAGTTGCAGGATAGAGATTTATTGAAATCCTTGACCACGGTGTCGGTATATCTAAATATACCTTCATCAGAAGTAAAATACACTAAAATGGCTGGCTCTGAGCACTATGGGATTTAACATCTGAGGTAATCAGTGCCCCAGAACTTAGAACTACTTTAACCTAACTAAGGACATCACAAACATACATGCCCGAGGCAAGATTCGAACCTGCGACATTAGCGGTCGCGCGGTTCCAGACTGTAGCGCCCAGTACTGATGCTATGCTGTGTTCACATCGACCCTCTGTCCATAATTATGTCATATAAATGGAGATGATGTTTTAACTACTGACGACGCCTTTGGCACAATTGTTTTATGTATTTTCACTGCAGGATGTGATTTTAGTGTATTTTACATCTGATGAAGGTATATATATATATATATATATATATATATATATATATATATATATATATATATATATATATATATGTATGTATATATGTATATATATGTATATATATATATATATATATACCGAAACCGTGGGCAAGGAATTTAATAAATCTTTATCCTGCAACTGTTTGGCTGTTTGTCGTTTACCGTGAAGAATTTCAACAGTTGCTGTTTCAGCCATGTTTAAAATCTTCAAAATAAATTCTCGCCACAAAAGTGGAAATAATAATTACAAATCTGTTTGGCAAGTGGTGACTATCACGGACGGCACACTAACAGTTACTTTAGCGACTTCTAAGTGATCCAGGACGGTGTACAGCCCTCGCGAGTTCAGTATCCGTTATTACAGGAAATAGGCGTTTTGTCACAATTCGTCTCTTGACTTAATCCGAGGCAGAGAGCGATCCGCCATTTAACAGACGTGGAGTGGCTGAGTGCGAAGTGAATCTTTTTCCTGCTACTCTACGCTAATTCACGGAGTTTCATGGTCCGGCGAGTTTCAGGGTGTACGGGTCACGCCTTCCCTACTTCTTCCTTGGTGTGTCGACTGTGTTCTTCTCGTCTGAATCGTCCTCACGGTTGCGCTGCTGCTAGGGGGTCTTCTTGCCAATGTTGCGGCGTGCCTTCACTCCAGCAACAGGTCTGGACACCTTGTGGTCGGGCGCCTGTGCACCTGGTTGCCCAGGATGAGTGTGCTCCCTGCCGCCGTTGGATAAGCAGCTGCAGCAGCAAGTCGTATACTCCTAGCTCATGCATTTGTTACATAGTTTAATTCTTAATTTCTTTGCGTGTTTTTGGTACTTGCATTGTTTAATTCATAAATTTCGGGCGTATTATAGTACTTGAGAGTTGTAGCATTGCGTTTTTAGTACCTGAATAGTATAAAATCGCGTAGTCTCCTTCCGCCGCCAAGCAGTGTGTCAGCAGTGCGCAAGTAGCAGCATTACTGCATTTAATAGGCACTCTTGTATTTTAATAACCGTTTAAATTTTGTGTCGAATTGTTTGTGCTCTCTGTAGATTAATTCAGACGTTCTTTGCACAACAGTTTTCAGCATGGATAGGGACTGCAACTGCTGTGTTCGGATGCAGGCTGAGTTGGCATCCCTTCATTGCCAGCTTCAGGCAGTGTTGGCTTCGGTCACACAGCTTGAGGCTGTTGCCAATGGGCATCACTGTGGGGGTCCGCATGGGGGTTTGTCGGGGACGCCAGCTCGTCCCACGCATCCCCCGATCAGACTACGACTGTGGCTACCAGGGATACTGCTCACATTGAGGCTGATCCCTCACCTGTGGTGGAGTGGGAGGTCGTCTCGAGGTGTGGCAGGGGGCGAAAGACATTCCGGAGGGCTGAACGGAAGACCTCTCCAGTTCGTCTGACGAACCGGTTTCAGGCTCTGTCTCTGGCTGATACTGATGTTCGGCCGGCGATGTCTGCTTCTCCTGTTCCAGAGGTTGCCCCTCAGTCTGAAAGATCCGGGCAGTCGCAGAGGGTGGGCTTACTGGTAGTTGGGAGCTCCAATGTCAGGCGCGTAATGGGGCCTCTTAGGGATATGGCAGCAAGAGAGGGGAAAAAAACCAATGTGCACTCCGTGTGCATACCGGGGGGAGTCATTCCAGATGTGGAAAGGGTCCTTCCGGTTGCCACGAAGGGTACAGGGTGCACCCATCTGCAGGTGGTCGCTCATGTCGGCACCAATGATGTGTGTCGCTATGGATTGGAGGAAATCCTCTCTGGCTTCCGGCGGCTATCTGATTTGGTGAAGACTGCCAGTTTCGCTAGCGGGATGGAAGCACAGCTCACCATCTGCAGCATCGTCGACAGGACTGACTGCGGACCTTTGGTACAGAGCCGAGTGGAGGGTCTGAATCAGAGGCTGAGACGGTTCTGCGACCGTGTAGACTGCAGATTTCTCGACTTGCGCCATAGGGTGGTGGGGTTTCGGGTTCCGCTGGATATGTCAGGAGTCCACTACACGCAGCAAGCGGCTACACGGGTAGCAGGGGCTGTGTGGCGTGGACTGCGCGGTTTTTTAGGTTAGATGGCCTTGGGCAAGTACAGAAAGGGCAACAGCTTCAAAGGGTGCGGGGCAAAGTCAGGACATGCGGGGACCAAGCAGCAATCGGTATTGTAATTGTAAACTGTCGAAGCTGCATTGGTAAAGTACCGTAACTTCAAGCGCTGATAGAAAGCACTGAAGTTGAAATCGTTATAAGTACAGAAAGCTGGCTGAAGCCAGAGATAAATTCAGCCGAAATTTTTACAAAGGCACAGAAGGTGTTTAGAAAGGATAGATTGCATGCAATCGGTGGTGGCGTGTTTGTCGCTGTTAGTAGTAGATTATTTTGTAGTGAAGTAGAAGTGGATAGTTCCTGCGAAATATTATGGGTGGAGGTTACACTCAACAACCGAGCTAGGTTAATAATTGGCTCCTTTTACCGACCTCCCGACTCTGCAGCATTAGTGGCAGAACAGCTGCGAGAAAATTTGGAATACATTTCACATAAATTTTCTCAGCATATTATAGTCTTAGGTGGAGATTTCAATTTATCAGATATAGACTGGGATACTCAGATGTTTAGAACGGGTGGTAGGGACAGAGCATCGAGTGACATTATACTGAGTGTACTATCCGAAAATTACCTCGAGCAATTAAACAGAGAACCGACTCGTGGAAAAAACATCTTGGACCTACTCATAACAAACAGACCCGAACTTTTCGACTCTGTAAGTGCAGAACAAGGAATCAGTGACCATAAGGCCGTTGCAGCATTCCTGAATATAAGAAGTTAATAGGATTATAAAAAAAGGGAGGAAGGTTTATCTGTTTAGCAAGAATAATAGAAGGCAGACTTCAGACTACCTAACAGATCAAAACGAAAATTCCTGTTCTGACACTGACAATGTTGAGTGTTTATGGAAAAAGTTTAAGGCCATTGTAAAATGCGTTTTAAACAGGTATGTGCCGAGTAAAACTGTGAGGAACGGGAAAAACCCACCGTGGTTCAACAACAAAGTTAGGAAACTACTGCGGCAGCAAAGAGAGCTTCACTCCAAGTTTAAACGCAACCAAAACCTCTCAGACAAACAGAACCTAAACGATGTCAAAGTTAGCGTTAGGAGGGCTATGCGTGAAGCGTTCAGTGAATTCGAAAGTAAAATTCTATGTACCGACTTGACAGAAAATCCCAGGAAGTTCTGGTCTTATGTTAAAACAGTAAGTGGCTCGAAACAGCATATCCAGACACTCCGGCATGATGATGGCTTTGAAACAGAGGATGACACGTGTAAAGGTGAAATACTAAACACCTTTTTCCAAAGCTGTTTCACAGAGGAAGACCGCACTGCAGTTCCTTCTCTAAATCCTCGCACAAATGAAAAAATGTCTGACATCGAAATAAGTGTCGAAAGAATAGAAAACCAACTGAAATCACTCAACAGAGGAAAGTCCACTGGATCTGACGGAATACCAATTCGATTCTACACAGAGTACGCGAAAGAACTTGCCCCCCTTCTAACAGCCGTGTACCGCAAGTCTCTAGAGGAACGGAAGGTTCCAAATGATTGGAAAAGAGCACAGGTAGTCCCAGTCTTCAAGAAGGGTCATCGAGCAGATGCGCAAAACTATAGACCTATATCTCTGACATCGATCTGTTGTAGAATTTTAGAACACGTTTTTTGCTCGAGTATCATGTCGTTTTTGGAAACCCAGAATCTACTCTGTAGGAATCAACATGGATTCCGGAAACAGCGATCGTGTGAGACCCAACTCGCTTTATTTGTTAATGAGACCCAGAAATTATTAGATACAGGCTCCCAGGTAGATACTATTTTCCTAGACTTCCGGAAGGCGTTCGATACAGTTCCGCACTGTCGCCTGATAAACAAAGTAAGAGCCTACGTAATATCAGACTAGCTGTGTGGCTGGATTGAAGAGTTTTTAGCAAACAGAACACAGCATGTTGTTATCAATGGAGAGACGTCTACAGACGTTAACGTAACCTCTGGCGTGCCACAGGGGAGTGTTATGGGACCATTGCTTTTCACAATATATATAAATGACCTAGTAGATAGTCGGAAGTTCCATGCGGCTTTTCGCGTATGATGCTGTAGTATACAGAGAAGTTGCAGCATTAGAAAATTGTAGCGAAATGCAGGAAGATCTGCAGCGGATAGGCACTTGGTGTAGGGAGAGGCAACTGATTCTTAACATAGACAAATGTAATGTATTGCGAATACATAGAAAGAAGGATCCTTTATTGTATGATTATACGATAGCGGAACAAACATTAGTAACACTTACTTCTGTTAAATATCTGGGAGTATGCGTGCGGAACGATTTGAAGTGGAATGATCATATAAAATTAATTGTTGATAAGGCGGGTACCAGGTTGAGATTCATTGGGAGAGTCGTTAGAAAATGTAGTCCATCAACAAAGGAGGTGGCTTACAAAACACGAGTACTTGAGTATTGCTCATCAGTGTGGGATCCGAACCAGATCGGGTTGACGGAGGAGATAGAGAAGATCCAAAGAAGAGCGGCGCGTTTCGTCACAGGGTTATTTGGTAACCGTGATAGCGTTACGGAGATGTTTAGCAAACTCAAGTGGCAGACTCTGCAAGAGAGGCGCTCTGCATCGCGGTGTAGCTTGCTAGCCAGGTTTCGAGATGGAGCGTTTCTGGATGAGGTATCGAATATATTGCTTCCCCCTACTTATACCTCCCGTGGAGATCACGAATGTAAAATTAGAGAGACTCGAGCGCGCACGCAGGCTTTCAGACAGTCGTTCTTCCCGCGAACCATACGCGACTGGAACAGAAAAGGAAGGCAATGACAGTGGCACGTTAAGTGCCCACCGCCACACAGCGTTGGGTGGCTTGCGGAGTATGAATGTAGATGTAGATGTAGGTTGCGGACGAGTTCGTTCTCCGACATCCGCGCGGCCGCATTAAACCGACGCGTCGATTGCCGGAATCGTCGTGTAAGCAGCGGGACTCCCGCTATTCTGTGGAGTTCTCCGGTGCTGGAGTCTCGTGGCAGGTGAAGCGCTGACCTAAGCGCCTTGTTCTGGACCGTCTGCAGCTTTGCGATTGACGAGTCGGCCGCGTTGCCCAGCACCACAGCAGCGTACTCCAACACTGGCCTGATTAGTGTCAGGTACAGAGTAATGGCGCAGTGTGGGCCAGGGTCGTCACTGGGTTGAGTAAGGGCTATAACAAGCACTTTACCCCTTATTCAAATGGTTTCGGGATTGCGGCCGGTCGTCGTTAGCTTCCGTCCACGATATTTCGACTGGACAACTGCCAGCCATCCTCAGGTGAGCCATCCAAGACTGACGAAGACGCCCTCCGTTCTGTAATATATAGCGTGCAGCGACTATTCCGCGCATGCGTCCAAATCATATGGAGAGACGAACCACACCGCCCGCCAGCAGCGCCCTCGCTGGTGGAACTGCAGAACTCGGCTGTCTCCGGCGTTGTCAATTGCCGCGACCATCGGAGTACTCTGATGCCTTCGTCTGGAGCAGATCTTAGAGATGACGGTGTTCCACGCATTATCTACCTGGTAGCCATTGTCACGGTTGATAAGATTGTCTGTCATGCGAATTTCCACTGATTCTTTTGTGACGGAGTCCCAAAAGGATGTTGCTGCGGCCAAAATTGTTGTCTTGTCATACTCCATTGAGTGTCCAGTGAAAATGCAGTGCTCAGCAACTGCAGACTTGCTAGGTTGCAAAAGGCGAGTACAGCGCTGATGTTCAGTGCAACGTTTGTAGGTAGGCTGTTTAGGCTTTTATATTGGTAACGCCACGTAGCGCTCTATATGAAAATCATTTGCTGTGCTGTGTGCAGTCTGTGGCTAGTTTGCATTGTTGTCTGCCACTGTAGTGTTGGGCAGCTGGATGTGAACAGCACGTAGCGTTGCGCAGTTGGAGGTGAGCCGCCAGCAGTGGTGGATGTGGGGAGAGAGATAGAGGAAATTTGAGAGCCGATGATCTGGACGTGTCTCCATCAGAGACAATATATTTGTAAGACTGGATGTCCTGAACTGCTATATATATTACGACTTTTGAACACTATTAAGGTAAATACTTTGTTCTCTATCAAAATCTTTCATTTGCTAACTATGCCTATAAGTAGTTAGTGCCTTCTGTAGTTTGAATCTTTTACTTAGCTGGCAGTAGTGGCGCTCTCTGTATTGCAGTAGTTCGAGTAACGAAGATTTTTGTGATGTAAGTGATTTGTGAAAGGTATAGATTAATGTTATTCAGGGCCATTCTTTTGTAGGGATTATTGAAAGTCAGATTGGGTTGCGCTAAAAAATACTGTGTGTCAGTTTAAGCACAGTCATGTACAGTTTTTCTAAGGGGAAGTTTCACGTTCTTCTATTGTTCGCAATGTTTGCCCTATATATGACATGCCACAATGACAAGGTATTTTATAAATTCCCGCCTTCCGCAACACTAGATCGTCTTTCACTGATCCCAGCAGGTCAGAAATCTTCGATGGTGGACGGAAAATTACGTTCACTTCGAAATCGTGGAGGATGCTTGCAATTTTGAAGGAAATGTTGCCAACGAAGGGAAGGAAACCTAAAGATTTAGTAGACGTTCTCTCTTCTTTCTCCGCTCCCTGTTTCTTTGGCTTAATTGCAACGGTGACATTGGCTACCAGGTAGATAATGCGTGGAACCCCGTCATCTCTAAGATCTGCTCCAGACGAAGGCATCAGAGTACTCCGATGGTCGCGGCAATTGACAACGCCGGAGACAGCCGATTCTGCAGTTCCACCAGCGAGGGCGCTGCTGGCGGACGGTGTGGTTCGTCTCTCCACATGATTTTGACGCATGCGCGGAATGGTCGCTGCACGCTATATATTACGGAACGGAGGGCTTCTTCGTCAGTCTTGGATGGCTCACCTGAGGATGGCTGGCAGTTGTCCAGTCGAAATATCGTGGATGGAAGCTAACGACGACCGGTTGCAAGCCCGAAATCTTTTCGAATATTTAGTTCGCAGCGAAAATTTTAAATTTCACACTTTACCCCTTACTTCCTTGATGTGCGCCTTCCATGTCAGGCGCCGGTCCAGAGTGACGCCTAGGTAGCGTCCGGGTATCGACCACGGGATGGGGCCTCCCATGATGCTGAGTGGCTCCAGGTCGGCAGGACTCTTCTTCCTAGTAAAGATTGCCGCCTGGCTTTTGGCTGCGTTAAACTTGAGCCGCAATTTGGTGGCCCAAGCTCCGAGGACGTAGCAAGCCGATTGCAGGCGGTGACGCATCAGCCTGGCGTTGATGCTTCTGCCGTAGAGCGCCGTATCGTCCGCGTAGAGCGCAACGTGCACGCCCTGGCTCCTAGGAACGTCGGCGGTGTGCAGTGAGTAGAGCGAGGGGCCGATGAGGGATACAGATATGTTTGATACCGTTGGCCTGACAGAAGTCGTGGAAGGAGGATGCTCTGAATTGGGGGCCATTATCGGAGACCAATGTGTGTGGCAAGCCCTCAATGCCGAGAACCCGGGCCAGGGGCGTGAGTGTAGTCTCTGTGGTGGCGGATGCCTCGCGGACGACATTTGGGTATTTGGAGTAGGCATCAACAATAAGTAACCACATGGAGCCCATAAACGGGCCCTCAAAATCAGGATGAATGAGATTGCAGGACCGGCGACGCACAAGTCAGGTTGCAACGACTGAGGGGAGATTTCCTGGCGACACGCACACACAGTGCACCCGCGGACCAGGTGGTCAATAACACATTGATGCCGGGCCAATACACACGCCGGCGAGCCAAAACTTTCAGGCGGCAGATACCCTAGTGCCCGCTGTGAAATAAAATGAGCACTTGATGCCACAAATCTGGAGAGATGACCAGCCGATGGGTTTCCGACTCCATGGCTGAGAGAAGAACATCATTGACCACGAAGGGCGTGTGGGACAGGTGGCGCCACCCATGGACCACATAGCAGAGAATCTGCCACAAGGTAGGGTCACGGCGGGTAGCCGCAGCAATGTGAGCAGCCGTAACAGGCAGACCGTCCAGCGCGGAATCTATGTGAAAGCACAGGACCTCATGTTGGTCAAACGCATGATTGGGGCCTGATGGGGACGCGACAAAGCGTCCACGTTAGCCTTGTGGGCGGTGGGCTTGTACCGGATTGTGTAAGCATAATTTCATAAAATACACTAGAGACATTGATCTATCAAATATGGAAATTGAGAGTGGGGTCCGAAAAGCGTAACTGAAGGTTTATGGTCCATCAGGAGGGTGAACTTTGCCCCAAAGAGATATGTGAGAATTTCTTGACGGCGAACATGATCGGCAGGGCCTCCTTTTCAATCTGAGAGTACATCTACATCTACATCCACACTCCGCAAGCCACCTGACAGTGTGTGGCGGAGGGTACCCTGAGTACCTCTATCGGTTCTCCCTTCTATTACAGTCTCGTATTGTTCGTGGAAAGGAGGATTGTCGGTATGCTTCTGTGTGGGCTCTAATCTCTCTGATTTCATCGTCATGGTCTCTTCGGGAGATATACGTAGGAGGGAGCAATATACTGCTTGACTCTTCCGTGAAGGTATGTTCTCGAAACTTTAACAAAATCCCATACCGAGCTGCTGAGCGTCTCTCCTGCAGAGTCTTCCACTGGAGTTTATCTATCATCTCCGTAACGCTTTCGCTATTACTAAATGATCCTGTAACGAAGCGCGCTGCTCTTCGTTGGATCTTCTCTATCTCTTCTATCAACCCTATCTGGTACGGATCTCACACTGTTGAGCAGTATTCAAGCAATGGGCGAACAAGCATACTGTAACCTACTTCCTTTGTTTTCGGATTGCATTTCCTTAGGATTCTTCCAATGAATCTCAGTCTGGCATCAGCTTTAACGACAATCAACTTTATATGATCATTCCGTTCCGTTGTGTTGGGGACAACGTCTTAGACGCATAAGTGATAGGATGTTTGGAGCCATCGGCATTGTGACACGCAAAGACGGCCCCAGTGCCGTATGCCGACGCATCAGCTGCCACAACCAAGGGGTGGTTCAGAGAGAAGGGAGTAAGTCAAGCTGTCGACTTCAATATCGGCTTTTAACAGAGGAAAGCCTGGTCACAGGCAGGAGTCCAATCAAAAGGCACCCCTTTGGGACGCAAGTGATTGAGGGTTTGAGCAACGGAGGCAGCCTGGGGTAAGGACTTCAAGCAACCTTGCCCAAAAAGACCTGGAGTTCAGGTAAGTCCTTGGGACGAGGAAGGGACTCAATGGCCATGGCATTATGACCCAAAGTGTGAATGCCATCTTTGCTAAGCCAGTGGCCTAAGTATTCCACTTACAATTAAAAAAAAACACTTGTCCAGCCAACAGCGTAAACATGCAGATTGCAGGACGCGAAATAAGGTGCTGAGGTTTTACAGTGTTGCTGGCGGGAATGCCTTGCGACCAAGATGTCATCCAAATGATTTACACAGGCAGGGAATGGCTGCATAATCTGCTCGAGGAACCGCTGGAAATTTGTCAGCGCCAAAGAGACACCCAATGGAAGGCACTTGTAATTGCACAGTCCAAAAGGCGTATTGATAACCAAGATGTCCAGGGAATCGGCATCCAAGGGTAACTGGTGGTATGCCTCAGCGAGGTCGATCTTGGAAAAGTACTCTCCCCCGGGATGGGAAGGTCTTCTGTCGGGGAATGGGGTAAGTGTCTACTAAAGACTGAGCATTGACAGTAGCGCCGAAGTCTCCACACAGGCGAAGGGAACCATTGGGTCTCCGTATGACCACCAGTGGTGTCGCCCAGGAACTGTATGTCACAGGCTCCAAAACGCCAGCGGCCTGGAGCCGATCAAGTTCCTGCTTGACTGCTGGCTGTAAGGCCCCTGGAAAGGGTTGGGCCCGAAAAAAGTGAGGCTGTGCTTCTAGCCGAAGTGTGATGTGCACCTGAAAATCGGAAGCACATCCGAGATCCGTTGCAAACAACGACGCAAAATCGGAGCACAAATCGTCTAAGTTTTGAAAAGGAACAGAACTGGAAACGACCTTAACTTTATCGTAAATTGAAAAGCCAAACAGCTGAAACGCATCCAGGCCAAAAATATTCGAAGCCGACGGATGGTCGACGGCAAATAGGGTAAGGAGCCGGGGAAGAGGTTTGTATGTCGCCTGGATGGCGAACTGCCCACAAAGGGGAATGGAACCGTCTCCATAGGCGACCAAGCACCGAGAGCGAACTGACTTCTCAGGAGAGCCCAGGGGGGTATACATCGTCATATTAATCAGGGAGATGGTAGCCCCAGTGTCGATCTGAAAACTGACATCCTCAGTGAGAAGGCGGAGCACGAAAAACGCTTTCGTGCTGATGGGTGAGCCTGTGGGACTACCGATTGCAGAGCCAGGACTTTGAGGCCCAGGAGAGGCAGGACTGGAGCAAGTCGAGTGACTATGAGAAACCGATCGGGTGTGGCCCTCCTTGTTTCACAGCGAGCACGTTTTCCAGCGGTGGGGACAATCAGCTCGAGAATGCGTAGCAAAGCACTGTGGGCAAGATGGAAGTGGGCCGTGTGACTGGCGACGAGGGGCGACCGGAGGCGCCGGTGCCATAGAGACGTCTGACAACGAGGAGTCCCAGCAGCGCTGGCCTCTGTCGACAGGGCCACGTCGACGTCGCGACGGAAGAACTCACTGGGACACATCTATTGCCGCCACTTGCAGCCGCGCCATAAGACGCTCATTAGCCGCCTGAGAATTTTCAAAGAGTGTGCATCTCTTCCAAGGAGGGGTTATCGAGTTTCAACGCCGCAGTGCGGACCTCAGGGTCGGGAGCCAGCTGAACCACCATATCCCGGATCAGGGAGTCCGCATACGAAGCCTTACACTGCTGATTGGTGCACGTAAAATCGCATCGACGGCTCAGACCCTGCAAGTTCGTGACCAGGAATGATATGATTGATGGTTCAAATGGTTCGAAAGGCTCTGAGCACTATGGGACTCAACGTCTGAGGTCATCAGTCCCCTAGAACTTAGAACTACTTAAACCTAACTAAACTAAGGACATCACACACATCCATGCCCAATGCAGGATTCGAACCGCAGCGGTCTCGCGGTTCCAGACTGTTGCGCCTAGAACCGCACGGCCAATATGATTGACCAGGCTGCTTATGGTACTGGTGGAACTCTAGAAGAGAGGCGACCACATGGTAGTGTTGGGAATAATAGCGCTTCAGCAAAAGGCGTATCTCCTGAAAAGAGAGAGCCACAGCATCAGACAACTCGCGGAGAAGAATGAATGTGTCTGGGGTGGCCCAAGACAAAAACAACGACCTGAAAAAGCCGTGAAATGTTGTTTCAGCCGATTTAAGTATGTTTCCCAGTCTTCTTTAGCGTCATTAAATGGTGGGCATGACGGCGGACGTGGGAAAGCATCAGACACCCGAGGACTCGGAAGTTGTTGTGGTAACGCGTCCCAGCCATCGACTTCGTCCATTAGCAACCGCAGCGACTGTTGTTAGATGTCTAACTGCACCTGCTGCTGCTGCATGAGGTGCTGCTGTTGCACCAGAAGACAGACCAACTTCGGTCCATACTAATAAATGGTTCAAATGGCTCTGAGCACTTTGAGACTTAACATCTGTGGTCATCAGTCCCCTAACTACTTAAACCTAAATAAACTAAGGACATCACACACATCCATGCCCGAGGCAGGATTCGAACCTGCGACCGTAGCGGTCACGCGGTTCCAGACTGAAGCGCCTAGAACCGCACGGCCACTCCGACTGGCCATGCTAACAACTACCACCGTTTACCTCATCGCCAAAATGTTGAATCTGGTTGTGGGGTTGCCGAGAACGAAAGTGCCGCGGAATCAAATGGGATCGGCCTGCGAACAAACAAAACAAACGGGGAAGGACGGACAAGAACAATGATGGACGACCGAGCAAGACCTAACAAACAACAAGACGCAAATACCAATCCGGTCACAAGCGAAAACTCACGAATCCACCACGTCCACTCGCACACGGGAAACAAGTAAACATGCTGTCTGTCGGCGAGACGTCGATAGACTAACGCGAATATCAGATTTCCTGCTGAGATTTTTTATTTTTATTTATTGATTTTCAATTCCTCCCGAAGGGGGCGGGCTGGCAGCAGCTTAGTACACTGCTCTACAGCCTACAGACTTTGTTTTTAAAAATAGAAGAAGAAAAGAAACAAGAAAAACAGGTGATAAAACGGTGACTTAAAGTGTAAAATGGCGGAAAATGCGGAAAGTTAAAATAGAAAGCAAAAGGGGTTGGCAATGTTATAAAAGACACAGGAATCAGACAAGTGACATAGCACACCCAGCGGCAGTATGATGGCCGTTCGCAACACTTCCCAAAAACACAACACGGAACACTCACTGTAAAACACTGCACGAAAATGTCGGTACAAAGATGACACTCCGGAGCCAAAGGCAGAGGGGGTGGGGGGTTGGGGGGGGGGGACCTGGAGGTGGAGGAAGAACAAGGAGGGAGGAAGGAAGGGAAAAAACGAAAAAGGGGGGGAACCAAGGAGGGAGAGGACTCATAAAGGGGGACCCGCTGAGCGAGAGGCAGGAGCTTAAATACCTGTAGAGTACGTTGTTATTGGTCGCTGGGACCACGTATTACTCCGTGGTGCCCGCACATTATAAGCGGGCCAGGAGCGCTCGGATAGCCACAGCTTACGGCGCAACAGCTGTAGAGACCTCTTGTGGTAATCGAGGTCCGTGCCCTCTGAAGCGGATTCGAAACCCACGGCACTCGGTACCAGAGATATAAATCTTGAATACGTTCACCAATCACCTTGGCGAAGTACCTGTAATATTGCATGGCAGTTGCAGGTATCTCAAAGCGTGATTGTTGAAGTGTTGCACGATGAAGAACTGTATCTGTATCATTGCCCCTTAACTCAACATCAGCGGCAAGAAGACTGGATTCCACAAGCACAGTCTGTGAATTGCTTTTGCGCCAAATGGAAGATACTGAACATTTTATAAATAACATGATATGGGCTGACGAATCTAGCTTCACTCATGAAGGTATTTTCAACCTTCACAACAGCCATTATTGGTCAGAAAACAGCCTACATGTCTCCCATGAATGTGGCTTTGAGGCACACTTTGGCATAAGAGTAAACCTGTGGATTGGAACTGTGGGTGGAGTGCTTTTAGGCCCTTATTCATTGCCGGTCATGCTGAATGTGTCCCTGTATCGTAAGTTTTTTGCAATACTTTGCCTGACGCAGTAGGAAACATTCCACTTGGTGGTCGACGAAGGTTGTAGTTCCAGCACGATGTCTCACCACTCTACTTTGCAATAAATGTGCATAACTACTTAAATAAAATGTTTCCAGGGGAATGGATTGGTCGTGGAGGTCCAGTGTTCTGGCCTCTACGTTGCCTGGAGCTTAAAGCCAAAATTGCTCATATGCGTACATACCGGCACTGTGAAGGTAAGCCTGGGCATCAAACCTACAGAATGAAATTATTGCTGGTAGCATAATGTGTAATCTAGTGTACTCTACTTATTGGATTTTTTGTACCTTATTGGATACAGACAATGTTACCGTATTCACTGTTATTTTTATTGACTTTATATGTGTTGTGAACGAACGAAGTGGACATTTACGTCTGTAAGAGGTTCATGTTATAACCTGATGTTTAAAAAGAGCTAACAGAACGAGGAAGAAATACACAAGATATCACACTGTGAAGGTGTAAACTGTACATAAATTTATGCCAATTTTTTGCAAACATCAGCGGGTATGCGTTGCCGTTTACTATAGCGTTGCCGTATCTCACTGAGGCAACTGGCCTCCTCGCGTAGAGTGTAGTGTTCATGCTATGCCTTCTACACTGTGCTGCGCACAGTTACAGATTTCCCACAGCCCCGATTTTTAAATCGCATTTCTATTAAACCTGTTGGCGGAATTAGGTTTTCCAACATAAGCTTGTGTCTTGAATTGGGATGAGAAACAGCATGCCGACATCCATGTGCGGCATTTTTTCTGCTCCCTGTGTGTGCAGGCCTTCAGTGTGGATAGCTTTGTTTGTTTTCTGAGAAGGAGTCGTGGGTAGCTCTTGCGATGCACCACGCATTGCTTCTCATTCATTCTAACACACACACACACACACTCACACACACACACACACACACACACACACACACACACACACACAAACTAAATGTCCTTCACCTTTCACCACTTTAAAAATGAAAGTTTTCCAAGGAAAGGCTTTTTCTACAGTTTACTTAGGCGTTAGAATTGCTAATAATATGGGGGAGAGAGAGGCAGGGCAACAGATGGCACGGGGTGGAGGGGGGCGCGGAAACAGCGGGATACTAGCTGCATCTGATTGCACTCTGGGGTAAGAGCAAGTGCAAGAAGACTTAGGAACCACTGTTATAATTGGACTGTAGTCTCCAGAGATTTTAGTCCTGTCTAGAATACACGCCAAGGTCTAGTTTCATTGACATCTACCTACATGCTTTTTCGTACATTGTCATGGGCCATATGAATTACACTGAAGCGCTAGGGAAAGTGGTGTAGGTGCGCGTATTCAAATTCAGAGGTATGTAAACAGGCAGGATACTGCGCTGCGGTCGGAAGCGCATATAAAGGACGACAAATATCTGGCGCAGTTGTCAGATTGGTTAGTGCTGATACAATGGCAGTTTATCAAGATTTAATTGAGTTTGAAAGGGGCGTTACAGTCACCGCACATGCGGTGGAACACAGTATCTCCGAGGTAGCGATGAAGTGCGGATTTTCCCGTCGACCACTGTGTACCGTGAATATCAGGAATCTGGTAAAACATGAAATCTCCGACATCGCTACTGCCGGAAAAAGATCCGTCAAGAACTGCAGCAACGGCTGAAGAGACTCGTTCAACGGGACAGAGGTGCAACCCTTAAACAAATTGCTGCAGATTTCATTGCTTTGCCATCTACAAGTGTCAGCACGCAAACCATTCAACGAAACGTCATCTATATGGGCTTTAGAAGCCGAAGGCTCTCTCATGTATCCTTGATGACTGCACGACACAAAGCCTTACCGCTCGCATGGGCCCGTCGACACCGAGATCCCGGCCGGAGTGGCCGTGCGGTTCTAGGCGCTACAGTCTGGAACCGCGTGACCGCTGCGGTCGCAGGTTCGAATCCTGCCTCGGGCATGGATGTGTGTATGTCCTTAGGTTAGTTAGAGTTAAGTAGTTCTAAGTTCTAGGGGACTGATGACCACAGCAGTTAAGTCCCATAGTGCTAAGAGCCATTTGACCCATTTGAACACCGACATTGGAGTCTTGATGACAGGAAACGTGTTGGCTGTTCAGACGAGTCTCGTTTCAAATTGTATCGAGCGGATGGACGTGTACGGGTATGGAAATAAACTCAAGAATCCATGGACCCTGCGTGTGAGCAGGGGACTGTTCCAGCTGGTGAAAGCTCTGTAATGGTGTTGTGCGTGTGCATTTGGTGCGACATAGGACCCCTGATACGTCTAGATACGACTCTGACAGGTGACATGTACGTAAACATCCTGTCTGATCACTCGCATCCATTCACTTCCACTGGACTTGGGAAATTGGAACAGGACGATGCGACCCCCCACATGCCCAAAATTGTTACGGAGGGGCTCCAGAAATACGAGGGCTATCCACTAAGTAATTACGTTTCGGAATTAACAATAAGTAAAGTATTGGAAATTTTTTTATTATATACAGATGAAAGCCACACTTAAATACTACTTTTCTACATAGTTACCATTTAAATTAAGGCACTTATCGTAGCGATGGACGAGCTTGGTAATTCCTTCGTCGTAAAATTCGGCCCCCTGCCCCTTCAACCACGTGGTTACCTCTTGATGAAGCTGTGCGTCATCATCAAAATGCTGCATAGCCAACCACTTCTTCATTGCTGGGAATAAGTGGAAGTCGCTCGGCGCCAGGTCGGGACTGTACGGCGGATGAGGAAACAACTCCCACTTAAAAGATTCGAGAACTTCACGAGTGGCATTTGCCGTGTGGGCCCGGGCGTTGTCGTGAATCAGCAAGATCTTTGAGCCAAACTTTCCCCTGCGCTTGTTTTATATTGCTCTTCTGAGGTTGTGCAGAGTTTGGCAATACCTTTGAGAGTTTATTGTAGTGCCTCTTTCGAGGAAATCCACAAAAATCACACCTTTTCTGTCCCAAACGACAGTCGCCACGTGGTTGAAGGCGCAGGCGGCCGAATTTTACGACGAAGGAATTTCCAAGCTCGTCCATCTTTAGATAAGTGCCTTAATTTAAATGGCTAACTATGTAGAAAAGTAGTATTTAAGTGTGGCTTTCATCTGTATATAATAAAAAAAATTCCAATACTTTATATATTTTTAATTCCAAAACGTAATGTACTTTGCGGATAATCCCCGTATATACACTCCTGGAAATGGAAAAAAGAACACATTGACACCAGTGTGTCAGACCCACCATACTTGCTCCGGACACTGCGGGAGGGCTGTACAAGCAATGATCACACGCACGGCACAGCGGACACACCAGGAACCGCGGTGTTGGCCGTCGAATGGCGCTAGCTGCGCAGCATTTGTACACTGCCGCCGTCAGTGTCAGCCAGTTTGCCGTGGCATACGCAGCTCCGTCGCAGTCTTTAACACTGGTAGCATGCCGCGACAGCGTGGACGTGAACCGTATGTGCAGTTGACGAACTTTGAGCGAGGTCGTATACTGGGCATGCGGGAGGCCGGGTGGACGTACCGCCGAATTGCTCAACACGTGGGGCGTGAGGTCTCCACAGTACATCGATGTTGTCGCCAGTGGTTGGCGGAAGGTGCACGTGCCTGTCGACCTTGGACCGGACCGCAGCGACGCACGGATCTACGCCAAGACCGTAGCATCCTACGCAGTGCCATAGGGGACCGCACCGCCACTTCCCAGCAAATTAGGGACACTGTTGCTCCTGGGGTATCGGCGAGGACCAATCGCAACCGTCTCCATGAAGCTGGGCTACGGTCCCGCACACCGTTAGGCCGTCTTCCGCTCACGCCCCAACATCGTGCAGCCCGCCTCCAGTGGTGTCTCGACAGGCGTGAATGGAGGGACGAATGGAAACGTGTCGTCTTCAGCGATGAGAGTCGCTTCTGCCTTGGTGCCAATGATGGTCGTATGCGTGTTTGGCGCCGTGCAGGTGAGCGCCACAATCAGGACTGCATACGACCGAGGCCCACAGGGCCAACACCCAACATCATGATGTGGCGAGCGATCTCCTACACTGGCCGTACACGTCTGGTGATCGTCGAGGGGACACTGAATAGTGCACGGTACATCCAAACCGTCATCGAACCCATCGTTCTACCATTCCTAGACCGGCAAGGGAACTTGCTGTTCCAACAGGACAATGCACGTCCGCATGTATCCCGTGCCACCCAACGTGCTCTAGAAGGTGTAAGTCAACTACCCTGGCCAGCAAGATCTCCGGATCTGTACCCCATTGAGCATGTTTGGGACTGGATGAAGCGTCGTCTCACGCGGTCTGCACGTCCAGCACGAACGCTGGTCCAACTGAGGCGCCAGGTGGAAATGGCATGGCAAGCCGTTCCACAGGACTACATCCAGCATCTCTACGATCGTCTCCATGGGAGAATAGCAGCCAGAATTGCTGCGAAAGGTACTAGTGCCGACATTGAGCATGCTCTGTTGCCTGTGTCTATGTGCCTGTGGTTCTGTCAGTGTGATCATGTGATGTATCTGACCCCAGGAATATGTCAATAAAGTTTCCCCTTCCTGGGACAATGAATTCACGGTGTTCTTATTTCAATTTCCAGGAGTGTATATGTGGGTTATGTGCGTGGTTATTTCAAAAAAATCTTTATTCCAAACATAATAATCATACAACGTTAACCCACTTCCTTATCTGATTAGTGGGTCATAATAATTATACAACTGATATAATTATGTTGCAGCTAATTACAATTTTCAAGTGAACTACAGTTAGTGTTACATACAATCGGCATTTAATTTCTAGTATCTACGGCTTATATCTATTTGTTATGACTAGTTCCTATCACCTGCAGCGTCACATGTGTGCCAGTGAAAGAAATAAACCTACTTTTGATAGCCTTGCTCATCGAGCTAAACCCGAAGAGCGTGCCAGTGGCACTGGGCAGGCCAAGATGTTTATTCGCTGCAGTTCCCTAACTTAATTTTCCTAAACTAAGTCCTACAAACTAACTTATCCTACGTCATATCCGGTGCATATCCTTATTGGTAGCATTGACCCTCCACTCCCCCTGATGCTGCACATGGCGGATTCCAACTATGATGGAAAGCCGGGCAGTCCACGCACAGGCGGTGTGGGAATAGGGCTCTGGACGCAATCGGTGTTGGTTGTCTCAGTTATTTAGTTCATGTCCCTCAAGTATTCTGTTAAAACTTTCCGTGATACCTCGTTAGCCAATGAATTTAGCAGTTGGAAAGTGTCCTCACGTCTAAGCACTTGATAGGTGTCATGGTTTGGAAGTCTGTCTCGAAGTGTAGTCGCAACTCATTGAAGAGGGGGCACTCGTAAACCACATGGTCGGGATTACCCTCTGACACGCCACAGTCACACGTGGTTGTAGCCCTCTTCCCAAATAGACGTAAGTATATCGGGTAGAGTCCATGGCCAGTGAGAAAATGATTCAATCCTCGTGTTGGCTCAAAGTATTTCATGTCCAAGCGCTCCCTCACATCTGGTATGAACTGAAAAGTTCTACGTCCAGTTTCTTCTACCTCCCAAAACCCCTGCGAAAGTTCCTCCCCTCTTTTCCTTATTTCTTTTTTGTCCTCCACCCTCACACCCATGATCTCTACAATTTACTCATAATTCCCCTATTTTGCCCAGTACCAATTCGCTTGTTCCCTTATTTTGATATCCAGTGGGCAGAGTCCCATTATGACTAATAGCCCACCCACCCCTGCTGGAGATGTTCTGTAGGCCCCCACAGATCTCAGTATCATACTTATCTGAACCCTTCTCAACTGTCATGGCGGGCACAACCCTCGTGAGCCTGTGCGCCCAGACTCCCGAGCGTAACCCACTACTGAAGTTAGGATGCTACACTCCTGGAAATTGAAATAAGAACACCGTGAATTCATTGTCCCAGGAAGGGGAAACTTTATTGACACATTCCTGGGGTCATATACATCACATGATCACACTGACAGAACCACAGGCACATAGACACAGGCAACAGAACATGCACAATGTCGGCACTAGTACTACTTTCGCAGCAATGCAGGCTGCTATTCTCCCATGGAGACGATCGTAGAGATGCTGGATGTAGTCCTGTGGAACGGCTTGCCATGCCATTTCCACCTGGCGCCTCAGTTGGACCAGCGTTCGTGCTGGACGTGCAGACCGCGTGAGACGACGCTTCATCCAGTCCCAAACATGCTCAATGGGGGACAGATCCGGAGATATTGCTGGCCAGGGTAGTTGACTTACACCTTCTAGAGCACGTTGGGTGGCACGGGATACATGCGGACGTGCATTGTCCTGTTGGAACAGCAAGTTCCCTTGCCGGTCTAGGAATGGTAGAACGATGGGTTCGATGACGGTTTGGATGTACCGTGCACTATTCAGTGTCCCCTCGACGATCACCAGAGGTGTACGGCCAGTGTAGGAGATCGTTCCCCACACCATGATGGCGGGTGTTGGCCCTGTGTGCCTTGGTCGTATGCAGTCCTGATTGTGGCGCTCACCTGCACGGCGCCAAACACGCATACGACCATCATTGGCACCAAGGCAGAAGCGACTCTCATCGCTGAAGACGACACGTCTCCATTCGTCCCTCCATTCACGCCTGTCGCGACACCACTGGAGGCGGGCTGCACGATGTTGGGGCATGAGCGGAAGACGGCCTAACGGTGTGCGGGACCGTAGCCCAGCTTCATGGAGACGGTTGCGAATGGTCCTCGCCGATACCCCAGGAGCCACAGTGTCCCTAATTTGCTGGGAAGTGGCGGTGCGCTCCCCTACGGCACTGCGTAGGATCCTACGGTCTTGGCGTGCATCCGTGCGTCGCTGCGGTCCGGTCCCAGGTCGACGCGCACGTGCACCTTCCGCCGACCACTGGCGACTACATCGATGTACTGTGGAGACCACACGCCCCACGTGTTGAGCAATTCGGCGGTACGTCCACCCGGCCTCCTGCATGCCCACTATACGCCCTCGCTCAAAGTCCGTCAACTGCACATACGGTTCACGTCCACGCTGTCGCGGCATGCTACCAGTGTTAAAGACTGCGATGGAGCTCCGTATGCCACGGCAAACTGGCTGACACTGACGGCGGCAGTGTACAAATGCTGCGCAGCTAGCGCCATTCGACGGCCAACACCTCGGTTCCTGGTGTGTCCGCTGTGCCGTGTGTGTGATCATTGCTTGTACAGCCCTCTCGCAGTGTCCGGAGCAAGTATGGTGGGTCTGACACACCGGTGTCAATGTGTTCTTTTTTCCATTTCCAGGAGTGTATTATGGTAAAGTTTAATGAGGTCTGGTGGTAGATGGAATCTTTTGTGTCCTATCGAGATGAGATTGCTTAATATATGCAGAGCTCTATGTTACGGTATCAATGTGTTTCCTGAAGTTCCACCTCTCATCAATGATGACTCCTAGGTAGCGTGTCTCACGTCGCCGGAGAATTGGTGAGCCGTTATTTCTGACAGTGGGACTTCTAATTAGATGTCCTTTTAAGAGCAGGTATGTGGATTTGCTGGATGAGATTGTCATTTTAGTTATGTGGCGCCATTGTTGGATTTTCTGCATGGCTCTCTCAATTTTCGGTTCTATGCCTTCCCGGCTGTGGCCGCCGACCAACAGGAAGAGGTCATCCGCGTAGGCTATCACCTCTAGCACTTCTTTGCTTTGTTGTAAAATGTCTAGTAGCGGCTCCATGCGGATGTCTCAAAAGAGGGGTCCTAAAACGGATCCTTGGGGGCATCCTTTACTGATTGCTTTTCCAACACTCTCGCTAGGGAATGATAGCCAGACCTCCCGATCCTTACGTGGGTGGTTGTGTAACTGAGTGACTTTCACGCGACGAACTGCGGCGGAGGAGCGCGACACGGCAGGCGGCGGTGGGCGGAGTGCAGGGATGGGGGTCGTCGCTCCACGTAGGGCGGCAGGCGGCGGCTCGGCTCCTTTCGGCTCGGCTCGGCTCGGCTCGGCTCACCCCTAATTAATCACGACTGTGTGGCTGTCGGGACGAGGCGGGCACGGCGACGGCTGCGCGCCGCGCGGCGACGTCTCTCTTTGTGGCTGGCGGGACCCCCTCCGCTGCCGCTGACGACCGTATTTATGGCCGGTGTTTTCTTTATGGGATTCCTGTGTAATGAACTGTGTGCATTACACGCTACAAAAAGGCGCGCAGCGGCTGCCCGGCCGCGCCTAACGAGCGCCTAGACTAGGCCGGGCCGGCGGTCAGAAGCGCGCAGCACTCGTTAGCCGCCTTCACGCCTCAGCTGCGCAGGAAACACTAGTAGCGCACTGACGTATTCCAAAGTGCTACAAGGTCAGTGATGGAAAAACTTGGCGCGAGATCGTTAAACTCGCGCACTGCGCAAAGTCCAAAGCGACTGGAAAAAACGCAGGTGTTTCTAGTATGGTTTGGCACAAAGAAAATGATCTGCAAATTCTTCTTTTTCTCCTTGTTCTTCTTCTGTCTGCATCTACACGTCTACATCGGGTGGCGCAGGGAAACGGGAAATTTCGAAATAACGTCATTTCCATGAATAAATTCATAAAACTAATAATTTATTAACGAAAGAGAACGTATTCAGTTGCCTTCATTCAGTTTGTATTTACAATCGAAATGTCCAAGAGTGTCTCTTTACTTTTTAAAGATGACAGCGGAAAGATGTGCTCCCATTCGGCGTTCACACTCTAACAGGCTGTTATGAAAACTCTGGAGGTGTAGCAAATCTTGCGGAATGGCAGTGATTTCGTTTTCAATGTTCTCCTTCAGTTCATGGATAGTTGCAGGACGTGTACAATACACCTTGCCTTTAAGATATCCCCACAGGAAGAAGTCGCACACACTAAGATCAGAGGATCTCGCAGGCCATGTCACCGTTACGTGAAATAATGCGTCTTTCAAACAACTGACGAACTGCTGACATCGATTGTCGAGCAGTGTGTGACGTGGCTCCGTCCTGCTGAAACCACATGTTTTCGACGTTAAGATTAAGCTCGTACAGTCCTGGTGTAAAGAATGTTTGAAGCATTTCAGCATATCTAGCGGATGTTACTGTCACTGCACTACCATCCTCACGTTCAAAAAAATAAGGGCCGATAACACCATGAGATGATACAGCACACCATATTCCGACCTTGGCGCTATGTAGTGGTCGCTGGCGAAACTCACAAGGATTGTCCTGTGCCCAATAACGAAAATTCTGTTTCTTCACGAATCCGGTCAGGTGGAAATGGGCTTCGTCTGAATTCCATAAGTTACAAAGGAAATTAGCGTCCTCGTTGATTTTAGCCAATATCTGGCCACTAAACTCCATGCGTGATGCTGGGCCTCGTTCATGTAAGTGTTGCACAATCTGCAATAGGGATGAAAGTCGATTTCGTGCAGTATTCTTTGTAGACTTCGTCGCTTAATCCCTAGAGAAGATGCGTGCTGTCGAACGGAGCGGCGAGGACTACTCTCGTTTGCAGTTCTAGCAGCTGCAATGTTCTCTGGGGTACGTACCGTTGGAATGCCACCTGGAGGTTTCTTTTTCAAGGCAGATCCTGTTTCTTCAAAATAACGCACCCACGTTGTAATCGCATGCGCAGATGGGACACGTCCATGACGTCCAAGCTGCTAATGCTGTCGAAATGTTCTCTGCGCGGCAGTCGCACTATCACCATTTTTGTAAAACGCTCTCACAGCTACTGCACGTTCCGCACCAGTCCAGTTTTCCATGATTACTAAATGGCAATGCGTTCACATCAATTGTGCAAAGTTTCGAACATCTGCCGGGGCTACAGTGCTGCCAACTCTAACGTTCAAAATTTCCCGTTCCCCTGCTCCACCCTGTACAAGGATACCCTGCAATCACACTTCAATGCCTGGCAGAGTAATCATCAAATCACCTTCAAAATAATTCTTTCTTATTCCAATCCCCAACAGCGCGGAAAAAAAGAACACCTGTATCTTCCCGCGCGAGATCTGATTCCCCTTTTCTACGAGGTTTATCCGGAAAGTAAGTTCCGACTGATCGCGAAATGGAAACCACTTTGAAAATAAGAAATATTTTGTCTGCAACAGTTAGCTACAGCTTCCAGCCACTGCTCTACATAGTGACCACTCCGACTTGGACATTTATCGTAGCGCTGTAGCAACATTCCAATAACGTCGTCATAGAAGGCAGCCGCCTGTGCTTCCCGCCAATTCTCTACGCTCATCTATAGCTCGTTGTGTGTGCGAAAGTGTTGTTTTATAGCTAGTAGTTAATATGAGCTGAGATGAAACACAGAGGGAGCCAATCACAGGCTGCCCTCCAATGTTAAATTTCTGATACCTTGATGCCTCAGAACATGTCCTACCAACCGAACCCTTCTTTTTGTCAACTTCTGCCACAAACTCCCCTTCTCCCCAATTCTATGCAGTACCTCCTCATTAGTTATGTGATCTACCCATCTAATCTTCAGCATTCTTCTGTAGTACCACATTTCGAAATCTTCTATTCTCTTCTTGTCCAAACTATTTATTGTCCATGTTTCACTTCCATACATTGCTACACTCCATACAAATACTTTCAGAAACGACTTCCTGACACTTAAATCTGTACTCGATATTAACATACTTCTCTTCTTCAGAAACGCTTTCCTTCCCATTGGCAGTCTACATTTTATATCCTCTCTATTTCGACCATCAGCAGATATTTTGCTCCCCAAATAGCATAACTCTACTTTAAGTGTCTCATTTCCTAATCTAATTCAGTACATTCCATTATCCTTGTTTTGCTTTTGTTGATGTTCGTCTAATGTCCCCCTTTCAAGACAGTGTCCATTCCGTTCAACTGCTCTTCCAAGTTCTTTGCTGTCTCTGACAGAATTACAATGTCATCGGCGAACCTCAACGTTTTTATTTCTTCTACATAGATTTTAATACCTACTCCGAATTTTTCTTTTGTTTCCTTTACTGCTTGCTCAATATACAGATTGAATAACATCGGGGAGAGGCTGCAACCCTGTCTTACTCCCTTCTCAACCACTGCTTCCCTTTCATGTCCCTCGACTCTTATAACTGCCATCTGGTTTCTGTACAAATTGTAAATAGCCTTTCGCTCCCTGTATTTTACCCCTGCCACCTTTAGAATTTGAAAGAGAGTATTCCAGTCAACATTGTCAAAAGCTTTCTCTAAATCCACAAATGCTAGAAATGTAGGTTTGCCTTTCCTTAATCTATTTTCTAAGATAAGTCGCAGAATCAGTATTGCCTCACGTTGAATTGCATGAAATAAAATCAACATAACGTCTGAACGATTTGCGTTATGACACTGAAACTGCACGGTTGGCCTAGGAGCACCATGGGAATTACTATGCACATGCATGGTTTCGTTTACCAACGAAGCCCTCTTTCATTTGGATGGGTTCGCTAATAAGCACAATCGGCGCACTTGGGGGACTGAGAATCTGCATTTCGCGATCGAGAAGTCTCTTCACCCTCAACGGGTGACTTTGTAGAGTGCAATGCCCAGTCATGGAATAATGGGTGCGATATTCCTCGATGGCACGATGACTACCGAACGGTACGTGCAGGTTTCGGAAGATGATTTCATCTCCATTATCCAAAGCGACCTTGATTTCGACAAGACGTGGTTCATGCAAACCGAAGCACGACCCCATCGAAGCAGGAGAGTGATGTCCTGGAGAAGCACTTTAGGGACCCATCCTGGTTCTGGGGTACCCAGAGGCCACCGTCGTGGTCCTAGACTGGGCGCCGTACTCGCCAGATCTCAACACCCGCGACACCCTTTGGTGGAGCTACATTAAAGACGAGGTGTACACCAATAGCCCCAAAACCATAGCTCAGCTGAGAACAGCCAGTCACGAGGTCATCCACAGCATTGATGTTACGACACTTTAGCGGGTCATGCAGAATTTCGTTATTCGTCTGCGCCACATCATCGCCAATAACGGCAGGCATATCGAAGATGTCCTCACCTAAATCGGCATATCTGTAGTGACATTTACATGTTGTGTACAGTATGTCGACGCCGTAGTTTATAAGTTATTTACGTTTTTTTTTATATGCTTCATATACACTACTGGGCATTAAAATTGCTACACCAAGAAGAAATGCAGATGATAAACGGGTATTCATTGGCAAGTATAATATACTATGACTGACATGTGATTACATTTTCACGCAGTTTGGGTGCATAGATCCTGAGAAATCAGTACCCAGAACAACCACCTCTGGCCGTAATAACGGCCGTGATACGCCTGGGCATTGAGTCAAACAGAACTTGGATGGCGTGTACAGGTACAGCTGCCCATGCAGCTTCAACACGATACCACAGTTCATCAAGTGTTGTGACTGCCGTATTGTGAGGAGCCAGTTGCTCGGCCACCATTGACCAGACGTTTTCAATTGGTGAGACATCTGGAGAATGTGCTGGCCAGGGCAGCAGTCGAACATTTTCTGTATCCAGAAGCGCCCGTACAGGACCTGCAGCATGCAGTCGTACATTATCCTGCTGAAATGTAGGGTTTCGTAGGGATCGAATGAAAGGTAGAGCCACGGGTCGTAACAAATCTGAAATGTAACGTCCACTGTTCAAAGTACAGTCAATGCGAACAAGAGGTGACCGAGACGTGTAACCAATGGCACCCGATACCATCACGCCGGGTGATACGCCAGTATGGTGATGACCAATACACCGTCCCAATGTGCGTTCACCGCGATGTCGCCAAACACGGATGCGACCATCGTGATGCTATAACAGAAATGACGTTTTGCCATTCGTGCACCCAGGTTCGTAGTTGAGTACACCATCGCAGACGCTCTTGTCTGTTTTGCGGCATCAAGGGTAACCGCAGCCATGGTCTCCGTGCTGATAGTCCATGCTGCTGCATACGTTGTAGAACTCTTCGTGCAAATGGTTGTTGTCTTGCAAACGTCCCCATCTGTTAACTCAGGATCGAGACGTGGCTGTACGATCCGTTACAGCGATGCGGATAAGATGCCTGTCATCTCGTCTGCTAGTGATACGAGGCCGTTGGGATCCAGCATGGCGTTCCGTATTACCCTCCTGAACCCACCGATTCCATACTCTGCTAATAGTCATTGGATCTCGACCAACTTGAGCAGTAATGTCGCGATACGATAAACAGCAATCGCGATAGGCTACAATCCGACCTTTATCGAAGTCGGAAACGTGATGGTACGCATTTCTCCTCCTTACACGAGGCAGAGGCATCACAACAACGTTTCACCAGGCAACGCCGGACAACTGCTGTTTGTGTATGAGAAATCGGCTGGAAACTTTCCTTATGTCAGCACGTTGTAGATATTGCCACCGGCGCCAACCTTGTGTGAATGCTCTGAAAATCTAATCATTTGCATATCACAGCATCTTCTTCCTGTCGGTTAAATTTCACGCCTGTAGCACGTCATCTTCGTGGTGTAGCAATTTTAATGGCCAGTAGTGTAATTGTCACGCTATAGTTTGGCGTCTACAAAATACTTTCGCATTCGGAGGAGAAAGCTGGTGATTGAAATTTCGTGAGAAGATTCCGCTGCAACGAGAAACGCTTTTTTAAAATGTTACCCACCCCAAATCCTATATAATTTCAGTAACATTCTCTGCCCTATTTCGCGGTAATACAATACGTCCTGCCCTTCTTTGAACTTTCTCGTTGTATTCCGCTAATCCTATCTGGTAAGGATCCCAGACCTTGCAGCATTACTCGAAAAGAGGACGGACTAGCGTAATGTAGACAGTTCTTTAATAGATCTGTTACAGTTTGTAACTGTCCTACCAATGAAACGCAATCGTTGGTTCGTCTTCCCCACAACATTTTACATATGTTCTTTCCAATTTGTGTTGTTCATAATTGTATTTCCTAGGTGTTTAGTCGAATTTATGGCCTTTGTATTTGACTGATTTATCGTGAAGCGAAGGGGTTCCTTTGAGAGATGGCATGAGCCCCTTCTCATATTACTATCTTACTCTGGGTAATTCGATTTTCCTCTGTAATTGCATGCGATGATAAGTTGCTATTCCTTCACACGCAGACTTCCCACGCAGCATCTCTCGTCACCCGGGTGGTCCGGTGACAGGCGAGTTCTGATGAGCTAGAAATGGGTAAGCCGACGGGCGTGAGTGAGTCGAGTGGATGCTTTCCAGACGCCGACATTGTCATAAGAGCGGCGGCGACACTCCCACAGGGGCCTGACGGAGTGGCTGGGTTAGAGATTCCGTTACTTCGCAGAAACTTGGTGAAAACACTTTCTGGCGGGCTACCAGTGAGGCGTGGGAATGACTTGTGTTCCCAGGCAGTCTTGGCTGGCAAATTCCCGCATTTTCTGCAAAATCTTAAATGTGATTGGCTTGCTCAGGGAATTGCTCCATGACGTAGGAAAATCGGCGAGGAAATTGGCGCCAAGTATCTCCATTGGTGGAATATTACTGCATCGACAATAGAGGGGAATTTACCGCTGGTTTTCGAGTTGCTGATTGGAACGTTTAACCACGACCACTGTAGTGGGGGCGGCAATGTTCTGTGTTCGGTTTGTACGGGTGCTCTTGAGAGGGTCGGCCCTCGCTTTTCGGTCGGCGTAGGTTGCAAGACTGAGCTCTCGCTGCTCTGGACAGCCTGCCTGCCGTTGGCTGTCTAATATACTTTTATTTAATTGTAACTGTTTGACGAAGTTGCTGAAGTTTCGACTTCAACGTAACTTTCCGAGTACAGTTGGCAATTGAACGTTCTGTGTACAAGCGGCCTATGTTGTCTGTCTTGAGCAGTTTTGGCTAAAGTTGACTGTATCGGAGTTACTGTGTGACTTCGCTTGTTAAAGTCAATCACTGCACAGTCAGTGATTGTGTGGCAGGCCTTCTTCGTCTCCCTCAGAGGCACATTTGTATTGCTAGGAAGTCTTTAGTCTTGAGCAACCAGACCAGGATAATTTGTTTTGGGCTATACTCGCGACATTGTCATCACCACGACGGGACGCCGAAGCAACCAGCCATCGCCTCTGGTACGCCAGATCGTGTCCTTGCAGTTAAGAAGACAGCTTGGTAATGTATGTCCGCAGCACCGTCAGATTAGGGAATTTTGCTATGTGATAATCAGAACCACAGCAGAGCGCGCCTGTTCGTCTTTTCTAACTTTGTTCTGTCATGGGTGTTCATTATCTGAGTTCTCACTTCTGTAGCAGAAATTAATGTTTGGTGGGCTGGGTGTTTCACTTAGGGTTTGAGTTGCAAGGAATTGGCTCCACTTCGTCATAAATGACACAATCTAGTTTATGGACAACTTCACTTTCACAGCATTTATTTGAGTATCCAAGTTGATGTATTGTCAATGTTTCATGTGTTTTGTTTATTATTTTGAGTTTAGACATCATAAATCAAATTGTTATTTTGGACTGAACTTTCATTCTGTTAATCGGTAGAGCAACCCTTTCATTTCTCACTACGTTAATGAAACTTTCCTTTATTTAATTAATTTCTATCAAATTAAAGTATTGCAGGTGCCAAACTCTTTTCTACTCCACTTGCAGGGTCGATTACAGTCAGTTCGTGTTTCTTCTTAACCCATGTGCAATAGCAAAAGTCGGAGTTAGAAAGGGGGGGGGGGAGGCTTAGAGATCATTTACATATGAAGATTCTAGAAGAATTTAGTGTTAAATACACAGCTAGACCCGGCACTTCGCACCTTATAGTACTCATGTAGATGACCTCACAGTTCTCATTATTTAGGCTCAACTGTCAATTTTCGCACCACGCAAATATCTTTTCTAAATCGTTTTGCAATTTGTTTTGAACTTCTGATGACTTTGCTAGACGATAAACGTCAGCATCATCTGCAAACAACTGCTGCAAATCGTTTATATAGATAAGGAACGGCAGAGGACCTGTAACACTACTTGGCGAGCGCCAGAAATCACATCTTTTTACTCGATGACTTTCCGTCAATTACTACAAATTTGACCTCTGATAGGAAATCACGACTCCAGTCATATAACTGAGACGATATTCAATAAGCACGCAAGCCTTCTGGAAATCAATTTGAAATCCCTTATCAGTACCACTCAACACTTGATGTGAGTAAAGTGCTAGTTGTGTTTCTCAAGAATGCTGTTTTCTAAATCCGCGTTGACTGTGTGTCAATAGACAGTTATCTTCTAAGTTATTTATAATATTCGAACACAATACATATTCCAGAATGTATCAGGAATGTACTACGGATCTTCCTATTACCTCCTGTTGGTAGAAATTATTGATCTTTCCACCTTTTCCTATGTATTCCCAACAGCTTCTGCCCACTGTCTAGTAATTCATCGTTACTTTTGGTGTTGTATCGTCCTCGACTCTTGTGACACTGCTCTCCCGGTTGCTCCTGTGTTCGTTATTTTCGTCATTGAAGTTTTTAAAGTTTTCACTCCCAGTCTTTCTCTAATGTCAGCATTCCTCCCCCTGTCAGACAGAATGAACCCAGCCCACCTCTTAGGAACCGTACGTCTTATCCTTGTATTCTTTGTTCATTTTCTAGAACTTAGGAAGAGCGTCCTTTATTAGTTTAATTCTGAGGCTTCGGTAGACTGTTCCGTGGTCTGGTGGTTACTGTTGTTGACTTTCGATCACTGGGTCCCGCCTTCAACTCCAGGCCGCGACGGGGCTTTTCTCCGATTCAGACTGGAGTACATATTGTCCTTATCATAACCAACGCCCAATTCGCCCCTCCACGCCCACACCAACGTGGTAACCAAACAAAAGGTTCTACTGTCACCTCCGTATAACATGTTAGTATTTGAATCAGGAGTCACAGGATGCGGGCTATGATGTTATCCGTGCGTCTGGGTAAGATTGCTCATTTACATGGCCCATCGGGAGACAGCAAGTGGACGAAAGTCGATCGAAGGGTAGCGGTTGTAAGAGCAGAGCAAAAAAGTGCCAAGACAAGCGCCAAGGGGAAAAAGCTCTGCGACAGTAGGACGGGTAGTAAGGGCAGTAGCGACTTGCTAGCTGCGACAGTGCACGCAAGGTGTGGTTATGTTGGTGCGAGGTATCGGTCCCCGAAAGTCTATGAAACAAAAAGGCGTACAGTATGCGGCCGACCTCCTCGTAGGAAACTCCTAGCCACAAAAAGACCATATACACTCCTGGAAATGGAAAAAAGAACACATTGACATCGGTGTGTCAGACCCACCATACTTGCTCCGGACACTGCGAGAGGGCTGTACAAGCAATGATCACACGCACGGCACAGCGGACACACCAGGAACCGCGGTGTTGGCCATCGAATGGAGCTAGCTGCGCAGCATTTGTGCACCGCCGCCGTCAGTGTCAGCCAGTTTGCCGTGGCATACGGAGCTCCATCGCAGTCTCTAACACTGGTAGCATGCCGCGACAGCGTGGACGTGAACCGTATGTGCAGTTGACGGACTTTGAGCGAGGGCGTATAGTGGGCATGCGAGGGGCCGGGTGGACGTACCGCCGAATTGCTCAACACGTGGGGCATGAGGTCTCCACAGTACATCGATGTTGTCACCAGTGGTCGGCGGAAGGTGCACGTGCCCGTCGACCTGGGACCGGACCGCAGCGACGCACGGATGCACGCCAAGACCGTAGGATCCTACGCAGTGCCGTAGGGGACCGCACCGCCACTTCCCAGCAAATTAGGGATACTGTTGCTCCTGGGGTATCGGCGAGGACCATTCGCAACCGTCTCCATGAAGCTGGGCTACGGTCCCGCACACCGTTAGGCCGTCTTCCGCTCACGCCCCAACATCGTGCAGTCCGCCTCCAGTGGTGTCGCGACAGACGTGAATGGAGGGACGAATGGAGACGTGTCGTCTTCAGCGATGCGAGTCACTTCTGCCTTGGTTGCCAATGATGGTCGTATGCGTGTTTGGCGCCGTGCAGGTGAGCGCCACAATCAGGACTGCATACGACCGAGGCACACAGGGCCAACACCCGGCATCATGGTGTGGGGAGCGATCTCCTACACTGGCCGTACACCTCTGGTGATCGTCGAGGGGACACTGAATAGTGCACGGTACATCCAAACCATCATCGAACACATCGTTCTACCATTCCTAGACCGGCAAGGGAACTTGCTGTTCCAACAGGACAATGCACGTCAGCATGTATCCCGTGCCACCCAACGAGCTCTAGAAGGTGTTAGTCAACTACCCTGGCCAGCAAGATCTCCGGATCTGTCCCCCATTGAGCATGTATGGGACTTAATAAAGCGTCGTCTCACGCGGTCTGCACGTCCAGCACGAACGCTGGTCCAACTGAGGCGCCAGGTGGAAATGGCATGGCAAGCCGTTCCACAGGACTACATCCAGCATTCCTACGATCGTCTCCATGGGAGAATAGCAGCCTGCATTGCTGCGAAAGGTGGATATACACTGTACTAGTGCCGCCATTGTGCATGCTCTGTTGCCTGTGTCTATGTGCCTGTGGTTCTGTCATTGTGATGATGTGATGTATCTGACTCCAGGAATGTGTCAATAAGGTTTCCCCTTCCAGGGACAATGAATTCACGGTGTTCTTACTTCAATTTCCAGGAGTGTACATTTTCCTTTTTCTTATAGATTTTCCATTAAACTGTTTCCACTTTCCATAATGAGATTTTCACTCTTTAGCGGAGTGTGCGCTGATATGAAAATTCCTGGCAGATTAAAACTGTGTGCCCGACCGAGACTCAAACTCGGGACCTTCGCCTTTCGCGGGCAAGTCTTCTACCATCTGAGCTACCGAAGCACGACTCACGCCCAGTCCTCACAGATTTACTTCTGCCAGTATCCGTCTCCTACCTTCCAAACTTTACAGAAGCTCTCCTGCGAACCTTGCAGAACTAGCACTCCTGAAAGAAAGGATACTGCGGAGACATGGCTTAGCCACAGCCTGGGGGATGTTTCCAGAATGAGATTTTCACTCTGCAGCGGAGTGTGCGCTGATATGAAACTTCCTGGCAGATTAAAACTGTGTGCCCGACCGAGACTCGAACTCGGGACCTTTGCCTTTCGCGGGCAAGGGCTCTACCACTTAGTTTCCACTTTCTTTTGTACATTCATTACTGTCATCAATGCAAAGTATTTCATAAGAAGTTGAACGAGATTACTTTTTCTACCTTCTGAGTGTTTTATTATTATTCTGCTGGGAATTGGCTCCTGGCCCCAGAAGGCCATAACTTTTGTTTTCGTTAAAGCTGTTTGGTGTGTATTCTAGCTATCGTCAATTACAATTTGATCATCAGCAAAGAGTTATGCCGTAGAATAGAAGTCATAAGTAGAAAAAGTTACTTGCCGCAGTGGTAACGCCGCTTCCCGTCAAATCATCGAAGTTAAGCGCTGTCGGGCTGGGCTAGCTCTTGGATGCGTGCCCATCCAGTCCGCAGAGCGCTGTTGGAAAGCGGGGTGCACTCAGCCCTTGTGAAACAAGCTGAGGAGCTACTTGATTGAGAAGTAGCGGCTCCGGTCTCGTAAACCGACATACGGGTGGGAGAGCGGTGTGCTGATCACATGCCCCTACATATCCGCATCCGGTGACGCTTGTGGCCTCAGGATGACACGGTGGCCGGTCGGTACCGTTGGGCCTACGTGGCCTCTTCGGGGGCAGCGGAGAGAGTATTGCCTCAGCATGTAGTCGATATAAATACTGAAAAGAATCAGAGACAACTCACATCCCCTCCCAAATTTGTTTTGGTTTTAGATTTGCGATTCCCTGTAGTGGGGATGTCTGATCCTTGACAGTTTTGTGTAGAGGTATTCTTCTTTTATTCAAGGACTCCCACAGCTTTCCTCTGGTTACGTTGTCTAATGGTTGCCCAAATGTGTCTCTCTATTGAACTCTGTGTTTCTCAATGATTTTTGTAATAGCAAACGTATTCTCTGTGCACAGTCTATCTTCCGTAAGACCCGTTTACTCTTCCACCAGAAAATTTTCAACAATTGCTGTGAGTCTCTATGTTAATATTTTAGCAGAGATATGCCTCTATAGTTTCTGCAGTTACGTCTGTCTCCATTCCTGCAAAAAGATTTCGTTCTAGCTGATTTTCAATCCTCTGGAATTTTCTTATTTGTTCAGCATTTTCTAATATGGTTGACAAACTTAGGTGTCAGTATGGCAGATGTGCATTTAACCATCTCTGTAATAGTTCCGTCAACATCCTGTGATTTACTCATTACATCTTCTAATTCCTTCATTTCCTTTCTATGTATCTAATGTTGTCCCCTCCTCTTCTTCGTGCGTATCATTCGAGCAGATTTCTCTTGTTGCCAAGACTTTCTAATACTAGTCCAGGCATTGCGACTTACCTATCCTCACATTTGCAGACCAATATCCTTAACATTGATTTTTTGTAGAATTCTTGAGCATATTCTATGTTCGAATACACTAAATTTCCTTCAGACAAATAAGATTCTGCCTACAAATCAGCACGGATTTGAAAAGTATTGGCCGTGCGAAAGTCAGCTCGCCCTTCTCTCGCACGGTATCTTGCAACAGGCAGAGCCCGCACTCTGCAATTTCCGGAGAGCGTTTGACACAGCTCCCCACTGCAGACTGTTAACGAATATCCGAGCATGCAGAGTGGATTCCCGGAGATATCAGTGCCTCGATGAGTTCTTAAGTAATGGAACATATTTCTTTGTCCTGGACAGGTAAAGTTTATCAAAGACACGGATATCGTCAAGAGTGCCCAAGGGAAGTGCGACAGGACCGAACTTGTTCTTTATGTATAAGGTTAGCCAAATGAAAACGAGAAAGAAGGAAATAATTAAGTAAACTGTTTGTCATTTCAAAATTAATCGCCATAGCTCTTAATACATATATCTCAGTATGAGATAAGACGGCTAGTGCCCTCATGCAAAAATATTTGCGGTTGCTTACGGAACCATGATTGTACCCAGACGTCCACCTCTTCGCCGGAAGCTAATCAACGGCCACGAATCTCTTTCTTCAGAGCTCCAAAAATGTGTATATGGCATGGCGAGAGATGGGCACTGCATGTGGGATGTGCAAGGGCTTCCCAGCGAAACTTCTGCACCGTACTCGAAACGATCTTGACGGCATGTGGCCGGGCATTATTTATTCTGCAACAGAATGAAGTCCTCTATCAACCTGCGACTCGTTGGCTTTCTGGAACACGGAGCCAGAATTCACGCACAGCGGTACGCGGACAAAATTGGAAAAATTAAAGCGCGCCATCAAGTCCGAAGGCCTTGTAATGTTCACTGACGGCATAATCCTGTTACAGGATAATGCCCGTCCATACGTTACCAAGGTTCTTTTGAGTTGAGTGATTACAGGAGGATACATGACCACTGAGACAGAATCACTGCTTGGTGAGATGAATGATTGAAATGTAGAAAATTTAAGTTAATGGGCGGCCGGAGTGGCCGAGCGGTTCTAGGCGCAAGAGTCTGGAACCGAGTGACCGCTACGGTCGCAGGTTCGAATCCTGCCTCGGGCATGGATGTGTGTGATGTCCTTAGGTTAGTTAGGTTTAAGTAGTTCTAAGTTTTAGGGGACTGATGACCTCAGAAATTAAGTCCCATAGTGCTCAGAGCCATTTGAACCATTTGTAAGTTAATGCAGGAGAGTACCGAAAAAAATCGCCAAATATTCGAATACGGTATTAACGGTGTAGTGCTTGACACAGTCACTTGGTTGAAATCTACGAGTAACGTTGTTAAGCGATGTGAAATAGAACGAGCACATCACGTCAGTTCTAGGGAAGTCGAATGGTCGACTTCAGTTTATTGGGAGAATTGTAGGAAAACGTGCAGCATTTATAAAGAAGTCCGCCTACAGAACACTGATACGACCCATTCTTGAGTAGTGCTCGGGCGAATGGTATCCCCACCATACCAGATTAGTGAGACGTCGAAGGGGTTCAGTGGCGTGGTGCTAGATTTGTTACTGGTAAGTTCGATCAACAATACAGTATTAAGTTCTTCGTGCACTGGAATTGAAATACATGGACCTAAACCCACGTTCTTATCGCAAAACGCTATTGACATACATTGTAGAACCGGTGTTTTCAGCTGACCGCAGGACGATTCTACTGCCGCCAACATACATTTCGCTTAAAGAACACGAAGGTGGGACAAGAGAAATTAGCGTTCAGACTCATTCATTCATTTCCGTGTCCGGTCAGCATTACCAAACAAAAGCAGCTGCGATAGCTTTGTCATTTCCTTCTTGAACATCTTGTATTGTGCACGGGTTGTCCAGGAGGGGGCTTACAAGTAGTTGGCTTGGATCTTCTTCAGCCCCGCAGTCGTAAAAGCTGTCAGCGCTCGCTGGAAGGATTCCCCATTTTTTCAGGTTGGCCTTGCATCGCGGGACGCCCACTCTTAAGCGGTTGAGGGAACTGCATACAGGGTACTGTAGGTTTGCTGTAGGAGCTAGTTCTTCTTTTAGTGAAACTCCTAAGGGCAGTGAGCTCTTCCGTGCTGCAAGACGAATTGCCTCTGGTGCTCCCTCCAGCGACGAAGTCCTAGCAAGGAAACTTGCGTGATTTAAGGCGGAACCCTGCTGCCTGATGACCATACAGAGGATGTCGGCGGTCATTCTCCTGCTTTGTTCTCTCATTGTATGCAGCAGTGGCCCTCCAGCTGTTGGGTGGGGCTATTCCAACAATCGGGTACAATTTCTGTACCGGTTTGGCTTGAAGCATCCTGAGGTGCTCCTTGCAGTAGCGTTGTCCGAAATATCGACTTTTTCAGTATGAGATGAAGCGTTCCACACAGGAGCAGCATACTCAGCGGCTGATACACAGAGCGCAAGTGCAGAAGTCCTTGACAGGTGCGGACTGGCTCCTCAGCTACTGCCGATAAGCTTCTTAAGTATCTCATTGTGAGCAATGACTTTCTGTTTCACGTTTAGACATTGCTGCCTGTACGTTAGAGCCCTTTCCAGTTCGGCACATTGGTAGACTGGTGTTGGGCAATGTTTCAATTGCTCTCCTCGCCATGTGATGTCCAGCTTTTGCTGCTCTTTCCTGTTTCGTGAGTGGAAGGCACTCACTTGAGTTTTACTGGGACTGGGTAGGTGGTTGGCATCATAGTACTTTGAGTGTTCATCCATAGCTAGAGACAGTTTTTCCTCTACTTCTTTAAAGGTTGGCCCCTGAACAGCTACTGCTATGTCATCGGCATAGATGAAGAGCCTAGTACTTGCTGGTATTGGCTGATAATTTGTGTAGATATTGTACAGTGCTGGAGCGAGCACACTGCCTTGGGAGAGACCAATCTTCTGCGTTTGCCATCTACTCCTCTTACCCTGTAATGAAACTTGGAATCTTCTGTTCTGAAGGAAGGTGCTAAGAAGGGATGTTAGTTGGTAGACCTCAGTAAGGTCATACACCTTCTTTAACAGTTTCCTATGATTCACAGTGTCGTATGCAGCTGTTAGATCAACAAAAGCGACTCCAATAATCTCACCACGCTCCTCGATGTGCTAGATTAGAGCATGATTTGCCAGCATGAAAGCCTGCTTGTTGTGCGATAAACTTCAATTCTAGGGTGGCACTGATTCGGGTAAGCACCGGCCTTTCTAATATCTTGAAGGCGTCGCATAAAAGGGAGATAGGTCGAAATTTATTTTAGATCGTTTGGTTTCTTTTCCAGGCTTAAGTATTGCAAGGACTCGAGACTTTCGCCACATTTTGGGGTTCACACTGAGGCGTAGGTAGACAGTCGTTTTTCCCTCTCTCCATTTGTGAGAGGAACAGGAAAGGGCACGAATTATATTGGTTCAAGGTACCCTACGCCATGCACCATAAGGTGGATTGAGGAGCATTAATGTATATGTAGATGTAGATGAACACTATCTACAGAATACGGTGTACAAGTACGCACGTACCTCAGTCTCCTCCGCCCAGCTTGTAGCACAGCAGCCAAGACAAATCTGGAAGAGCTCGATCGCCAAGAAAATTAAGTACTCAAGAGGATATTCCACGTCCCGCGCAGCTCACGCGAAAATTACTTACACGAGACAGCAGAGGAACAACCAGTGGAACAAAGTGTGCTACACAGGTTGCAGGAAGCGACGAGGCAAGGCAAGAAACCCCGACAATATATATTATCTTGCTTCTGGACGAGAAGCGAAAACACCGAGTGCTCTAATCGGCCCATAGCGGCACTGGCTAGACAAAAGCCCCACAACGAATGGCAACGCAGTAAAATAATAATGATACAACATCAAGAAGAACCATGCTAAGTTAAAGAACTTAGAACTACTTAAACCTAACTAACCTAAGGACATCACACACATACGTGCCCGAGGCAGGATTCGAGCCTGCCATCGTAGTTGTCGCGCGATTTCAGATTCTTGCGCCTAGAACCGCTCGGCCACTCCGGCCGGCAAGAAATACCCATATACCCGTAATAATGGGTCAGTTGACAGACCGCTTGGTAACAATCTATATCACATATCAACTAAACTTTCAGCATAGAGAGCAGATGCACTGCCATCAGCCACAATATTTTTGATACAGTAATTTATATTCCCCTAACTACACAGCTTGACAAAAAAATGAAGCACCCAGAAGATATGAAATAATTTGAATGTAATTTCGCACACGTACATTGCATCAGCTGGTATGTAAATGAACTGCAATTCTATGTGACAAGTAGTAGGGAAGTTCAGTAAGTCACGCACCACATTCTTTTTCTGATAGCCGATTGGGTTTATTCGGGATTCCAATACACCATACCATTCGCAAATCTCCTGGCTACAGAACCCTATTTTATTGCATGATCTCTTTTCAATGCGATGGCTTTAGCCACCTTATTGGGAGGGCTTGTATGCCCGCATGACACCAGTCTAACAGTCGACGTCGGAGCCAACGTGTTGCCGCATTAATAAGCCTTCCCCATCACCCACGTACTCCTTCTCGCGGAGTGCATCCTTCATTGGCTCAAACAGATGGACGTCGGAAGGTGCGAAATATGGGCTGTAGGATGGATGATGAAGAATAGTCCTATGTAGTTTTGTGAGCTCCTCTCGGGCGCGTATGCTTGTGCGAGGACTCGACATGAAGAAAGATAGATTCGTTTGCGCTCTACTGGCTACGAGCACGCTGAAGTCTCTTCTTCAATTTCCTGACGGTAGCACAATATGTTTGGGAGTTGATCATTGCACCATGAGGGAGGACATCAAACAGAATAACTCCTTCAGGGTCCCAGAAGACCGCTGAGATGCCTACCAAGTGAGGGTACGTCTTTGAACTTCTTCAGAGGAGAGGTGATGTGGCCCCATTCCATGGATTGCCGTTTTTGTTTCAGGTCCGAATGATGAACGATGTTTCATCGCCTGTCACGACGTTCGACAAGAAGCGTCATGATCAGAGTCCTTCGCGAGTCCTTCATTGCTCCTTATGGCCTTCTATTAGGGGGAAAGGAGCCCAGCGGCCATACACCTTTGAGTACCCCAATTGATGGACGAGTGTGTCAGCACTACCTGCGGAGACACACAGCTGTGCAGCGATGTGTTCGATTGTGGTCCGTTGATCATCTCTAATGAGAGTGTCCACACGTTCCAGCATTGCTGGAGTCACAGCTGTGTGTGGCCGGCGGCGCGCCGGTGATCTGACGGGTATGCGCGACCATGTTGCGATGATGACACACGCCTTGCCCAACGAGTCACCGTGCTTTTGTTCACTGCCAGGTCTATCAAGACATTCTGTAAGCACTTATGAATATCTGCGATGTTCTGGTTTTCCTTCAACTCTCTGCCTGGAACGCACATCCGTTACAGGCGCCATTTTGAAGTCTACTTATAGCGCCGCCATCTATCGGAAATTCATGAAACTACAAAGGCTAAAGCGGGAATATTCCACAACGTCCCACAAAATATTCCGAATTTTAAATCGAAGCTGGCCGAGAAAAATCACCCATCGTAGAACGGCATGCAAGTGCGTCAGTGTTGTTCGTGATTAGTGTCCTTACAGAGCTTGGTGGGGTATATGAGGGGCGTGAACAGTTGTGAAGGACACGGAGTTGCGGAGTACTCGCGTGACACAGCGGTACCAGTACACGAGAGAGAAAAAAAAGCACTCCGTCGTCAGGCCACGAGTAGCCTACCGGGACCATCCGACCGCCGTGTCATCCTCAGGAGGATGCGGATAGGAGGGCGTTGAGTCAGCACACCGCTCTCCTGGTCGTTATGATGGTATTCTTGATCGAAGCCGCTACTATTCGGTCGAGTAGCTCCTCAATTGGCATCACGAGGCTGAGTGCACCCCGAAAAATGGCAACAGCGCAGACCACGCCCGACAGCGCTTAACGTCGGTGATCTCACGAGAACCGGTGTAGCCACTGCGGCAAGGCCGTTGCCACACGAGAGAGAAAGGGTCTTCTATTTACTAGCTGATCGAATTGCACAATATCTCGATTTGTTGGCACTGGAATGTGACAGTGGACTAGAGCAGGCATACTTCTCCCCCAAAGGTCCCGTCTGGCCGCCACAAGGGAGGATCTCCGTGTTGCTCACAAAGCACGTCGTAACCCCTTCACATCTGCGCCCACCAGCTGAAAACAAGAAATGGACTCTCTGCAACACTGTGCATCATCTTGCGC
This sequence comes from Schistocerca gregaria, assembly GCF_023897955.1. Lineage (NCBI taxonomy): Eukaryota > Metazoa > Arthropoda > Insecta > Orthoptera > Acrididae > Schistocerca > Schistocerca gregaria. Next base: position 504,393,110 of record NC_064926.1, on the reverse strand, counting down.
AGTTGTTCAGAGGCTGGCAGCGTCCTAACTAGGGAATTGTCGTCCCGGGAGTAGCCTGCCATTAACATCACATCACAAACGGCTGGTTTTGGTGCGGTGCTGTGACCAGGAAACACGGATTGTGTCCAGCGATGAATAGCAGTTGTGCACTACCGCAGATGACCATCATTGTTGAATATGGCGGGGACATGGGGAGAGATTTCATTTTTGAAATGTTTTGGAGAGACACAGCGGTGTTAGTCTTGGCGTCACTGTACGGGTAGTCTTGAGTTATGACTTGGCACAACGGTACGTCTCATACAATCTGCATCCCAATGTGATGCCTCCGTTGCGACACTTCACGATGCTCTTTCTCTATAGGGTAATGCTAGTTCACAGTTGGGACGTACCTCTGTGAACTGTCTCTGTGATGCTGAAGTACTCCCACGGCCAGTAAGATCCCCAGATCTGTCCCCGATGGAACGTGTGTGGGACCAGCTCATATGTCAACTCCACCCTAGAGCCAGTATACAGGGTACCAACGATCAGTTACAACAACTGAGGAACAGTTTGTCACAGGAAGAGGATACAACGGCATTACTGACACCCTTCCTAACAGAATCAGTGCATGCATCCTGACCAGAGGGGGTCCATCATAATAGCGGTAAGTGAGCTCGTACTGCCAACTTCTTTGCAAATTTGACCCTGGTTTGTAACCTCTACATCTACATCTACATCCATACTCGGCAAACCCCTGACTATATGTGTCGGAGGGTACTTTGAGTACGTCTATCGGTTCTTCCTTCTATTCCAGTCTCGTATTGTTCATGGAAAGGAAGATTGTCGGTATGCCTCTGTGTGGGCTCTAATCTCTCTGATTTTACCCTCATGGTCTTTCCGCGAGATATACGTAGGAGGGAGCAATATACTGCTTGACTCGTCGGTGAAGGTATGTTCTCGAAACTTCAACAAAAGCTCGTACCGAGCTACTGAGCGTCTCTCCTGCAGAGTCTTCCAATGCAGTTTATCTATCATCTCCGTAACGCTTTCGCGATTACTAAATCATCCTGTAACGAAGCGCGCTGCTCTCCGTTGGATCTTCTCTATCTCTTCTGTCAACCCTATCTGGTACGGATCCCACACTGCTGAGCAGTATTCAAGCAGTGAGCGAACAAGCGTACTGTAACCTACTTCCTTTGTTTTCGGATTGCATTTCCTTAGGATTCTTTCAATGAATCTCAGTCTGGAATCTGCTTTACCGACGATCAACTTTATATGATCATTCCATTTTAAATCACTCCTAATGCGTACTCCCAGACAATGTATGGAATTAACTGCTTCCAGTTGCTGACCAGTTATATTGTAGCTAAATGAGGAAGGATCTCTCTTTCTATGCATTCGCAGCACATTACACTTGCCTACATCGAGATTCAATTGCCATTCCCTGCAGCATGCGTCAATTTGTTGCAGATCCTCCTGCATTTCAGTACAATTTTCCATTGTTACAACCTCTCGATATACGACAGCATCATCCGCAAAAAGCCTCAGTGAACTTCCGATGTCATCCACAAGGTCATTTATGTATATTGGGAACAGCAACGGGCCTACGACACTTCCCTGCGGCACACCTGAAATCACTCTTACTTCGGAAGACTTGTCTCCATTGAGAATGATATGCTGCGTTCTGTTATCTAGAAACTCTTCAATCCAATCACACAATTGGTCTGATAGTCCATATGCTCTTACTTTGTGCGTTAAACGACTGTGGGGAACTGTATCGAACGCCTTGCGGAAGTCAAGAAACACGACATCTACCTGGCAACCCGTGTCTATGGCCCTCCGAGTCTCGTGGACGAATAGCACCAGCTGGGTTTCACACGATCGTCTTTTTCGAAACCCATGCTGATTCCTACAGAGTAGATTTCTAGTCTCAAGAAAAGTCATTATACTCGAACAGAATACGTGATCCAAAATTCTGCAACTGATCGACCTTAGAGATATAGCTCTATAGTTCTGCACATCTGTTCGACATCCCTTCTTGAAAACGAGGATGACCTGTGCCCTTTTCCAATCCTTTGGAACGCTACACTCTTCGAGAGACCTACGGTACACCGTTGCGAGAAGGGGGGCAAGTTCCTCAGCGTACTCTGTCTAAAATCGAACTGGTATCCCATCAGGTCCAGCGGCCTTTCCCCTTTTGAGCGATTTTAATTGTTTTTCTATCCCACTGTCATCTATTTCAATATCTACCATTTTGTCGTCTGTGCGACAATCTGGAGAAGTTACCACAGTGCAGTCTTCCTCTGTGAAACAGCTTTGGAAAAAGACATTTAATATTTCGGCCTTTGGTCTGTCATACTCTGTTTCAGTACCATTTTGGTCACAGAGTGTCTCTCAATAATATCACATGCCCTCACAACCCGTCAAGTTTCACTTCATGTCCTCCTCCGCTTCTGGATGCTTCCCTAGTCTTGTCAGGCTGTGTACATGGAATTAGTCTTCCGGCAGAAGCTCACGAAAAGAACTGCTAAAAAACGAAAGTCACAGTAGTTAGTACCATATAGTAGGGTTGCATCTCTTTCCTTTGATGAACTGACTGTTGAAAGCGAGCGTGGACTTAAATCAGTCTGAATGCACGGTTGTTGACAGTGGTATATGGGTGGGGCTCGAAGCTTTGAGAACAAATCCTCCCCCGGCACACGTTGACGCAGTTGCGTTGGCCTGGAGGTTTGGTTATAAAGGGCGTGACGGTAACCTAGCCTTGATGTGAATATTCGCCACGAACGACAAGTGGATCGAATTACACGATAACCTTTGGGTCCAATTTCCTCTCAAGGATTACTCGGATAGGTTGGCGACACCAAAGTCGCCGAAACAACGTCTAACTGAAAAACTTATTCCAGGCCGTTGATCCACGTAGAATTATTATGTTACTATTATTAACCCTTTTGTTGATGTGGGTATGTATTCACATCCTGCTAGGATGTTCTCCAGGTGCCGTAGATGTGTATACGCGCGCCGCTTGGGTTTTCATTCAGTGCTATGGACGTCTGTATGCGTCATGGTGCTGACCTCAGCGAGTTACTTTCATATCTCAGTGATTAAAACGGTGTCGAATATTTATTATACAAGATATGTGCCTCATTCCGTGCTGTCATTTGCAAAACACCTCGTTTCGACATCCTGAACCGTGCCTGAGATATGACGATATTTATGACCACATCTATGAAGCGACGTTCGACTCCCTTTTGCGCACAGGGAGGTGTATGGGTGCATCGTCCTCCAATAAGTTGAGAAAGAAATAAGATGTCGGTCTGCTCATAATTTTAAACAAAATTTCGATATCTTATCTATGTTTCAATGTAAAAGCTAAAACCATCTACACGCAAGATACATGCAGTGCGTCTTTATCTTTGTAAAATCTTTAACATTTCGCTCAATGTTTTAGTCACAAGAGGAGGCCACGATGTTGGGATCACGAATTTGTTTCAAACTTTGTACACCTTTAGTAGGGCATTAAAACAACGTAACGTGCAAGTAGTAAAGTGCACTACTCTGGCAGTTCCTAGAACATTGCAAGAGAGTTTTTATGCACCTGTTATGTGCCTGAAGTATCCGTACGCAGGTGCCGCACGGTAGAGTTCATGGTGGTCAACCGGTTAGCGTTCGAGCTTCGAAAAACGAAAATCTATGAAGCGACGTTCGACTCCCTTTTGTAGCACAAGCAAAAATTCTGTAACATTAAAAAAATTGCACCTATGTTATTCGTTCTTGCTACATTAGCAACGTCTCATCGCTACGCAGGTTAACAGCCAAACGGAGCCTGCCTTTGCAGCTCGAAGCGTCAGGGAGCAAAGTGGTTCCGCGCACCTCACCAGCTTGTATGTACACAGCAAAAATGTTTCGCATCACCTCGATTCCGAGAGTTTCTGAACCTGTACAGAAAATTGGAATAGAGGTCTTAATAAACATCATTTCCGCTCTTTTACTTGCTCATGAATACCACACATTGCACTTTGTACCACCATACAGCGAGACCTTCAGAGGTGATGGTCCAGGTTGCTCTACACACCGGTACCCCTCATACCCAGTAGCACGTCCTCTTGCATTGATTCATGCCTGTATTCGTCGTTGCATACTACCCACAGGTTCATCAAGGCACTACTGGTCCAGATTGTCTAACTGATCAACGGCGATTTGGCGTAGATCCCTCAGAGTGGTTGTTGGGTCATGTCGTCCATAAACAGCTCTTTTCGGTCTATCACAGGTATGCTCGATAGGGTTCATGTCTGGAGAACTTACTAGCCACTCTAGTCGAGCGATGTCGTCATCCTGAAGTAACTCATTCACAACATGTGCACGAGGGGGGCGTGATTTGTTGTCCATGAAGACAAATGCCTCGCCAATATGCTGCCGATACGGTTGCACTATCGGTCGGAGGATGACATTCACGTATCGCACAGCCGTTACGGCGGCTTCCATGACCACCAGCGGCGTACGTCGGCCCAACATAATGCCACCCCAAAACAGCAGGGAACCTCCACCTTGCTGCACTCGGTGGACAGTTTGTCTAAGGCGTTTTGCCTGACGGGGTTGCCTCCATACACTTCTCCGACGATTGTCTGGTTGAAGGCATATGCGACGTTCATCAGTGAGGAGAACGTGATGCCAATCCTGAGCGGTCCATTTTGCGTGTTGTTGGGTCCATCTGTAACGCTCTGAATGGTGTAGTGGTTGCAAAATGGACCTCGCTATGGACGTCGGGGCTGAAGTTGCGCATCATGTAGCCCATTGCGCACAGTTTGAGTCGTAACACGACGGCCTGTGGCTGCGCGAAAACCATTATTCAAAATGGTGGCATTGCTTTCAGCGTTCCTCCGAGCCATAATTCGTAGGTAGGGGTCATCCACTGCAGTAGCAGCCCTTGGGAGGCATGAGCGAGGCATGTCATCGACAGTTCATGTCCGAACAACATCGCTTGGTTCACTCGGAGACGCCTGGACACTTTCCTTGTTGAGAGCCCTTCCTGGCACAAAGTAACTGCGAACGCGGTCGAACCGCGGTATTGACCGCCTAGGCATGGTTTAACTACAGACAGCACGAGCCGTGTACCTCCTTCCTGGTGGAATTACCGGAACTGATCGTCTGTCAGACCTCCTCTGTCTAATAGGCGTTGCTCATGTTTGGTTGGTTACATCTTTGAGCGGGTTTAGTGACATCTCTGAACGGTCAAAGGGACTGTGTCTGTGATACAATATCCGCAGTCAACGACCACCTGCAGGAGTTCTGGGGACCGGGGTGATGCAAAATCTTTTTATGTGTGTATAAGGGATTTCATAAATCACGACAGGTATACGTTTCCAGGAATTCTCTAGCGTTTCTTCATTTACTTGTCAATAGTTATGAATATGTTTTTCCTAATATTTAAATTTAATTAAAAATAGTAAGCAGTTAAACTACATAAAATTCACTAAAACTTCATGCAAAGAAACACGTTTTTTAACTGTATTACCTCTCAAATGTCATATACATTAAATAATATGCCCTGTGTTGAAAATACAGATTAAAAATTAATTTTTATCAGGATTCAAACATGTGACCTTTCATTTCACCACCACGAACTCTAAAACTCAGCACTTGCGCAAAGATACATCCGTTAGATAAATGACGCGTAGAACTTCTCTCGCAAATTTTCTCGGTATTGCCATATTAGTGCACTTTTCGATTTGCATATTATGTCGTTTTAATGGCCTAATACAGGTTCACAAAGTTTAAAGTAAATCTGTGATCCCACCGGCGTGGCTTCTCCTTGTTAATTTGATGTAGCGCAATAATTGTGGCATATAGCGAAAACACATTCAGTCGTTTGTCGAGGGAGTGTAAGACATGCAAAAATGAAATTTTTTCGTGTAATAGTTTTCTTAAAATCGGATGATAACTATTTCATAGCAGCTGGGAAGTCCGCATGGTCCGAACTGGGCAGTTGTGAGCGACCGTCTGACGGATATAAGAGCCAATAATTCGGGAAAGAAATGAAATATCTTTCAGCTCCCATTATTATATCAAATTTAGATATCTTATTTACATTTCATTCCCTGTAATATATCAAATTTCGATATCTTATTTACATTTCATTCCCTGTAATATATGGCCTAAAACCAACCATACACAAAGTTTACTCAGAACGTCATTACCTCTGCTTGACGGACAATGAAAAGAAACTCATTAGCCGGCCAGGGTGGCCGAACGGTTCTAGCCGCTTCAGTCTGGAACCGCGCGACCGCTACGGCTTCAAGTTCGAATCCTGCCCAGGGCATGGGTGTTTGTGATGTCCTTAGGTTAGTTAGGTTTAAGTAGTTCTAAATTCTATGGGACTGATGACCTCAGATGTTAAGTCCCATAGTGCTCAGAGCCATTTGAACCATTTGAAGAAACTCATTTATGAGGTCGTAAGAAGCGCAAAAATCGAATTTTTTCACCTAAAATTTTTCTAAAAATCAAGTGATAAGTATCATATATCGGCCGGCACCTGTTTCTCAGCCAAAGTGCCAGCATTTAGTGAGCAGTACGGCCAAACAAAAGCCTTCTCAGCACGGAATGCAGAGATCATGTCCGTAGCAGCGAAAGGGTTTCTATAGTGAAACTTCCTGGCAGATTAAAACTGTGTGCCCGACCGAGACTCGAACTCGAGACCTTTGCCTTTCGCGGGCAAGTGCTCTACCAACTGAGCTACCGAAGTACGACTCACGCCCCGTACTCACAGCTTTACTTCTGCCAGTATCTCGTCTTCTACCTTCCAAACTTTACAGAAGCTCTCCTGCGAACCTTGCAGAAGTAGAACTCCTGAAAGAAAGGATACTGTGGAGACATGGCTTAGCCGCAGCCTGGGGGATATTTCCAGAATGAGATTTTCACTCTGCAGCGGAGTGTGCGCTGATATTAAACTTCCTGGCAGATTGAAACTGAGTGCCGGACCGAGACTTGAACTGTGAGGACGGGGCGTGAGTCGTGCTTGGGTAGCTCAGTTTGTAGAGCACTTGCCCGCGATAGGCAAAGGTCCCGAGTTCGAGTCTCGGTCCGGCACACAGTTTTAATCTGCCAGGAAGTTTCATATCAGCGCACACTCCGCTGCAGAGTGAAAATCTCATTCTGGGTTTCTATAGTATCAACATCAGGGCTACCAACACAATTCGCTGTGGAACGCCTGAAGTTAATCCTGCAACAGTCTATGACTTTACTTCTAATGTCATGCTGCGTTATTCCTACCAAGGAATCGCAATGCATTAGTCAATTTCGCTTGTACCCTAAGTGGTGATACTTTCCTTACTGAGCATTAGTGTGGTGTAGGAAGTAAAGAAATACTACAGCTACCTGAGCTACTTGATTGCTTTGGTCCATATCTTTAAAGAAAGCGTGAGAGAAATGCAGCTCGGTTTCGTGCTACCGATGGATACGTAATCCACGCTGGTGGGCAGAGAGGAAGTCCTTCTGTTCGAGATACCTCATAACGTTCGAGTTCAGAATACGTCCAAAGATTTTAGTGCTGCTGAAAGTCAACGATGAACGGTTGTTTTGTGGGTCACTTCTGCTAATCTTTGGAGGCGAATCTAACCTGTACTAGCTTCCAGTCAGCCGAAGAAGTAATATCCAGACTGTTGGACACGGAGCATTGTCTCCTACTGGACAGGGAAGGGGTGGGAGGAGAAATTTCCAGTTGCCTTCTTCGTGGAGTCGTGCCGCCATTCGCCTCAAATGTTTACGAGCACCCAAGTCGAGGTCGGGATTTGCACTGTGTTGTAGAGCGTCAAACGTCTACGTCTGACCTACAGGCTTTATAACGATGAGTCGAGACTTTTCTTCCAGGTACTCTGTACGACGCTTTAACTTTTATGTTCGGGCAACGGTTGGTTCATTAGAGAATGGGTGTAAATCGTAGATTTGCCTGCCATGTAAGTGGCTGACCAGCCACGCGGCGGAGGCGTGGTGCTAGGCTGGGAGGCGACGACCTGGGCTCTCGGTTGTAATCAGAGTGGCGTGACCCAGCGCGGGCTGCCGCGTAACGAACCGCAGCAAGCAGGCTACACGGCACACGTCGGCGACGTGTGTGGGGAACATCCGCCACTGCTCCCGTCTCCTCCTCTCCCTGCTGGTTGACTGCCGTCCAGGACGTACCCGAGAGGCAATAAATACGTGTAAAGGTACGTCTGGGAAAAAGTCTTCACAGTACGCGCTGCAACTTTCGTTCCATCACGTTCTTTTCTCGATGCAATTCATTTAACACAAATCATTATAAAAGTAATTGATATACAGGGTGTTACAAAAAGGTACGGCCAAACTTTCAGGAAACATTCCTCACACACAAAGAAAGAAAATATGTTATGTGGACATGTGTCCGGAAAGCTTACTTTCCATGTTAGAGCACATTTTATTATTTCTCTTCAAATCACTTTAATCGTGGACAGAACGTACCAGCGTGACTTCAAACACTTTGTTACAGGAAATGTTCAAAATGTCCTCCGTTAGCGAGGATACATGGATCCACCCTCTTTCGCATGGAATCCCTGATGCGCTGATGCAGCCCTGGAGAATGGCGTATTGTATCACAACCGTCCTCAATACGAGCACAAAGAGTCTCTACATTTCGTACCGGGGCTGCGTAGACGAGAGCTATCAAATGCCCCCATAATTGAAAGCCAAGAGGGTTGAGGTCAGGAGAGCGTGGAGGCCATGGAATTGGTCCGCCTTTACCAATCCATCGGTTACCGAATCTATTGTTGAGAAGCGTACGAACACTTCGACTGAAATGTGCATGAGCTCCATCGTGCATGAACCACATGTTGTGTCGTACTTGTAAAGACACATGTTCTAGCAGCACAGGTAGAGTATCCCGTATGAAATCATGATAACGTTCTCCATTGAGCGCAGGTGTAAGAACATGGGGCCCAATCCAGACATCACCAACAATGCTTGCCCAAACGTTCACAGAAAATCTGTCTCGATGACGTGATTGCACAATTTGCGTGCGGATTCTCGTCAGCCCACACATGTTGATTGTGAAAATGTACAATTTGATCAAGTTGGAATAAAGCTTCATCCATAAAGAGAACATTTGCACTGAAATGAGGATTGACACATTGTTGGATGTACCCGTGGAGGCCAATCAGCTGCTCATAGTGCCTGCACACGCTGTACATGGTACGGAAACAACTGTTTCTCCCGTAGCACTCTCCATACAGTGACGTGGCCAACGTTACCTTTTACATCAGCAACTTCTCTGACGCTGACATTAGGATTATCGTCAACTGCACGAAAAATTGCCTCGTTCATTGCAGGTGTCCTCGTCGTTCTAGGTCTTTCCCAGACGCGAGTCATAGGCTGGAGTGTTCCGTGCTCCCTAAGATGGCGATCAATTGCTTCGAACGTCTCCCTGTCGGGACACCTTCGTTCTGGAAATCTGTCTCGATACAAACGTACCGCGTCACGGCTATTACGCCGTGCTAATCCATACAGCAAAAGGGCATCTGCCAACTCCGCATTTGTAAACATTGCACTGACTGCAAAACCACGTTCGTGATGAACACTAACCTGTTGATGCTATATACTGATGTGCTTGATGATAGTACTTTAGAGCAATGAGTCGCATGTCAACACAAGCACCGAAGTCAACATTACCTTCCTTCAATTGGGTCAACTGGCGGTGAATCGAGGAAGTACAGTACATACTGACGAAACTAAAATGAGCTCTAAGATGGAATTTAAGCGTTTCCGGACACATGTCTGCATAACATCTTTTCTTTATTTGTGTCTGAGGAATGTTTCCTGAAAGTTTGGCCGTACGTTTTTGTACCACCCTGCATAAGGTGAATACTATGGTCCATCACGTTAATGTTTTCTAATTTCGTGGTCCATTTTTCAAGAATTACTTCATGCAGCTTAACAAAAATTTTACAGGGTACTTACGAGTCATGCACTTGCTTTTCTAGTTTGTTTGAAGTATGTATTTTAGAAGTTAGTACAGAATTTTGTATATTTCTTGTTACATTTCTTCCTTAAAATGTTGTGCATTTCACTGGAAATACACTCGCGGTCGCTACCATTCTAGAAGTATAAGTATCACGAGGGTATTATAAGTAAACTGTAAAACCACTCTCGTGTCTATATTCTATAGGACCTGAGGAAACAGGTCATCTGTCTATGGCAATTTTGTATTCCAGAAATCGGAATAGAAATCAATTTAAATTAAAGCGCATATTACACTATAAACTACAGTTCAATCGCAGCACCACTGCAGTCCACATCATCTTCTACATCATCTGAATGCATCATCTTACTCCTCATCAAAAGACCTAGAGGCTACTTGGAAAATTTTTGAGTTTCGTCGACTCATTCCTTGTCCGGTTCCTCCAGTATGATTCGTTTATTTCAACCAGTCCTCACTCCCAGCTCCTCCAAGACTTTTAGTCTTGCAGTTTAACATTATTAAGTGTGATGACAGCTTCACATATAGCAATCCAATGTATCGAACCTCAAAAAGACATTATTAGGTAGTCTTCTCCGAACCACACTGTTGAATGATTCATTCACATTTTCTGTTTTTCTGGTCAGACATTTCTTCAATAGATCTGAATGTAGCCTCCTGTAAATATTTTTGTAGGTAAACGTATCTGAGGTTAAACGTGATTCAGCTTTTTGATATTAACATCACTCGCCACTGTGGATCGCCTTGTCGTCTGTTGATATTTTATGGAAAAAGAGTGCCTACACAGACTATTTCATAGTTTCTACGTTATTTCCGTTGCTTCTTATGGCTTGATGTAGTATTCTGATAGTTGATTGATGATGTTGTCTGGCAGACGACTGCTAATTTCGACAGCTATACTTCTCCATAATACCAAGAATTTCACACGAACAGCTAAACAAGTTAGAACAGTTACGTCAGGCCTACTAACCAATGCAGCAAGGTTTTTACTAGAATATAATTCATACCACAGTCCTCTAGACCTTATGGTTAGTGAGATATTAAATTTTTAACTGAGTAGTTATTTATGAAGTCCTAAAAATGTCTTAGACCACAAATAAAATTAAATTAAATATAATTATAGAGAATCAAATTCAATAAATTATACACCAAATTAATTAGCAAAATCCAAATAACGTTTCTGCATTTAAAAAAAGGTAAAAATAAATTGTTTTCAAGAAAGTAGCCCTTTATACTGCCCTTAAATCTAGTGGTGCACTTTCACTGTACATTGATGACCCAAAACATCACAACCCCCTTTTTAATAACGTCTGTGTCCACCTTTGGAATGCAATTCAGAAGGGATTCTACGCGACAGGGATTCGAAAAGTCCTTAGTAGGTTTCTAGAGGTGTGTGGCATGTCTGCACACAGGCTATACAGTTCTCGCAAATGTAGAGCTGGTGGCTTGTCCCAGAAGTGTTGCATTCGGTTCAGGTTAGGACAAGAAGCAACGAGAGTTCACTATCGTTCTCCTCAAACCACAGTCCAAACACTACACTGCTCTCATCGGCCAGCGTCTGTACGCGGTAACAGCATACCCAGATACGAGCATCGATCAGCTGTAACAAGAAACGTGGATCAACAGACCAGCAATACGTTTCCATTAGTCCATGGTCCAGTCTCGATTATCACGTGCTCACTACAGTTCTAATTGGCGATGTCGTTACATCGAAGTGGCAGCCACGTCGGGGGTTCTCTGCTGCAGAGCACCATCTTCAACGGCGTGAGCTCAAAGGTGTGCTCCGAAACACCTGTGCCTGCAGCAATATTGTGTTCTGACGTCAAACCTGCCACCGAACGCCACCTAGCCTGCTTTAGAAAATGGTCAAGCTTCCGACAACCGGCATGGACGTCTACTCGTGGTTTCACCGTCACTGAACCACTTTTCTCATAAATGCTTAGGATGGTAGCATGCGAAAGGCAGACCAGCCTGGCCGTTCCCGGGCGCCGAGCCATGTAACAGTCTGTCGCTTACGTCAGTGGATTTCCCGATATGTGGCCTGCGTAGTCACTAGAATGGACCCCCAGTGTTTGCCTTTCTATGTTTTTGTTCCACTGTAGCATCACAGGCCTTGCCCGTCTGACTTCTAGTATCGCTGAATGATATTTAGAAGAATAGCTTTTGTAGTTTATCTGAATCATGTTTGCATGGATGACTTTTCTCTGTAACTGTAATGCCCTAAATTCTCTGGTTAATGTTGAGATAGGTCGCTTGTCTGAAGCATCGGGGTAATAGGTTCCTAGCTGGTGAATTAGTTGGTGGGTCGAAGTAGGTGCCTTTTCATAGAGTTTTCTGATTTTCTTTTAATGTAGGTGTAGATTGATGGTTCTTCTAAGAGGTCTTTAATGTGTATGTTTGGTGTGTAGCGGTCTGCCGCGGTGATGACGCGGAGGATTGTGTTTTTGAGTCTCTGAATTGTTTGCAGATGTCAATCTGCTGCCATAGACCAAACTTCCGATCCATATAAAATACTCTGGAGGGTAACTGACCTGTACAGTCTTAGTTTCGTTTTTATGCTAAGTCCTCCACCTCTTACAAGGGAACCTCCCCATCGCACACCCCTCAGATTTAGTTATAAGTTGGCACAGTGGATAGGCCTTAAAAAACTGAACACAGATCAATCGAGAAAACAGGAAGAAGTTGTGTGGGACTATGAAAACAATAAGCAAAATATACAAACTGAGTAGTCGATGCGCAAGATAGGAAACATCAAGGATAGTCTGAGCTCAGGAGCGCCGTGGTCCCGTGGTTAACGTGAGCAGCTGCGGAAGGAGAGGTCCTTCGTTCAAATTTTCCCTCGAGTCAAAAGTCTAATTTTTTTATTTTCAGACAATTATCAAAGTTCAGGCACTCACACTTAATTATCTTCGCTCTCCAAAATCCCAGGGCATGTTCAGAATTGCTTGGACATATACAGGATTTGACGGTCTACACATGGAAAAGATTGAAAGCGTTAAAAACATATGTTTGACAGAGCACAGGGAAAGCTGTGCGACTGTGAAACTGTTGCATTCGTTTGTTGCAGTTTATGTGACAAACTCTTATGTTTTCATCACTTTTTTGGGAGTGATTATCACATCCACAAGAAAACCTAAATCGGGCCAGGTAGAAAAATGTTTTTACCCATTCGCCAAGTGTACAAGTTAGGTGGGTCGACATCATATTCCTGTCATGTGACGCACCAGTGCCGTATAGAACATATCAGACGTGTTTTCCTGTGGAGGAATCGGTTGACCTATGACCTTGCGATCAAATGTTTTCGGTTGCCATTGGAGAGGCACGTCCTTTCGTCTACCAATCGCACAGTTTTGCAGTGCGGTCGCAAAAGACAGACACTAAACTTATTACAGTGAACAGAGACGTCAATGAACGAACGGGCAGATCATAATTTTGTGAAAATAAACTTTTTACGCGAGGGAAGATTTGAACCAAGGACTTCTCGTTCCGTAGCTGCTCACGCTAACCATGAGACCACGGCGCTCGTGAGCTTACAGTTTCCTCGATGTTGCCTATCTTGCCCATGAACTACTCAGTTTGAGTATATTGCGCATTTTTTCATAGTTCCACACGACTTCTTCCTGTTTTCTCGATTGATCTGTGTTCAGTTTTTCAATGCCTATCCACTGTGCCAACTCATAACTAAATCTGTTGGGGGTGCGATGGGGAGGTTCGCTTGTTAAGAGTGAGTACAGTTGGATAACAGCAGTGCAACCTCTGCTTCGCGATCTGTCTATCTGCTTTGCGAAGGTTAGGCGTTTGTCTAGTGCAAGGCCGGCCGAGATACGTAACTGAGTTGCTCCATTCTGTTTCCTCGTCGGCTACAGAAATATGTCTATTTGGGGGAGTCAACTTCCTCGTGAACATAACTGCTACGGACTTCTCAGGATTGATCTTTATTTTCCAAATGTTGCACCATTTCACAATTTTGTCAAAGTGCCCCTGTAGCTTTCTTGCTATGAAATTGATGTTGCTGCTACTCCTGTAAACCGCCATGTCATCGGCATACAGCGCTATCTCACCACCTGCCAACTTTGTCACATCGTAAGTGTATAGCAAAGTATAATATGGGACGAACTGAGCCCTGCTGTCTTGTCCTGACGTAGGTGGTAGAGGGAGATAAGGGATTGCTGGTCAGTCTGCGCTCCCGAGCGGTACAGAGCAGAAGGCAGAAGCACAATTCACAGTGAAGGCATTTGGTTGTTTTCTTCTATCTGAGCCAACACTGGCACAGGCATTTACTAGAAATGCAGGTGGAGAGACGTGGTAGGGAACTCGTTGTGGAGATTCTTGGACAAAAAGGGTTTTGAAATAGTTGTTTATTCCAGACAGGACTAACTACTACACTAGAGGTTAGTTCTAGGGTTAGTAAAAGCATGAATAACACTGTTACAACAGACGCCAGTGTAGAAGTCCCAGGAGTGGATGTTAATCACAGTAGCAAACACTAGCAGCATCTTAAGGTGACAACTTAACTGCAAAACAAAACAGACTGAATGTGACGCTGTTCACTGAGGCACTCCAAGTGAGAGAGCAGTCTTACGTGGAGCTGGACAGAGGCTAGAGTCGACGGACGTGGATTCGGCGCCCAGATCGTCTGACTAAGAACTCCGCCAAAATGCGGAATCTAGGGGTTTTAAAGAGTCGGGTGGGGGCACTGTTTTTCCTACTTAAAGCCACCCAGTCAATCCCGCAGGTCCGCGTCTTGGACCGTCTGCATTTTTGCAGGGCTCTCCCCTTACAGTTTACTTCATGTGACAATATCTCTCCTAGTTTCGTCTGCCCTCAGCATCGTCTCTGCTTCCGAGCCTTGGAGCGCCTGTCCTTCTTTCTCACAGTTTCAAGATAACACTACATTAGCAAGGAATAGTCAATATATTACACCTCCCCTCATGGAAGAAATTCGTTCACAATCACTTGTCAAGAAATTTGTGAACTGGCTTCTGCTGTGCTTGAAACATCTTATCTCTAAAAATGATATTAATTAGATTCACTTTTTGCGAAACACTTCAGTCTATGAACAGTCCTTTAGTGTCTTGTCACACATAAAACACTTTTCACTGCACACGTGGATCATCACTATAAATTGGTTCTCTTTTGTCCAATGTACTTTACATTAAAACATCATTGTCACATATTGTTTTACAAAAGTTCACTTAACAAATACATCACATATACATACATATCCAGAATTTAATTCATTTACTTACTTAATTTCTATTCTCGGTTAATTGTTTTTATTTATTCAATAACTTGTTTTTCATCACAGATATACAACTATACAGAAGTTGTATGTTACATTTAATATAAACAATATGAAAATAGTATACATTTTTACATTATTCAGTTTACATAGAGTGACGAATTGCAATATTGGTTTCTTATGTACTAAGGGGGGGGGGGGGAGTGGTTCTGAGGTGTCTTGTTCTATCTTTGATCCCTACGCGGAATTGGCATCGGTAACAGGATACTTTCTTCACTGAGTGCTGAAGTAGCAGAGTCCTCAATTCGCTCGTCACTACTTCGACTGCTGTTCCGGAGGGGTCGTCTACTCCGTATGCGTCTCATTTCCGACCCTTTGCACGTACTTACTGTTGTTGTTCACACACATATTCAGTCACAACAATCATCTCCAATGCCTTTCCACACGTATTTGAAACAATCTCGGAAACATTTGCAATATCGGTAAAAACAACATACAAACAAAACAGGCAGTATTACAACTCCTAGGTAAGACCAGAACGAATAATGATACCAAGATATTTCGGGGAAACTGCGCTGTTCTTGGAATGCTGTCTCTTCCTCCTTCGGGGCAACTATTAACCATTGATACTGACTCAAGGGAGTCCATATACTATCATTCAGTTTCACAAACTTTTTAATGCAATCGCTAGGAATTTCCATTTGTGGGTTGCAACATTATAGCTTCATACGTTTCATGATCGTACGTGGACATTAAAACAAAATTTTGTTTACAGCCGGCCGGGGTGGCCGAGCGGTTTTGGCGCTACTGTCCGGAACCGCGCGACCAGTACGGTCGCAGGTTCGAATCCTGCTTCGGGCATGGATGTGTGTGATGTCCTTAGGTTAGTTAGGTTTAAGTAGTTCTAACTTCTAGGGGTTTGATTACCTTAGAAGTTAAGTTAAAAAATGTTCAAATGCGTGTCAAATCTTACGGGACTTAAATGCTAAGGTCATCAGCCCCTAAGCTTACACACTACTTAACCTAAATCATCCTAAGGACAAACACACACACCCATGCCCGAGGGAGGACTCGAACCTCCACCGGGACCAGCCGCACAGTCCATGACTGCAGCGCCATCAGACCGCTCGGCTAATCCCGCGCGACAGAAGTTAAGTCCCATAGTGCTCAGAGCCATTTGCACCATTTTTTTGTTTACTAATTTTTCGAACACGATCTATTTCCTTACGCAATAATTGAAAATTTGCTACTTAGATTGACATAGTGCCGCTTAGCTTCGGCAATTAACAAATAATCTTTTTCTGGCTGTATGTACATGAATAAATTCTGATTTCCATAAACTTCTGGAGGTAAAGGTAACACTTTGTATGAATTGAACAACTCATTTCCACTAATGGAGCATTTAGTACATAACTTAGTATATTGCCTGACAAGAAAGCATTAATATCAATTATACGTAGCAGCTGGTACCCACTCTGTTCTGTGAACACAATTTGGACCTTCTTACCTTTAATATCGTCCCGAATTAATTGTAAGTATTTAACTATTTGAACTGGATTAATTATATGAGGTTCCAATATTCCTTTTTGTGCATTTACAATTGCAGCAATTAACAACTCGTATTCCCGTTCTAATTCCATGAATATTAATACCAACTGTATCAGTTTTTCATTAACAGTAGTAAGAACAGGTAAGTGTCGTATTTTTTTTATCTGCGCTATTAATATATTCATTCATGTATCTATGAAGTTTCTCAATGTTCTTGACAATAATTTTTTCGTTACGTGCAAGGCTGGATTCTTTGTGATAGAAACTTATCAGAGTGGCTTTGAATACGCTAACTTGCTCTTTTGTCAGCAACTGCGTCTGTTCGCTTTCAGTTAAATCAATCTTGGATTTGAAAAACGAGGCATTCTGTTCGTCTAAGGTCCCAAAGAGAATTATACTGATTTCTCCCTCAAAATTCAAGACATCTCTTTTTCTACGTGTCTCATGCCTTGTTAATTGCCCAATTAGACCTTGTGCAGTTCCTATCTTTCGGGCAAGCCATTCTAAAGCCTGTTCTACTGCTGTGCATTCCCCATCACCAATTCCCAGACTGGTTAATTTCTGTTTACAATAACTTATAGATAAAAGTGCAAATCTCTATGTTTCATCAGCTTTAGATTGGAGTTCTCCTAAATGAATATTACTCACGATTTTCCTCGTCACACTGTAGATCTGTACCTTGCCATTACGGTCATAATATAAGCCTGGGGACGAAGAACACTTTCCCACACTACAATCTTGATAGTTTCCGAGGGTGCTCACGGCGGCGATACAGCTCACTAGGTACAACACTCCCGTCAGTTTCCTCATCTGTAATTTCAAGACAATCCGGTTGTAATAGAATTGCTTTAATCTTTTTTTCTTATGGTTTTAGGGCGCAAAACTGCTACGGTCATTAGCGCCCGGTCTGTGACTTAGGAAAAGCTTAAAAAACTAAACTGGAAACCAGCAGCAATGGGAACAAAACAAAAAAATTAGAGAAACTAAAAACAGAAGGAAAGCTTAAAAAACACTATAGAATGGGGTTGGTTGTCCCCAAAAAGAGCTTTAAATTACTGACGTCATCTCACTGGCACTAATGAACTCGAGAACACGATAGGCTGATCGCGTGTCATCTGCTAAAATGGAAGATATATCAGACGACAGCTGTAGACGGGCGCGTAATGGAGTAAAATAGGGGCACTCAAGTAAAAGGTGTCTTACCGTTCACAGTTGAGAGCAGTGGGGACAAAGCAGGGGAAGATCGTCACTTAAAAGATGTCGATGGCTAAAAAGACAGTGCCCTATCCGGAGTCTAGTTAAAATTACCTCCTCCCGACGACGAGTTCGGGAGGAAGAGGTCCAAGCACAGGGAAGAGTTTTCACGTCCCGCAGTTTATTATTGGGAAGTGTCGACCAAAGTTCTTGCAATAAAAGAGCAACACGACGACATAAAACATTCCGTAGATCGGCGACGGGAATCATGCGAATAGCTGGCCGAAGAAGAGAGACTGCATCCTTAGCCGCTATATCGGCCGCCTCATTTCCACTGATACCAACATGGGATCCAGAGGAACGCCACAGAGACGCCCCCAAGTGGAGAAAGAGGAGGCAGTCCTGAATCCGGTGGACCAGAGGGTGGAAAGGGTAGAGAGCTTGGAGACTAAGGAGAGAGCTGAGAGAGTCTGAGCACATAACATACTTTATCCGCTGATGGCGACGGATGTATTGGACAGCCTGGAGAACAGCGTAAAGCACCGCAGTATAAACTGAACACTGGTCGGGAAGCCGAAATCGATTAGGGTTGCCGCCAACAATATAGGCACTCCCAACACCAAACGATGTTTTTGAGCCATCAGTGTAAATAAATGTGGCGTCCTTCATTTGTGCGCAGAGAGCAGCAAATGCCCGACGATAAACAAGAACAGGGGTACCATCCTTGGGAAACTGACATAGGTCACGGAGTAGGCAGGTCCGGGTCCGGAGACAAGGCGATGCTGTACCCCAAGTTGTCGAGAAAGTTTTAGGAAAGTGGAAGGAAAGAGAATGGAGCAGTTGACGGAAGCGGACTCCCGGTGGTAGTAGGGAGGAAGGGCGGCCAGCATACCCTAAATCCAAGGAGGCGTCGAAAAAAGTGTCATGGGCCGGATTTGCAGGCATGGAAGACAGATGGCTAGCATAACTACTCAGAAGAACAGCTCGCCGATTGGACAGCGGAGGTACAGCAGACTCAGCATAAACGCTTTCCACAGGGCTGGTGTAAAAAGCTCCAGACACTAAACGTAATCCGCGGTGGTGGATAGAGTCGAGACGCCGAAGAATAGACGGTCGAGCACAGGAGGAAACTATGCTGCCATAGTTCAATTTCGAGCGCGATAGAGGCGGAGAAGGACCGCTCTGTCCGCTCCCCAGGAGGAGCGATTCAGGATACGGAGGGTGTTGAGGAATCGCAGACAGCGAGCCGAAAGATAGGAAACCTGGGAGGACCAGCACAGTTTTCTGTCAAACATAAGATCCAAGAATTTAGCGATGTCCGCGAACGGAAGGTTGACGGGGTCTAGATGTAAGGAAGGCGGAAGAAACTCCGTACGACGCCAAAAATTAACACAAACGGTCTTACTGGGAGAAAAGCGGAAGCCGGTTTCGATGCTCCAAGAGTGGAGGCGATCGAAACATCCTTGAAGACGTCGTTCAAGAAGGCTGGTCCGTTGAGAGCTGTAGTAGATCGCAAAATCGTCCACAAAGAGGGAGCCCGACACATCAGGAAGGAGACAATCCATAATTGGATTTCTGGCAATGGCAAACAGTGCAACACTTAGTACGGAGCCCTGGGGTACCCCGTTTTCTTGGGAGAAGGTACGGGAGAGAGTAGCGTTCACCCGCACTTTCAATGTGCGCTCAGCCATAAATTTACGAAGAAAACGGGGCAGCCGACCTCGAAAGCCCCAAGAGAACAGTGTACGGAGGATGCCTGTCCTCCAACAGGTATCGTATGCTCTCTCCAGATCAAAAAATATCGCTACTGTTTGGCGTTTCCGGAGAAAGTTGTCCATGGTATAAGTGGAGAGAGCAACAAGATGGTCAACTGCAGAACGATGCTTTCGGAAACCGCATTGGGCAGGTGTTAAAAGATTGCGGGACTCCAGCCACCAGGCTAAACGGTAGTTCACCATACGCTCCAAAACCTTACATACACTACTCGTGAGAGAAATTGGGCGATAGCTAGAGGGGAGATGTTTGTCCTTTCCAGGGTTCGAAACAGGGCCGACGATAGCTTCCCGTCATCGTCTGGGAAAAGTACTGTCGGTCCAAATTCGATTATAAAGGCGAAGGAGGTAACGCAGACTATGGTATGATAGATGCAGCACCATTTGTATGTGGATACCATCCGATCCCGTGGCGGAAGAGCGAGAAGAAGAGAGTGCATGTTTGAGTTCCCGCATGGAGAACACAGTGTTGTAGCTTTCGCGATTTTGAGAGGAGAAGGGAAGAGGTTGCACTTCCGCTGCACGTTTCTTCGGGAGAAACGCTGGCGGGTAATTTGAAGAGCTCGAAATCTCAGCAAAGTGTTGACCCAATGAGTTAGAAATGGCCACGGGGTCCACTAATTTATCATGCGCGACAGTGAGCCCAGAGACCGGGGAGAAACTAGGCGCTCCAGATAACCGCTGAATCCGACTCCAAACTTCCGAGGAGGGAGTGAAGGTGTTAAATGAGCTAGTAAAGAAGTCCCAACTTGCCTTCTTGCTATCGCGGATAACGCGACGGCATCGCGCACGGAACTGCTTATAGCGGATACAGTTGGCCAAAGTAGGATAGTGCGTGAAAATGCGAAGAGCACGTCGTCGCTCACGTATAGCGTCACGGCACGCCTCGTTCCACCAAGGAACTGGGGGGCGCCGGGGCAATTCGGAGGTGCGAGGTATTGAACGTTCCGCGGCTGTAAGAATAACTTCTGTAATATGAGTGACCTCATCGCCGACGCTAGGAAAGTGACGGTCATCGAATGTCGCTAGAGACGAAAAAAGTGTCCAATCGGCCTGGCCAAATTTCCAGCGTGTCGGGCGCATATATGGCAGTTGTGGCTGCAATCGAAGGACACATGGAAAGCGGTCACTCGAGTGTGTATCAGCAAGAGCGAATCATTCGAAGCGCCGAGCTAGCGGAACAGTACCGACCGAAAGGTCCAAATGAGAGAAATTTGTCGTGGAGGCAGACAAAAATGTAGGGTCCCCAGCGTTGAGGCAAACAAGATCCACTTGGTGGAAGACGTCTATCAATAATGAGCTGCGCGGACAAGGATGCGGAGATCCCCAAAGCGGGTGGTGGGCATTGAAGTCACCAACCAGCAAATAGGGGGCGGAAGCTGACCAAGAAGATGAAGGAGATCAGCTCGTGCCATTGGTGTGGACGATGGAATATAGACAGTACAGAGAGAGAAGGTGTATCTAGAAAGAGAAAGATGGACAGCGACAGCTTGGAAGGAAGTGTTTAAGAGGATTGGGTGATAATGGAGAGTATCATGGAGAAGAATCATGAGTCCTCCATGTGTTGGAGTGCCTTCAACAGAGGGGAGATCAAATCTGACTGCTGAAAATGGGGGGAAACAAAGTGGTCGAGGAGGCGCAGCTTTGTTTCCTGAAGACAGAAGATGACCGGCGAGTAGAATCGTAAGAGGATCGACAATTCATCCCGATTGGCTCGAATGCCGCGAATATTCCAATGGACAATGGCCATAGGGTGGACAGAACTAATATGCCAGTAAGTTTCATATCAGCGCACACTCCGCTGCAGAGTGAAAATCTCATTCTGGAAACATCCCCCAGGCTCTGGCTAAGCCATGTCTCCACAGTATCCTTTCTTTCAGGACTGTTAGTTCTGCAAGGTTCGCAGAAGAGCTTCTGCAAAGTTTGGAAGGTAGGAGACGGATACTGCCAGAAGTAAAGCTGTGAGTACCGGACGTGAGTCGTGCTTCGGTAGCTCAGTTGGTAGAGCACTTGCCCGCGAAAGGCAAAGGTCCCGAGTTCGAGTCTCGGTCGGGCACACAGTTTTAATCTGCCAGGAAGTTTCACAGTTGATGCAATGAGGGGATGGAGGTGGACAAGCACCCTCATGGGCATCCTTGCCACACGTAACACATTTGCCCAGATTGGAACAGGACTGGCTGGTGTAATTGAACCGCTGACACCGATAGCAACGCGTAGGGTTTAGGATATAAGGGCGAACGGAAATGATCTCATAGCCCGCTTTTATTTTCGATGGGAGTTGAACTCTGTTAAATGTCAAGAAGACAGTACGGGTTGGAACCATGTTCTTGTCTACCCTTTTCACGACTCGATGAACAGCCGTGACGCCCTGGTCAGACAGGTAGTTTTGAATTTCCTTGTAGGACAATCCGTTGCGGGAGCGTGTATAAACCCCACTTGATGAATTTAAAGTGTGGTGATGCGCTACCACCTGGACAGGGAAGGTGTGCAGCAGTGAAGACAACAGCAATTTTTGTGCCTGGAGGGCACTGACTGTTTCTAACAAGAAGGTGCCATTTCGTAATCGGGAACAAGACTTTACAGGACCTGCAATTTCGTCGACACCTTTCTGAATAATGAAAGGGTTGACCGTGGAGAAGTCTTGACCTTCGTCAGACCGAGAAACAACAAGGAACTGTGGCAACGATGGAAGAACTGGCTGTGGCTGAGACTCATTGAACTTACACTTGTGAGCAGACATAGTAGATGATGAGGAAACCATTGCGGAAGTATCCCCCATGATTACCAGCGTCTCAGATGGTGTGCTCCTTCCTTGTGGGGGGCCCTTTCTGAGGGCACTCCCGCCGTAGGTTATTGTTCACACCTTAGGACACACCTCCCGAGAAACGGACAGAGGGACCAATCGGCACTTTCGGAAGGTATCAGCTCGGGTAATCACCCCTACATGGGCCTGGCCATTACCAGGGGGTACGTACGTGTCCTACCTGTCTACCCGGGGTGGGGAATTACGCTTTACCCCGTCACCAGCTATGCATGGGAATGCGTAGGTTGGCCTTCAGACATGCACAGGGAGGAAAAAAGAGAAATGGAGGAAGAAACAAAGGGGAAGGAAAGAAGAGAGGTCTCAAACACCGCAGCGGAGAGAGGGGTAAGGAGAAGAGGTAAGGAAAAGAGAAGGACAAAGGAAGGACAAAGATAAGCAAGCAGAGAAAGCGAAGAAGAGAGACTGTTTTACATTTTCGAGCGTCTGTCTCCGGACTTAGGAACAAAACATACTCCCAGAGGGGGAGAAAAGGAAGGAAAGAGGCGGAGGTGAGGGGAGGGGGCGAAGATGGAGGATGGGGAAGGATGTAGAAAAGGAAGGGATGCAGCCCGGAAAGGAAGGAGGGCCACATTAGCTCGGGGTCCAATGCTCGCTACGCACATATCCACAAAAGAGTTGTGGACCCCCTGGGGGGTTCCTTTAATCTGATGGCATGTACTGTTAAAATTTGTTTCCTTTTAAACAGATAATTACATTCGGTTCTTTTATCCTTACTACAGTGATGGGAACACGCCACTGGGTGCCTAGCTTACGACTTCTACCTCTTCTGACACTTTCATCGTGCAACAGAACCTGGTCACCTGTTTTGAAGTGTTTTGGGTTCTTCGTTCTATCGTAGTATTCATGATTTTTCTGTTTACACTGTTTGCTATGATCCCTTGCGCACTGGTGCAAAAAATGGCTCTGAGCACTATGGGACTTAACATCTGAGGTCATCAGTCTCCTAGAACCTAGAACTACTTAAACCTAACGAACCTAAGGACGTCACATACATCCATGCCCGAGGCAGGAATCGAAACTGCGATAGTAGCAGTTTTCAAGGTTCCAGACTGAAGCCCCTAGAGCCGCTTGGCCACATCAGCCGGCACATTAGTGCATTTGCCTCATTTCCTCTTTTAATTCAAGAACATAATCATAGTAATTATACGTAACACCTGTGGGATCTCTTTGCAATGTTCCAGGTATGTTGCATTCTCTACCAAAAAACAAGTCATGGGGTGTATAGTTGGTTGCACGATGGGGAGTGGTATTGAAAACGAAGACAGTGAATTGAAGCCATCTGTCCCAGTCTGTTTGCTGTCTGTTGATATAGTGTCTCAGGAATTTTGTTATGGTGCACTGCGATCTTTTCAATGCGCCGTTCGACTGCAGATGGCAACAAGAAGTTTGTACTCTGTCAATCCTTAATATTTTGCACACTCTCTTTAGTGTGTCACTCAAGAAGTTGCTGCCATTATGACTGAGTATTACCACAGGCATTCCAAACGTCAAAATTATTTTTTCCACGAGGACGTGAACCACAGTATCTGCGTCCTGTTTTTCTATGGGTTCGGCCACAATGAACTTCGTTAGAGCGTCTTGAAATATCAGTATATACCTGTTGTTATTCTCGGTTACCGTTAATGGGCCGACAATGTCAATACCACACCGATCAAATTCCCCCTGTGGCGTTGGTGTTATAACCAAAGGCATTTTTGTCTTATTCTGTGTTATTTTGTTTTTCTGACAACTGGGGCATTTTCTAATAGAGTCCTCAATGTTCTTCTTCATACCGGGCCACGTTTGCTGTTTTCGTATACGATCCTAGGTTCTCACCATCCCTTGATGACCTCCTATGGGTGCGTCATGGAATCATCGCAAAATTTTCCCGTTTACTGCGTCAGTTATTTCCTGTTGTTCGTCTACCTGACCTACCGGTGTTTCCTCACTTTTGTTTATACCTTCCGCCGTAACTGGCTCCTCTGGTGCACGGTCTCCTTGTGAGTCTGGATCCTGTTCCATGGCTGCCTCTTGGGCCGTGCCCTGACCTAGGCTACTGTTGCTGTCCGGGCGGTTACCTCTCGCTCTCGAGAGTGCGTCAGCAACCTGATTATTTTTCCCCTTCTTATACACAATTTCGTAAACTTATTCTTCTAATTTCAGTCTCATCTTCATTAAACGTGAGAACGGATCGTTGATATTTCCGATCCACTGTAATGACTCATTATCAGTACAGAAAGTGAACTTGCGACCAAACACATACGGTCGGATATGTTTGACAGCCCAAACCACGGCCAATAATTCCAATTCAATTGTATTATAATTTCGCTCTACTGTATTTAGGGTTCTGGATGCAAAGGCCACAGGGAGTTCTTTGCCTATTTCTCCTTCTGATAGAACAGATGCTATTGCAAATAATGAACTAGTATCGGTTGTAATGATAAACGTTTTTTGAAAAGTCTGGATACTGTAATATTGGGGGGTTAAGTAGCTTCTCTTCTAGCATTCGGAACGCATTTTCTTGCTCTGCGCCCCATTCATACTTAACACCGTTTTCAAATAATTCATGAAGTGGTCTTGCAACTTTGCTGAAGTCACTCAAGAAACGCCGATAATACCCAATTAATCCAATAAAAGATTTCAATTCTTTTGTTGTCTGTGTCTACGGAAACTCGGCCACTGCTTTCATTTTGTTTGGATCCAGTTTTAACCCATCTGCAGCTAAAACATGTCCCAAATATGTGACTACCTTCCTTAAGAATTCAATTTATCAACCTGCAACTTCAAATTAAGTTGTCTTAGTCTCTTGAAGGCTTTGCCCAATTGGGAATTGTGCTCTTCCAGAGATGGACCAAAAACTAGTGTGTCATCTAAATAAATAAACATCGTGTCACCCTGCAACCCCGTTAATACGGCATTCATCAATTTTTGGAAGGTGGTAGGTGCTGAACGAAGTCCCATGGTCATTCTTTTATACATATAACGAGCACATGGTGTACTAAAAGCTTTTTCATCTAATAACACCTGATAATATCCTTTTGCCATATCAAACGTTGAATAATATTTTGCTTTGCCTAAGCCATCCAGAATTTCAATTTCATCGATACGTGGAAGTGGGAAGACTGTGTTGACAGTAATGTCATTTAGCTTCCTGAAGTCCGCGACTACTCGCCGTTCCTTTTTACTTGATGCATCCATATTTTTTTGAATCATAATTAAAGGAAAGTTGAAAGGACTGGTGGGAGGAACGATTACATCGTCCTCTAACATTTGATTTATCTCTTGTTGCAACGCTCCTTTCTGCGTTGCCGGGATTCGGTATGGGGGGGGGGGGGGGGGACAAATAATTCGCGCCTGTGCCTCAGGAATCAATTGTATCCTATGTCGAAGCATCTCTGTATACGTCAAATTGTCTCCTGGTAGATGGAAAATATCATTATATACGGAACACACCTCTATTATGGACTGTTTTTCTACATCATTTAAATGATCCAATCGTAAATTCTCCTTCAGTAAACTGATTCTCGACTTTTTCTTGCTCAAGACTTCTACGCTACGTATGTTCTGCTGCGGACTAGCTCTGAACTGTGGAACTCCTTCCACTTTAATCCAAGGTATATCAAGAGAAACTGCCTCCTCTCGTGATTTAACACACTAATTAAACAATAGCCTTTTCTTATTCTCACCAACGCTTCTGAGAGGTACACTCCTTCTAGCAGTTCTTGCTTTCCCACAATGCCTTCCTCTAGGCTAGTATCTGCAACATCTATTCTCAAAATCCTTTCCTCGTAAGGACCTAACTGTCTTTGACACCTGGCCTGTCCTAGCCTCGGCAGCAACTTTTTCTTGTCGGCAACTCGTCTGTCTACCGGTATCAGGTGTACTGCATCCTCTGTCTGCAGTTTCATATTCCATCGGCGGCCCCTTAAGCCCCGGCTCTTGTGTACGTGGGCTTGGTGTCTCCACACCCGTACAGAATTTAACGGATCTCCCCTTAATCCACGATGTTCCTTTTGCATAGTCAGTCACTACGCCATACTTCGTAAAGAAGTCTCTTCCAATTAAACCAGCATAAGGAATATACAATTCACCTCATACCAGATTAAACTTATGTTTGACTCTTAACTCGCGATCTATTTCTAAGACTGCTGTCCCATACGTGTGCATGGCTGAGTTCGTAATATCTTTAATCTTTATACTTTCCTCAGGTCTATACCCAACCTGGTCTTGCAGATACTTGATATTAAATAAACTAATCTGAGCTCCATTATCTAGAAGCAACTTTAACGGACTTTATGTACTCTGGGGGCACCTCAAGTGCACAAACTCATTTTTTCCCTCACAATCGACTTTAAATACCTTTCCTAGTTCAGCATAAGGCGACTGTAATCTTATGCTTTCCAGTCGTTTCCCTGCTTCTTACTTTTCACAGGTGACCCTGAGTTGTCAGTACATTCTCTAGCCAAGTGTCCTAGCCTATGACACGCAAAACACATAACTGATTTCGCTTTCTTGCAAGGACCTCAGTGTCCCAATAAATTGCAACTTTGACTTCTAACTGTTTTTGATGTCTTTGATTGTCGACACGCTTGCACCGATTCGACTTTGCGAATCCGTTTCTCAAGTTGGCAGTCCGTTTCTTTCTCTCTAATGGTGTTTATTACAACACTGTTATCGTCTGCAAATAAAGTCAATTCTGCATGTTCAGTGTCAAGTGGAAGGTCATTCACATATACAACGAATAGTAGTGGCCCCAAAATTGAACCCTGTGGGATTCACTTTGCGATTTCTCACTAGTCACAAAATGTTGTACCCTTCCCACACTGTTTGAATTATTCAGCACAACGTTTTGCATTTTGTTTGTTAAGTGTGATTCAAACCACCTCTGTGTAAATTCCATGAAATTTGTTTTTTGCTAGGAAAACCATTTGGGACTGGAAGAGCAAATTCGGAAAGTACCCTCTGCCGCATACTATCAGCTGGCTTCAGAAGTATAGATGTAGGTGTAGATGTAGATGTGGATTAACGCAGAAAAAGCTCTACAGAGGCGCCGCAGCTGCGGCATCTGAGACAACTGTGGCAGGGTGGCCCCCTGAGGGCGCCGCAGTTCTGAGGGACGTTCTGCGGTGACCCACAGTCACCTGGCGTGGCCTTCCACCCGCCGCGGTTTCCCACGTGAGGCGGTACAGCGCACTGGGAATTACGCTCTGGCTCTAATTGAGGGACAATCCCACATTACCCTCTCTGCGAGAAACGCTTCTCCGTAAGATCACTCTCAAATGGATGCACGCCACAACGGCAGATGACGAGTAAGGGTACAGTGGGCTATCGGTTGAGCCTGACCCTAAATAAATGTAACATGCAGAGGATTGACAAAAACATGAAAACACCAAAAACATTACCGTGTCTAATGCGGTATAGGAAAACAGTTGCCATTCAAAACAGCTTCCAGTCGTCTCGGAATGGATAAATACAAGTTCTGTATAGTTTTCAATGCAATCTGTCCACCCTGATAGCTGAGTGGTCACCGTGACGGATTGCCGTCCGACGGGCCCGGGTTCGTTTTCCAGCTGGGTCGGGGATTTTATCCGGTCACAGACTGAGTGTTGTGTTGTCCTCATCACCATTTCATCCCCATCCGGCGCCCAGGTCGCCCAATGTGGCGTCGAATGTATTAAGACCTGCACCAAGGTGGCCGGACCTGCCCCGTAAGCGGCCTCTCGGCCAATGACGCCAAACGCTCATTTCCATTTCCAATGCACTCTCAGACCATTCTTCTTGCAAAACAGTGGCAAGTTCAGATAACGATGATAGAGGTGGATAGCGATCGTGCACCCTTCGCTCCAAAGCAGACCACAAAGGCTCAATAATACTGAGATTTGGTGACCGTGGTGGCAACGGGGGTGCGACAATTAAACCTTTTGTTCACAAAAGGACAATGCGAGCTGTGTGAACACAACTTGGAACATAGCATCGCCATTGGGAAACGAACATGGCATCCTGGGTCCCCATAGAACACCACGATCTATCTTCTCAAATCGTCACCGAACCCCCGCCCCCATGATTCACTGTTGGAAAGTAAACTCGGCCAGAAGTTGGAAAGAGTGTGAAACAGGGCTCATCCGACCGAATGACATTGGTCCCTTCCTCCACAGATCAGATTTTATGGCTTCCGCACCTCATTTTCTTGTTACGGACATTTGCATCACCGATGAGTGCTTCTGGTATGCCATCTCGTCCTGACATTCCCTGCTTATGAAGCTCCCTTCAGGTTCCGAAACTCTGACATTCTGTTTCGCAGTGACTTTGGCAGCTGTCGTCCCCGTATTTTTCGTCACAGTCCTCTTCATTGGCCGTCGGTCACGACCTGTCAGTTCACCCTTTCGTCCACCGAGAGAGGTGGAGCAGTGGTCGGCACAGCACACTGGACTCGCATTCCGGAGGACGACGGTTCAGACGCGACTCCGAAAATCCCGATTTAGGTTTTCCGTGATTTCCCTAAATCACTTCTGGAAAATGCCGGAATGGATCATTTCACCACCGATTTCCTTCCCCGTCATTCCCTAATGGTGTGGGACCGATGGCCTCGCTGTTTGGTCCCCTTCCCCAAATCAACCACACTTTCGTCCGCGTCGTAACGTAGCGAATGGTGTTTTCCCGCTTTCCCTGTGTGCGGTATAAATTTACCATCGGTGCCTCTTGAAACACCAAACTCTTCGGCTCTCTTGGTTACGGAAGCATTCACTGTACGAGCACCAATATTTTGCCCACGCTCCAATACACTGACCTCCGATTTACTGCAGTGCCAACTACACAGAACGTTGTTCTGACCACGTCTGGCACTTGTAACGCACTGACGACATTCCACAGGTGCAGTTAGTCGTCGAATGAAACAGGGCAACCTGCAGGCATGACTAGCATCATCATATAAAGGGTGAATAAAAAATTTTGTGGTGAAATTTTAAATCTGGATACCTGATACTAGTAAGAACCAAAATTATTAATGTTGTGTAGCTCGACAATGCACAATTTTTAAATTATGGAAACTTGGCGTAACGTGCTCCGATTAGCCGTGGGATTGTCCTGCTACCGGATGCTCTGGACAACGCATAACCGCGAATGCTTTGCCTGCCGGAGATCGCGATATATTCGACACGTGAGTATATCACGTTGGGACAGTGACGGGGCGAGGGACGTTTGTACTTGTGAACTGACAGCCATAGCGCTGCTCGTCAACCGACGAGCGGCAACAGGGCAATCCCACAGCCAATCAGAGCGCGTGGTGTCTACTTTCCGTAGTTTAAAAAATGTGCATTGCCGACCTACACCACATCAGTAATTTTGGTTCCTAATGATATCAGCTATACAGCGTTAAAAATTCGTGACAATTTTTCTCCACCCTGTATGTTAAAGAACGCATTTCCTGCAGCGTTCCCTTATTTTTGGCCACCCCATGTATGCGCATACATAGAAGAATTCCAACACCCTATAACTACGCAACTGATCACAAATTGCTTGAAACAGAAACTGCTGCGAAACACGTAGGAATAATCACCCAGAGCGACTTTACTTGGAATGACCACATAAAGCAAATAGTAGTAAATGCAAATACCAGCCCGATGTTAATGCAAAGCGCCTTAAGGGCGTGCAATTCATCCACGAAAACCGTGACTTACAATACACTGGCTCGACCCATTCTTGAATGTTGTTCATCAGCATGAGACCCTTAAGAGGCTGCATTAATGAAAGAGATAGACAAGAATCGCTAAGTCGGCGCCAGAGCGTTGTGGGGATGCTCGACAAGCTCCAGGTCAGACGCTACGAAAGAAGCACTGTGCACCATGGAGATGTTTACTATCGAATTTCTGAAAGAGTACAGACCGGGAGGAGACGGACAACATACATCACTTCCTCCCACATACGTCTCGCGAAATGTTCACCATGACAAACATCGCCAAATTATAACCAATGCGGAGGTTCATCTACAGTCATCCTTCCTAAGCGCTATTTGTGAATGCAACTGGGAAAGAGCGCTCAGTTATTGGTAAGAAAAGCACCCTCCGCCACACATTGTCGGGTGCTTCCGGAGTGTAGCTGTAGATATTAACTCTACACACATCACAAAAAGTCCCTTGAGTTCCTGAACCTGGACAGAAAATTGAATTACAGATCAACACAAACTTCGTTTCCACCCTTTTTATTGCTCATGAAAACCACACATTGCGTGTTGTACCACCATACAGTGAGACCTTCAGAGGTGATGGTCCAGACTGCTGTACACAGCGGTACCTCTAGTACCCAGTAGCACGTCCTCTTGAATTGATACATGCTTGTATTCGTCGTGGCATACTATCCACAAGTTCATAAAGGCATGGTGGTCCAGATTGCCCCACTGCTCAACGGCGATTCAGAGTAGATCCCTCAGAGTGATTGGTGGGTCACGTCGTCCATAAACAGCCCTCTTCAATCTATCAAAGGTATGTTGGATAGGGTCTATGTCTGGAGAACATTCTGACCACTCTGGTCGAGCGATGTCGTTATCCTGAAGGAAGTCATTCACAAGATGTGCACGATGGGGATATGAATTGTCGTCCATGAAGACGAATGCCTCGCCAATATGCTGCCAATATGGTTGCACTATCGGTTGGAGGATTGCATTCACGTATCGTACAACCGTAACGGCGCCTTCCATGACCACCAGCGGCGTACGTCGGCCCCACATAATGCCACCCCAAAACAGCAGGGAACTTCCGCCTTTCTGCACTAGCTGAACAGCGTGCCTTAGGCATTCAGCCTGACGGGGTTGCTTCCAAACAGGTCTCCGACGATTCTCTGGTTGAAAGCATATGCGACACTCATCGGTGAAAAGAACGTGATGCCAATCCTGAGCGGTCCATTTGGCATTTTGTTGGGC
Source organism: Schistocerca gregaria (assembly GCF_023897955.1). Taxonomy (NCBI): domain Eukaryota; kingdom Metazoa; phylum Arthropoda; class Insecta; order Orthoptera; family Acrididae; genus Schistocerca; species Schistocerca gregaria. The sequence goes on along the minus strand of NC_064926.1, from coordinate 504,361,679 downwards.
CCATCTGTACCACGCAGCATGGTGTATTGGTTGCAAAAATGGGCTTTGCCATGGACATCGGGAGTGAAGTAGCGCATCAAGCAGCCTACTGTGCATAGTTTGAGTCTTAACACAACGTCCTATGGCTACACGAAAAGCACTATTCTACATGGTGGCGTTGCTGTCAGGGTTCCTCCGAGCCATAATCCGTAGATAGCGGTCATCCACAGCAGTAGTAGACCTTAGGCGCCATGAGCGAGGTATGTCATCGACAGTTCCTGTCTCTCTGTATCTCCTCCGTGTCCGAACAACATCGCTTTGGTTCACTCCGAGGCGCCTAGACACTTTTCTTGTTAAGGGCCCTTCCTGGCACAAAGTAACAATGCGTACGCAACTGAATCGCGGTACTGACCGTGTGCGCATTGTTGAACTACAGACAACACGAGCCGAGTACCTCCTTCCTGGTGGAATGACTGGAAGTGATCGGCTGTCGGACCCCCTCCGTCTAATAGGCGCTGCTCATGCATGGTTGTTTTACATCTTTGGGCGGGTTTAGTGAAATCTCTGAACCGTCAAAGCGACTGTGTCTGTGATACAATATCCACAGTCAACGTCTTTCTTCAGGAGTTCTGGGAACCGGGGGGATGCAAAACTTATTTTCATGTGTGTAATTTGCCCGGTGTTGCTCTGTGCGGAGTTACAAAGTTTCCACGTCAGATGTTGGTTGCCACTACAGGTACTGCACCTCACGTATTCCCTCGTGTAATACGCTACCTTGCCTCTAAGATGCAAGGGAGTAAGCTGAAAGCATCACCAGAAAACCAAACAACAACAACACTTGGCAACTCTAAAAGGCAAGGTACTCAATTTCAGCGACCTCGGTAGTCATTAGACATCGTGAGATGCTCCGCGGAACTCACGGACTTCGAACGTGGTTAAGTGATAGGGTGTTACTTGTGTCATACGTCTGTATACATCATTTCCACACTACTAAACATCCCTAGATCCACTGTTTCGGATGTGTTAGTGAAGTGGATCGGTGAAGGGACACGTACAGCACAAAAGCGTACAGGCCGACCTCGTATGTTCACTGACAGAGACCGCTGACAATTGAAGACGGTTGTAATGTGTAATATGTAGACATCTATCCAGACCATCACACAGGAATTCCAAACTGCATCAGAATCCACTGCAAGTACTATGACAGTTAGGCTGGAGGTGAGAACAACTGGATTTCATTGATTGAAGGGCGGCACGAACTTGTGAGTCATTTTCAGCCGTGTGTTCGAATACTTTTGATCACATAGTGTATATTATAATAAACGCCTTATAAAAAGTACAGTGTTGTTGAAGAGTCCGTAACACAAAAAATTGTCCATAATTGTCCTTGATAGGGACTGCTAATCACTCAGCAAAACAATATGGAGAATATCAGATTTAACTGAAGAATGGGAAATCGTATGCCGAGCGCTTTCTTTTACTTAAAATCGCTAATGCACAACAGAATGTTCGATAGTGAACTGTCAGTGATACCGTTAACCCACTTCAAGGGAGAAATTCTCTCTGTGCAGAGAAAAACCAAAGAGAATTTGTCAACAAACATAAATTTGTCAACAAACATAAAATAGCTGAATATTATTTGTGAAATTCTATTACAGTAAAATTGTGGGAAAGATTCACTGTTCGACTGTTTGTTAGAAAAATAAGAGACTGGAATTCAGAACTTGAAAATTACAACCTTAGAATTAAGCATTCGAATGAGAAAATGGAAAGGAAGTAATAGAATTTTTTTTTACCATCTACAGGTGACTTTGAGACACATTCAAAAAAAAAAAGGTTTGCAGACGTACCTTACAAATAAAATTGTTATCGTGCAATGATGATTTCAGGATTTAAAAGGGAAAAACAGAATTCATGAAATCATTATGTACTTAGTTCTTCTGCTGATTGGTCCTTGGATGCAGAAAACGTAATGAGATACGTGGGTCCGTTTTGAAGCAAATACTTTGTTTGTTTCCCCAAAGTAGTTTCAGTTTTATGTGAAACACACAACAAACCACTCAAGCAGTGGCGTAGACAAAGTTTTCGTACCTACATTCAAAAACAAGCAGGTTGCACTCCGTAACAGTTCTACAAGGTGAGCCCAAATTCTATGAAAACTGTTTCGCAATTTGTTCACGCTTTTTTCTGAGATTTTTGTAAAATGGACACGTGATCCCTGATAGCTTGTTACAGAATAACCGCGTTTAATTTGATTTCGTGCTTCCATTTATCTTCGTATCTGAAAATATCTGCATAGCGGTGCAAATCTCGATAATATTCGCTGTTTGTATTGTTTAGGAACAATGTTGTTCCATGCGCTTACGGTACCTGCTGTTGACAAATGCGACGCCCACTTCAGTCTAGGCCCTCAAGCTTGGACTCAGTACTGCTGGGCTCTGTCTCTGTTTAGTTTCCTCGGCACGGTTACCTGCCCGTTAACAGTGTTCGAAAGCAATGTGGATGGGTACTGCTGAGGTATTGGCCGACATGCATCTGGTGTACTGCTTCACCTAATGTACTGGAAGAGCGGTAGAGTGATGTTACTCCCAGCTGTTCCAACAGCGACGAGAACCGCATGACAGTACTTTTGGATTTGTTTGAAAGTTGTCGGATAGTATATTTTGTTGACTGGATATAACAGGGTTCTCCACTGTCGTGAACGTGTTGCCACAGAAATAAATCGCAATTACATTACTATTATGCAACGGATCACCGAAGGCCACATATGTCTTGTATCAGAACAGGCAGAAAATATCCCTGAAAATGTCCGAAATTTTGTCGCTGCAGTTCGCGTTCACGCCCTATATTTTGTGCATTGTAAAATGAAAGAAACTCATCACTTATGATAACGAATATACACCTAAACTAGTCTGGGGAGAACAAACAAAGCATATGCATTAATGCGGACACACAAATACGTATGTAAATGCAGGCGTAAGTCTCAAATTGAAATATATATATATATATATATATATATATATATATATATATATATATATATATATAATGCACCAGACACAAAAATAAATATAAAAAGCAAGAAAACTTAAATATTTTGGATAATTCATTAAAGAAAATGGGCTGGGAAAAACTGAAATAGATTAGATGAATCTGTGGAACCGAAAGAGCATGAGGGGTAACTAATTTAATCTACAAAAATGTGTGTCTATGTAGACACAAAATATTTGGCAGTTGTACAAGCAGAGGTTACAGTAAAAATTGATGTCTCTGAGAACAGTTAAGTATTTAATTATACTTTGGATAGGCTTAAGGTATTACAAAGAAGTACTGTAGGAAAGTTCGCTGTTGTAATGCAGACGAAGAACAAAGCAAAAGTTAAATAGAAAGTGATATGTAATGGGAAGGTGTCAACGTATTTAAAAAAACATCTGATGTGACGGCAAAGAGAAGGGAGATGTTTTCTGAGTACCCCTACAGAGTGCGAGAACAGATTAACAAAATCAACTATCTGAAATTCCAGGAACACAAATTTGCTATAGCTTGGATTCCAACACTCAAAAATGATCTGGAAAGAAAAAATAATGAATTAAAGGAAATATGAGAAGGACAGTCTTAAGAAACATTCTAAGGTTGGAAGAGTGGTAATGCCGAAAAAAAGACATCAGGAGTAGTATCAATGGACAAAGAAAACAGCACTGTGCGGTTAACTTCAAAGAGAACTGAAGACGCAGAAAATAACAGACGAATTGAAGTTGGATTGTGACACTCGTTTGTCAATTCGGAACAAATGACACCCGTCTCTTCCACTATGTAGAGCAGAGGAAGTAAATACAAATGCAGCATAAGACTCATTCTTGTGAGAAATATTAAAATTCTGAAATAACTTTGATCGTCCACTCATTCCTTCTCTGTGCCAAAATATTTGTTTTTCATATACAGAATAAAATGTTTTCGGTTCTTCAGCAATGTTGTATCAGTTACAAGGAGGGAACAGAATCCACTCTCGTTAGACTACGTGGAGCTGACTGGAGCACGGGCGGAATAATACAAGAGGCCGAAAGCAAGAGATATGTGAGCCAGGGTTGCTCATCATCACCCCTGATATAATGATTTGTTTATTGAAAGGCACCGAGGGAAGTAACGGACTTTCTGCGCGTCGAAGTAGTTCGTCACATAAAAAAAATCATCCCGATTCATTTGCCGATGACGAGCAGGGGTCGTCGTATGTGGGTCGGGTGTTTAATGCAATGCGACGTGTACTAACTCTTACCTGTAATACCGGCATAAGCAAAAAGAATACAACCGGCCGCTGTGGCCGAGCGGTTCTATGGGCTTCAGTCCGCAACCGCGCAGCTGCTACGGTCGCAGGTTCGAATCCTGCCTCGGGCATGGATGTGTGTGATATCCTTAGGTTGGTTAGGTTTAAGTAGTTCTAAGTCTAGGGGACTGATGACCTCAGATGTTAAGTCCCTTAATGCTTTGAGCCATTTGAACCATTTGAAAAAGGAAACAGAGGTAATTGTGTGCGTATCAGGTGCACATAGTTGGGGAATTAAATGTCAATTTCCTTTGTGATATTCGTTATCGGACACAATATATTTGATAAGAACTATCTAGTCTCATGCAGTGTCCATTTCCATGTTGCACAGTGTCACGCGAAAACCCCACAATAACGAGAAGTTCAACTTGAGCGCCTGTAAGAAAACGAGTAGGTTGCCCGGACTACAGCTCCGCAAGGGGAGTGGCCTGCCGCAGCGACCGCAGGGGCTGTCTCGCCGGGCAGCTGTGATTTAGTGGCGCGGCTATCGGCGGCGGTCAGTGCTCGGCGCTGCGGAATTACTGACCGCGTCCCTGGAGGAGCCGGCCGCAGCAAGTGTCTCGGCAGTTAATTAAGACGCGGGAGGTGCACCTCACTTCCGTGGGTTCCGTGCTAGGCAGGTACGCCGTACATTTTTAAGCACTGAAACTACCAAACATTAATACAACGGACTATTAGATTAGATCTGGATGAAACCACCGACAAGAAGCACGTAAGTGATTTGAATGCCCCGTTAAGCACGGGAGGAAAATTCAGATGCACAAGCACAAGTGGAAAACACACGGCCCTTCAGAGGATCAACAAGAATAGAGACAACCTCACAAGCTTCTGCAGGAATTTAGACCTCAAAATCGTCTCAACGCGATTCCAGAAACATCACAAGTAACTACGAACTATAACGCCTCCCAGTAATGCCCTACGAAAATTTCAGATATATCACATAGCGATATAGATGAAAAACGCCAGAGAAATTATGAATGTAAGAACAAGGAAAAGATTTTTCGAATCAGATCATCACCGACTCCTAATAAAAGCGAAATTTATACATCTACATCTACATGACTACTCTGCAATTCACATTTAAGTGCTTGGCAGAGGGTTCATCGAACCACAATCATACTATCTCTCTACTATTCCACTCCCGAACAGCGAGCGGGAAAAACGAACACCTAAACCTTTCTGTTCGAGCTCTGATTTCTCTTATTTTATTTTGATGATCATTCCTACCTATGTAGGTTGGGCTCAACAAAATATTTTCGCATTCGGAAGAGAAAGTTGGTGACTGAAATTTCGTAAAAAGGTCTCGCCGCGACGAAAAACGTCTATGCTGTAATGACCTCCATCCCAACTCGTGTATCATATCTGCCACACTCTCTCCCCTATAACGTGATAATACAAAAAAAATCTGCCCTTTTTTGCACGCTTTCGATGTCCTCCGTCAATCCCACCTGGTAAGGATCCCACACCGCGCAGCAATATTCTAACAGAGGACGAACGAGTGTAGTGTAAGCTGTCTCTTTAGTGGACTTGTTGCATCTTCTAAGTGTCATGCCAATGAAACGCAAACTTTAACTCGCCTTCCCGACAATATTATCTATGTGGTCCTTCCAACTGAAGTTGTTCGTAATTTTAACACCCAGGTACTTAGTGGAATTGACAGCCTTGAGAATTGTACTATTTATCGAGTAATCGAATTCCAACGGATTTCTTTTGGAACTCATGTGGATCATCTCACACTTTTCGTTATTTAGCGTCAACTGCCACCTGACACACCATACAGCAATCTTTTCTAAATCGCTTTGCAACTGACACTGGTCTTCGGATGACCTTACTAGACGGTAAATTACAGCATCATCTGCGAACAATCTAAGAGAACTGCTCAGATTGTCACCCAGGTCATTTATATAGATCAGGAACAGCAGAGGTCCCAGGACGCTTCCCTGGGGAACACCTGATATCACTTCAGTTTTACTCGATGATTTGCCGTCTATTACTACGAACTGCGACCTTCCTGACAGGAAATCACGAATCCAGTCGCACAACTGTGACGATACCCCATAGCTCCGCAGCTTGATTAGAAGTCGCTTGTGAGGAACGGTGTCAAAAGCTTTCCGGAAATCTAGAAATACGGAATGAACTTGAGATCCCCTGTCGATAGCGGCCATTACTTCGTGCGAATAAAGAGATAGCTGCGTTGCACAAGAGCGATGTTTCCTGAAGCCATGCTGATTGCGTGTCAATAGATCGTTCCCTTCGAGGTGATTCATAATGTTTGAATACAGTATATGCTCCAAAACCCTACTGGAAACCGACGTCAATGATACCCAACAGAAAAATCAAGAGAACCAACAGAACTTTCAGAGCGGCTCAGGAGTACCTACAAACTAAACACGAATTACATAACAGAAAGAAATTAAGAAGGTCGACGGTAACGACTGCTCATAACAGATAAAAAGAATGAGAAACTGATAAAATTGGGTCAATTGCCAAGAAAAAACAAACATGTATGATACAACATGACATGCGATAGAGCCACAGAAGGTAGAAGCCTGAAAAAAATTTAACATTCGTAGAACACCCATTCTATTTCATTCGGTTCTGGAAAAAATAATGGAACATGGGACAAAGGAGTTAAAGGGATAAAGATGGGGAGACACAAGGATAGAACCGTCAAATAAAATATCTGGCCTTTGGTGATGATATAGCCAGAATAACAAATAACAATAAAGAAGCAAAAGAATGCCTAAGGGCACTACACGGAGTGTCAACCAAAACAGGACCCTAAATCTCATATGAAAAAACACAGTGCGTGGACTCAAAATCCACAGGTAATACACTGGTAACGAAGTATGGGCAGATAGCACAAGTAGAATGTTTCAGATACTAGGAAGATATTATACAGGTAAAAAGGACTGAACTCGACATCCAATGAAGAAAGGACCAGGAAACTATAAAAAGCATGCACACTTCAACTGAGCCATTACAATAAAATAAGTATTTCCATCAATGCCAAATTAAAAAATTATGTAGTATACTGTGAAACGTCCCCTCAGAAAAATTAAAAATGATTGTGCTTAAACTGACACACAATATTTTTAGCACCGGCCACAGACTGCACACAGCACAGCCAGTGATTTTCGTACAGAGCGCTACATGGCGTTACCAACATAAAAACCTAAACAGCCTACTGACATAGCCCCCATGCTCCCCACAAAAAATTTACAAATTGTTTTGGGCAGTGGCCAATACAGATTTGAAAAAAAAATTACATAATTACAATAACAAAGATATCGAATGCACACACTTATTGATGCACTGCTGGTCAAAATCAAAGATTTTCTCACGGTCCATAAAGACAGTCCTGATCATTCATCACAGTAAAATTGCAGTGGTTTTTTTTCTTGAAGTTTGAGCAATAAAAGAAAATGCACACAGAAGTAGTGGAGTTCCATGCTGACTTGAAGAAGTAGTGTTGTCCTTCCAACAGAAAGACAGTGCTGACTCTTGACATGCACACAGGTAATGGCCCACAACAGAACAAACCCACAGCAGAGTCAGTCGAAGTTTTGAAGAATACTGGTAGGTAGGTCATCACAGAGCAGACCCACGGTAGTCCTAGTAGAAATAATGGTATTGGTGGGTCATCAAAGGTGCAGACTCACTGCAGTCATTGTAGAAATAATGGTATTGGTGGGTCATCAAAGGTGCAGACTCACTGTAGTCCTTGTAGAGACGGCCAGCAGCCGTCTGTTGTGACTGTGCAGGTGCACTATCACCATCGAAGAGTCTTGCGGACAATATAGCAAGTCCATAAACCACCACTTGTCACTCACATACTGTTTGGTATGTCCTTAGAACCAGACATGCTGTTAATCAGTCCCTTGCTGAATTATCAACACGCATGCAAACACTAACAGTTCCAACTTCTCACATATTGTGCATACACTATGACCAACAGAAACGTGTGCACTGAAACGTAACTTAATTTGAAGAACTGGTGTCTATACAATTATAAGTTCACAACATAAGAATACAATTAAAAAGGTACAAAATAGATCATTAAAGAATATAACAATACAGATAACATTTGTGGTAGTGCAGGCTTTACAAAAGAATCGAAATAATATATACATCAGTGTTACAGGAATTATGACACAAGTAATAATTTTATCTTGGAACTCTTCCATTTGGTCCGTGTTTGCATAGAAAAACAACAATATCAGGAGTTGAGTCCGCCTTGATGCAAAACACCTTGTTATAACAAGGTGTTTTGCATCAAGGCGGACTCAACTCCTGATATTGTTGTATGACACAAGTAAATACATAAAATGTCGGAATAACTTTCGAAACATCAACTTCACACGTGAGCATTAAAACGAAACAGAATAAAAAATGTCTAAACATCTTTACAAAGTAAATAACATATTATAAATGCAAATTATATTGTAGGATAACAGTATTCCTCATCATAGTGAATGTAGCTGAGTATTAGGAAAATTCTACAGCATAAGTCTTATCAGATAAACACATAAAGACAGGAAGGACAAAAATATACAAGGTACACAGACACATAGTGGAATAACACAAAAGGACATGACAGGATTTGTTTTCAGTGTGATGTTTGGTACTGCAGTCCAACCCAAAACTTCATTTCATGGATGTTTCCTCTTATTTCACTTTTTTTTAAATATCTTGTCAATGCATTTCTTCCAATTCATCACAACTCATCCTCTTATATAGCCTACCCCCTCTTAAGCTAACTTAAATCTACTGAGCTCAGATGCTAAACTAAGAGACGAGGCAATGCAGCAGCACAAAACAATTAACAAAAAATGCAAATTGGCAATGCAAGCAGCAATAAATATAAACTAGCAAAGCAAATGCAACGTTATCACTATTATGAGCCAATGTGCAGCAAAAAGAAAACTAAATCAGTAGTAAAACTGGCTTAATACAATGTAAAATTCAGTAGAACTATGCCTGGCAAACAACAGCAACAAATGCTATAACTTACACCTAAATATAACAAAGCTCAAGCAGAAAAAATATGACAGTAAAAATGGCCATGTTTAATACCTATGTCACACCTTAACACTAGAGTGATGCATCACGATAACTTGCTCTAGCAGCCAAGTTACCAAATCGTAAAAAAATTATTTATGCAATTCCTGTGAAGGGAAATGTCTATTTGTGTTCCTTTTTGGGGGGGGGGGGGGAGTAGATCATAGAGTTATTATTTACTGGATCTGTAAGCATAAAATATCTGTATTTGTACATCTATTAAATTTTATTTTTACCAATGCTGCAGTGCAGCTAGAAACTAGATATTAAATGAAATGAGCAAATATATATAGCCTATATAGAGCAAGGCATGAAACGTCATTCACTAGGCAAATGCCGTCTCCAAAGGCAGTAAAAAAATCTCTCAACTATAAAGACAATAGATATAAAATGTTTCTCATCATTTCATTGGACACTGTAACCTCCCAGAGATAATTATATAATAACCTTTGACAGAAATAATATAATTATAGCATTCATTCACATTCGGCGTAACACAGTTAAAAATACCTCCCAGCAGTAAAAAGAATATAAGTATATAATTCACATTCAGTGTAACCTTCCAACAGATACACCTCAAAACCTCCCAATAGTAAAATTTCGTAGCCTACCAATAATACAATGTGACTAATCTCTCAATAAAAAAATTGTCTCTCGCTTATACTACTACAACTGCTACACAGTTCCTACTGCAGTCAACACTGCTCTTTGGTCTCAGATTCTCTTATAGCTTACGTATCACAGACAGCGCGCGAGCAATCCATCGAAATTACATCTGCTCGAGTGCGCTAGCAACAAATTCCTTAATCATGGACCTCTTACATAACCCGCCACTGGCGGGGGGGGGGGGGGGGGGCAAAATTTGGCAGCGATAGTGAGTCTTTTGGACTTGCCATTAGCAACAAATTTTTCTATTATTATTAAGAAAAAACATTTACATGGGACTTGATATACCAATACTACATAAGCCCGAGGCTGCTTTTACCTTATACTACAACGCTCAGGTTCCGCCATCACTCCACACGACCAGCCCAGCCAACACGATACACCAGACTGCTCGCTAGCAACAACTACTACAACTGCTACACAGTTCCTATTGCAGTCAACACTGTTCTTTGGTCTCAGATTCTCTTATAGCTTACATATCGCAGGCTGCGCGTGAGCAATCCATCGATATTACATCTGCTCGAGTGCACTAGCAACAAATTTCTTAATCATAGACCTCTTACAACATTTTAGTAAATATCGTAAATTAAGAGCTCCACAGTGTAATCAAATGTTTTGAAGTTTGAGCGTGTCGTATTTGCGATGCTTTCTACAAAGTAATGTCAAGAGTGAGGTTAATGGCCTCTTTTTTCTCCACCTAACGGCTTTTTTCTCGAGGTAGGTGGCACAGTTGGGTGCCCACAATGCATTATGTCAAGGTCACTTAGCTTTCTTACCGAAATATTTACATCAGCAGTTTGCACTACAGAGACAGCCTCATACAAAAAAATTTCACAGGTCGAGAATTTGCGTTACAAATGTGTAGAAACAAAATCCTATAAATATAACAGTGTCCAAAATATTTTCGCCGGCATTGTGATACATTCACGCATATTCACACATTTCATAACTCTTAAAGTACGATTCTTGGTTTCCAACATAATCAAATTCCTCATTTAGCATCAGCTTATTGATCATAAACATACCTCAACAGTATAATACACATCGTCGTCGTAATAATAACATCATAACATCTCAGTCAAATCTGAATATCGTCGCAGCTTCTTTCAATAATTTCAAGACCTAAGAAAATTTCTCCTCTTTTCAATAGTGTCATCTACCTCAAAAGTACATTAAAAATCATGATCCCATACCAAATACATCATTCAAAGCTCTTACAATATCACAATGGCTCCGAAAAAATGTGAACAGTTCACAAAGTACATACAAAATACAGTTTCATAAGTGTGAAGTTATCCAACTGTGTAATTACGTAAAAATCAGTCACTGATCTAGTAAAATAAATGTTTGTCTCTCTCAGTTAAATGATCAGATTGCTGTGTAATTTATGTGTTAGGGAAATATGGTACTGTGTGTAAAGTTGTATAAGCAAATACCATATTAGCTAGGGCTCTTTGTGCTTGCCAAACACATGGTACACAAAGTAAGCGTGTACCCCCCTGAGGATAAATGTAATTATAGCCTCAGGTGTTATAGATTACAGGAATCGAATGAAATGTATCACTGAAAACTTTCTTTGTATCTTTGTGATTCAAAAATCTTTAAAAATAAATGTTTTAAGTACAAAATTAATCACTCAAATGCGTGTCCTGTAGCGCTAAATGTGCGTCTTGCTATAAGATAATTCTGTGGAGGTGTCGTAGTTATCGTCCTCTGTAAGCAAAGCTCTGCTGAAGTCAATGTACGAGTGCGAGTCATTGTCTGTCTCTTTGTTAGCGCGCATCGTTATTGGGATTTGGAGGTCTAAATTCTATAAATTCACCTTGTCGCGAGAGCCCTGCCTGTTTGAATCCCGCCAGTACTGATGAAATTCAGGTCTGTCGTTTTGTCGGTTAAGTATTATCTGTATTTATCTTACTTGTCACTTCTTCTTCTGCGTGTTTTTGCTTTTAGGAAGCTTTAATAGTCGAGTGCTATTAAGTGTTCCATAGATCTCGTGTTTGTTTTGAATACAGTCAGAGAGTCCCTTTAGTCAGCCATAGGGCTAGTAGTGCTAGTGTTTGTTTTCAATACCGTCCAGAGACAGGTAGTGCTATTTTCCTTGTTTCTACAAGAAGTGGTTAGCAATCACAGTTTAGTCAATAATCAACCGCCTTTAGTGAATTAGCAGTCTAGTTAAAAGTTGATTAACACTCTATAGTAAATTGATTTCTTAGGATGGATAGGATGTGTGGCTGCTGTGTACGGACGCAGGAGGAGCTGGCCACTCTTCGCGAACAGCTGAGCGTGTTGATGGCCGCGGTCAGCCGTCTTCAGGCTGCTGCCTCGGAGTGTAGCGGCAGTGGGGAGTCTGGTGCGTCGCATGGTGCACCCCAGGTGTTAGTTGCTTCACCCACTGTCCCTGCTGTCGAGACATCTTCGCGGGTACCGGGCGCGGTTGGGCCACCCTCTCCCCAAGGGGAGTGGCGGGTTCAGCGGCGTTCGCGGCGCACGAGGCGGAGGGTCAATGTGGAGGCTGGCCGTGTGGCATCGCCTGTGAGTGGACATGTGGCTGCTCCTACAGCAAGGTCCGAGCAGGCACACGGGGGGAGGGGTTTATTAGTTATTGGGAGCTCCAACGTTAGGCGGGTGATGGAGCCCCTTAGGGAAATAGCGGAAAGGTCGGGGAGGAAGGCCAGTGTTCACTCTGTCTGCTTGCCGGGGGGTCTCATCCGAGATGTGGAGGAGGCCCTACCGGCGGCGATAGAGAGCACTGGGTGCACCCGACTGCAAATTGTTGCTCATGTCGGCACCAATGACTCTTTCCGTCTGGGTTCAGAGGTCATCCTCAGTTCGTACAGGCGGTTGGCGGAGTTGGTGAAGGCGGAAAGCCTCGCTCGCGGGGTGGAATCAGAGCTAACTATTTGTAGTATCGTTCCCAGAACCGATCGCGGTCCTCTGGTTTGGAGCCGAGTGGAAGGCTTAAACCAGAGGCTCAGACGATTCTGCGGAGAGCTGGGGTGCAAATTTCTCGACCTCCGCTATCGGGTGGAGAAATGTACGGTCCCCCTGAATAGGTCAGGCGTGCACTACACGCCGGAAGCGGCTACGAGGGTAGCGGAGTACGTGTGGAGTGCACATGGGGTTTTTTTAGGTTAGAGAATTCCGTCCCTAGGCCCAACAAGACGCCTCCTGAGACACGGCAAGGCAGGAGTAGGCAAAATGCAACAAGGAATAACAATATTAATGTGCTAATAGTAAACTGCAGGAGCGTCTATAGAAAGGTCCCAGAACTGCTCTCATTAATAAACGGTCACAACGCCCATATAGTACTAGGAACAGAAAGTTGGCTGAAACCAGACGTAAACAGTAATGAAATCCTAAACTCTGATTGGAATGTATACCGCAGAGATAGGCTGGACAGTGAAGGGGGAGGCGTGTTTATAGCGATAAGAAGTGCAATAGTATCGAAGGAAATTGACGGAGATTCGAATTGTGAAATGATTTGGGTGAAGGTCACGGTTAAAGCAGGCTCAGACATGGTAATTGGATGTCTCTATAGGCCCCCGGGCTCAGCAGCTGTTGTGGCTCAGCACCTGAAGAATAATTTGGAAAATATTTCGAGTAGATTTCCCCACCATGTTATAGTTCTGGGTGGAGATTTTAATTTGCCGGATATAGACTGGGAGACTCAAACGTTCATAACGGGTGGCAGGGACAAAGAATCCAGTGAAATATTTTTAAGTGCTTTATCTGAAAACTACCTTGAGCAGTTAAACAGAAAACCGACTCGTGGCGATAATATATTAGACCTTCCGGTGACAAACAGACCCGAACTATTTGAATCAGTTAATGCAGAACAGGGAATCAGCGATCATAAATCGGTTACTGCATCGATGATTTCAGCCGTAAATAGAAATATTAAAAAAGGTAGGAAGATTTTTCTGCTTAGCAAAAGTGACAAAAAGCAGATTACAGAGTACCTAACGGCTCAACACAAAAGTTTTGTCTCAAGTGCAGATAGTGTTGAGGATCAGTGGACAAAGTTCAAAACCATGGTACAATATGCGTTAGATGAGTATGTGCCAAGCAAGATCGTAAGAGATGGGAAAGAGCCACCGTGGTACAACAACCGAGTTAGAAAACAGCTGCGGAAGCAAAGGGAACTTCACAGCAAACATAAACATAGCCAAAGCCTGGCAGACAAACAAAAATTACGCGAAGCGAAATGTAGTGTCAGGAGGGCTATGCGAGAGGCTTTCAATGAATTCGAAAGTAAAGTTCTATGTACTGACTTGGCAGAAAATCCTAAGAAATTTTGGTCCTATGTCAAAGCGGTAGGTGGATCAAAACAAAATGTCCAGACACTCTGTGACCAAAATGGTACTGAAACAGAGGATGACAGACTAAAGGCCGAAATACTAAATGTCTTCTTCCAAAGCTGTTTCACAGAGGAAGACTGCACTGTGCTTCCTTCTCTAGATTGTCGCACAGTTGACAAAATGGTAGATATCGAAGTAGACGACAGAGGGATAGAGAAACAATTAAAATCGCTCAAAAGAGGAAAGGCCGCTGGTCCTGATGGGATACCAGTTCGATTTTACACAGAGTACGCGAAGGAACTTGCCCCCCTTCTTGCAGCGGTGTACCATAGGTCTCTAGAAGAGCGAAGCGTTCCAAAGGATTGGAAAAGGGCACAGGTCATCCCCGTTTTGAAGAAGGGACGTCGAACAGATGTGCACAACTATAGACCTATATCTCTAACGTCGATCAGTTGTAGAATTTTGGAACACGTATTGTGTTCGAGTATAATGTCTTTTCTGGAGACTAGAAATCTACTCTGTAGGAATCAGCATGGGTTTCGAAAAAGACGATCGTGTGAAACCCAGCTCGCGCTATTCGTCCACGAGACTCAGAGGGCCTTAGACACGGGTTCACAGGTAGATGCCGTGTTTCTTGACTTCCGCAAGCGTTTGACACAGTTCCCCACAGTCGTTTAATGAACAAAGTAAGAGCATACTGACTATCAGATCAATTGTGTGATTGGATTGAGGAGTTCCTAGATAACAGAACGCAGCATGTCATTCTCAATGGAGAGAAGTCTTCCGAAGTAAGAGTGATTTCAGGTGTGCCGCAGGGGAGTGTCATAGAACCGTTGCTATTCACAATATACATAAATGACCTGGTGGATGACATCGGAAGTTCACTGAGGCTTTTTGCAGATGATGCTGTGGTGTATCGAGAGGTTGCAACAATGGAAAATTGTACTGAAATGCAGGAGGATCTGCAGCGAATTGACGCATGGTGCACGGAATGGCAATTGAATCTCAATGTAGCGAAGTGTAATGTGATGCGAATACATAGAAAGATAGGTCCCTTATCATTTAGCTACAAAATAGCAGGTCAGCAACTGGAAGCAGTTAATTCCATACATTGTCTGGGAGTACGCATTAGGAGTGATTTAAAATGGAATGATCATATAAAGTTGATCGTCGGTAAAGCAGATGCCAGACTGAGATTCATTGGAAGAATCCTAAGGAAATGCAATCCGACAACAAAGGAAGTAGGTTACAGTACGCTTGTTCGCCCAATGCTTGAATACTGCTCAGCAGTGTGGGATCCGCACCAGGTAGGGTTGATAGAAGAGATAGAGAAGATCCAACGGAGAGCAGCGCGCTTCGTTACAGGATCATTTAGTAATTGCGAAAGCGTTACGGAGATGATAGATAAACTCCAGTGGAAGACTCTGCAGGAGAGACGCTCAGTAGCTCGGTACGGGCTTTTGTTAAAGTTTCGAGAACATACCTTCACCGAAGAGTCAAGCAGTATATTGCTCCCTCCTACGTATATCTCGCGAAGAGGCCATGAGGATAAAATCAGAGAGATTAGAGCCCACACAGAAGCATATCGACAATCCTTTCCACGTACAATACGAGACTGGAATAGAAGGGAGAACCGATAGAGGTACTCAGGGTACCCTCCGCCACACACCGTCAGGTGGCTTGCGGAGTACGGATGTAGATGTAGATGTAGATGTACATAGTTTCTTTTTTGTCGGTCATGTGGTGGAGAATTTCTCCCAGAATCGTAACTGCTCGGTGGACCGTTGCGTCTGAAGTTATTCTGTCTCCCTTGATAATAATTATTTTGGTTTCCATATTGTCTGTTTCTCTGATTGTCTCTGTGATAGTCACTACTGCGGAGAGGTGATCTTTCCCTGTAATTATTACTACTCTGCCAACGGTTCTCATATGGGTGGTGTCTGTTTTGGTCACGATTTACGTTGTAAGAACAGCCTTGTCGTGTCCAGTTATTATTTCTTTCATCGCGGAATTGTGACGGATGTGACCTGCAATTGTTGTATTCCTGTTTTCTCGTCCCGCGATTGTCAGTGTCCATTTCCAATTCTTGTAAGAGTCCCTGAAAAGCTTCAATGTCGTTTTTGCAACGTCCTGCTAAAATAATATGTCGTAAATGTTCAGGCAATTTGATTAAGCAAAGGCGGATGGAGGCTGTATGGGTTTGACAGGTACTGATTCTTGTGCAACATGTCTTCAAAATATTTCACAAGACTGGAAAATTCAGATTGTTCGAAATGTTTCATCATTATGATGCTATGTTTTACTCGGTCTTGTGTAGCCTGAGACCAATATGCTGAGAGGAAGGCATGATAAAATTCTCCTTCACTGTGACAATCGTGAATGATCGCATCCTTACAGCTGGTTCATTTTCTAAATAGCCACACATAAATTCTAATCTGTGCTCTAATGACCAGTTTGGAGGAAAACAATGAGAGAATTGATGAAGCCGCGCTTGTGGATGAATGTCGTTGCGGGAATTCTTTAATGTTTTGAATTTACGTGTAGTAATAAACAGCTTATGGTCAAAATCATCATGTCAGCAAGTCGCATATCGGTCATTGTTACTTCGTTTCGGCGGTTCCATCTCAAAATTCGGTGTACCTTGCCAATTTCTTTCATAATTTCCGAAGTGCCCCGTGTTATTATTTTGTGGCTGTTCCGTATTTCTATGTCCCTCTTCCCGTATTGGAGCGCGATTGTCCTCTGAAGTGCGTAATTCGTGTATTACCTGAGTCAACTGATCTTGTACTTCCCGGATTTCTCTTTGGTGTTGCGTATTATTTTGATTCTGATTTTGTTTGAATTTCCTAATTTGTTCGTACTCTTCCGTGTCATTAAAGACTAACGGTCTTGTGTAATTCAGAGTTATCATCTAACTTCGTAGATAAATTATTTAGCTCATCCGAAAGTTCGACTACTTTCTCTGATAATGAACTAATTTCCTCCGTGTGTCTTTCTGAACCAGTTTTCAGAGTATCTACTGTGTCCTTTAAGTTTTCGTGAGTTTTTGCAAGTGGTGTAACCGATTCGGTAGATGCAACTGAGTCAATTTTAGGCCGCAAGGTCTCATGATTTTCATGAACAATAGTTTGCAGTTCTTTTATTGCTGCTTCGTGATTCTGTAATGCATTTTCGTGCCGCGAAAAAATAGATTGAAAATGCTCACAAACTTGTGTTTTTACGTCATTACAGACTTTTTGACATTTCGATTCAATGTTTTGTAACTCAGTAGCTAAATCTTCACGTGTTTCTTCAAGCGTGGTGTCTAACTTTTGAAGATTTTGTTCCATTGTGTCTAACTTCCGAAGATTTTGTTCCATTGTGTCTAACGTTTGAAGTTTTTGCTGTGTTTGTCTCTGATTTTGTTCCATTGTGTCTAAATTTTGAAGATTATGTCCCATTTGTTTCTGATTTTTTTCATGCGTTATGTCTATCTTTTGTAGCCTTTATCCCATTTGTTGCATTAAGTGTAATAGCAATGTACTGGTGTCTGAAACATGTTCCTCAGTGCTATTCGGCAGTTCATTTGAACCGGCAATATTCGCATTTTGAAAAGCAGAGAATATGTCTTGACTTATTTGAGAAAACGGTGAGGACGCAAAACCTGAATCTACAGTATTTGCAAGATTGTGTCCTGTCATGTCGAATTCCTGAGGCGAGCTGTTCACTAATTGTTTCACTGTCTACACAATTATTTGCAGCCCGCTCCATTTCGCTATGCACAATTACCAAATTACTACTTTAAACATTAGCTAATTCATTACACGGTGGCGCTAACACACTGCTTTCGTCTTCACTGTCATTTCTTAATTTACTTTGGAGCCTAGTATTACATTTTTCACCCACTACTATTGTCACAATATTTTACACGATAACACAGAAAAGCACATTTTGAAGAGCTAAATAAGAAAACACGTTAACATAGTATTAACAATAATATCTCGTTAATTGTAACAACTGTTTTACTGTACAACAATGAAAAACTACAACTAAAAAGGAAATTCTCTCTATAAATACGCGCCAGCAATAAACGATAGCTACACTAATTACACAAAGTACAAGAAAAAAACATGAAGATTCCAGAGAGGTATCCTCGGCTAAAGGTCGACATATGAAACGTCCCCTTCGAAAAATTAATAAATTACTGTGCTGTTAAACCTCTAACATTATTTGCTTTTCAAACAGCTGAGCAAAACTGAACGTACTCAGACATTACTCTCTTTACTTATTCTGATCAACACTAAACTGGCACACAATATTTTTAGCGCAACGCAATCTGCCTTTCAAAAATCCCTACAAAAGAATGGCCCTGACTAACAATAACCTACAACTTCCATGAATCACTTACCTCACAAAAATTTTCGTTTCTCAAACTACTGCAATACAGAGAGCGCCACTACTGCCAGCTAAATAAAAGATTCTAACTGCTGAAGGCACTAACTACTGATAGGCATAGTTAAAAAATGAAAGACTTCGATAGAGAACAAACAATGTATTTACCTTAATAGTGTTCAAAAGTCATAAAATATATATCAGTTCATGACATCTAGTCATACAAATTTACTGTCTCTGATGGACACACGTCCAGATCATCCACTCTCAAAACTCCGCCATTTCTCTCCTCACATCCACCACTGCTGGCTTCTCACCTCCAACTGCGCAGCGCTACGCGCTTTTCACATCCAACTGCCCAACACTACAATAGCGAATATTACAACAATGCGAACCAGTCACAGACTGCACACAGCACAGCCAGTGATTTTCATACAGAGCGCTACATGGCGTTACCACCAACATAAAAACCTCAAGAGCCTACTTACAACTGCACTTACCAGAGGCCTTGTATGCCTCAGAAACAAGAGTACTGTAATCGAGGTAAGAACGAAAATCAAGGAGATGGAAAAACAAGAAATGAAAATACAGAGAAAGATCTAATGGCCAGCTCAGTAAGAGGGGATCTGAATATAGAGCCGACAAAAGCTCTGTAGGAAGAGACAGAAGATTACAAACAACATCAGGAAAAGAGGGGAAAGTCCTACGGACAGATATAGGTTGAACAAAAACGCCACGTGCGACCTCAAGAAACTAAACATCTCCACAGAAGACGTGACCGACAGGAAAAACTACAGAGAAAAAGTGAGAAGACGGATTTTTCGGCAAACAAACGAAGAGAACATAACATAAAAGAAGTGAATAGAAGATAGGAATAAGAAACACAGTGAATATATAAGAGGCTTTTGGGAAGAAAGAAGACATAGAGAGAGAAAAGTATCATAAAAATTGATTGTGTTGTAGCACTCTCCTTAGAAGGAATTAATGATGGTAATAATAATAATAATAATTATGAGGCAAAAGGTTATGACCCCTTGCTTAATAGCATGTTTGTCCACCTTCAGAATGCAACGCAGCCGTTACTCTGTGTTGAATGGACTCGACAAGTCCCTGGTACGTTTCTGCAGATATGTGGGACCAGACGTCTACGCACAGACAACATAACTCCCGTAAATTACGGGCCGGTGATCCGTGGACGTGGAGGTGACGCCTGTTAGCCTCCCATATGTCTTCCACAGGCTTCAGATGTGGCGAATTTGATGACCAAGAAATCAATGGGAGCTTATTATGATGCGCTAAAGCACTGTAGCACGATTCTGGAATCTTGACATGGACAGTTATCCTGCTGGAAGATTCCGTCGCCCGTCGGGGAAGACATCAAGTGTGAAAGGATCCAGGTGGCCAGTAAAATCTTTACGAAGTGCAACGTTGTCATCGTGCTTTCGATTACTACCATATGTCGCATGGGAACCCCAGGTGAATGTACCACACAGCGTAATAGTGCTCGCCACCGTGCTGCGTGCGTAGCGCAGTAGGTTTTTTTTCCGGCATCCGTTCTCTTGGATGACCGCGTACCGTATCGGACACGATCATCGTGAATTATTCGACCACGCCATAAGTTTCCATTAACTCACTGTCCAATCTCAATAACCCCTTGGCCACTACAATGGTATTTGGCGGCTGTCGTTCTTACAGTCCATTTTCGCAATCTTCAAGATCCTATTCCCACTGCAGTAATAACTGACAATGTCATTGGATCAGCAGGTTAGCACATAGGGGTCGTCTGCTGAGGAGCCCAACTGTTCACCAATGTGCGCTGGAACACATGCACGTGCACCGACAGTTCTCTATCAACAGATTTGCCACAGATCGTCACCTACCCTGCTTTACAGACCAGCCACGCCCCCGGCCTCCACATCCTGTGGTGAGGCGTGGACATCCAACACCTTGTCACCTACTCGTGGTTTCACTGTTATTCAACCATTTTCCGTAGATGCACACGACAGTAGCACACCAACAGCCGTTCAGCTTCGGCGTTTCCGATTTGCTCGAATCCAAGCTCCGGGCCACAACAGCACTCTTTGTCAAGGTCGCTTATATCAGTTGATTTCCCCATTTGCATCCGTATCGTTGCTTCAGTACTTGCCCATTTGCCTCTGTTCCGCTCATATACTCTCCTTACCGCTTCACGCCCTCGCTGAGATCCAGGCGCAGTTCAGTCCAGCATTGGACAGCACTCATAATGCTTTCTCTAATCGGTGTACACCGTATGCATGTAACTGCTTACGGTATCGTTGTGCCAGTTTCGAACGCAGCGACTGTTTGCGCGCTGTCTCACACGTCAGTCGGACAGCTGTCACGATAAAGAGAGAAGTCTGATGTGTGGGACGCTAATTGCTTGACGATGCATTTGGAAGAACAGTATCCATTGCTATGCGTGCGAAGAGAATGCCAGAATATTTACTAAAAAGGAGTACGGGAAAGCATTTACTGTCGAATTTTGAAAATAATACACCACGACACCGTTGTGTGTATCAAACATTGAACTATGTCACGAAACCATTCCGTGAAATACACTACTGGCCGTTAAAATTGCTACTCCAAGAAGAAATGTAGATGATAAACAGGTATTCAATGGACATATATATTATACTAGAACTGACATGTGATTACATTTTCACGCAGTTTGGGTGCATAGATCCTGAAAATCAGTACACAGAACACCCACCTCTGGCCGTAATAACGGCCTTGATACGCCTGGGCATTGAGTCAAACAGAGCTTGGATGGAGTGTACAGTCAAACATTTTCTATGTCCAGAAAGGCCCGTACAGGACCTGCAACATGCGGTCGTGCATTATCCTGCTGAAATGTAGAGTTTTGCACTGTTTTCCACTGTTCAAAGTACGGTCAATGAGAACAAGGGGTGACCGAGACATGTAACCAATGGCACCCCATACCATCACGCCGGGTGATACGCAGTATGGCGATGACGAATACACGCTTCCAATGTGCGTTCACCGCGATGTTGCCAAACACGGATGCGACTATCGTGATGCTGTAAACAGAACCTGGATTCATCCGAAAAAAATTACGTTTTGCCCTTCGTGCACCCAGGTTTGTCGTTGAGTACACCATCGCAGGCGCTCCTGGCTGTAATCCAGCGTCAAGGGAAACCGCAGCCGCGGTCTCCGAGCTGATAGTCCATGCTGCTGCAAACGTCGTCAAACTGTTCGTGCAGATGGTTGTTGTCTTGCAAAAGCCCTCCCCATCTGTTGACTCAGGGATCGAGGCGTGGCTACACGATCCGTTACAGCCATGCGGATAAGATGCCTGTTATCTCGACTGCTAGTGATAAGAGGCGGTTTGGATCCAGCATGGCGTTCCGTATTACCCTTCTGAACCCACCGATTCCATACTCTGTTAACAGTTATTGGCTCTTGACCAACGCGAGCAGCAATGTTGCGATACGATAAACCGCAATCGCGATAGGCTACAATCCGACCTTTATCAAAGTCGGAAACGTGATGGTACGCATTTCTCCTCCTTACACGAGGCATCACAACAAAGTTTCACCAGGCAACGCCGGTCAACTGCTGTTTGTGTATGAGAAATCGGTTGCAAACTTTCCTCATGTCAACATGTTTTACGTGTCGCCACCAGCGCCAACCTTGTGTAATTGCTCTGAAAATCTAATCATTTGCATATCACAGCATCTTCTTCCTGTCTGTTAAATTTCGCGTCTGTAGCACGTCATCTTCGTGTTGTAGCAGTTTTAATGGCCAGTAGTGTACACTTGTTTTCCTCGACACGATGATGTCCACCAGCAGGGCAGTTCAACTTTTCACACGGCTCGCAGAGTACGTTACAGTTAGAGGAGCACCATGGACGGTTTACCGTACTTCCCTGGACACCAAACTCCCTGGGTTTAACCACAGCCGGGAATTTCTGGGACCGCCTCGATCGGACTTTGCTCTCCATGGATCCTGAACCGAGAAACCTAACACATCTGACCACAACACTGGAGTCAGCATGGATCCACATCCCCTTCAGTACCTTTCACAAGGTCATTGACTCCCTTCCAGCACGTCTCGCGGTGGTCCTTGCTGAAAGAGATGGTCGTGCAGGCTTTCTACAAGTCGTCACATTAATTTGACTGGACGGTTTATTTGCTGTATCCTTCGAGTTTATTTAAATGAACTTTAGTATGAGAATTTCTGTCGGTAAGCCATATCAACAGTTCGTTAGTTTTGAGAATTCTGGCTAGGATAAAACATCAGTATATACACTCCTGGAAATTGAAATAAGAACACCGTGAATTCATTGTCTCAGGAAGGGGAAACTTTATTGACACATTCCTGGGGTCAGATACATTACATGATCACACTGACTGAACCACAGGCACATAGACACAGGCAACAGAGCATGCACAATGTCGGCACTAGTACAGTGTATATCCACCTTTCGCAGCAATGCAGGCTGCTATTCTCCCATGGAGACGATCGTAGAGATGCTGGATGTAGTCCTGTGGAACGGCTTGCCATGCAATTTCCACCTGGCGCCTCAGTTGGACCAGCGTTCGTGCTGGACGTGCAGACCGCGTGAGACGACACTTGATCCAGTCCCAAACATGCTCAATGGGGGACAGATCCGGAGATCTTGCTGGCCAGGGTAGTTGACTTACACCTTCTAGAGCACGTTGGGTGGCACGGGATACATGCGGACATGCATTGTCCAGTTGGAACAGCAAGTTCCCTTGCCGGTCTAGGAATGGTGGAACGATGGGTTCGATGACGGTTTGGATGTACTGTGCACTATTCATTGTCCTCTCGACGATCACCAGAGGTGTACGGCCAGTGTAGGAGATCGCTCCCCACACCATGATGCCGGGTGTTGGCCCTGTGTGCCTCGGTCGTATGCAGTCCTGATTGTGGCGCTCACCTGGACGGCGCCAAACACGCATACGACCATCATTGGCACCAAGGCAGAAGCGACTCTCATCGC
Organism: Schistocerca gregaria; assembly: GCF_023897955.1. Taxonomy (NCBI): domain Eukaryota; kingdom Metazoa; phylum Arthropoda; class Insecta; order Orthoptera; family Acrididae; genus Schistocerca; species Schistocerca gregaria. Next base: position 504,337,978 of record NC_064926.1, on the reverse strand, counting down.
TGAAGACGACACGTCTCCATTCGTCCCTCCATTCACGCCTGTCGCGACACCACTGGAGGCGGGCTGCACGATGTTGGGGCGTGAGCGGAAGACGGCCTAACGGTGTGCGGGACCGTAGCCCAGCTTCATGGAGACGGTTGCGAATGGTCCTCGCCGATACCCCAGGAGCAACAGTGTCCCTAATTTGCTGGGAAGTGGCGGTGCGGTCCCCTACGGCACTGCGTAGGATCCTACGGTCTTGGCGTGCATCCGTGCGTCGCTGCGGTCCGGTCCCAGGTCGACGGGCACGTGCACCTTCCGCCGACCACTGGCGACAACATCGATGTACTGTGGAGACCTCACGCGCCACGTGTTGAGCAATTCGGCGGTACGTCCACCCGGCCTCCCGCATGCCCACTATACGCCCTCGCTCAAAGTCCGTCAACTGCACATACGGTTCACGTCCACGCTGTCGCGGCATGCTACCAGTGTTAAAGACTGCGATGGAGCTCCGTATGCCACGGCAAACTGGCTGACACCGACGGCGGCGGTGCACAAATGCTGCGCAGCTAGCGCCATTCGACGGCCAACACCGCGGTTCCTGGTGTGTCAGCTGTGCCGTGCGTGTGATCATTGCTTGTAGAGCCCTCTCGCAGTGTCCGGAGCAAGTATGGTGGGTCTGACACACCGGTGTCAATGTGTTCTTTTTTCCATTTCCAGGAGTGTATTACTTCGCTGGGAAAGCTCGCCGCCTATATCCGAGCCCATTAACGAGCCACTTCCGGGATTCAGGGAGGGGAGTTTGTCCGGGATCTAATCCTCCTCGCGGATTGACGCTGAGGGCTGCTGTGCCGGCCAACTTGAATATGGCTTTCAGGTGGTTTGCCACACGCATCTAGGTGAAGACATGGCTGGCTTCCACATCCCACCTCAAATACATGTTGCACAAACATTTCGTCCTGGGGGGCTAAGTGACGTCAGGAAAGGCATGCAGCCAGGAACTGACACTAACACTGCCAAAATCGATCAACACCAACACCGCAGGAAAACGGTGAAAGGAGAAGAAGAAGAATATTTCGCAGCGCACTAAAAGATGTTTCAGAGAGTGAACAGTGCGTACTAATTTTATTTGTGCGGTGTTGGAAGGCACGTAGTGTTCACCAGGACGGTGGTACGAGCACTGCACCCCCCCCCCCTCCCCTCCTCGTTGATGGTTGTTGTATTTTGGGATGACTCCCAGTGCATTTATCAGCAATGGGAGTAAAAGGAGGATGATGCAGACCAGCAGGTTCCTACAGGTCGGTGAACACACAGACACACCAATCATTCTTTCCTCTTAAACTGCCTGTAGTTTTTGGGGACCCATTAATTGGTTAGGTGGTAGTACGGGAAGCCTCACTATAACGCTAGCGCTGTCTCTGGCGTTGCATGGGAACCAAGAAACAGGTAGAGGTAGGCTCTATGTAGGGTGGTTCCTTGATGATGTTGTAAGTAGGCTGTTTAGGTTTTTATGTTGGTAACGTCACGTAGCGCTCGGTATGAAAATCACAGGCTGTGCTGTGTGCCGTCTGTGGCTCGTTGGCATTCTTGGAATATTCGCTATTGCAGTGTTGGGCAGTTGGATGTGAACAGCTCGTAGCGTTGCGCAGTTGGAGGTGAGCAGCCAGCAGTGGTGGATGTGGGAAGAGAGAGCGGACGATCTGGACGTGTGCCCGTCAGAAAAACGAAATTTGTAAGACTGGATGTCATGAACTATATATATATTACGACTTTTGAACACTATTAAGGTAAATACATTGTTTTTTCTCTATCAGACTCTTTCATTTGCTAACTATGACTGTCAGTAGTTAGTGCCTCCAGTAGTTTGAATCTTTTATTTAGCTGGCAGTATTGGCGCTCGCTTTATTGCAGTAGTTTGAGTAACGAAGATTTTTGGGAGGGAAATGATTCATGAAAGGTATAGGTTATTGTTAGTCAAGGCCATTCTTTTGTAGGGATTCTTTAAAGTCAGATTGCGTTACGCTAAAAATATTGTATGTCAGTTTAGTGGTGATCAGAGTAAGTAAACAGAGAAATGTCTGAGTACGTTCAGTTTTGCTCAGCTGTTTGTAAATAAAATAACGTAAGAGGTTTATCAGCACAGTAATTTAGAAATTTTTCCAAGGAGAGGTTTCAATGTTACAAACTTTCATGATTGTCGAAGAAGGGTAAAGGTATCAGTTTGAGCTAAGGGGCGATGATCAGGAAACGACAGAATCGAAACTTATAACTGAAAATCGTTATCATACCTCTGACAGTGGATTACATGTACGGTACCGTTGTTGCTAAAATTGTAGGGTACGCATCTTTCATAGCTGGTAGTATGGATCAAAGCAAGAAAATTTCTAGTAAGCATGGGCTGTAAAATGTATACCTTAAGAGTAAGGAGCACTCGTTGATCTTCGATAGTATGAAACTCACCTCTTCTACTGCAAGTTCTTTGGTTCGCATATTTTTGAAGAAGCTGTACGGAGCAAAGCGCTTCTACGTCAATTTCATTTCGACTCTAAAGTGCTATGGTCACATGTTCAGTAGGAGAGAGATATTTCACAGTAGCGGAGACGAATTAGTGCTCCTGGCTCTTGTTGTTGTTGTTGTTGTTGTCTTCAGTCCTGAGACTGGTTTGATGCAGCTCTCCATGCTACTCTATCCTGTGCAAGCTGCTTCATCTCCCAGTACCTACTCCAACCTACATCCTTCTGAATCTGCTTAGTGTACTCATCTCTCGGTCTCCCTCTACCATTTTTACCCTCCACGCTGCCCTCCAATGCTAAATTTGTGATCCCTTGATGCCTCAAAACATGTCCTACCAACCGATCCCTTCTTCTAGTCAAGTTGTGCCACAAACTTCTCTTCTCCCCAATCCTATTCAATACCTCCTCATTAGTTACGTGATCTATCCACCTTATCTTCAATATTCTTCTGTAGCACCACATTTCGAAAGCTTCTATTCTCTTCTTGTCCAAACTAGTTATCGTCCATGTTTCACTTCCATACATGGCTACACTCCAAACAAATACTTTCAAAAACGACTTCCTGATACATAAATCTATATTCGATGTTAACAAATTTCTCTTCTTCAGAAACGCTTTCCTTGCCATTGCCAGTCTACATTTTATATCCTCTCTACTTCGACCATCATCAGTTATTTTACTTCCTAAATAGAAAAACTCCTTTACTACTTCAAGTGTCTCATTTCCTAATCTAATTCCCTCAGCATCACCCGATTTAATTTGACTACGTTCCATTATCCTCGTTTTGCTTTTGTTGATGTTCATCTTATATCCTCCTTTCAAGACACTGTCCATTCCGTTCAACTGCTCTTCAAGGTCCTTTGCCGTCTCTGACAGAATTACAATGTCATCGGCGAACCTCAAAGTTTTTACTTCGTCTCCATGAATTTTAATACCTACTCCAAAATTTCTTTTGTTTCCTTTACTGCTTGCTCAATATACAGATTGAATAACATCGGGGAGAGGCTACAACCCTGTCTCACTCCTTTCCCAACCACTGCTTCCCTTTCATGAACCTCGACTCTTATGACTGCCATCTGGTTTCTGTACAAATTGTAAATAGCCTTTCGCTTCCTGTATTTTACCCCTGCCACCTTTAGAATTTGAAAGAGAGTATTCCAGTCAACATTGTCAAAAGCTTTCTCTAAGTCTACAAATGCTAGAAACGTAGGTTTGCCTTTTTCTTAATCTTCCTTCTAAGATAAGTCATAAGGTCAGTATTGCCTCACGTGTTCCAACATTTCGACGGAATCCAAACTGATCCTCCCCGAGGTCCGCATCTACCAGTTTTTCCATTCGTCTGTAAAGAATTCGCGTTAGTATTTTGCAGCTGTGACTTATTAAACTGATAGTTCGGTAATTTTGTCTACTCCGGGGGCCTTGTTTCGACTCAGTTCTTTCAGTGCTCTGTCAAACTCTTCACGCAGTATCGTATCTCCCATTTCGTCTTCATCTACATCCTCTTCCATTTCCATAATATTGTCCTCAAGTACATCGCCCTTGTATAAACCTTCTATATACTCCTTCCACCTTTCTGCCTTCCCTTCTTTGCTTAGAACTGGGTTGCCATCTGAGCTCTTGATATTCATACACGTGGTTCTCTTCTCTCCAAAGGTCTCTTTAATTTTCCTGTAGGCAGTATCTATCTTACCCCTAGTGAGATAAGCCTCTACATCCTTAGATTTGTCCTCTAGCCATCCCTGCTTAGCCATTTTGCACTTCCTGTCGATCTCATTTTTGAGACGTTTGTATTCCTTTTTGCCTGCTTCATTTACTGCATTTTTATATTTTCTCCTTTCATCAATTAAATTCAATATTTCTTGTGTTACCCAAGGATTTCTACTAGCCCTCGTCTTTTTACCTACTTTATCCTCTGCTGCCTTCACTACTTCATCACTCAGAGCTACCCATTCTTCTTCTACTGTATTTCTTTCCCCTATTCCTGTCAATTGCTCCCTTATGCTCTCCCTGAAACTCTGTACAACCTCTGGTTCTTTCAGTTTATCCAGGTCCCATCTCCTTAATTTCCCACATTTTTGCAGTTTCTTCAGTTTTAATCTACAGGTCATAACCAATAGATTGTGGTCAGAGTCCACATCTGCCCCTGGAAATGTCTTACAACTTAAAACCTGGTTCCTAAATCTCTGTCTTACCATTATTTAATCTATCTGATACCTTTTAGTATCTCCAGGGTTCTTCCACGTATACAACCTTCTTTCATGATTCTTAAACCAAGTGTTAGCTATGATTAAGTTGTGCTCTGTGCAAAATTCTACCAGGCGGCTTCCCCTTTCATTTCTTATCCCCAATCCATATTCACCTACTATGTTTCCTTCTCTCCCTTTTCCTACTACCGAATTCCAGTCACCCATTACTATTAAATTTTCGTCTCCCTTCACTATCTGAATAATTTCTTTTATTTCATCGTACATTTCTTCAATTTCTTCGTCATCTGCAGAGCTAGTTGGCATATAAACTTGTACTACTGTAGTAGGTGTGGGCTTCGTATCTATCTTGGCCAAAATAATGCGTTCACTATGCTGTTTGTAGTAGCTTACCCGCATTCCTATTTTCCTATTCATTATTAAATCTACTCCTGAATTACCCCTATTTGATTTTGTGTTTATAACCCTGTAGTCACCTGACCAGAAGTCTTGTTCCTCCTGCCACCGAACTTCACTAATTCCCACTATATCTAACTTTAACCTATCCATTTCCCTTTTTAAATTTTCTAACCTACCTGCCCGATTAAGGGATCTGACATTCCACGCTCCGATCCGTAGAATGCCAGTTTTCTTTCTCCTGATAACGACGTCCTCCTGAGTAGTCCCCGCCCGGAGATCCGAGTGGGGGACTATTTTACCTCCAGAATATTTTACCCAAGAGGACGTCATCATCATTTAATCATACAGTAAAGCTGCATGTCCTCAGGAGAAATTACGGCTGTAGTTTCCCCTTGCTTTCAGCCGTTCGCAGTACCAGCACAGCAAGGCCGTTTTGGTTAATGTTGCAAGGCCAGATCAGTCAATCATCCAGACTGTTGCCCCTGCAACTACTGAAAAGGCTGCTGCCCCTCTTCAGGAACCACATGTTTGTCTGGCCTCTCAACAGATACACCTCCGTTGTGGTTGCACCTACGGTACGGCCATCTGTATCGCTGAGGCACACAAGCCTCCCCACCAACGGCAAGCTCCATGGTTCATGGGGGAGGGGGGTCCTGCCTCTTTAGACTTTTTTCTTGTTTGATCCATACTGCCATCTCTGAAAGTTGTTTACTGTACAATCCTAGCAACAACAGTACCAGTATATGTACTCTTTTGTCACACGTTATTGGAACGATTTTCGGCTAAAACTTTCGGCTCAGTCGTTTCCAACCAGGGTTCCTCAGATCAAATCGATACATTTACACTTCGCTGTCGTCCCAGAAAGTGTGTAACACCACGAAGTCACCCTGTATAACGACATGGCCTGCTGTTCGGACATTGCAGCAGGTGGCATATCGGCTTTAGCCGAGAAACGGCTAGACGATTTGCAGAGACCTTGGAATAATCGTTGCACCATTTAGCACTTCATGATCTCCCACCGGCGGAGGATGGTACGGCACTTAGTCCCACCGTCACAAGTTCAATGTGCACCACAATTATGTCATTGCAATGATGTCAATGTAAGATAGAAAAATTTTACCCATACACCAAGAAGGTAAGACCCCTATCCACTGGTGACATTGTACCACAACCTACAGCAAAAAAAGCACTTCAGATTAGAGACGTGCGATGTTGGCGAAACATTGACGTCTAAACTTCGATGACTGATAGTAACAAACTCCAAAAATCAATGTTTTTAACATTGCCGTTATAGGACGCATGTATATAATGTCGTAAATAACACAGCTAATGTCATATTTATTAATCAGTAGTTACAGCAATTATCTCCAGACTGTGGTGCTTTTTATTACCAGCCGGTAGCTCCATTAATGACCCAGGCGCAGGCGTTAACAGCAGATTTCTTCTGGCGTCCATTCCTTACTAAGAAAGAGTTAAAAACATTTAATCATTATAGAATCCAAGGGCAGATTCGAACTGTAGCTGAGATTATGAACCAAACAACCGCAATCACGATCTGCTTGCTTGTATACTTAATGTGCTGGTAAATTTGACAGGCAAACTTCCCCCACACCAGTAATTTTCCTCGAGGTTAGAAAGCCGATAGACGCGTTGTCAAGGAAAAGGACCACAGGATGAGAAACTCCGTAGAGTTTTTAGGTTTCCAGAAAGCAATTTAGTAAAATAGTCCCAAGTTGACGTGTTTCCTCACAAGGAAATTAGTGACTATTGCGTTCAAACTTTGCCCACCGCCAGGCTTCCCGACAAGAAGATCTGTTCCGATGGGCCCATTGGACTGGCTCCACAGCGGAATGACCAATCTAAAAGTCATGGAGTCGCCTGCGTCTACCTACCCGCAATTCCTCGCTGGTCAAGTTGGTTGCAAGGAACTACTTTCTACCGGTGGAGTCACTCCACAATGACTCCAACTTGGGAATAAAGCCGAAGGATACACTCTTCCAAGTCCACTGTGATGTAGTATCTAGTCGTGAACGATTGATTTCTGATATCGTGAAGATTGGCGTGAAAGTTGCCCAGTCTTAGTTGCAACATGTGCTGAATATCATTGCCTTGTAAGTCAGACGCGTGCAGGAAACTCACGGCAGCAATTTGGTTGCATCTCTTATAAGGAGAGGTTCCCAGCGGTAGGAGAGGCTTTCTGAAACCATCTGTACGGTGATGATGGTTAAATTCCCTGATATCACACCCTGCAAGCATTCACCCTGGTGAGCCCTTGTTTGCGAGTAACCGACGAAAAATAATTTCAGAATTTGCGTGACCTACAGCTTTAAATAAGTAGTGTTCTAGGAACTGCTTGCTCAGTGTAAAAGTAATGGAACTAACATCATATGCGAGAGACTTTAGGTTCAAAACCGACTAAGTCTTTCGAATTTTCTTCAATTTAAATATGACATTAATTATTATTTATAATAGATTAATTAGTTTAAATGTATTTTTTTATCTCTAACTTTCATCATGTCATTTTATTCACCGTATTAACTTTTTCAATTGCTGTTATTTTTTATTTCCATCATTCACTTTCAACCTGAAACTTCGTGCATATGCAATTAATTAACCATTTTTATCTGGCGTAATATTTAAACAACTGAAAATTCCGTTCTATCGGTTAAAAAAAGACGGAATAATCTATTTATATGCGCAAAGGTGTCAAAAACATAATTTTCGTTACGAGATGTACATTTTCTTGGACGGTAATCATAAATTCTTATAGCACTATGCAAAAACAGCGTAGATGCAGATTTAAACAAAAAAAAGAAACACGGACGAAAATATGGAATGATGGAGCGGAAGAAATTAAACTGATGTTAATAAATGTCAGCCATTAAAATCACGTGTACAAAGATTCCAATTGGAAGACAAACGATGAGAATTAAACATGAGAGTAATTGAAAAATTTAATACGGTGATTAAACAATGTGACAAGAGAACAGAAATTAAAAATATATTTAAATCAATTAACTGAATAAAAATAATAATGAAAGTCATTTGTATAAAAATTAAAAAACAAAAAGTTCAAAGCATTTGACGAAATTCGAGCCCACAACCGCTTACGTATGAGCCTATTACTATCACCATTACGCTTCGCAATCTATCTCGAGCTCACTCCCATTGAAAGATATGTAGCACCACGCAAAATTTTCAAATTTCTTTTCCATCGGATCATAACCTATATCACAGTATAGATGATTTCAAAACATCGATCCCGACGCTGGTGATCTGTCCTTGTTAGAAGATGCGCTCTACTGTAGCCCTTCCACTTCTTCCTAAGAAACAAACAAGCCACTATTGTAACACCTGTTGTAGATTGCGAAGTTCGATTTTGAACGGTCAAAGGAACAGGTAGGCTTTGCAGGTAAGTCGTAAACATTTTTGTAAAATTGCATGAAGTAGTGCAGAGATGCTGGTACGCTTGTAATCGTTGATAGGAATCAACTACCATATTTCTATTTTAATTGAAGTTGACATAAACTGACATACTGCTCACTAGATTAATGTAACACGGAATGTTCCTTCATTTTCGTAAGGTTTTACTTATAACGTAAATTTTACAATAATACATGAACCGTCAATAACTGGCTAACATTGCTAGCCGGCGAATGCGACGTTCCTGCACTGCTGCATCATTTCTTAAACATCTAACAAATACACAGATAGAGTGAAAATGAAAGGCTGTTGAATAAGTTTATTATTAGTAATAATTAACTTTCAAAGTAACAAATGAAAAAAGCAAGATTATTCGAGAACTGAGGAGCACAGGTATCTGAAAAACCATAATTGTTGATATGTCGGTTTGCTTTATAAAATTTCGTATGTTCACATGGATCAAATGTAATCCTACGCATCTTAAACGAAAAATGAGCTTACATAATTCGAAGTATCGTCTTTATCAATTAAAAGCAATTTCAAACAATAGTGCTACACACTAACTGACACCACGATATCATGAACCGAATGATCCATAGCCAATGACCGTGCCTTCGTTCAAAAGTATTGCTGCCCTTGCTCCCTATATCCACGTTTGACAAGTCGCAAATCTATGATATTAGTATCTTTGTAACACGCGTTTTGAAAGAGTTTAGTTTCCATGAATAAAAATTATTTGATGGTGGTGACAATAAGCCTGGTTTTCTTAACAACATCGGAGGTCGAGATTCTGACTTTAACATCGATGATACGATGACACTGACTTTTCTGCGAACACAGCTGATCGTCGTCAGACTGGTGTGAGAGTAGCTTCTGTTCACAGAGCTGTGCGGAAGCTCATCCTGAGAGCACGGAGTGTAACTGTAGTTCTTAAATGTCTATTCAGACACAGCAATGGGCTATTGCAGTCCGTTCGATAAAGTCCCAAAACAGCTGAGGCTGCAGTTCTGACAACCCTCTTGCGTTGCACTGAGATGCTCTACATGACGTGGAAACAGGAGTGTGTGCTGTTGGGGTTAATGCGCTTGTTGTACTGATCTTTCCGCACGAAACCATAACTTCTGACAGATATGTGATCAGCATACTGTAACCTTGTTTTCAGACAACGAAAAACTAACGAAAAGACCTACAGCTCTTTTATGCAGGATATAGCAAGGGCAAACAACTTTGCAGGTTGTACCGACGCCTTGGCCAACGACGGAAGCAGAAATCGATATTGATGCCCTCTCTCGCCTTTCTGTCTCAGTGCCGGGATAAAGGAGCTACCCAACGTTCTTGAAATGTAAGCACCTGTTCACCACGATCCGAGCACACAGAATAGCTTTTCTTCGTGAGTGAATTCACGCATTATGGAGATACTTGGCAGGAACGGACGAGGAATTTTTGGACATTTTCTGTCAACTAAGTAGCAGAATGCATCGAGATGACTGGGACAGGATCGACAGCATCACTCACAGGAAGAGCGAACTCGGGCACTGCACCTAGCGGCAGAAGAAAAAGTTTTCAAGGTGACGGAAGCAGACTGACAAGGCGATTCTCGATATATAACGCGCACTGAACGACAACTGACCAAAGAGGAACAATCTGTCCAAAAAGGAGAGAATTTCGCTCAATCCCGAGAACTATACCTGTGGAGGACATAATACAGAAACGGCCATTCGGACTCTTCCTTGTAAAAGAGCTGAGGAAATAGTCATTTAAATAGCGAGGACACTGCGCCGAGCAAAACCACCAGCTCGTTGTCTGAAGAACGAGGAGGTGCAGGCTGTCGAGAGTCTTAACGCCGACGAGAGTATATTGGTACTGCGACTGTCGTATTGAAGATCGAAGATTATGAGCAGAAGATGCGGGGTCTATTAGATCCGACGACATACCGAAAACATAGAAAAGATACGACGCGGTGGATCACACGGAATACGAATCGATTAATCAAGGCGTCTTCTCTCCCTTCGGAACCTACCACCTCGCCTTTGTGGATTACCAAAGATCCATAAGAATTATGTTCCATTAAGGCCGACTGTTAGCGCTCCGGTCACACAAACGTATAAACTGGCGAAACACTTGGTCTCTCTGCTCCGGCCGCATGTAGGTAAGACTAACACTATGTAAAGGACTCAGTACATTTCATTGAGAATTTGGACTAGATGACATCCTAGTCAGCTCCCATGTTGTTTCTTTGTTTACTAAATGCTACTCAGAGACTCTCTGGAGCACGTCAATCCCATTTTCCCGCAAGATATCGCCCAGCTCTTTCATGCATGTCTCACTACGAGCTACTTCATGTGGCATGGCAACTTCAACAAATAGCTGAAAGACGTGGAAACTGGTTGTCCTCTTAGTACGGTGGTGGTTAACATCTCCATGGAACATTTCTAAGCACAGGTACTGGACTTGGCGCCTTGTAAATATAAGGTGTGATACGTCTATGATACCTTGGTCGTTTGCAGCCATGGTGAGGTAGAGGTCGGTGGCTTCCTAAGACACTTGAACAACCTCCATGCCAATATAAAATTTACCATGGAAGTAGAAAACAATAAACAGCTACCCTTTCTAGATGTGCTGGTCACAATGGAGGGTGAAAACCTGGGACACAAAGACACACATGGACCGATACCTGCACAAACTGTCAGGTCACCACCAGAGTCAGAAAACAGGCATCATTAATAGGCTCGTAACGAGAGCAAGACGAATATTTAAGCCGCAGCACGTCAGACGCGAGATGCAAAAAGGGAAAACGTTCTGACAAGCAATAGGTACTCCACCACTTATATAAGAAGTGAAATGGAATCAAATACTCGACGAAGTGACACTGTAACATCCACGAGATAAATTTTAGCTGCAGTGTGACGAGAGGAAATTATGCCTCTAACAGTTATAAACGTTATCATCCGACATATGGAAAAAAACAGTGAAATAAAACAAAACAATGATAATTTTTATTTATATAATATTTTATGATTTAATTGGACATATCGATGTGTATCATACAAAGACAATGATAACTGTAAATTCCTATTATAATCTGCGTTTGTCTTCCTTTGTTTTTACCTGTTTTTGGTTGGCTTTTGTAGGATGCGGGCGCAAGACGCATATCAAACTGAGGCCTGTTAAGAAATTGTAATTATTTGTTAATTATTATTTGAGAATAGAGTTCTTTATTATTATAAATATGTGTGAATAATTATTTGTAACTTTAATTCCTCTCCCAATAAGCATTATCTGTCTTAATTATTTCTTTCCGCTCCAAGGAGCGCAGCCATTGATGATAGCGATTTGTATCGCATTTTTATCTGTGTTTCTTATGACAGTATCAATGGTTTGCTTGATGAAAATTAGTCTAAATAGCGCACAATATAAGAGTAAAGTTTGATCGGCATTAGATCAGACACTTATCCTGTTAAAAGGAAATTGCTCTAACAATAAAAAGTCTCTGTCAATTTTCTGCCGCCATCTTAACAATTATCTCAGCGGCAAATTCAAATTACGCAACTCTGCAGACATAAATGCCGAAGGTAGTAAAAATATGTAAAATAAGTGTGCACCGGTGGTCCCGAACTCATTTTAATTGAAATAATTCGAATCAGATTGGTTCTTTAAAAAATAGTGCTCATAACACGATCCATATAACAAACTTTTTCTTGCTGATGTATGGAGCCGAAATTAATTACGCACCAGTTGCGAAGAATATTGTTTCAGGTAACACAGTTAGTGTTGTGCGCGGCTGATACTCGGTGGTTTTAATGATCATTTTGCTGAAGATAACTGTTTCCATCATAATCAATAGTTGTACAGAATCTGTTGTAAGAACTGTGATTTAGTGACACTTACACAACTTGCAGACAACACTTTAACACAACCTTACCTTGGATTTCTTTAGCAACTTGACAAAACCTTTAGCCGGGAGAAAAAAATATTTTGTAATTACTCACTGTAATGAAATAAGATTATCATTTTCATTTACAAATTAGTTAAATACCAAACCAGTGAATAACACGGCGAACGCCACACTGGCGCCCAACGTGGGACCACCAATGCACATTTATTCATTTTAATAATTGAAATTGTGATCTATTACAGGTACAGAGTAACGAAAAGAAACTATTAATCATTGTATATTTACTTATTTCATGAGCATTGTCATATTCCTACCAAACTGCTGTACGAATCTGTATCTCAGCTGGCGCAAGAGACACAGGTAACTTTATACACTTCTGGAAATGGAAAAACGAACACATTGACACCGGTGTGTCAGACCCACCATACTTGCTCCGGACACTGCGAGAGGGCTGTACAAGCAACGATCACACGCAAGGCACAGCGGACACACCAGGAACCGCGGTGTTGGCCGTCGAATGGCGCTAGCTGCGCAGCATTTGTGCACCGCCGCCGTCAGTGTCAGCCAGTTTGCCGTGGTATACGGAGCTCCATCGCAGTCTTTAACACTGGTAGCGTGCCGCGACAGCGTGGACGTGAACCGTATGTGCAGTTGACGGACTTTGAGAGAGGGCGTATAGTGGGCATGCGGGAGGCCGGGTGAACGTACCGCCGAATTGCTCAACACGTGGGGCGTGAGGCCTCCACAGTACATCGATGTTGTCGCCAGTGGTCGGCGGAAGGTGCACGTGCCCGTCGACCGGGGACCGGACCGCAGCGACGCACGGATGCACGCCAACACCGTAGGATCCTACGCAGTGCCGTAGGGGACCGCACCGCCACTTCCCAGCAAATTAGGGACACTGTTGCTCCTGGGGTATCGGCGAGGACCATTCGCAACCGTCTACATGAAGCTGGGCTACGGTCCCGCACACCGTTAGGCCGTCTTCCGCTCACGCCCCAACATCGTGCAGCCCGCCTCCAGTGGTGTCGCGACAGGCGTGAATGGAGGGACGAATGGAGACGTGTCGTCTTCAACGATGAGAGTCGCTTCTGCCTTGGTGTCAATGATGGTCGTATGCGTGTTTGGCGCCGTGCAGGTGAGTGCCACAATCAGGACTGCATACGACCGAGGCACACAAGGCCAACACCCGACATCATGGTGTGGGGAGCGATCTCCTACACTGGCCGTACACCTCTGGTGATCGTCGAGGGGACACTGAATAGTGCACGGTACATCCAAACCGTCATCGAACCCATCGTTCTACCATTCCTAGACCGGCAAGGGAACTTGCTGTTCCAACAGGACAATACATGTCCGCATGTATCCCATGCCACCCAACGTGCTCTAGAAGGTGTAAGTCAACTACCCTGGCCAGCAAGATCTCCGGATCTGTCCCCCATTGAGCATGTTTGGGACTGGATGAAGCGTCGTCCCACGCGGTCTGCACGTCCAGCACGAACGCTGGTCCAACCGAGGCGCCAGGTGGAAATGGCATGGCCTGCCGTTCCACAGGACTACATCCAGCATCTCTACGATAGTCTCCATGCGAGAAAGCAGCCTGCATTGCTGCGAAAGGTGGATATACACTGTACTAGTGCCGACATTGTGCATGCTCTGTTGCCTGTGTCTGTGTGCCTGTGGTTCTGTCAGTGTGATCATGTGATGTGTCTGACCCCAGGAATGTGTCAATAAAGTTTCCCCTTCCTGGGACAATGAATTCACGGTGTTCTTATATCAATTTCCAGGAGTGTATAAGCAATGCTGTCCACCACTGACAATCAACATTGGTAAAAAACAGACGTTCATGTTCATTAATTACACAACAGCACACGTGACATTTAAAGTTAATTTTTTTGGGTGATATGTTACAATACAGCATCACCGGTCTATTGAGGTGTAACTGTGTTGGTGAGGCAGTAAATTTATCCACAGGGCAGTGACTGCGTCTCTGCAATTCACTTTGGAGGTGTGGCGGTGGGACTTGTAGTCCCGTACCACCCTCTGACGGTGACAGTACTACATGAGTCAGGCAGAAACATTTAGCCTAACGTGGGCAGGTATGGTTGGAAAGTATTGGACGTTGAATGGGGGCTAGTCCCGCCAAAGGATCCGTCCGTGGTGGGCGTGCCAGACCTACCTTAGCCATGGTCGGAATCCGATTCCTCTAGGATGGTTAGGGGAACCGGATGTCGATGCCAGCAGCGTAGAAGTGTGGTCCCAACGTGGCGTAACCCATGGACAGTGTCCCGCAGGGGATCCACTTTCTCATAGGGACGCCGCGCGTTGTTGCGTATGGTCGTCTTGAGGGGGACGATATCCGCTTCCTCGAGGTGAGTGACAGTTCTCGTGAGTGGCGGGGCGTGCAGGCTCCACCTGAGCACCTTGTTCTGCATGCGCTGCAATGTCCGCATCCTGGTGACACTAATCGTGGCCCATGCAGCAGATCTATACGTGAGGCAGGCAGGACAACTGTTCGGTAAATGCGGAGCTTGGTATGCAGGTTAAGTTCCCTACTGCGAAAGAGCGGGTACAAAGTCCTGGTTAGCTTTTGCCCTTTGTTGGTGACATACTCCACATGACAGTGGAAGAGCAACTTGTGGTACATCTGGTCCCCGAGGTAGGTGGTTGTCGGGGACCAGGGCACCTGCACACCTGCAATCGAAATATTGCGGCGGAGGACTAGGCGCCGTTTCGTGAAGTAGACTGCGGTAGTTTTAGCGGCATTGAGATCTATTTTGTTTGTCCGGCACCAGGTGATGGTGGCGTCCACCTGTCGCTGGAGGCGGACGACGACGGCGTCAGTAATGGGGCCAGTGGTGTATAGTGCTGTGTCGTCAGCGTATTGTGCAAGTTGGCACTCGGGGATGACCGGCATATCATTTACATAGATATTGAAAAAGATGAGAGATAGCACCGATCCTTGCGGAGTGCCTGCCGATAATTGACGAATGCTAGAACGCATTTCCAGTTGAGCCACTAGGAAAGTCCTACCACGGAGGAAGTCATCCACGATCTTTACATAAATATCCGGTATAGGTGTTTCAGCATCTTGTGTACGAGGTTGTCTTGCCAGATCTTGTCGTAGGCGTTTTGCAGGTCCAGGAAAACGGCAGCTGTCGACTTGGCAGTGTTGAAGCCCTTGCTTCCAAACTGCTCAGGACGGATCGTCTCAGCTGCCGCAAGAGGTTAGGAAAGTCGGCGAAGGATCACAGATTCAAGGACCTTCGCCATAGTATTTAGGAGGCTAATGGGCCTGTTTTTGGTGGGGACCATAGGGTCCTTGAACCTCTTGGGGATCGCAATCAGCTTGGCTTGTTTACACTGAGAGGGGAAAAGGCCAGACGTGAGACAACAGACTAAAATCTTGGTGAAGAAGATGAGTGGTGTGCGGGGAAGGTGGCAAAGACGTTTATTTAAAATTCCGTCCAATCCATAGGCTGACCGGCCACGTTTCCGTCGAAGGATGCTCTGAATTTCTGCCGTGGACGTAAGAAGGGGAGCAGACTGGGGTTGGCGGTTGCGGAAAGCAGCAGCAGCTGTCAGGACTTCGTGTTCTTCCTGTAGTTCGTTCGAAGAAAGGTCCTGGACAAGAGGGCGGTTTTGGGCCTCGAATGCATCTGTCAGCGTTTCCACAATTTGGAGGGTATCATACGACAAGCCCGCTGCCGTGCATATAGGATGGGCAGTCGCTGGCATAGAATGCCACAGGGTGCGAATGACAGCCCAGTCAGATTTTTGGTGGAGTAGGAAAGCAGACATCTTGTCGTCCCATTGTACAGACCTCCAGTCAGCGAGCCGGTGGCTGAATTCGCGCTGGAGGCATCTCATTTGGCGTTTGTCCTGAGGGTCACGAAACTGCTTCCACCGCCGGCGGTAGCGGTTCTTTTGCACCTTCAGCTCTCGTAACAGAGGGGCAAGTCGTCCAGGGGTGTTAAATTTCGAGGTGCCGTGGAGGTGGAGAGTTTCACTGCTTTCTGTATTTTGGCTGTAAGGTAATCCACAGAACGGACTATATTGGCTGGTGTTATCAAATCGAGGTCGTGTGGAGTGGTGTTATTAAGTACCCTGGCAAACTTGTCTCAATTGTTGAGAGTCACAGTGGAACGAACATCAAATGAAAGGTCAGAGGCCAGGTCGTGGAGAACTTCCAGTGAAAACTGAGCGGAGATGTTATTGAAGATGGTCACATCCAGAACGTCTGGCTGGCAGTTAGTACGGACTGTGATATGGGTTGGTTCGTGGGGGCCATAGACTGATAGCGCTAAAGTATCCTCCTGGTCAAGGAGGAGCCAGCCTTTGGGGTTAGAGACGCGAGAATGCCAAGCTGGGTGCTTGGCATTGAGATCCACCCCAATGATGAGCCTGTCGAAGGATGACAATGTGCGGAGGTATGCTTCCAGCAGTGGCTTGTTTGGGCTCAAATGCGCCGTTGCAAAGGTAATGGCACCAAGGCGTGTGGAGATGGTAACCGCTGTGGCCTCTATGTGTTCCATAGGCTGGAGAGTCTCTTGGGTATGGACAAGACCTTTGTTGAGGAACACAGCTGTGCCTCCACCACGGTGGTCGAGGCGGTCAGAGCGGTAACACACCATGTCGCGAAGGCAGAAATCGTCTGCTGGTTTTAGGTGTGTTTCTGTGATCAGTAAAACATCCGCACGATGGTCATGGAGAAAGGTGTTCAATTCCGTCTTCATCCGTTTTATGCCATTGGCATTAAAAATGCAAGTGACAAGATCCCGAGGGGGCTGGTGGTGGTGTGGAGGTCCATTCGCCATTACAACAATATTTGACTAAGCCCTTCCACTAGGGCGATGACCTTGGAGAGCCCGTCCTCCGACCGACGGATTTTTTGTGCAGTGTCACGAATAACAGCTCTGCTGTGGGGTTTCATGAAAAAGGTGATGACCTGGAGGATTTCGCGCATGGCCGCCCGAAAGGACGCATCAGTCTCCACCACTGGGGGAGGGTCCCGGGTGGTCTGCTTGCCCCTACAGCGGGCAGGTGCAGATGTAATAGTAGGCAGAGCGGGGGTAGGAGCAGAGGGCTGGGATATAACCACAGATGGACTGGAGGGAGCTGCGGCTGGCTCCTGTAGTTGGTGAGCAGTGGGAGAGTGAAAGACAACGTCAGCAGGAAAAGTAAAAACGTACACAGGAAAAGCTTATAGAAAAACAACAACAGGAACTCAGGGACCAAGAAAAGGAAAAGAAATTTATGGAAAACATAAAAAATATTTTTCTGGAAAGAGGTAAAGAAATTGTCTGTAGAATAAATCAAGTGTTAGTCGATCGTGATAATTGTATTACTACCCCTTTTAAGCAGGAGATCGATGCAGTAAAAACCGCTATGGAACCGTTAACAAACATTCCAGTTCAGGTCAATAGCGTTCAAACTGAAGTAGATAGACCAGAGAACCAATCCAAAGCTTTGGCTACCACTGTGGAAACAATGCAGGAGGACATTCCCTCGGAAATCCGAAAGCAAGTCCGAACACGAGTAGCCAGGGTGGTGTACTCTGAAAATCAAAACTTTGAAAATGTGACAGTATGCAGTAATGACAACACTGGTACTGGCAGGAAAAAGATCGCAGATACTCTAACGGCGAAGTTTAATGCACCACAAGGAAGACCAAATTTTGGTAATCAGCCGATATTACCAGAGCAATGTGTGACACCAAGGATTAATAATAGTGGAATAGAATGTACTTGTAATAAAGTAACCACACCACCTGCGAAGGATAGCGATTCCATGCACTTAACTACTTTGATGTATGAAGAAAACCTGATTAAGCATAGACAGTTTCAAGTATTTAACGAAGAAAGCAAGAAAAACATACATCCAGTAGTTTTCATTCGAAACTTCAAAAGAGTTATTCCAAAATCATGGTCGGAAGAACAGAAAATACAGTTTGTGGTTTCATATATTTCTGGTGATGCATCGCTCTGAGCATTAAATGCAGCAGAAACTTGCAAGACTTTCCACGACTTTGAGAAAGCGTTCCTTGATCAATTCTGGTCAGCGTCTACTCATGAGCGACTCCGTAAAGTTGTTAACAATGCATAAATGTGCAATCCTAAGTTAGGGTCCTTAAGGAAGTACTGTGAAAAATATATTAACATGACCCGGTACTGGGATGAGCCACTAACAACCAGAGACTTATTGCGAGTGTTAAAAACTAGATTACCCATACACAGGAGAGAAAAATTATTTAATGTTACAGACACCGATCTGAAAGAATTTCTGTCTGGAATTGATTCTCTGGATCTAGTGCAAGAAGACGCCAGAAAAAATTCTGACGTGGTCAGCAATACCAATAATCCTAATAGAAATAATGGACCGTGAATATTGGCGGCAGCCAGGGCCAATTCATTGGCAGCCGCAGCAAAATTCTATCAATTTAGGTCAGCCAATAAATTTTGTACAATATATACCAAGCAATCAATATCCACCGTGGTGGGATCCTAGCAGGCCACCTCCGACTGAAAACTCACAAAATGTTAGAATAGTGGAGGTATCTTCAGAAGCAAAACAAAACACTCAGAAGACAACAAACTAATTCCGTCCCTGTAGGCATTCGCAAGGTGACCGAGACCAACAATGAAGGTAATAGGTCGACGAAGCAAAAAATAAACATGATACGGTATCAGGATGGCAACAGGATCGAAGACGAGCTATATCAAGAACCTGCTCTCTCTGATAAGCCACAAAGGGAAAATATTCAAGCAAGTGTCACCGGAACTGTAAATGGTGTAACAAACTACTATTCTGCTTGACACAGGTGCGAATGTATCAGTTATGAATACTCAATTTTTCAAGAAGGTATCAGAGATAAGAAGATTGCCGATTTTGACTGTTGCAAATCGTAAGGATATAGGGGCACTGGGAAAAAAGGCACAGAGTATAAAATACCAGACACAGGTGGAAGTTTCCTTGGAAAATGATCGCTTATTATGCACGTTCCAACTAATGGATAACTTGTCAGTACCGGGGCTTCTGCGTCTTGAGTTCCTTCGGGAAAGGGAAGCTGTAATTGATCTCGCCCGTGGGACATGTGCACTTAAGTACCAACAGCGACCGATAACATTAATGCTGAATCGGGAGTTCGGTGCGAACTTTGCGCTGATGAGAAAAATTAATCTTTCTGTCAGCAAACAGAAGTTGTTAGTGTTGGATCATAAGCACCCACAGATGTGTCACAAAAATCGAAATAACGACGCACGCAGCAATGTGACTGACATCCTCACAACATTAGAAGAGAAAGTACAGGAGGCAACTTGCATTAATGCTTCAGAGGCTAGACAATTAAAAAAAATTATTATCCGAATACCTCGAAGTATTCATTGAACGCCCTGGAACCATAAAAGATTACCAGTATTATATGCAAGTATATCCGCACAAGACCTATTACAGAGCATTGTGCTCAGTCCCATGGACTAAGAAAAAAGGAGTGATGAAAGAGAAGTGCAGCTGTAAATATAGTGTTTATGATAAAATAATTAGCAGTAATAATGTGATAATATTATGTATGTATTAGTTTATAAACTTTTATGTCAACTATTACATTGTACTGTTCTTGAATTATTTGAACAAGTAGTAGAGAACCTCCATAATAAATGTATTACTCTAAAAGCGCTCAATAACTTGATAAAAGTTCAATTGAGTGTTATTGCATTGAATGTGAGGAATGTTACCTTTCTATACGTAGCACAGAAATGATTAAAATGCTTAAATAATATATTTGTTCGTGTGTAAGAATGGATATAACAAAAATATTTTCCTAAGATTGAGTCATGTAGTCCCACACACATAGCGAGTGTTGTGTGAGCTGTCTGTGTAAAAAAAGAAAAAAAATTGTTTTCACCAAGAGTGAAGCGAAATCTGAATATGTACTGATTTACGTACACGGTTCCATTACGAAGTCATATAAAATACTCTTATGAGCAACATTCCGGTTAGATAAACCGAACATGGACATCTGTCCCAAAAACATGGTAAATAACAATCCCAATAAAAAATAGAAATATGTAAATATATGCATCTGTAATAAAAATGGAAATGTACTGTTATCTGCATAGTTCAGTAATGACCTCATGGTCAAGATAATGTAGCAGATTCTGAAAGTTTTATATTGTCTCATGTTTATGTGACAGTGTAAAATTTTAAATTTTGCTATTCAGTCATGGTAATATGAACTTACATGCAAGTGTACCAGACCTCATTACTTGAAAATACTCCCGTACTAAATCCAAGTCTGGTGGTGGTGGTGGTGATTAGTGTTTAACGTCCCGTCGACAACGCGGTCATTAGAGACGGAGCGCAAGCTCGGGTTAGGGAAGAATGGGGAAGGAAATCCGCCGTGCCCTTTCAAAGGAACCATCCCGGCATTTGCCTGAAGCGATTTAGGGAAATCACGGAAAACCAAAATCAGGATGGCCGGAGACGGGATTGAACCGTCGTCCTCCCGAATGCGAGTCCAGTGTGCTAACCTCCAAGTATCCGCCTATGGCCACAGTTGCACGACGTCTCAACTTGCATACTCGATCGTGACATCTGGACAGACAGCGATCTCTCCCAAAGTCCACAGAGTGTCTTTAGCCAGACAAATTCGCAAACAATCCGTACTGAGCGTGCCGAGAAGGAACCAGCCCTATCGTCGCCAACTAACACTGTGTGCCATTCTGCGCCCCTAGCTCCGGTTTCTGGCTAAGAAAAAATGTGCACCCTGCTTGGACTATCAAAGATGCAGACCGTCACAAATGTGTCACTCCACGGCACATTCCCTTGTGGTTAGACGTGGTTGACCAGAACCCTGACGAAGAGTCGTATTCCCATTTAGTCCAACAATGGGCTACTGTCACGTCCGTGTGCCCCACAAATCTGGATACTGAATGACTTGACCGGCCATTCTAAGCGGGAGCCCGCAATGAGCTTCAAATGGCTCTGAGCACTATGGGACTTAACATCGGAGGTCATCATTCCTCTAGACTTGGAACTACTTACACCTAACTAAGCTAAGGACATCACTCACACCCGAGCCGAGGTTCGAACCTGAGACCGTAGCAGCAGCGCGACTCCGAATTGAAGGACCTAGATCCGCTCGGCCACAGCGGCCGGCTCTGCCAAAAGTCGATATCGCTGTCTCACACGAGTAGCCATATTGATCACTCAACATATGACACTGTTCACTCCCTTTATGTATCATACAACTAACAACACCAACCAAGCACAACACTAATGCACTCTGCCGCCCGTCTACCTGTCACAAGTAATTGGAGCTCTAATGATCGGCATATCCGTCGATGATGTTTTATCGACATCCGACCATGTCTTCTACGTGCATCACTTTTTTTGTCAGACAGTGTAAAAAATAGAACAGTACCCATTAAAGAGAATGTTAGTTCTGTCTGATATGAATCTTAAATCCGGTTTCTGTGCTTCGAAAACAGCTGCCTTCAGACCCATGTATCCTTGTAAACAACTGACAAATACTCGCAACAAGGCCATCCACAACAATGGTTCCCTACTGGGGTTAATTACCCCCTGAGGGGTAAAATGAAATTTTCTGAGGGGTAAAAATTAAACAATTTGATTCTGTTTCAGTCACAAAACTAAATTATTTTCAAAATATCGCAACAAGGCCATCCAGAACCATGGTTCTCTGCTGGGGTTAATTACCCCCTGAGGGGTAAAATGAAGTTTTCTGACGGGTAAAAATTGCACAATTTGATTCTGTTTCAGTCACGAAACTAAATTATTTTCAAAAGATCATTACTATTATCACAATTCTGTAAGACTCTATTACTGATTATACAGTGAAGTGCCAAATAAACTGTTATACGCATCTGTATTCAAATACAGAGATATGTAAAGAGGCAGAATAGAGCGGTGAGGTCGAAAACGCCTATATACGACAACAAGTGTCTGGCGCAGTTGTTAGATCGGTTTGTGGTGCTACAATGGTACGTTATCAAGATTTAAGTGAATCTGAAAGTGGAATCTCCGAGATAACGATGAAGTCGAGACTTTCCCGAAAGACCATTTCACGAGTGTACCATGAATATCAGAAATCTGGCCAGACATCAACTCTCCGACATCGCTGCGACCGGAAAAAGATCCTGCAAGAACGTTACCAACGACCACCGAAGACAATTGTTGAATGTGACAAAAGTGCAACCCTTCCGCAAATTGCTGCAGATTTAAATATTGGGCCATCAACAAGTGTCACCGTGCGAACCATTCAACAAAACATCATCGGAATGGGCTTTCGGATCCGAAGGCCCACTCGTGTACCTTTGACGACTGCACGACACAAAGCTATACGCCTCCCCTGGGTCGCTGTTGGATGATTGGAAACATGTGACCAGGTCAGACGAGTCTCGTTTCAAATGGTGTCGAGCGGATGGGCGTGTACGGGTATGGAGACAACCTCATGAATCCATTGATTTTAAATTTAGTTGTAGTGTTCAAGTCAAACACATGCTGCAGTTGAGAGGAGTTGTGCAGGAGAAGTGTGTTTTGTAGCACGTGTCTGCCCTCACTATGGACAGTCAGCTTTCTTATCTGAGAAGGAGTAGTGGGTAGCAATTGCGATGTACCGCAGATAGCTTCATCAGTCATTCTAACACACACTCTAAATATCATTCATCTTTCAGATTTTTCATGATTTTGAAAATAAGTGTTACAAGAAAAGTCTTTCATTCTACAGTTTAGTTAGGTGCTACAGATAGTGATAATGTGGGCGAGGGGGATGGCAACAGACGGCAGAGGGGGAGGAGCAGGGCGGGGGTACTATTTAATGTCTGATTGCACTCATGGGTAATGGTCTAAGAAAGGTTGGCAACCGTGGGTCTAGAGGAATTCGGGACAATAAGAGGGTATATTGCAGTTTTGCATGTTTCGTGTTAAGGGGTTCGACTGGAATTGCTTATGGGAAACTGTATTGCATACTGCAGCGTGGCGATACAACAGTTTTATACTGTGTGCCAGATTGGAATCGAACGCATAAGCTTGCTTTTCACGGCAAAGTGCGATATAGTCTCAGCTATCGAAGGACAACGTACGCGGCTTCGCAGCTCAGTCAGCAAGAGCACTGCCCGCGAAAGGCAACTTCCCAGGTTCGAGTTCCGAACCGGCACCCACTTTTAATCTGCCAGGAAGCTACACTCTGGATTTACCTTAACCCGTGAGGTCCAGCTCTTGTCTTTCTCGGCCGGGCCGCTCACAACTAAAAAGTGTGTGACTCCCTTGGGGAGATAATGGTATCCTGCTATTGTTAGGATTTGCCCCTCCATTACCTGCCGAGTTACGCTCGCGGGCAGCGTCACGTCGCCTGAGGGATGGGATGCGGTGTGTGGTGGGCGCGGTCCTGCCGGGCCGTGATGCATCGCCGCCGCTCACGGAAGGACGAGGGAGGGCCGTGGTTCGTGTCCATGGCGGGCCGGAGCGGTCGTAGCGTCTCCGTAGCTCACGGCAAATACTGCCGGATCGCCACAAACGTTCCTACGAGGGTTGCCCAGGGAGTAATGCACCGCGTTTTTTTCTCAGCCCAAAACAATGATACGATTGCGAAACGTTACGTATGCATTATTTGAAGTCTCCTGAGAGAGCGCTCCAAGTTTCCGTTACTTCCGACAAATAGTGTAGAAGCAGGATAGTTTCAAAATGGCGTCTGTAGGTGGTGTACGTTACAAGCAACTTGCCTGATTTCTCACTACAAAAAAATGGTTCAAATAGCTCTGAACACTGTGGGACTTAACATCTGAGTCCTCCCTCGGGCATGGTTGTCTGTGTTGTCCTTAGTGTAAGTTAGTTTAAATTATATTAATTAGTGTGTAAACCTAGGGACCGATGACCTCAGCAGTCTGGTCCCATAGGAACTTACCACCACCCTATTATTATCCAGTACGACGTTCCCGTTGCCTGACATTATTATTTCCTTTAATTAACTTGTATGATCACATCTGATGCTTCCCTTCTGTGTAGGTCACCAGAGACGGGATGTTCCCATCATTTCTTTGAGTCATCAGTCTCCTGGCTGACTCGATGCTGCACGCCACGAATTCCTGACCTGTGGCAGTTTCTTCACGTCAGAGTAGCACTTGCAGCTTGCTTCGTCAGGTATTTGAAGGATGTATTCCAAATTCCAATCTCTGTCTGCCTCTACAGTTTTTATCCTCTGCTCCTCCCTGTACTGCCATGAAAGTTATTCCGTGATATCTTAGGGGATCACCTACCATCCTGTCCCTTCTTCGTATCAGTGTTTTTCATTTTTTTTTTTTTTTTTTTTTTTTTTTTTTTTACTCGCCGGTTCTCCGGAATATCTTCTTATTCCTTCTTATTCCCACCCCATTTTCAGTGTTCTTCTGTAGCACCGCAAAATGGTTCAAATGGCTCTGAGCAGTATGGGACTTAACACCGAAAGTCATCATTCCCCTAAAACTTAGAACTACTTAAACCTAACTAACCTAAGGACATCACACACATCCATGCTTGAGGCAGGATTCGAATCTGCGACCGTAGCAATCGCGCGGTTCCAGACTGAAGCGCCTAGAGCCGCTCGGCCACATCGGCCGGCTTTTCTCACTGCAGAGAAAGAAATGTGGGTCATATTCACAAACGCTTTTGCAAAGTCTGTGGAGCATCTGCTGTCGACAGAACTACAGTTAGCCGCTGGGTGTGGTCATCAACGGAGCTCCACGATTTGCCGTGGTCGGGGAGACCATCCACGGCTGTCACACCTGACATGTTGCAGCGAGATGATAATTTCTTTCACGAGGACAGACGCAATATGACTCGGCAGTTGGCGCCGCATCTGTCAGTCAGCAAAGGAAGTGTATACAATTATCCACACTCTTGGATATTCAAAAGTGTGTGCAACATGGGTCTCGCGGTGTCTAACGGTGGATCACAAATCGCACAGAAAAAGCGTTTGTCTCGATTTGTTGCAACGTTTTGAAACTGAGGGGGAGGCCTTCTTGTCCCGGATTGTGACAGGTGATGAAATCTAGGTTCACGATTTTGAGCCCTAAACAAAGTGACAGTCGATGTAATGGTGGCATTCCCACTCCCCACAGAAGAAAAAATTCAAATCAACTGCTTCCGCCAGTAAGGTCATGATCAGCGTGTTCTGTGACTGTGAAGGCGCGATTCTCATTGATGCGAAGCCAAGAAGCGGTACCATTAATTCAGAAACTTATGTCAACACATAAACAAAATTCGACACGCGCTTCCGGCGACTTCTGCGCCACAGCAGCGTGATAACGCTCGGCCCCACACAAGTCTGAGAACTGCTGAACACATCGTAAAACAGGGTTGGACAGTGTTACCCAACCACCCTACTGCCCCAGCCTAGCCCCCTCGAACTTCCACTTGTTTGGGCCATTAAAGGATGCCATTCGTCGAAGACGTTTTGAGGACGATGAGGAGGTGATTCATACATTGAAGCACTGACTCCGCCACCAGGACAAGGATTGGTACCTACAGGGCATACACGCCCCTGTTTCGCGCTGGAGGAAAGCCATAGGACGGGATGGAGATTACCTGAAAAAATCGGGTGTGTAGATAAAATACCATTGTTTCGTATGTGTAATTCGCATTACGTTCAATAAAGAATTGTTGAAGAAAAAAATGCGGTGTATTACTTTCTGAACAACCCTCGTAGTAAACGCTTTTCTGACAACTCTAAGCTCGTGTCACACAGTCGCTTACCACAGAAGAATGAACTTCTTTTTGTAAACGTCCCAAACACTTTTTTGTAATCGGTCTAGATTTTGGACTACAAGCCCATTTTCTAATACTGTTAATGTCTCGTGGTGCACCTTGAACCAAAGAGTCAACAACGACCAAGGAAATTAACTGAAAACTAGAAATAAACCAATAACTTAGGATAGATAGCAAGGGCATTAAACGATTGTAAGAGCCACTGATGCTGTAACATAAATGGATTACAACTTATACTGCGCGTTTCCCAAAACAAAATATACGCAGGACTTAAATATATTGTCTGCCAATATAAGACAAGTACCCAGAACATATGCTCGGTTAACAATGTAACCTTTTACACTTACGCACTACCAGAATCGGCAGCCAAAAGAAAACCGAACACCTGCCACAGTGGAACCTTGGAATGGTTCCTCTCAAAAGATATCACTGCGCACGTTAACACACTTATCCCACCGGGACACGAGGCGATGAATCCCTGTTTTGTAGAACGCCGTCGACTGCTGAAGGATCCCCAATCTCAACCGCTTTTGCACTTCCTCGTCCGACTGAAACCTAAGTCCACGCATGTTTTTTGTCAGAGATGTGAAAATTGGACGGAGAAAGATTCGGGCTGTGATAAGGATGTTGCAGTATCGGAACGAAATTTTCACTCTTCATCGGAAAGTACGCTGGTATGAAACTTCCTGGCAGATTAAAACTACGTGCCGGACCGAGATTCGCACTCGGGACCTTTGCCTTTCCCGGGCAAGTGCTCTACCATCTGAGCTACCCAAGCACGGCTCACGACACATCCTTACAGCTTTAATTCCGTCAGTATCTGGTCTCCTACCTTCCAAACTTCACAGAAGCTCTCCTGTGGAGCTTGCAGAACTAGCACTCCTGGTACCAAGGGTAGTGCAGAGACGTGGCTTAGCGACAGCATGTGGGATGTTTCCAGAGTGAAATTTTCACTCTTCAGCTGAGTGTGCGCTGATATGAAAGTTCCTGGCAGATTAAATATCTGTGCCTGGCCGAGACTCGAACTCGGGACCTTTGTCTTTCGCGTGCAAGAGATCTGCCATGCGAGCTACCCAAGCACGACTCCTCACAGTTCTAATTCCACGAGTACCTCGTGTCCTACATTCCAAACTTCACAAAAGCTCTCTTGCGGGCGTTGCAGAACTAGCGCTCCTGGAAAGAAGGATATTGCAGAGACATGGCTTACTCATCTCCAGCAGACCTTCTGTCAAGTTTGGAAAGTAGGAGACGGGGTATCGGCGGATGTAGACCTGCGAGGACGGGTCGTGAGTCGTGATTGGGTAGCTCACATGATAGAGCTCTTGCGTACGAAAGGCAAAGGTCGCGATTTCGAGTCTCGATCCGGCACACGGTTTTGTTCTGCCAGGAAGTTTCGATGTTGTAGTGTTTCCCAATGCGTAGCATTCGTTTGACTGGCAGTGCGAGGGAGAGCGTCTTCGTGACCTCCTACGACTGCAGGGACTCGTCGACGATCTCGATCGTCGAACCACAATCATCATGCAGTGTTATGAAGATGCTTTGCAGAATCTGTGACGCGCCGTAAAGTCAAAACGCCCAGGAAAGCTGTCAGACGGAATCATCCTGTTGCACGATAACGTCCGCCCTAGACACTGCTAGCCGGACGAAGGCTACTGTTCAGCAATACTGTTGTGAAACTCTGCCACATCGTCCGTGGACCACGGATCTTTCACCGTGTGATTTTGACGTATGTGGTGCCCTGAAGAAAGAAGTACATGGACGTTGCTTTCAGTCGAACGAGGAAGATCAAGACCGGGTTCTGTTGCCAATCCATCTGCCGTCGACCACTGTGGAATTGATCATATCATCTCCCAGTGGGATAAGTGTGTTAATGCGTATGGTGATTACTTTTGAAAGGAACCATTCCTTGGTCCCGTTGTGGCGAGTGTTCCGTATAAACTTGACTGCCACTTATAAATTGTTAGAGTTACAGTTTTCTGTGACAGGCAGGACGGCCACCGGACTGCATCAGTGTTGTTCGTGTTTAGTGTTGTCATCAAGCCTTGTAGCGTATATAGGGGGCGCGAAGAGCGTGAGATGTAGAATGATCACTGTGACGGACACAGAGGTGCAAGGCATAGTTATCGGCATCATACTTTGAGTCTCTGGCAATTCATCAAAGTAAGACTGCAGCCAGGCACATAGTACTTGAATAATGATAACAAAACAACTAGTTTCGACACCACAGGGTGTTATGTCCAGGCCCCGAAAGTAACCTGCCATCCGCAACCGTTTTCGTGTGCAATGAACAGAATTGTATGCAGCGGGCCAAAATTAACTGGATTCCGTACCTTCAGTGGCAACAAGTCCAACATGGTCAGACGACAACTGGAACCCATGGCACATGAAAACTGTTGTGTATGGCAGGTCACGTTGAGGCCTGAAGATGACACCATGAGGTGTCGAAACTGGTAACAGAATAAATGGTGTTAGATTCAAATACAGTCGCTAGTTTTTTTTTATCATGATTCAAGTAAGACTTTGAAAGGGACTTCACTGTGAGCCTTCATTTGACCGGCAGGTCGGATCGTGCAGTACCCAGATTTGTGCGGCATTCGAGTGATACTGGACTGAATGGAAACTCGTCGTCAGCGTTCTTCTCTGCCACGTCTGACCCCTACAAGGATGTATCGCCGCACTGCGTACCCGGTGCGTTGTAATCCCTTCACATCTGCGCTTCCCATTCGAGGTAACGGACTCCCAGGAACACTCTACGTCATCCTGCAGCATGGGTTGGAGACTAGCAGCGACAGGGCCGAGGAACTACCGCTGCGTGCTTAGGCTTCCATCAAGAATCTCAAGACAATCGGCGCGTTTGGAGCGTCCCGTAGCCGCGAAGCACGGACTGCTGACGCATGGCGTCCCAATGAGTTCAGCTGCTGTACTACTTCGGAAGACCATCGTCAGCTAATATGTTGGGGCCCATCATTACAACGGTCTGAAGAGGCGCGTAACTTATTACTCCTGGCGTCACAGTGTGAGCGACCATAGGGTTTGACTTGCAGGTCTCGGCAGGTAGTGACTGAGGTAACTCTGGTGGCACAACGGGGGGTTGCGAACATCCTGTATCCTCAAGAGTTCACTCCCATGTGGAAGAATCGTTGTGCCATTTTCAACATGACAATTCTCATCCGCATATGGCACATGTCTCTGAGAACTATTTGCGAGATGTATTCCCGAGCAGAACAAGATCTCCATATCCCTCTGGGGTAGAAAATATGTGGCACCAGCTCTGACGTCAACTTCGTCTCACTGCCAGCATCAAGTTACCACGGGTCACCTACAACACTTGCAGGCCAGCTTGCCTCAGGAGTGAATACAACAACTTTATGACACACTTCCACACCGAATCAGTGTATATAAACTGACGGAAAGAAATCGTAACACCAAGAAGGAGTCATGCGTCATAAACGAAAGTTGGTAGGCGTGGTTGTACATCTGAAAGACGTCTGTTAAAATTTCTCGCCTGTCGCAGAAGAGTGGAGCAAGTAGTGACGCTATGAGGATGCAACTCAGGTTAGCTTTAAATCCTCGCTTTAACAGTTGGTCAAAATGCCTTTAAAGAGGCAAAGACGTAATTATCAACACCTCACTGAGTTTGAACCAGGTCGTGTAATACGGCTACGATAAGCCGGATGTTCCTTCTGCGGTATTGCAGAAAGACTTGGCAGAAATGTAGCCACTGTACGTAATTGCTGGAAGCGGTGGTCACGAGAATGTATGGTCGCGAGAAGACCAGGTTCCGCAAGGTGACGTAGCACTGCCAACAGGGAAGACCACTGTGTTCGACTATGGCTCTGGCGCATCATACTGCTTCTGCAGCAGCAGTTTCAGCATCAGCTGGCACCACAGTGACACAATGAAATGTTACATATCGGTTACTTATGACTTACTTGAGCCAGACATACTGTAGTGTTCATTCCACTGATCCCAAACCACCGCCACTTGCGACTTCGGTGGTGTCAAGCGAGAGCTCATTGCATGGCAGTGTCGAGGTCTGTTGCGTTTTCTGATGAAAGCTGCTTTTGCCTCGGTACCAGTGATGGTACCGAGCAGGGTAGGCTACCCTGTACAGCGTCACTCCTGCTCTGTCAGATGCCAAGACCTTGCCAACGTCCTTGAGATACTGCTGAATTGCGCACATATGCACATTACACTCTGTGTGTTGTGTCCGCTGTCCTTCTCAGTCTTCTGCTTTGGAGACAATTCAGTAATAAACTGGAGCTAATAAATGTATAATACGCAAATGCTGTCCCATTAACACCCACAGCACCTGACAGCCTCTCCACCGCTGTGCTCAATTATTCATAATCCTGCACCTGCAAGAGTCGCAGCCTGCCTGCACTTATAACAAGAAACGAAATAAGCACACTGGACCAAAAATTAGTTATCCTAGCAGACATCATTCTAATACTGAATAAATCCACCTTTTGCCTTGGTAAGTTGGGTGACTTATCAGGCAGTCAAGCAGTAACAGGATGCCAGAGTCTTCATCAAATCAGTAACGTAGGTGTGCAGCCCTGTGAACACAACTGTTGTCAGCTTGGAAGATGGGAGGTTCCACATCATACTCATCATCAAGATGTGGAACAAAAGGAACACTTTGTCACCGAGAATGTTAAATTAAGCATCTTGTTTCACGTTCACAGCAGCCCAAATAATCGGAGCCAAATTTCTCCATACACTACGGGTTCAATGCCTCACTGGGCCGTCAGAGCATTCAATCATTTGGAAAGTGGGAAAATCGTCTGACCACATAACACGACCCGATTCAACTGCTATTGAGTTTCTGTTTTGTTTGATCTAATGAAGACATGAAGTTTTACATGCTACTGTGAGCTATGTCGTTTTTGGAGGTACCTCAATCCAAAATACGTCCACTGCTTGCTGTACGCTTTGCTGTGTTTGCTGATTTAGATGGACCTGCTTTTGCTTACAACTGTCCTTGCTTCTGACTACATGCCTGCGGAGTGTTCAGGGACACGTCAAAACAAGATAGTATCTTTCTGACATACTGTCATGTCTCCGCGTCGACCCATCTTACTGTGCTGGTTCAGTACCATCGACTGGCACAATCACTCCTATGCCAACGTATATGAATCACGGGACTACCTGGTACCAGTTATATTGCACCTATCGCCCTCCAGAGCTACCAGTATAATCTGACGGACACGGCGGGCATCAGTTTACGAGTATATGCCGATGACGGTGTGGTGTGGCGGTAGGTGTTGTCCTTGAGTCACTGTAGGCGGATACACGATGACTTGGACAGATATTCTAGTTGGTGTGATGAATGTCGGCTTGCTCTAAATCTAGAAAAATCTGAGTAGAAAAAATAATCAACGATCGAATGCAGCACTAGTAGTGTCCTGCCTGACACAGTCATGTCGAATGGCTCAAATGTCTCTGAGCACTATGGGACTTAATTTCTGACGTCATCAGTCCCCTAGAACTCAGAACCACTTAAACCTAACTGACCTAAGGACATCACACACATCCATGCCCGAGGTAGGATTCGAACAAACGACCGTAGCGGTCGCGCGGTTCCAGACTGTAGCGCCTAGAACCGATCGGCCACTCCGGCCGGCCACAGTCATGTCGGTTAAATATCTAGGCGTAACGTGTATAAGGAGAATTTTGGGAAAGTGTAGCTTATCCTTCAAGGATAGGGCGTATAGAGCACTAGCACGACCTATTCTTGAGTTCTCTGTGTGTGTCGGTAGGATTAAAGGAAGACATCGAAGCAACTGAGTGGCGTAATGCTGGATTTGTTACTGGCATGTTTTATCAGTACCCAAGTATTACGGAGATACTTCGTGAACTGAAATGGAATTCCTGGAGATAAGACGATATCCTTTGTGAGAAACACTGTTGAGGAAGTTTAGAGAACCGAGATTTGAAGCTGAGTGTAGAACGAAGCTGCTGCCGATGACGAAGATAAGAGAAATTAGGGCTCATGTGGAGGCATACATACAGCCGTTTTTCTTCGCTGTATTTGCGAGTGGAACAGGAAAGGAAATGACAAGTAGTGATACAGGGTTCCCTCAACCATGCGGTGAATGCATGTAGATGTAGATGTCTCCTCTTTTAACGATATGACTAATATTTTGTCTTTTTAAATAATTTATCAACGCACTTGAAAGTGACGCACATTCAGAAAATGTGAAATAGATGAATCGATTTCAATTCCAGCCCAGATGGAATATATTGGCATTTCTGAAATACTACAGGACTGAATCTATCTCACCATTTAAAACTGCAGAGTGAAAATTCGTTCTGTATACAGTAGGACTATGGAGCTCTATCTGCATACATTCTCCGTAAGTGAAATGGTTCAAATGGCTCTGACCGCTATGGGACTTAACTGATGAGGTCACCAGTCCCCTAGAACTTAAAACTACTTAAACCTAAGGACATCACACACATCCATACCCGAGGCAGGATTCGGACCTGCGACCGTAGCGGCCTCGCAGTGCTAGACTGTATCGCCTAGAACCGCTCGGCCACCCCGGCCGGCCTCTGCAAGTCACCATGTGGTGCATGACGCAGGGTACCTTGTACCACTGCTAGTCAGCACCTTTCAGTAACACTCGAAAATGAAGCGAGGGAAAAATAGCCGTCTCTATGTTTCCGCATGAGCCCATGGTTCTCATATCTTAATTCGCGGGTCTTGAACAAGATGTATGTTGGAGGCAGTAGCAACGTTCTGTAGTCTGTAGCAAATGCCGGTTCTCGAAATTTTCTCAGTAGCGTTTCGTGAAATGATCGTCCCCTTCCCTCCAGGAAATCCCGTTTGAGTTCACCCAGCATGTCCGTAACACTCGTGTGTTGACAGAACCGTACACAAACCCAGCAGGACGCCTCTGATCTCCTTCGATGCCCTCCATTAACTCGGCACTCAAGGAGTACCCAAGAATAGCCTCCACTAGTGTTGTACTCGCCGTCTGTTTAATAGATGAGTAACACGTTCCTAGAAACCTACCAATAAACCGAAATCGAAGGTTCGTCTATCCTACAACCTACATTTCTCGCTCGTCCCTTTTCATGTCGCTTTGCAACCTTACGCCAAGACATTTAATCGCCATGACTGTGTCAAGAAGCACAACACTAATACTGTATTCGAACATTAACGGATTGTCTTTGCTAGCTATCTGCAGTAAACTACTCTTCTCTCTTTGCTACTTATATGCATCAAACTACTTTTCTCACGTTTGAATGAAACCGTCATACACCGTAAGCGTGAACACGAAATCCGCCTACAGAGTCTTGCAGACCCATTGGTATCGACCGATCGCCGTGACATCCGCTGCCAATGGCATCACTGGATGCGGTATGGAGGGGCACTGGGTCAATACATTGTTCTCCTGGCCGTTGTCACTTTCCCGCCTAAAGCCGCAACTACTGAGGCAAGTAGGACCACAGCTGCCATCACGTTTCAGTCCTCCCCTCAAGGAATAATCTCTGGTAATATCGGAAATAGAACCTGGCTCCTCCGCATGGCGCACTTCATCGTACCAGATAAACTACTGGCCATTAAAATTGCTATACCACGAAGATGACGGTGCTACAGACTCGAAATTTAATCGACAGGAAGAAGATGCTGTGATATGCAAATGATTAGCTTTACAGAGCATTCACACAACGTTGGCACCGGTGGCAACACCTACAACGTGCTGACACGAGGAAAGTTTCCAACCGATTTCTCATACACAAACAGCAGTTATCCGGCGTTGCCTGGTGAAACGTTGCTGTGATGCCTCGTGTAAGGAGGAGAAATGCCTACCATCACGTTTCCGACTTTGATAAAGGTCGGATTGCAGCCTATCGCAAATGCGGTTTATCGTATCGCGACATTGCTGCTCGCGTTGGTAGAGACCCAATGACTGTTAGCAGAATATGGAATTGGTGGGTTCAGGAGGGTAATACGGAATGCCCTGCTGGATCCCAACGGCCTCGTATCACTAGCACTAGAGATGACAAGCATCTTATCCGCGTGGCTGTAACGGATCGTGCAGCCACGTCTCGACCCCTGAGTGAACAGATGGGAACGTTTGCAAGACAACAACCATCTGCACGAACAGTTCGACAACGTTTACAGCAGCATGGACTAACAGCTCGGAGACCGTGGCCGCAGTTACACCTGACACTGCATCACAGACAGGAGCACTTGCGATGGTGTACTCAACGACCAACATGGGTGCACGAATGACAAAACGTCATTCTTTTCGGGTGAATCCAGGCTGTGTTTATAGCATCACGATGGTAGCACCCGTGTTTGGCGACATCGCGGTGAACGAACATCGGAAGCGTGTATTCGTCATCGCCATACTGGCGTATCACCCGGCGTGATGGTATGGGGTGCCATTGGTTACACGTCTCGGTCACCTCTTGTTCGCATTGATGGTACTTTGAACAGTGGACGATACATTTCAGATGTGTTACGACCCGTGGCTCTACCCTTCATTCGATCCCTGCGAAACTCTACATTTCAGCAGGATAATGCACGACCGAATATTGCAGGTCCTGTACGGGCCTTTCTGGGTACAGAAAATGTTCGACTGCTGCCCTGGCCAGCAGATTCTCCAGAGTTCCCACCAAGTGAAAACGTCTGGTGAATGGTGGCCGAGCAACTGGCTCATCACAATACGCCAGTCACTACTCTTGATGAACTGTGGTATCGTGTTGAAGCTGCATGGGCAGCTGTACCTGTACACATCATCCAAGCTCTGTTTGACTCAATGCCCAGGCGTATCAAGGCCGTCATTACGGCTAGAGGTGGTTGTTCTGGGTACTGATTTCTCAGGATCTATGCACCCACATTGCGTGAAAACGTAATCACATGTCAGTTCTAGTATAATATATTTGTCCAATGAATACCAGTTTACCATCTGCATTTCTTCTTGGTGTAGCAATTTTAGTGGCCATTAGTGCAGAAATTTTGTATACTCTACCCTGTATTCTCATATAGTCTGCCAATGAAGACATATTTCTGGACTATCATCAGCAGGTAGTCGCAGATTGTTGCTCACCACACTCCCATCATTTACAAGTGCTATTCGGAAAGGAAGTCCCAATCAGGCGCGAAATGGAATCCATAGCGAAAAATTGCACAGATGTGTCAGGGTGCTTGACTAATAAGCTGTCGATCTCTTCATGTCACTCTTTTCGGTTCTGAACGCACAGTGAGCTTGTAAAGATGCCTATAAGGAGTCTCTCCCGCCAAATAAGAGCGCCTGGTGAGAGATTTCGCCTGATGTCATGCAGCCCACACAACATAACTGTCATGCATTTCCTTCTTTATGGCGCTTCTCGGATGCAATCTGCAGGGGCAATGAAGATGCTCCTGTAGTGTTTTCGATGTCAAGTGTCTGATCACCCTCAATACAGCCCGCAATTGGCTCCCGCTGAGTTTCATCTCTCCTCACATGAACAACATTTTGGCAAAGAGAACGAGCTGTAGCCTACAGTAGAGAATTGGCTCAAAATGGCTCTGAGCACTATTCGACTTAACTTCAGAGGTCATCAGTCGCCTAGAACTTAGAACTAATTAAACCTAACTAACCTAAGGACAGGATTGGAACTTGCGACGTAGCGGTCGCTCGGTACCAGAGTGTAGCGCCTAGAACCGCACGGTCACTCCGGCCGGCAGTAGAGAATTGGCAGAAAGCACTGGCGGCTGCCTCCTACGAAAGCCGGTACAACCCTACGACATATGTCTAAGTCGGAGCGGCGACTAGTTTGGAGGTGTAGCTAAGTGCTGCAAATGAAACCGTTTTGATTTTCGTAACGGTTTCCACTTCGTGACCGATCGGACCTTACTTTCCAAGTAGCACTCATAGGCATGTAGAGGATAAGAGCGATGCTACCACACTTATCTGGGGCACTCCCGACGATACCTATGTCTCCATGATTAGGACAACTTACTAGGTTCTATTACTTAAAAAGTCTTCGAGGGTGCGGGTAAACAGAAAATAATTGAGCAGCGCTCTGCTGAGGGAGAACTTTGCGGAGGGTTGGGTAGAGAGATGGGCTTCACTGAGAGAAGGACACACACACACACACACACACACACACACACACACACACACACACACTGAGAGAGAGAGAGCGAGACTGATGCAGGCAAGGGTCCAGGGGATCGATCTGGCAGAACAGATGACGTGTACTAAACGCCGTCGGTCTTCTGTAAAGGGGCATCAGCTTTTTTTATACGCGACCGCGTTAAAAAAATCCACGTCGAATGTATTCAAATGGAGGCGCGCGGCGGAGACTCCCCACGGTAAGATTGAGGTTGACTCCAATTTCGGCGACGGTGAAATACCGCGGGTCCAGAGGGCAGGGTCCCGAGGGCGCAATGGGCCGCGATCTATGGCCGACGCCGATATGAATTTCAAAGCTAATTTTCCGGGCGGGCGCCGGACCGGCCGGCTGCCACCACGGTCGCCGGGGCGGCGCCCCACGGACTGAGCGGAAGGCAGAGAAAGAGGAAGAGAAAGAGCCGCCTCTGCTGACTAATGGGAACGGCCGCCAGCTCCAGCGGCCGCCCGCCGCTGCCCAGCTCCGCCACTGCAGGGCTCTGTAGCGCCGCTGCTCCTGATTAATAGACCGCGGTGGTCAGTCCGCGCTCGCGCACGGCGCGTCTCTCTCGGTGATGCTCCGCATTCCCCGATAGCAAACGGCGTTCTCCTACGAGGGCTGTCGTTTCAAAAGAGCAACAAGTGCCTTGTGACTGCTCGCAGACAGAACAAGCTACTACTGCAGATTCAGTCTTTTTCGTTGGCTGATTATTAATTGAGTGTTAATGGATCTCCTCCTCGACTAGCTAAATTAATTTATTATTGGTACTTGACAGCAGTGATTTAAATTGATTGCTGGGAGCCATTTACCGTGACGTGGCATCATTAACTAGAGCATCTCCTGAAACATGAGAGCTACTTTTTTTTATTCGAATTCCAGTCGGTTGGGAAATGGAAACTTGAGTTGTTGTGTGTGCCGTAGGTAGGGAGAGGTGGGCTACAGAGTGGTGTGGCAACAGTCGACGTAGCAAAGCTGGACAGGAGCAGAAATGATCACCGAACGAACTTCAACCATGTTAGACCGTTCGAGATTTCCGGCAGGATCGACAGAGTGGTTTCTCTTCATAGAATGTCTCTGTTGGATTGGATGATGCAAGCGAGACAAAGAGCGCTCGCAGGCAGGGATAGCAAGTGGCTCTGCACACTTTCGTAATGGCTGCCCAGTGGGCTCGCTTTGGTGAGGCTACTGGCAGCAGAGGAGCGCGCGCGTGTCTCTGAAGGAAGGCAGATGCACAGACTTCCGCTAATTCGAACGAAGGAGGCGGCAATCCACGGCAGCCATCTTGTGTAGTATGATGGTACACCTTCCTTGGAACTTTTGAAACTTTTGGTCACTGAAAACAAGGGGACCGATTTCGGTTTCGCGTGATGAAATGATCTTCTTCTAGAACTTCGTAGAACTGTGTTGTGAAGCTGGTCTTCTAAGAGAGGGAAAAATTATGGGCAGCGCCGGTAACGAATAAGTTGATTTCTTTCAGTGAAATAAGGCACGAATTGTAAACTGCTGTATTGGTCTAGAAGGGCCTGTTGTTCCGCTAGTCAGGCGTGAGAAGTGTGGTACGAGTATTACAAATACACGATCGGTACAGTGGTAGGGTAGATGTTAAGTAATTTTAAGTAAGGTTAGCTTGTACATCATACTTTGCCGGCCGGTGTGGCCAAGCGGTTCTAGGCGCTTCAGTCCGGAACCGCGCGACCGCTACCATCGCAGGTTCGAATCCTGCCTCGGGGATGGATGTGTGTGATGTCCTTAAGTTAATTAGGTTTAAGTAGTTCTAAGTTCTAGGGGACTGATGATTTCAGATGTTAAGTCTGGTAGTGGTTGGTTGGTTGTTTGGTTGTTTGGGGAAGGAGACCAGACAGCGTGGTCATCGGTCTCATCGGTGTACGGTAGGATGGGGAAGGAAGTCGGCCGTGCCCTTTCAGAGGAGCCATCCCGGCATTTGCCTGCAGTGATTTAGGGAAATCACGGAAAACCTAAATCAGGATGGCCGGACGCGGGATTGAACCGTCGTCCTCCCGAATGAAGTCTGATAGTGCACAGAGCCATTTGAACCCTGGTACTTTTCTGTTATTATAACATCCCATTGTGTGCAGTATATAGTACGCTGGAATTTTTCTTGTTTGAGGGCTGTGTGTATTGGCACGGAGTAGTAATTACCGGAAATAGTGGAAAGCTCTCAGGTTAATGTGTTGTTAACTTTTCTTGGTGAACTGAATTTTATAAATTGCATTTCCGTTGGTTACTTAAAATGTTTCAGATGGCTCTGAGCACTATGGGACTTAACTGCTGTGGTCATCAGTCGTTGGTTAATTAACTGTAAATGATCATCTGAGAAGTTGAGCCGACCATTTTATGCGTGAGCTATGGTTAAATTATTTCTTATCAAGTGCTCTTCTAAATACGTTTGGTAGACGGATTTAACTTGTGGAAATTTAGTGGCAAGTGAACTCAGGAATTGTTAGTTCAGATAACAGAACTGTCTTCTGGCACTGTTTGAGGGTTTTTTTTTATTTCAACTTGAGGGACTGAAATGCACCTATGTTCAATGGAGGTTCTTTAAGAAAATTGTTTTAGTATTATTGTTTAATTTTTTTGGGTATTGTCTTTGCATAAGCTCTTTTAAGTGAATGTTAGAAAACAAAACAGAAGAATTTCAGTGTAAGATGAAACTGATTAATTAACGATTGTTGGATCGTAAATAAAAGAAGACTAAAAATTGCCTTTAGCAAAATAAATAAAATGGTAGGGTACCGCGTTGACTGTTCAGCCAGTGTATGAAAAAGGTTGTTGGGGTACAGAAAATTAATATTTTTTTTTTATAAGGAGTGTTCGAATTTCAATGTACAACCAGTGTGCTCAAGTTCCCCAATAAATCTGTGTCCCTTCCTTTCAAAACTGACACAGTAAACGGAAGATTTGCTTAACTTATATTTCTCCAAGTGTAAGAAGACTCATTACAAATAACGCAGCAGGAAACAGAGTCTAGCTCTCAATGTCAACAAGGAAGAGGTTCTCTGTACAATAACACGAAGTGGGCGATGGAGTCGGAATGACGACTAGGTTGGCTCTGTATGCGGACACGTAGCGAAGTGCCTCCAAGTGCGAGTGGGCTGTTTGCCGCCGGCCGCCCTGTATTGCGGCAGCAGAGGGCGCTCACAGTCCAGGGCCGACGTTGGCACGGCTCAGCGGACACGCACCACTGGGTCCGCCAAATCCTGCACGCCTGTTTCTGGTGTCGGACAGAAACCTGCAAAACCATTGCCAACATCGATGCCTGTACTGTGGTTCCGATAGGTGATACCATAAAACTGGAAATCAAAAATATTTTACTCGCAACATTTAGCTACACCTCCCAGCTACTTCTCTACACAGTCGTCACATTTGTCGTAGCGTGGTACCAGAACCATTGTTCCAGTACCCTCGTCATAGAAGGCGGCCACCTGAGTTTTCCGCCAATTCTCTACGCTGATCTTCAGCTTCTTGTCTCTGCCAAACTGTTTTCCTCATAGCTAGCGGTTTATACGAGCAAAGAATGAAAATCAGAGGGAGACAAATCCGGGCTGTATGAAACACTTCCCATCTAAAATGCTTCCTTTCCTGAGTGCCCGCCACATGACCAACGTCTGTACGTCCTGCTTCAGAGTTCCTGCAGCATTGCCACAGTGTTCTGTAACTCATGACAGTTACACTGTGTGGCCTGCATGTAAATAAGCAGAATCCCTAAATTTGAAGAAATGCACACTTGTAGGGAGACTTTATTGTTCTAGACATCTTTAGGTGTCCACTGTGCGCTAAGAACTCGAAAGTGCGACGTGACTCGATAAACGGTCATACTAGACACAGCATACAACATATCTGGGCAAAGCTTCGTCTTATTTTCACTGTGGTTTTAATTTCGTCACCGATCGGACCTTGGAAAGAACAATAGCCTTCGTTCATACGCATATACGGAATGATACAAGAGGCCAAATCAGGAAAGATATGATGCACGGTTTATCATTATTGCCACTGACATTTGATTTGTATTTGAAGAGATGATGAGGCGAGCAAAGGACTATCTCCACGCGGAGGCTGTTTGTTACGGGCAGAAAATCGACATGATATGGTTCGCTGACATAGCAGAAATCGTAATAATTGAGTAGAAAGCGTGTTTGGTGCTTCATAAAATGGAACCTGCACTGCCCGATGGTGCAGTATTCAAATCAACAGAAAGAAAACTAAGGGGCTGGTGTGCACGATAGGTGAAAGTGCTGAGGAGGTGAGTGTTAAACCTGGAGAAGAGAGTCATGAAGCAGTAGGCGAATCTCGCTAGCTCAGAAGTAGAACGGATAAAGAAGGAAGAGGCAAAAAAGCAAATAGCAAGTTTTTATACAATATGAAATAGCTATCAAAATCCAGAAGTCCGAGTATAATTCCTTTGAGCAAAAAAATATTCACGAAAGGTTATGAAGGCTAAACATCGAAATTGTTTGCAAATTGGTTGCTTAGGGCACTAACAGATTGTAAAGGATCTTAACGTGGCAAGAATAATAGTTGGTATTAATCGATGGGACCATTGGTGGAGGGTACACAGAAAACAGGTTTAGAATCTACTAGATGCAGTGGGGAAAAACAAAAGGTTTCTTTACAAGCTGACCAATTAAAACGATGTATTTACATTTCTGTGTTCGTATTACATAACTGCAAATGTTTTGTAAAAGCCCTGCTGTAA
This sequence comes from Schistocerca gregaria, assembly GCF_023897955.1. Taxonomy (NCBI): domain Eukaryota; kingdom Metazoa; phylum Arthropoda; class Insecta; order Orthoptera; family Acrididae; genus Schistocerca; species Schistocerca gregaria. The sequence goes on along the minus strand of NC_064926.1, from coordinate 504,296,974 downwards.
TCGCTGCATGACGATTGTGACACCACATACCGTACCACGCAGATTACTTTTAGCAAATAAAAACAAATAATCCACGACCCAGAATAGCACTCTCAACCTCCTGCATGCTAACCCAAAACGCTATCCACTGCACCAACTGAACAGCACTACTGCTATATCCGGAAAGAGGCAGTTACACTACACGTGATTACAGTGTTGCAAGATTACCAATCTTTAACGATCATTTACTGCCCGAAATGTGAGCAGGACGAAATTTTGTGAGAGATATTTTTGTATTGCCGGTGTATGAGGAAATGCACTGCGAAATCCGAGCCTGCAAATTTCTTTTCACCGTGTATCATTTTGTATCGTTTTTTTCTGAGGCGGAAATTGGTGACTAGCCCAGCAGTCACCTAAACGACCGTTTGAAACCACCAAAAAACCAGACTCAGGACGACAGGTACACCTGCCTCAGTCGTGGATTCGATTTGTATCTGGCTCCCTTTTCTGCATTGCAAGTTAGTGAGCTGCGCGTTAAGCTATATCTGACGCTTTCCGCGTACGCCTGAAGGTGGAGAAAATGTTCAAATGTGTGTGAACTCTTAGAGGACTTAACAGCTAAGGGCATCAGTCCCTACGCTTACACACCACTTAACCTAAGTTATGCTAAGGACAAACACACACACACCCATGCCCGAGGGGGGGACTCGAACCTCCGCCGGGACCAGCCGCACAGTCCATGACTGCAGCGGCTAGACCGCTCGGCTAATCCCTCGCGGCGAAGGTGGAGAGATGCGTTCGCGTCAGACATGTAGAACAATATTTCCGTGTTCAGTCTCGAGATAATTAACAACAATGAATTACTTGCAGCTTCTATGGCACAGTTTAATACCAGTTCTCTACTGATTTCTGCGAAAAGCAAAATAAAGGTCTACATTTAGTTAGATTGAACTCAAGACGGATGTTTCGTTTGAGGGAGTCTTGTTTGACGTGATCTGTTTTATTACACGTGAAGCATGCTGGTAGTTGCACCATATATGTGATGTATGCTTGATAGCCCCAGTACTCATTATAAATGGGATCGGTTTTATTACTTCCATTTTGATTAGTCTCATTCCACTAGGCACAGAGAACGAACAAAAATCTGCCCAAACTTCGTTCCTAATTGCACGAACGTTTCCATAAGGCTGAAATTTGAGTTTTATGATTTTGTTTGGAACTGGACTAACGGTAAACTTAGCGACAGAGCCCGTTGCTAATACATTCCTGGAAATTGAAATAAGAACACCGTGAATTCATTGTCCCAGGAAGGGCAAACTTTATTGACACATTCCTGGGGTCAGATACATCACATGATCACACTGACAGAACCACAGGCACATAGACACAGGCAACAGAGCATGCACAATGTCGGCACTAGTACAGTGTATATCCACCTTTCGCAGCAATGCAGGCTGCTATTTTCCCATGGAGACGATCGTAGAGATGCTGGATGTAGTCCTGTGGAACGGCTTGCCGTGCCATTTCCACCTGGCGCCTCAGTTGGCCCAGCGTTCGTGCTGGACGTGCAGACCGCGTGAGACGACGCTTCATCCAGTCCCAAACATGCTAAATGGGGGACAGATCCGGAGATCTTGCTGGCCAGGGTAGTTGACTTACACCTTCTAGAGCACGTTGGGTGGCACGGGATACATGCGGACGTGCATTGTCCTGTTGGAACAGCAAGTTCCCTTGCCGGTCTAGGAATGGTAGAACGATGGGTTCGATGACGGTTTGGATGTACTGTGCACTATTCAGTGTCCCTCGACGATCACCAGAGGTGTACGGCCAGTGTAGGAGATCGCTCCCCACACCATGATGCCGGGTGTTGGCCCTGTGTGCCTCGGTCGTATGCAGTCCTGATTGTGGCGCTCACCTGCACGGCGCCAAACACGCATACGACCATCATTGGCACCAAGGCAGAAGCGACTCTCATCGCTGAAGACGACACGTCTCCATTCGTTCCTCCATTCACGCCTGTCGCGACACCACTGGAGGCGGGCTGCACGATGTTGGGGCGTGAGCGGAAGACGGCCTAACGGTGTGCGGGACCGTAGCCCAGCTTCATGGAGACGGTTACGAATGGTCCTCGCCGATACCCCAGGAGCAACAGTGTCCCTAATTTGCTGGGAAGTGGCGATGCGGTCCCCTACGGCACTGCGTAGGATCCTACGGTCTTGGCGTGCATCCGTGCATCGCTGCGGTCTGGTCCCAGGTCGACGGGCACGTGCACCTTCCGCCGACCACTGGCGACAACATCGATGTACTGTGGAGACCTCACGCCCCACGTGTTGAGCAATTCGGCGGTACGTCCACCCGGCCTCCCGCCTGCCCACTATACACCCTCTCTCAAAGTCCGTCAACTGCACATACGGTTCACGTCCACGCTGTCGCGGCATGCTACCAGTGTTAAAGACTGCGATGGAACTCCGTATGCCACGGCAAACTGGCTGACACTGACGGCGGCGGTGCACAAATGCTGCGCAGCTAGCGCCATTCGACGGCCAACACCGTGGTTCCTGGTGTTTCCGCTGTGCCGTGCGTGTGATCATTGCTTGTACAGCCCTCTCGCAGTGTCCGGAGCAAGTATGGTGGGTCTGACACACCGGTGTCAATGTGTTCTTTTTTCCATTTCCAGGAGTGTATTAACTCAAAGCGACCAGTATACTAAGAACAAATGATGAAATAGTAAATCGACTCTTTAGTATTCAGTTGCACACAGTCTACTTCATCTCTTTTTAGTTTCATATGTGTAGTTATCCATCTCTGGAGATCTGTTGGCCGCTCGGTGTTGTCGAATTCCATTTCACAGTTTTCTTCCGAGGGAAGGTTCCCGCTGTTGCTTCAGTTTTTATACTTTTCACGCACTTTCAGAAGTGTGAAGACTATCACTCTCCGCGTAGCACTGTATAGTAGAAGATACGCGTGACGTCACCAGTTGCACGCGACTAGTAAACACTGGCTGTAGCACACACACTGGTAAACATCGAGTGACGGACCGCTACGACGGCCGGAGCGGAACTGTTCTAGGACCAGGTTCCTCGGCTCACACGTCACACTGCCCGGAAAACAAAACCGAAACACAACCGATCCGTACTGAGTGCAAGCATCAGGGCGAACAGTGAAATGCATATTACCGTTTTCGGCCGGAAGTATCGGGAATGAACGGAATAAATTTGTTTCCAAATAAGACACTCACCATATACCGTCGACATTAACACAGTTGTGTAGATGTTTTTAATGTGTCAGTGCCAGACTGATGATCCAAATGTATCGGGTTTTATCGCCAGGCCCTTTTTGGATTTTTATCTACCGAGTTTCACCTCTCTTCCGTTTGGCAACGTTCTTAAATCACGTGTAAAATGGCGAATTCCACCATGGTCCGCAATAAACGTTAACATGTACAGGGTGTTTCAAAAATGACAGGTATATTTGAAACGGCAATACAAACTAAACGAGCAGCGATAGAAATACACCGTTTGTTGCAATATGCTTGGGACAACAATACATTTTAAGGCAGACAAATTTTCGAAATTACGGTAGTTACAATTGTCAACAACAGATGGCGCAGCGGTCTGGGAAACTCTATAGTACGATATTTTCCACATATCCACCATGCGTAGCAATAATATGGCGTAGTCTCTGAATGAAATTACCCGGAACCTTTGACAACGTGTCTGGCGGAATGGCTTCACATGCAGATGAGATGTACTGCTTCAGCTGTTCAATTGTTTCTGGATTCTGGCGGTACACCTGGTCTTTCAAGTGTCCCCACAGAAAGAAGTCACAGGGGTTCATGTCTGGCGAATAGGGAGGCCAATCCACGCCACCTCCTGTATGTTTCGGATAGCCCAAAGCAATCACACGATCATCGAAATATTCATTCAGGAAATTAAAGACGTCGGCCGTGCGATGTGGCCGGGCACCATCTTTCATAAACCACGAGGTGTTCGCAGTGTCGTCTAAGGCAGTTTGTACCGCCACAAATTCACGAAGAATGTCCAGATAGCGTGATGCAGTAATCGTTTCGGATCTGAAAAATGGGCCAATGATTCCTTTGGAAGAAATGGCGGCCCAGACCAGTACTTTTCGAGGATGCAGGGACGATGGGACTGCAACATGGGGCTTTTCGGTTCCCCATATGCGCCAGTTCTGTTTATTGACGAAGCCGTCCAGGTAAAAATAAGCTTCGTCAGTAAACCAAATGCTGCCCACATGCAATCCTGTGCACTATATCGTTAGCGAATGTCTCTCGTGCAGCAATGGTAGCGGCGCTGAGGGGTTGCCGCGTTTGAATTATGTATGGATAGAGGTGTAAACTCTGGCGCATGAGACGATACGTGGACGTTGGCGTCATTTGGACCGCAGCTGCAATACGGCGAACGGAAACCCGAGGCCGCTGTTGGATCACCTGCTGCACTAGCTGCACGTTGCCCTCTGTGGTTGCCGTACGCGGTCGCCCTACCTTTCCAGCACGTTCATCCGTCACGTTCCCAGTCCGTTGAAATTTTTCAAACAGATCCTTTATTGTATCGCTTTTCGGTCCTTTGGTTACATTAAACCTCCTTTGAAAACTTCGTCTTCTTGCAACAACACTGTGTTCTAGGCGGTGGAATTCCAACACCAGAAAAATCCTCTGTTCTAAGGAATAAACCATGTTGTCCAGAGCACACTTGCACGTTGTGAACAGCACACGCTTACAGCAGAAAGACGACGTACAGAATGGCGCACCCACAGACTGCGTTGTCTTCTATATCTTTCACATCACTTGCAGCGCCATCTGTTGTTGAAACTACTGTAATTTCGAAAGTTTGTCCGCCTGAAAATGTACTGTTGTCCCAAGCATATTGCAACAAACGGTGTTTTTCTATCGCTGCTCGTTTAGTTTTTATTGCCGTTTCAAATATACCGGTCATTTTTGAAACACCCTGTAAGTCTCCTTAAACTGGTTGTGTTACTCAGTTCATAGGTCAGAGACGGCACATTACATCTAAGACTATCATGCCTAGTAAACCATTGTGGAGCCTTCGGACTGATGACAGTCTTACCTTATAGCTGAAAAGATAACTGGCTTCGTGATTTCCTGTCAGAGAGGTCTCAGTTCGTAGTAATGACGGAAAGTCATCGAGTAACACGGAAGTGATTTCTGGCGTTCCTCAACGTAGTGTTACAGGCCGTTACCTGTTGCTTATGTATATAAACGATTTGGGAGACTCTCTGAGCAGCAGGTGACGCTATCGTTTATCGACTAGTAGCCATCAGAAGATCAAAACAAATTACAAAACTATTTAGAAAAGAGATCTGTATCGTGCGAAAAATGGCAATTGACCCTAAATAACGAAAAGTATGCGGTGATCCACTTCAGTGCTAAAAGGAATATTTATATTTTAGGACAATTAATCTATAAAAACACACCACATGTCACAAGGAAAGCGTGTAAACCGTCTGAAGATGAATCACAACGATTCGAAACCGGTAACGGTACCCTTTGAATGAAGGAACTGAAAGTAAGTTTGTGGCTGGTTGCTGTCCTAACACCATCAACATTTGTCTTCAAATAACAGCCACGGTCTCCATCATGTCATAATATGACAAAATTGCATTAAGCATATTAGAGTTTACTACATAATTTTTTCTTGTTTTGGTCCATACTACCTCCTCCCAAAACATGGAAAGCAAAGAGAGTGTAGTAGAAGAGATTTGTTTCAAAGTATTGAAGATGAAGAAGTAGTAATAGCTCGTAAGGTGTGCACCTTAGAGCCCATGTTTCGTAGACTTTCTGCTTGGAACAGTCGTTCTTGTCATTTCCTTGACGACTGATCATTCGCCTTCGACGCAGTGTATTTATTTTACGTCTCCATTTATTAATACCGTATTCTTGTTCCAGTTACGAACGATGCGAGGGAAGAACAATTCCTGTAAGGCCCTTGAATAAACTAGAACCTTTCTAATTCTGACTTCACGGTCTTTTTACGATATACAAGTACGAAGAAACGAATGTTGGATGACTTTCCTGGAACGTAAGCTCTCGGCATTTTAACAGCAAAATGAACCATGATTCAGATCGCCTCTTTTGTAACATCCGGCACTGGTGTTTATGTGCATCTCCACAACGCTTTCTCTTTTGCTTAATGAACATGTGATGAAATGTGCTTCTCTTTTTTTTGAATTTTCTTTATTTCAACTAACAATCTTACCTCCTAGCGACAAAGACTAAGGCCCAAAAATAGTAGGAGGTTTTTGTAAGCTAACTCCTACGTAAGTGGTCTGCAATTCCCAAGGATTCTTCGAATAAATCTGTTTGGTATCTTCCTTTCCTATGATTACTTTTATCTGGTCGTTCCATTTTAAATCGCTCCTTACTCATTCTTCAAGATATTTAAAGGATGTGATTGCTTACAGTGATTGTTTGGCAATTGTGTACTCGTACAGCTTCGCGTAGAACGTTAAATTCGTTCATTTTGCGGGTTAACAGGCTGTCTTTGCACGAAATCAAAAATGGTTCACATGGCTCTGAGCACTATGGGACTTAACTGCTGAGGTCATCAGTCCCCTAGAACTTAGAACTACTTAAACCTAACTAACTTAAGGACATCACACACGTCCATGCCCGAGACAGGATTCGAACCTGCGACCGTAGCGGTCGCTCGGTTCCAGACTGTAGCGCCTAGAACCGCTCGGCCACCCCGACCGGCAGTCTTTGCACCAAACATCAAGCTGCAGGTCTTCGTGGATTTCACTACAACGTTCTACCATTGCGACATGCCTATAGAAGAGCAGCTTCCGCGGACAGCCTTATGGGCCTTCCGACGTCATCTGCTAATTCATTTATATATTTCGTGAATTACGATGGTCCAATTACATCACGTCTGGTGACGCCCAAATCTACTTTTACGTCAGAATATTTCCCACCATTAACCTCCTCAGTTCTTATCTAGCTTAAATGTTGCATCCAATTCGAATGTTCTTCCAGTTCAGGGAGGAAACCAAAACTCGCTGTGCATATTTGTGGGGTATATTTCCCACCGTGCGCCTTCTTTGAATCACTTGTTTTCATCTCTGCATGCTCGCAAAAGGTGTCAGAAACACTTGAAAAAAACATTTCATTGAAGTGTCAGCATGCCTTCGAGAAATAAAAATATTTTTTTTACCAGTTTTCGACTAGAACGTCTTTAAAATATACTACAGTATACTAATATACATGGTACTATCGAACAAATGATCCTTTATTTCATCATAACAACACAGCCATACATCTTTTTCAAAGCAGCATTGGATTTACTTTCGGAAACGACTTGAATTTTTACACTCTAGTGACATTATTTTCATAATTTTTAAGTTTTTACTTTCGAGTTTTCTGAATACTACACATATTTCCGCTATTTTCAAACATAAATATTATTCACCTAGAACATGACCTAAAACTATGGTAATCGCATAATCTTTTTTAACAGTAGTATTTTGGTTTTATTTTGTCCCAGAACATCGGACTTATCACCAATATAAACATTTCATTCATAGATTCTAATCTTAGGACCACGGTTAATCTGTATGAAACTTTCTGGCAAATGAAAACTGTGTGCCGGACCGAGACTCGAACTCGGTACCCTAGCCTTTGCAGGCAAGTGCTCACACTTCTTGCAGAAGTACGAGGGTTGCAAGTTTTGCAGGAGAGCTTCTGAGAAGTTTGGAAAGTAGGAGATGAGGTACTAATGGAGTGAAGTTGTGAGGACGGGTCGTGAGTCGTGCTTCAGTAGCTCAGATGGTAGAGCACTTGCCCGCGAAAGGCAAATGTCCCGAGTTCGAGTCTCGGTCCGGTACACAGTTTTAATTTGCCAGAAAGTTCCATATCATCACACACTCTACTACAGAGTTTATTCTGGTTTATCTGTGCGTTGTACTCCACTGGTAAGAGAATAAGCAGATTGTGACTGTACCTATTTTATGTGTTAACCAGCATCCTCTCCATATCCTTTCCATTTCCCCAGATAATCTGTGTGTGTGTGAGAGAGAGAGAGAGAGAGGGAGAGAGAGAGAGAGAGAGAGAGAGAGAGATAGAGAGTGCACCTGCTCCTTGATCTCGACGAATGTTAGGAGATATCTATCTCCCACGATCTTAAAAAAAGGGATTCAGAGGTAAATATATCCGCTAGTTTTTTGAAACAGCACTCTGGATCCTGCCGCTTTCCTGGAAAGACTTATTTTGCTATGGTTTTTGTTCTGGTTTGAGTGCATAAGTTTGTGTCAGACATGAAGACTGTCAGGGGAAAGCTTTTTGTTCCGTTTCGTTGAATTTTTCATTTAATTTTTGTGGGCGTGCAATGGAGAGTAGTATTTGTCTTTTACCACTTAAGTCAATGGGATATGGCACCTTGTTTGCGTACTCGACATTCAGGGCGACCGAGAAGTCTTCGTACACCTGTACCCCTTTTTAGTGTCAAATGCTATGCTACTTCTTATCAGTTGTTGGAGTTTATGTTGAGAAGCTTCCGCAGTCGCAGTCGAGTTTTAATTTGTAGCCATGATAGAAGTGAGCGTTTACAGTTACACTATTCAGAAGCGCTTTGTGAGAAGTGTGCGAGTACGTGGACACAGCACTTGGCACACAATGAGTCAGTTTACGGGAGTACTCCAGCAAAGATTTAACAAGGCTCCACTGTGAAAGGCAACACTTCTGGATGAAAAAAGACGTGCTTTTGCTTTCGGCAGCGTTAAAAACAGGTCGGGAAGTGGAAGGAAGAAGAAACGAGAAGAAACATGTGCCAGAGTCTCCGCCGGCCGCTGTGGCGGAGCGGTTCTAGGCGTCTCAATCCGGAACCGCGCTGCTGCTACGGTCGCAGGCTCAAATCCTGCTTGGGCATGGATGTATGTGATGTTCTTAGGTTAGTTAGGTTTAAGTAGTTCTAAGACTAGGGGACTGATGACCTCAGATATTAAGTCCCGTAGTGCTTAGAGCCATTTGAAGCGGAGTCTCTACTTCGACTGAACGATTTCCTAAGAAGTTGAAGGGTAAACGTGCTTTAGAACACGAAATACCGACGACAACAGTGCTAGATCAGAAGGAACAAAAAAAGTTAAGGTCAGATCTTCTCGACCGTTGCTCTTAAATGCTCTAGAATGCCGTGCTTCAATTCAGTTTCCAGACGGCATTGAATTGTATGGACCTGTGTTTACAGCATGACGAGGAACATACCGATATAAACTTTCTCCTCTCCGTCCAAACAGGCCTCGGAAGGCCGAACGGTATCGACCGACCGCCGTGTCATCCTAAGCCAACAGGCATCACTGGATACAGTTGTAGAGGGATATGTGGTCATCGTATCGCTTTCCATGACTTATGCCGCTACTTCTCAATCATGTAGCTCCGCGATGTGCCTCACAAGAGCTGGGTGCACCCCACTTGCCAAGAGCGCTCGGTAGACCCCAATGGTCACCCACCCAAGTGTCAGCCAAGTCGGACAGCGCTTAACTTCGGTCATCTGACGAGAACCTGTGTTACCACTGCGACAAAGCCGTTGGCAACATACCGAGATATTTGACACTCAATACCTAAGTAAGTAATTGTGCTAAAACAAATCAAATCAATTAGCATTCGATACTAGGAAGTACAGAAACCATCTTCCCCACCCTGTAGGATCCACCTACCGATCCTTAAGCTCTGTAACGTCCTCTTAGAAAAATTTATGAATTACGGTGCTGGTAAACCCCTTAAGTTACTTGATTTTTAAACAACTGAGCAGAACTGAACGTATTCAGACATTTCGCTCTTTACTTATTCTGATCAACACTAAAGTGACACACAATATTTTTAGCGCAACGCAGTCTGACTTTCAAAAATCCCTACAAAAGGATGGCCCTGACTAACAATAACCTATACCTTTCATGAATCACTTACCTCACAAAAATCTTCTTTACTCGAACTACTGCAGTACAGCGAGCGCCACTACTGCCAGCTAAATAAAAGATTGTAACTGCTGAAGGCACTAACTACTGATAGGCATAGTTAGCAAATGAAAGATTTTGATAGAGAACAAGCAATGTATTTACCTTAATAGTGTTCAAAAGTCATAATATATATCAGTTCATGACATCCAGTCTTACAAATTTACTGTCTCTGATGGACACACGTCCAGATCATCCGCTCTCAAAACTCCGCCATCTCTTTCCCCACATCCACCACTGCTGGCGGCTCACCTCCAACTGCGCAACGCTACGCGCTGTTAACAGCCAACTGCCCAACACTACAATAGCATATACTCCAACAATGCAAACCAACCACAGCCTTCACACAGCACAGTCAGTGATTTTCATACAGAGCGCTACGTGGCGTTACCAACATAAGAACCTATACAGCCTACTTACAGCTCTTTCATACGACCAGAAAGAAATGGCAAGACGCAATATGAGACTAACAAGCCAGCATTAGCTACTCTCGTGTACTGTACATTAGGTGACAGTGTAGAACCGTATCGAACAATTTAAGGGCGAGTAGGAACACGACATCTTCCGGTGTCGGCACGAAACGCTTTTGAGTCTCCTCGAAATGGAACAGCGCCTTCTAGACAAGATGTTGGCCAGCCTGACAGCGCCGAACATTAGCGGTCGGGTCACGCCAACCCTTTTGAGAGAACGCACTTTGGATGATGAGGAGCGGGAGTTTGTGGGCGCGCGTCTCCTCGGCTGGAGGCGTGGCTCGCGACTGGAGACCAGAGTTGGCGGCCGGGTGGTATCAGATGGCAGTTACAGGAAATCGCCTAATTTCCTGGCTGCAGATCGGCGTGCGTGCCGGCCCGCCATCCATCACGATTTGTTGAAAACTTCCGGCGCGCGAGGACGCAGTGCCGCGCCGGTACCGAACAGCACGGTGTCTGCCTGGGCCGCGGGGGGCGGCGGGGGCGGAGGCGGGGGCGGACGAAGCGGTGTCTTCTCGCGTGAGACGGCGCGGCGGACACGCGACGGCGGCGTTACCGTCTCCAGCACGGCAGCTCAGCACGCCGGCGACTATCTTCAGAAAACACCTCCTGAAACGTAATACAGACTATACGAAATAGCAGTACGATACCATTTATTCGACAATACCAGGCCCTGGACTCTCAACAAATATATTCTTCCGGGGAATGTACGTAACGTACGAATGCAGATTGTAACAAATGAATGACAATATATGGAAGTTTGGGTCTGGTCGTGATTCGTGCACAGATATCCGAAACGGTGTAATGTTGATGCATTAATTTGTTCTGATAGCGGCGCTAATATTAAAGACAATAAAAGCGGGTTAAAAGCTATGAGCTATCTGAGGAAGTTAACCTTGCATTACTGAGCAACTGTTTCACCAGGTATCCAGTCTAGCTTACCACATTCCCAACCAGACTAACATTTATTATAATCTTTTAATAGTCATCTTACGACAACCGGTGATATATATATATATATATATATATATATATATATATATATATATAAGAGAATTTAAATAAAAAGAAATAAATCAGTTTATATTTGGACATTTTTTTAACATTGATCATTGTTCCGTTAAAATTTCAGCATATTAAACTTGATTCATAACTTATCTGGTGCCTTATTTAGGATTGTGAAAATGTGAGTTTGTAACCTTACAGAACACAGTTCAAATATGGAGCCAAGATTGGGAGACTGCATACAACCCTGCATTCATAAAATAACACACGAAGAATGTTGAAACATATGCAAGAGGAAATTAACCACAACCAACCGATTCAATTTTCACCCAAACAAGTTACGTTCGTAGCGCAATCCTGTCCGTCATGAAATTACCACACACTGGTATACTAAATTCATACTAACTCTGTGTGAAGTCTTCCCGAAAAGAATGGCTGAGGGCTACTTTGATGATTACACCACACGCTTCACGTGGTCAACTTGCTTTACACAAAGAGTGTAAATAATTTTGATAGTTAAAATAAATTACATCGAAACACAAATTACAAAAGAAAAACCTCGAACAGGTTACTATCGTCTTACTATTAACCTGATGGGTCAAAAAATTGTATAAGCACGTGGTACTGGTCTCACAGAGTACAACCCACGTGGATTGAACATAAAGAAAAGTTGCTATATTGAAAAATATTGCCAAGACGAGATTTTATAATGTCACGCACATTCGCATTTCAGATTGATGATCTTAGTTAGAGTTACGGATGATCCACACGTGGTTCCACTTTACTCACAAAGTAGTGACAAAGCAACTACTGAAAGATATTCTGAACTTCACACTCGAATTACACTGCGTTGCAATTTAAGATAACATTAGATATTTTAGATCTAAACCTGAAATAAAGGTGATTAAATATTCAGTTAGGCTGAACTTAGGAAATCCATTGTCCTACGGACTTAGCAGAGACGCGCTTAGCCGGAGATCTTACCACTTCAGACGCTCCCCGCGGACAGACTGTCTGAGCCCCTACCAAGGGTCCTTCCAGATACAAAACGGAAGTGCCCAGACAGGCAGTTTCCTATACCAACATGACAAGGGACGGACAGGACCATACTAAGAATAGAAACCTCTTTGCTTTTAGAAAGCGTAGCTACCTGTTCCGACGTTGGTCCTACAGTTCTCTTGCAGACAGGCTTGTCTGCTACCATCAAGCATCCAACTAGAAATACATTTGCTCATTCACCCTTTCACACAAAAAGGAAGGGGGATGACAGTATCTTATCATATACAGTATATAAAAGAAAGCGGATGTAGATTCCGTATGAGACTGTGTGACATGAATTACATATAAACTGTGTTTTAAAGTGTAGTAGTGTGACAGATCGTTCTTGTTTGTGTGTAAAAGTAACACGTTCCACTGCTCAGTCTCCTCCCAGATAGTCAGAAACACCACAGTAAATTTAGAAGAGGAATTTATGCCGTAAATGACAACAGATTTAAGAAATTAACATGAAAGGAATCCAACAGAGACCTTTCAACAGTTAAGGTGAGCGCTCACGTGAACCCGGAAATCCGGGTTCGAGGCCCAGTTAGGTACAAATTTATATCCGCAGTTGCGAATACTTTTCCTGTAATACAGTCTATCGGCAAAGTGAAGAGAACAAAAGCTCCCTCATTCCTCTTCCACCTGTAGTATGTCTCGAGGAACACGTAATGGCTTCCACGAGGAGACTATACCCTACCTTCCTTCCGCGCCTTTTAAATAAACGCCCAAGCTTGTTGGCTCAAACTGAACCACAGTCTGAGTTCAATTAATTTCTATTAATAAGTAGCAGACTATGTTCGTTATCTATGTAGCAATACAGAGGACCATAGACGAAGTACAGACGATCTACATCTATATCTATCTACATCTACATGGATACCCTGCAAATCACATTTAAGTGGCTGGCAGAGGGTTCATCGAACCACCTTCACAATTCTCTATTATTCCAATCTCGTACGGCGCGCGGGAAGAATGAACGCCTACGAGTATATCTTTCCGTAAGAGCTCTGATTCGTGGTGATCGTTCCTCCCTATGTAGGTACGTGAACAACAAAATAATTTCGCATTCGGAGGAGAAAGTTGGTGATTGGAATTTCGTGAGAAGATTCCGTCTTAACGATACACAATATCTGACGGGAAGGATGCCATAAAACTCTTGTATGAGGGGCAATCAGTAAGTAATATAAAATACTTTGTCTGAAAGCAGGTTGGTTTTATTCAGGATTCCAATTCACCATTTTGTTCCGTACTGACTGTAAAACAAAGTTTTTGAACATAACCTCCGATCAATGGGCTGGCCTTACGCGACCTTACCGGGAGGCGCTTATGTCCTCATGGTACCACTCTACCAGACGACGCAGAAGACAACGTCTTGCTGCTTCGGTAACCTCCCCATCTTCCACGTACTGCTTCTTGCGGAGTGCATCCTTCATTGCACCAGACAGACGGAAGTCGGAGGGCCCGAGATCCGGGCTGTAGAGCGGGTGAGGGAGAACAGTCCAGTGAAGTTGTGCGAGCTCCTCTCTGATACGCCGACTTGTGTGAGGCCTTGCACTGTCGTGGAGAAGAAGTTCGTTTACATTTATGTGGCGACGAACATGCTGAATTCGTTCCTCCAACTTCCCGAGGTTAGCACAATATACTTCATAGTTGATCGTTGCACCTTCAGGGAGTACGTCAGACAGAGTAACCCCTTTCAGAGTACCAGAAGATCGTCGCCACGACGTTACCGGCTGAGCGTGCAGATTTGAACTTAGAAGAAATGGTATGGCGTCAATCTGTGGATTGCCGTCTTGTTTCCAGTTCGAAGTGATGAGCCCGTGTTTTATCGCCTGTGACGATGTTCGACAAAAAATTGTCACTATCAGTCTCGTAACACGCAAGCAACTCCGCACAGATGGTCTTTGGTTACTCATTTGGTCTTCTGTTAGAAGAGTGCCCCAATTGGTGGACGAGCGAGTCGCCACTACCAACAGAGAAGTCCACTTGTGCGGCGAGGTATTTGGCTGTAATCCGTCGGTCACCTCGAATGAGAGAGTCCGCACGTTCCAACACTGCACGCGTGACAGCTGTGTGCGGTCGGCCGCACGCAGGAGATCGGACAGGTTTGCACGACATTGTTGCGATGATGACAGACACGTCGCCCAGCATCTCACTGCCAGGTCTCCGTGGACATTCTGCAAGCGCCTATGAACATTCGCGACACTTTGGCTTTCCGCCAAAAGAAACACGACGACACCTCTGCTTGGAACGCACCCCCGTTACAGACGCCATTTTGAAGGCCACGTACAGTGCCGCCATCTGTTGTTGTTGTGGTCTTCAGTCCTGAGACTGGTTTGATGCAGCTCTCCATGCTACTCTATCCTGTGCAAGCTTCTTCATCTCCCAGTACCTACTGCAGCCTACATCCTTCTGAATCTGATTAGTGTACTCATCTCTTGGTCTCCCTCCACGATTTTTACCCTCCACGCTGCCCTCGAATACTATTCAGTACAATCTCATTAGTTACGTGATCTACCCATCTAATCTTCAGCATTCTTCTGTAGCACCACATTTCGAAAGCTTCTATTCTCTTGTTGTACATGTTTCACTTACATACATGGCTACACTCTATACAAATACCTTCGTAAAGGACTTCCTGACACTTAAGTCTATACTTGATGTTAACATATTTCTCTTCTTCAGAAACGCTTTCCTTGTCGTAGCCAGTCGGCATTTTATATCCTCTCTACTTTGAGCACCATCAGTTATTTTGCTCCCCGAATAGCAGAACTCATCTGCTACTTTAAGTGTCTCATTTGCTAATCTAATTCCCGCAGCATCACCTGATTTAATTCAACTACATTCCATTATCCTCGTTTTAATCTTGTTGGTGTTCATGTTATATCCTCCTTTCAAGACACTATCCATTCCGTTCAACTGCTCTTCCAAGTTCTTTGCTGTCTATGACATAATTACAATGTCATCGGCGAACATCAAAGTTTTTATTTCTTCTCCATGGATTTTAATACCTACTCCAAATTTTTCGTTTGTTTCCTTTACTGCTTGCTCAATATACAGATTGAATCACAGGGGGGAGAAGTTACAACCCTGTCTCACTCCCTTCCCAACCACTGCTTCCCTTTCATGTCTCTCGACTCTTATAACTGCCATTTGGTTTCTATACAAATGGTAAATAGCCTTTCACTCCCTGTATTTTACCCCTGCCACCTTCAGAATTTGAAACAGAGTATTCCAGTCAACATTGTCAAAAGCTTTCTCTAAGTCTACAAATGCTAGAAACGTAGGTTTGCCTAATCTATCTTGTAAGATATGTCGTAGGGTCAGTATTGCCTTACGTGTTCCAATATTTCTACGGAATCCAAACTGATCTTCCCCGATGTCGGCTTCTACCAGTTTTTCCATTTGTCTGTAAGGAATCTGCGTTATTATTTTGCAGCCGTGACTTATTAAACTGATAGTTCGGTAATTTTCACATCTGTCAACACCTGCTTTCTTTGGGATTAGAATTATTATATTCTTCTTGAAGTCTGGCAGCCACCTATCGGAATTATATAAAACTGTAGGGGCTGAAATGGGTATATTCCAACACGTCCCACAACATATTCCAGATTTTTTTCAGTTGAAACTGACTGAGAAAAAAAATTGTTTAATTACTTATTAGAAGTCCCTCGTAACTTCTCCTGAGACAAGGTGGCCCACAGCTGCTGTAACTGGTGCTCAATATTCTCCATGCTCACAAGGAGCTGACGTCAGAGATGGTCCCACGTACGTTCTGTCGAGCACAGATATGGGGATGTTGTTGGCTACGGGAGTACTTCAGTGTCAAGCAGACAACGAGTCATATGTAAACGAGCTCTGTTCTGCTGAAAAATGGCCCCACAATACTGTCACAAGAGCGGTAACACGTGAGGACGAAGGATGTCCGTCAAGTACCGCTATGCTGACGAAGTTCCCTCAGTCGCTATCAGCCGCGACCTGCGGTCAGACGCGATGGTTCCCCACACCACGACGCTACGAGTAGCACCACTGTCTCTCTAAAATATTGGAAGAATAAGATCTGTCCGCAGGTCGCCACCGTATTTGCTGGCGTTGGTTATCTGGAGTAGTGCATAATTAACAAGTATTTGAATGTAGCCGTCGTTCATACCGTAGCAAAAGACGCCACTGCACGCCTCTCATACCTCGGACCATGATTGCAGGCGTCCAGAAGCTCATCCTGACTTTCAACTTCCCTGGGTAAAACCGTCTTTACCTGCCGCTTACCGTCCCTGAGTCAGCGAGTGTGTGCCTGACCGTGAATGACCCTTCCACCACTTCCTCCACCGGCTTGCCCCAGCCGAGACTACTCGTACGTTTCACGTCTCAGAACCTTAATCCGGCTGATTTTTCGTTAGTGTATGGGTTTTGTTAAAATTTCAGAAACTCACAGTTCATCAACATCTTTAACTCAGCACTGCTGAGTTTCGTCGACATCGAGGGCACTAGAGACGGAGCGCAAGGTCAGCATGGAGAAGGAAAGCGGCAATGCCCTTTCGAAGGAACCATCCCGGCATATCCCTTAAAGCGATTTAGGTAAACCACGGAATATGTAAATCAGGATGGCCGGACTCGTGTTTGAACCATCGTCCCCTCGATTGTGAATCCAGTGTGCTAACCACTGCTTAACCCTCTCGATACTGCTCACTTAGAAAGTCCATAATGTTCAATAGCATGCATGTATGCCATGTTCTATAACCATATCTTCCTAATTTTGAAGTAAACCTAAATAGTTATATTCTGTTTGATGGTAACATAATCCTTGGTTTAATATCACAGATGCTTCGCTGGAGTCTGCAGAAGACATTACAGAGCGACAGATAACACCAAGATCGACACTTCACAGTGAACTCCAACGAGTCTTTATTTTGACTGCCATTTCGCTCCTACTACAGAGTGGTGAAGATTCTAATAACAGCGTGTTGAAACCATTATTTTAAAATTTGTAAACAGTTGGAAACAAGGTACAGTTAGCCACAGCAGCGAGTGAAAGCGATTACGCCACAAGACAGACAGCTATTTAGCTACTTCACGTTTTTGTGGCGGCAACATAAAAACAAACCAAGTGATCAGTCTCTTATATGGGTTACCCGTATCTTTTTCCGTAGACAGGCCACAGCACATGCCAAAACAGAATACAAGTAGACTCAATATTTCGGCCATCCAACTGTTCGCCATCTTCAGGAGAACGCTGCTGGTGCTGAGTCCCGCTAAAAATTGATACCAACGCTGGAGATCGTCGTCCTATATAGGGCTCCGTACCGTACATGGCGCATGGCCCCCCATCACAGTTGCTGCCCTCCAAGAGTGGGTGTGTGGAAGGACACCGGCGGCAACGACGTATCACACTCAAAGACTATTTTCACTCTAGGACTGGCTGCATGGAAGAACGTTCTGTTTTGATGCGGGCTAGTACAGGGTTCCACGTCCTGCTAAGAAGAAAGCCATTGTCTCTATTAATCAAATTGTATGTCATCCTTATTTCAATTGCCTCTGTATAAATACTTTCCCAAAAGTCGGAAGTGTTGGTAATTATCACAGTCTCATCAAATTTCATTCCGTGACCCATCGTTTACTCAGTGTTGTGCAACAGCCTATATTTCCAGCTGTTGTAGCCTCGTATGGCGGCGATGTTCCGCGCACGTGTCCTGAACTGTGTGAATCGAACGGCCGATATAAGCCTTCGCACACTGACATGGAATTTTATATATGCCAGGCTTCCTAAGCCCCAAATCGTCTTCCTCATAGCCGAGTGGTGCCCTAACGGTGGAAAGTGGATGGAACGCAGTCTTAATGTTAAAACTCCTTAAAAGTCTTTCAATATTGCCCTCAACATAAAGGATAAAGGCCGCAGACCTGTGCTCCTCTTCAAGCACTTCCAGCGATGGTCCAAACTCCATATCCCGACAAATACGCTTCTCAGAGTGTCCATTTTCCTTAAATCAGCCACCAAATGTGCAAGTTCTTGGGTTAAACTCTCCGCGTCGGAAATGGATATACCCTGCGTATCAGAATCCTAAGGACACCACTGGGTTGGTATGGTAGATGGCAACTCCTAGCATGCTGATACCGATCGGCGTGTGTCGGCTTTCGATGAACACTATGTCCCACAGTACCATCTTGCTTTTGTAAACCATGACGTCCAAAAATGGAAGCATCCCATCACTTTCAACCTCTATGGTAAATTTGATTCGACGATGAAGATAGATGAATTGGTACAGAAATCTGCTGAGGGCACCATGTCTATAAGGCCAGACGATAAAGGTGTCATCTATATACGTCAAGAAACACATCCGTTGCGAAGCTGAAGTTCTCAGTGATGTATCCTTGAAGTCCTCCATAAGTAAAGTAGTGGCTATGGGCGATAAGGGACCACACATAGCAACTCCGTCAATCTATTAGAAAATGTTGCCATTAAATGAAGAATATGTGGATACCAGCACATGACGACAAATATTCCTCCGTCTTCATCTAGTTTTTCACTAATCGAACTCGGGGGTTCTTCCAGAGCGACCCGAAGAGACTTTGAAGTCTCATTATGCCGGGCAAGCCTACGAAGTCAGAATACAACTATAAGTATATGAAGATGGTAATTGTTCTTTCGGACATGTCCGAAAAAACAGATACCATTTTCATATATATACACTACTGGCCATTGAAATTGCTACATCACGAAGATGACGTGCTACAGACGTTAAATTTAACCGACAGGAAGAAGATGCTATGATATCCAATAGATTAGCTTTTCAGAGCATTCACACGAGGTTGGCCCGGTGGCGACACCTACAACGTGCTGACATGAGGAAAGTTTCCAACCGATATCTCATACACAAACAGCAGTTGACCGGCGTTGCCTGGTGAGACGATGTTGTGATGCCTCGTGTAAGGAAGAGAAATGCGTACTATCACTTTTCCGACTTTGATAAAGGTCGGATTGTAGCCTATCGCGATTGCGGTTTATCGAATCGCGACATTGCTGCTCGCGTTGGTCGCAATCCAATGAATGTTAGCAGAATATGGAATCGGTGGGTTCAGGAGGGTAATACGGAACGCCGTGCTGGATCCCAACTGCCTCGTGTCACTAGCAGTCGAGATGACAGGCATCTTGTCCGCATGGCTGTAACGGATCGTGCAGCCACGTCTCGATAACTGAGTCAACAGACGGGGACGTTTAGAAGAGAACAACCATCTGCACGAACAGCTCGACGACGATTGCAGCAGCATGGGCTATAAGCTCGGAGACCATGGCTGCGGTTACCCTTGACGCTGGATCACAGACAGGAGCGCCTGCGATGGTGTACTCAACGACGAACCTGGGTGCACGAATGGCAAAACGTCATATTTTCGGATGAATCCAGGTTCTGTTTACAGCATCATGACGGTCGCATCCGTGTTTGGCGACATCGCGGTGAATTCACATTGGAAGCGTGTATTCGTCATCGCCATATTGGCGTATCACCTGGCGTGATGGTATGGGGTGCCATTGGTTACACATACGGTCACCTCTTGTTCGCATTGAGCGCACTTTGAACAGTGGACGTTATATTTCAGATGTGTTACGACCCGTGGCTATACCATTCATACAATCACTGCGAAATCCTACATTTCAGCAGGATAATGCACGACCGCGTGTTGCAAGTCCTGTACAGGCCTTTCTGGATACAGAAAATGTTCGACTGCTGCCCTGGCCAGCACGTTCTCCAGATCTCTCACCAACTGAAAACGTCTGGTCAATGGTGGCCGATCAACTGGCTCGTCACAATACGCCAGTCACTACTCTTGATGAACTGTGGTATCGTGTTGAAGCTGCATGGGCAGCTGTACCTGTACATGCCATCCAAGATCTGTTTGACTTAATGCCCAGGCGTATCAAGGCCGTTATTACTGCCAGAGGTGGTTGTTCTCGGTACTGATTTCTCAGGATCTATGCACGAAAATTGCGTGAAAATCTTTTCACATGTTAGTTCAAGTAAAATATATTTGTCCAACGAATACGCCTTTATCATCTGCATTTCTTCTTGGTGTAGCAATTTAATGGCCAGTGTTGTAGTTAAGGCTCACCGGCAATTTGACCTTCTTCTGCGTGGATGCACTAACAGTTCCCGAACTCTTACGGGAATCGGCGGTAAAGCCTCAAGTAATGAGTATGATGGGCAGGGGTACTACGAATACAATGTGGGACAATAAGTTGCGAATGTGGGGCGTGTGGGGCGTGCCAGAGATAAGTCTCTGCAGTCGCTCTATCCTCTTTGTCCTCGGTGGCTCAGATTGACAGAGCGTTTGCCACGTAAACAGGAGATTCCGGGTTAGAGTCCCGGTTGTGGCACACATTTTAAACTGTCCCCGTTGACTTATATCAACGCCTGAATGGAGCTAAGGGTATTGATTTCATTGTAAGAATACAACTACACTAAGTCTCTGTGCAATTATGTTAAATGTTTTTATACGGCCATTTTTGCCTGATGATAAAATGAGAACCTGAAACATGTTGCAATTTTAACAATTTAAGCAAGATAACACACAATCGTGACTGGTGGTGTTTCTAATAAGACGTGTGGATTAGTCTTAACAAAAAAAAAAATGGCTCTGAGCACTATGGGACTCAACTGCTGAGGTTGTAAGGTCTCAGGCAAATCCAACACCTTACATGAAAACCCTGACATGATAAGGAAATCCAGTAGTATGTCACATAGCTCGGAATAAATCGTGACATTAAATTAACCAAAGTAATACGAGTAACGAGTGAGCAAATGGAATACCACAGACTAACACAAGAATGCCTAAATGCATGTCGTACCTTCCCACCGTGAGGCAGACGCAGTTCCGAGGGGAGAAACGAGGACAGAAGCCGAGAGCAGAACCGTGTTAAGCTAGATAAGGGAGCGGCTGGGCACCCACGCCGCGAGCCTACCTGTACGACAATACAACCCGCACGTTTTAGCGTGAGGCTTTTTCGCGTCTCAGGTACGTCAAGGATCACCCCCAGCCCATGTTAAAAGCTAGAGCCCTCCAGAAAAGCAGTATAGATCTTACGATAACACAAAAAGGGCCACTATCACCCGCAAGTTTTAGCGTGAGACTTTTTCGCGTGTCTGTTACATTAGGATCACTCCCCAGCCCATGTTAAAAGACAGAGCCCTCCAGAAAAGCGGTATAGATCTTACGATAACGCCAAAAGGACCACACTAGCTGCAGGTTTTAGCGTGAGACTTTTTAGCGTCTCTGTTACGTTGCAAACTTTAAAAAACATTGCCCCACCACGAAAAGTATAACGTTTCCCATTGGACAGACAGAATTTTTGTAGGCGGAGCTTAAGGTTAACATTGAGACCCTGATTGTTCAGATGAAAACATAGCCAGATAGTTTTTTTAAACTAACTTCGGTAAATTGTAGTAAGGAGAAGTTAGAGGAGAGTTGGTTCCGAGACGGCGAGCTGGATGGCTGCTGCGCCGGCCGCCGCCGCCCCGACGCTGCCTAAACACCGACAAGGTAATGAACGCACGCGATGCCGCATATTTGAGCGCATAAAGCTTCACTTAGAACTGCAGAAGTCTCATCTGTTACACCCCCTTTTTTGCGTAATACTAATGGTGATCGTTAATTAAAACTCATGGTGTTCACATTTGCCACTTGAAGAACAGATCTGAAACGCGATGATTTTTCTTTTATATAGTTATTGAGAAGCTACATCAGCCACTGTAATTTACGACAAGTTAGATAAGTTATTAAAGATAATTGAGGGTCACTGTAGACCATTTTGATAGTTTTCTCTTTTGTGAAACTTAAATTAAACCTAGATTATAGATTTGATATGACATAGGTCATCCTTCGATCGATTGTAGAACTTGGAAACCCATTTAGGGAATATTCGTTCACATTTTTGTTGAACGCAGTATGTTTTTACTATCCTGTATTAAAACATTTCCTTTTATGAATAGTGCAATTTATAAACGATGTTTCGTGAGTAGAATAAAATTTCCAGTGGTAAACTTAACTGCTTTTACGACGTTATTTTACCAGCTAACTAAAAATAGGAAAGCCTTGAACCCTTTCCACTAAATTTAGTTAGTATTAAGATTCTTTTTCAGGGAGTGCAGTGGAGCTGACGCTGAGATCATTAAGTTTTTGGTTATATCATCGCTAGTCTCACTGAACTCTTCTGAATTCTACATGTCATGTGTGGTCTGGCGTCTCCTTACCAGCAACAGGTCCCAGGTTCAAACTAGTTAATTCCCTAAAAAACACGCTCAGAGCGTCGTTGCGCGAAAGTGGTAGGGAGACACGATATAGAACAAACAGACACCACCATGAATGTTTACAAGGTCATTAGTCCCCTAGAACTTAGAACTAGTTAAACCTAACTAACCTAAGGACATCACACACATCCATGCCCGAGGCAGGATTCGAACCTGCGACCGTAGCGGTCTCGTAGTTCCAGACTGCAACGCCTAGAACCTCATGGCCACTTCCGACGGCTAGTTTTAACTGTCATAGTCGTATAGCTCGCAGTGTACCTTAAAGAATACCGCTCTCATTGTGTTAATTGCTATCACAAGACCATTTTCCTAGGCGTTGGTGGTGACTGTGGGACAGTCAGAACATCAGCAGGCAAACTGCGAGGCACTCCATTAGCTGGCGGTGTGCAGCCAGTTAGCTGACACCGAGAGACAGTGGGAGGTGCACGCGCGATACGGCGGCAGCCCAGGCGTCCGTGGGGCTGGGATCCGCACCTGCCAGCAATGATTTTCACTGATAATCGTTGCTAGCGCCCATGATCAAAGTCTTGATCGACCTCCAAGCACGCGTTGGCGTACTCCACACGAGGAGTAGTAAAGAGCGTTCTCTATAATTCTGGGGCACGCTTCTACATTTTATTGGCCACATCAGACTCTTTGATCCGGAAGTAGAATTATTTGGTAGGAACCTTCACCGCTGTTATCTAAGGCACTCTTTTCCAACGCTAAAAGAAACACCCGTCTCGCCAAAAACATTTTTGTCTGAAATCATTCCAACTATAAGTAACGTGGTGTCCCAATATTTGCATTTGCATGCACACTGGCTCGTAAATCTTCTTGCATTTAGGTTGACCCATGATGCTAGTATTCCCAACATATATGACTATACTGAAGCAGTTCTTACCCCGTGGATACCGTTCATTTTGATGGATCTCCTTTCGAGTTCCAGTGAGACTTGTGTTCCCAGTAACAATTAGTGAATCACTAGGGCTCTTTGTTAAGTACTGTGGAACCACCATACGTCTCCTACCGCCATCTTTATGTTGCTTATTCAAGTGTGGGTTCAGCCACGAACTTATTTATGCTTGCATCTTGAGGAGAAAATAAAATTAAAATTGTATAAAATCAAGTATTATGTTACATTAATATTACAATGAATTTGTATAAGATATTATTAAAAATTTCTGTATATAATATAAGTTAATTTCAGTCTTCTCCGGAATAGCAAAAATGGGATCAAACAAAGTAATCGGTTAGTGCTGGATAATACGATAGTAATAAAATATTATAACATAATATTTTTGTTCCTTTCTTTTCCCAAATCAAATGTCCTAACACCCAAATTGCATTGACCTGTCCGCCCTTCGGCCCCTGCTAGACCGAGCTTCCACCTTACAGCCAAGGACCCACTCCTACTCAGGTGATGGGCCGGTCACCCAATAGTTCGGGGGTCTGCTGGTCCCATATAACCTGACCCGGGCTGTGTTACCATCTCCTGGGCTAGGCAGAACACACCTCGGAAGGCCAAGACGCTCGGCGAGACGCACTTGCCGACTTGGGACAAGATCCCCCGGAGGCAAACCAGGCCACCGTCAGAAGATGGTGGCGCATGCCTGCGTTCTGGGGAGCCAGCTACACGCTGCACCCACCCTACACCGCCATTCAACTCAGGAACAGATGTTGTGTCGCTTTTGAACAGCTCCCCCTGCGCCATGCACCCTTTGCTTTCGCCTTGGGTTGGGAGACTTTCAACGTCGTCCAGTACGTGAGGAACTGCAGCAGCCGGACCACAGGGTTCCGCGATCGTCATTAGACTTACCTTCATATCCTCGCCCGACAGCCGCACTCAACTCAGGAGAGACAGACGGTGTGTCTCTCGAAAACGCAGCTTCCCCTGCGCCATGCACCCTTTGCTTTCGAGTCGGGTTAGGGGCGTTTAACGTCCTACCATGACGGGAGTTTTAAGTCCTTCCTTGACACAACGACGACCCTCACCGTTCAACGCAGCCCGAAGGTGTTATGGATGTTGACCCGAGTGTTATGTTGTGGAGCTTGACATCTACGAGACGGTGCGGCACTCAAACCCGAGTTACGTTCCCCGGAAGGCCTCCACACGTACTGGGGTATCATGACCGAACATGTCTCACCCACCGATTTTGATAATTCACGGTGGGCCAGTGTGGACCAGCTAGTATTGCACCCAGTTAAGGGCTAGCCTTTAAACATCATGCGTGGACGGCCCTTCCCAAGTTATCTTCACTCCATGCAAGGGGGTTACTGAGCGCCAGGGCCACGTCAAGGCCATGGGATAGGACGCTGCGGTCCCCGCCTCAATCAGGTTCCTCTGAGTCACAAGAGAACTTCGGAACAAAACCGAGGATTTCTGGGAATCAGAGGGTCTGCTGGTGATTTTAACCCAGTTACGGAACGCAACCCCCCCTTCCCCCCCCCCCCCCCCCCCCAGGTGGGGCCACGCAGGCCGCTTTCCCAGGTTCTCAGCTGTTTTCGGATTCTCTACTTCTCTCGGTGCAAGTTGTCGTTAGCTGGAAACTTAAACGTGCTTCGCACCCCTCCAATGTCTTGTTCTTTTTGTTTTCCCCATTTTGCTTCAGAACTGGCAAAATCTCCTCCTCTTTCACGCTTGGGCATTGTCTAATATATAAATCAAATCAACTTTTTACTAACAAACACACTAAGTATATTTCATACTTTTCACACTTTATTTTCGATTTATATTGAGTCACTATATCACTTTAACTACTCACACTTCACTGTTTGTTTTTAGTCACTTACTGCACTACTTTTTTGGTTCATCCCTTAGTCACTGATAAGAAACTGTCGTTTGAACCCACGAGGGTTCTTGTTTTATACACCTGTACCAATGGGTAGTCCCACCCGTGACGAATTCCAGAACACACCAAAAACGGTTCGAACAGTTCACAATGTTCCAGAACATTTTACAACATTTTAGAGTGTTCTGGAATGTTCTACAATGATCTAGGATGTTCCGGGATGTTCTCGAACATTCTGGAATCTTCCCGAATGTTCCAGGCTATTCCCGAACATTCCAGAACTTCCCGTGTCATTATGGAATATTCCGAAACATTCTAGAATGTTGCATAATGCTATCGAATACTCTCGAATGTACTGGAATGTTCTCGAATACTCTAGAATGTGTTGGAATGCTCTTGAAATTTCTAGAGGGCGAAACTTCCCAGTCCTTATATCTTTAAAAGTACACCCTTCAGGTAAAAAGAGGAACCTTCTTCGTGGATGGGGGATAGAGAGCTACCACACCATCTAACTCCCTTGATCCTGCCAGGACTCGTTTCTGAGTTTTAGCGGCACGCACATTGTACACTTACTACATACTTACAAGTCTCGTTTGACAAGGATGTGACAGGTAGTGGACCTTGGTCTCTCGTCGTAGGAAGCCTCAAGGAATTTTGAGAAACCGCAGTAAACCTAAATCAGTACGACCGAAAGAGTACTACAACCTGAATGCCCCCGCCTCCCCCCTCCCCCCTCCCAAAAACAAAACACAAGGGCAGTCTGCTACAAAACATCGCACAGCTCGTTCCGTTTAACCCTTTTTTTGTTTATACATTCTTGTCAACAAACATAAATAATATAAAAAGCTAGAGTTATATCGATTAATTCTCGACATCGATCCATGAACACACTACACACATTATCATCTGGCGTAAGCAGCACTACAATGATGTTCGGTTTTCACTACGTATAGCGCAGCTTCCCATTACTTGACTCACCCTATTAGAACCAGTAGAGTTAATTGACTAAAGTGGTACGGATTAAAAATTGTAAGAGATAAAATATTATTCTCTCGGAATAACTGGCGTGGTTTCGTCTTTTCTTGACTGCGAATATCTGGATTCTCTTAAATACGCAAAACTGATTCACACTGGGAAATCGGACTTTCTTAATCAAAGTATATGCAAGTTCTAAGCAATTACTGCAATTCGTTGTTATGTCAGTGAGATGGCATATCGCCCAAGCTGGTTATTCGCGCTCATACAACAGGGCTCACCCACTTGGGGATCTGCCAGGGGCATATTAATGAGATCAATGCTACGAATTAATAAAACAAGAGTCATTACTTGAACGCAATAAATTATTAACACTTATATGCGTCTAGACGCGCAGTCCGGAACCGTGCGACTGCTACGGTCGCAGGTTCGAATCCTGAGTCGGGCATGGATGTGTGTGATGTCCTTAGGTTAGTTAGGTTTAAGTAGTTCTAATTTCTAGGGGACTGATGAACACAGCAGTTGAGTCCCATAGTGCTCAGAGCCATTTGAACCATTTTGAACTTATATGCGTTCACAATGACGTACACATTTTATCACACAAAGGCCAATAGAAAGAAAAGTAACGAAGGAAGTATCAGACGAAGAAAGACAGACAAATGACGGAGATCACATCACAAACGTATTATAATTTATGCTCCTTCCTCCAGATTTTGAATCACTATGAATTCTTCTTTCACAAATAAGACTCCATTCCTTCTTGTTACAGGTTCAGTGCATAATTAATTCATTACATTTGGTAAAAGTTATTTTACTGACACAAGAAAAGCAAGAAAAATACATAATTTGCTTAACTGAATAACCTATCACTGTATAGAATGAGTGACAGAATCTGTCAACTCATATTATTACAGGGGATAACAATTTGTAGGGATATGAAGTGGAACGATCACATAGACCCTGTAAAGCAAGTAGCAGACTTCTGTTCATCCGTAGTATACTAGACAAGTGCAGTCGGTCTACAGAGGATATTGTTTACAAAAGACCCACCTTAGTGAACTGCTCAGGTGTGTGGGGCCAACACCAAACAGGAGTAATAGGAGACATTGAACATATAGGAAGAAGGGCAACACGGATGGTCACAATTTTATTTGGCAGTGGCAGAGTGTCATAGAAACAATTAAAATATGTACGGGCAGACGCCCTAAGATAAACACCAACTATCCCGCGAAAGTAAACTTAAAAAGTTTCTAGATACAGCTATAACTGAAGAACTTAGGAATATACACATATCAAAAATAGTATTGCATGACCCCAGTTCCCAGAACTCCTGAAGATAGACGTTGACTGTGGATACTGTATCACAGATACAGTCCCTGTTCAGAGGTTTCACTAACCCCTGCCAAAGATGTAAAGAACCATGCATGAGCAGCATCTATTTGACGGAGGGGATCCGACAGCCGATCATTTCCAGGAAGTAGGTACACGGCTCGTGTTGTCTGTAGTTCAACCATGCCTAGACGGTCAATACCGCGGTTCGATCTCGTCCGCATTGTTACTTCGTGCCGTGAAGGGCTTTCAACAAGGGAAGTGTCCAGGCGTCTCTGAGTGAACCAAAGCAATGTTGGTCGGACATGGAGGAGATACACAGAGACAGGAACTGTCGATGACATACCTCGCTCAAGCCGCCCAAGTGCCACCATAGGACGTCGTGTCGCGACTCAGACTGTGCGCAATAGGGTACATGATGCACAACTTCACTCCCAACCTCCATGGCGAGATCCATCTTTGCAACCACGACACCATGCAGCGCGGTACATGTGGACCCAACAACATGCTGAATGGACCGCTCAGGATTGGCATCACGTTCTCTTCACTGATGATTGTCGCATATGCCTTCAATCAGACAATCGTCGGAGACGTATTTGGAGGCAATCCGGTCAGGCTGAACTCCTTAGACACACTGTCTAGTGAGTGCAGCAAGGTGGAGGTTCCCTGCTGTTTTGGGGTGGCATTATGTGAGACCGGCGTACGCCGCTGGTGGTCATGGAATTAGCCGTAACGGCTGTACGATACATGAATGCTGTCCTTCGACCGATAGTGAACCATATCGGCAGACATCGCTCGACTAGAGTGTCCAGCATGTTCTCCAGACATGAACCCTATCGAACATGCCTGGGATAGATTGAAAAGGGCTGTTTACGGCGACGTGATCCACCAGCCACTCTGAGGGATCTACGCTGAATCGCTGTTGAGGAGTGGAACAATCTGGACCAACAGTGCCTTGATGAACTTGTTGATAGTATGCCACGACGAATTCAGGCATGCATCAGTGCAAGAGGAAGTGCTACTGGGTATTATAGGTAACGGTGTTTACAGCAATCTGGACCACCACCTCTGAAGGTCTCGCTGTATGGTAGTACAACATGCAACGTGTGGTTTTCATGTGCAATAAAAATGGCGGAAATGAAGTTTGTGTTGATCTGTATTCCAATTTTCTGTACAGGTTCCAGTATTCTCTGAACCGGGGTGACGCAAATTTTTTTTTTGGTGTGTGTGCGATGATCAGCTATCATTCCCGTATGGGCCACAAAGACAAGATTAGATTAATTACACAGTGCGCAGCCGGCCGCGGTGGTCTAGTGGTTCTAGGCGCTCAGTCCGGAACCGCGCGACTGCTACGGTCGCAGGTTCGAATCCTGCCACGGGCATGGATGTGTGTGATGTCCTTAGGTTAGTTAGGTTTAAGTAGTTCTAAGTTCTAGGGGACTGATGACCACAATTGTTAAGTCCCATAGTGCTCAGAGCAACTTCAACCATCATTTGAACACAGTGCGCACACAGGTATTTGAGCTGTCCTTCTTCCCACGCAGCATACGCGAATTGAGTGTGATGCAACCCTAGTAACTTGTGCAATGGAAAGCACACTCTGCCATGAACTCGAACGTGGTCTGCAGGATATGCTTGTAGATGTAGGCGTCGAACCTATTTTTTAACAGCCAGTATCCAGTACATACCTTGGGGTTTTTGGAACTCACACTGAATTGAAACTTTCTGGCACATAAAAACCGTATACCAGAAAATGACTCGAACCTGGTGTCATGGCAACATCCCTCCACACAGAACAGACTTCACAACCCTTAACTGGGGGGGGGGGGGGGGTAAGCCAGCTGCCTGTGGAAGCCTGAGTGACAAGCTGTGCCTTGCTATGATAAAAATATGTTGACCAACTATAAAATACTCGCCTCTCAGATCCTAGCAATATCTTGTCTGGCGATACAGAGAGTGCCAGTTGATTGCCCAATGGGGCCAGTTAGCTCCATCACTTCTAGCCTCGTTGTCCTCCATACTCTGGTCTGTGAGCCACTGCCAGACCAGATGTTACCAGAGCTCGAACCAGAATCGTCCAGATGGGGCCACCTCCAGAGTGCCTCCATCTGGCGTCTGATCATCTGCATGGGGTCGTGGGTTCAGAGCCAGCATGCCACATCCTTGATCAACTGCAGTCGCAACTGTCTGTCTGTCCGCATATGTGTCAGCGGACTGCTGACGCCTGCTGTCAGCACTGGGTCCACAGTGTCGCACACTGACATTGCACTCAGTTGAGGCAGCAGTTCCACGCAGTGATCACCCAACAGCTGTCCACACGTGCACCAGTAGACTGCTGACGTCAGCACTGTGTCTGCAGGGTCATAAGCTGACAATGCACTCACATGAACTGGCATTCCCATGTGGTGGCTACCCAACAGCTGTCCACACACACACACTGTCAGACTGCTGACTTCTGACATCAGCACAGGGTCTGTAGAGTTGGATGCTGACACTGCACTCTGCTGATCGAGAGCTCCCGTCCACCGACCACACACTGCTGGGGCCAAGTACACTGCCTTGGACTTTGCTGGGGTAGCTGCAGCTTCCGGGGTTAGTGTACACCTTTGAGTCACCGCCAACAGATATGCTAATGCAGAATGTTTAATTCCATGACAACTGAGGAACTGATGGTTTACACCCAACACCCTGCATGCTACCCTAAGTCGACCAGTCTTATATAATAGTAACTGCACCCTAGACGCTCCTATGCTTGGAAGTTTGCCGTTCCTGAATTGACACGTCTGTTTGTGTGGTGAAGTAGCTGCTTCGGTGGAGAGGGGAACAAGGGGGAGGCCGAGGGCAGCTGACAACCCCTGGTCCTCGCGCGGTACGCTCTTGTTCCGATAGCTCAGTTCGGAAACTCTCTGTATGTGTTATTACATCTGGCACGTCTGCATTGCTGGCGTCAAACCACTGCAGCACCGAGACCACTGCGGGCGCCGGCCGACACGTTTCTGAGGCGTTCGCAAGTGGCG
This sequence comes from Schistocerca gregaria, assembly GCF_023897955.1. NCBI lineage: Eukaryota > Metazoa > Arthropoda > Insecta > Orthoptera > Acrididae > Schistocerca > Schistocerca gregaria. The sequence continues at coordinate 504,266,111 of NC_064926.1, read as the reverse complement.
TGTAGCGAGCAGTGCGGGACACGGCTAGCGACTGCCGGGACGACCACTAATCTGGAAAAGCGACTTCCCGTTCGCCGCCCTCCTCATTTCGTCCTCGGCTACTCTGTAATTCTCGGCCCGTGGCGAGCAGCGGCTAGCGTGAAGCCGGGCAGTCGCATTCGGGGCGAGTTACGGCCCGCGCCACAAAGGGAGCGGGCCTTTGTCGAGGAACCGTTTCCTCTGCGGTGCGCGATGTTGACATAAAAGGCTATCGCAGTAAATATGTGGCCGGCCCGCGACTCACGTCGTGCTATTTATCCTGCCTGCATTCCGGCCGCCCCCGGGGCAGGCGGAAGGCCCAAGGCGGAAGGCGCGCGCGGGGGCGGAAAGACAATGGCGCCGCCATCAGAAATCGATTCCTCGATCTCGACAAACTTAGGCGCCCTCCGAGCTGCCTGTAGGGGAATGGGGGGGGGGGGGGGCGAGGGAGCACGGCAGGGCAGGGCAGTGCCGCCCCGACACTCGCGTTAACGACGGCGAGCTATCGACCAGCGGCGGTGACGCGGCGTCTCGCAAATGTACCGCAGGCCGCGGCAAATGGCCCGTACTCGCGTTCCCCGCCTCTGCTTCTACGCTGATTTCTCTTCAGCCCAGATTCAGTTTGACAATGTTGATCGTTACTCTAATTAAAAATCAAAAGTTCAAATGTGTGTGAATCTTATGGGACTTAGCTGCTAAGGTCATCAGTCCCTAAGCTTACACACTACTTAACCTAAACTATCCTAAGGACAAACTCACACACCCATGCCCGAGGGAGGACTCGAACCTTCACCGGGACTAGCCGCACAGTCCATGACTGCAGCGCCTTAGACCGATCGGATTACTCTAATTACATTGGTTTCTCGTTATCTCTTCGTTTCGTCCGACTAGTGACCATTTTCATAAAAATAAGAAAATAAGTACACAAAGAACACTTCTTCCTTCTCTCTCTCTCTCTCTCTCTCTCTCTCTCTCTCTCTCTCTCTCTCTCTCTCTCCTTATTGTAAGCTGCCTCGTAGGTTGGAAGATCTTACGAACTATCAATTTCCTTCACAAGTAGCTGGTTGCCGTATTGAATCAGCATCAGACTATTTGTTCAGAGCATTCTCATACAACTTACTCTTGAGCTTCCATAACTGTGAGCCTATGTGACATGTGTCCTCTGGCAGTGCTACTATCACTCTTCCATATAACTGATTCAGTGAAGTTGTGCTTGAAACGGATCATGAAATAAAACTCTTTATGATTTATACTGGGCTTATTACATATGAGTTCACCAAATTTCTGCTGTTCAGACAATACAACTTAAGATTCACAAATAAGAAATATGTGAAAGTAAAATGGGAGGTCTCGTTTATGATAAGATGATGGAATTGTGCTATACACTCTCTTTGTTATGAGCATGATGTGATGGTGTTTCCTGGTTACTGCCTTCTTGGATTATAATATGAGAAGTACTGGGGAGATGTTGTATGGAAACGGACGTGGGATATTCATGTGGAAAAGAATCGATATGCGGGATGAATGTCTTAGGAAATGAGCGGGATGCCAGCTGGACTGTGAAAGTCTGGTTGGAGCTTCCAATTTGTATAGGAGGCCAGATGTGAGGGGCGGTTCATAGTTTCGAAGAGGAAAGTGAGTGAAATTACGCTGGGAAAAGGCATGTAGTAGTAGATATATACTAGGAGGAGGGCTAAGAGAGGAGCAATATTGGTTTAGACAAGGAATGTCGACAGTGCGTCTAATTTTTGGAACAAGGCAACATCATGACACACACTACGAATATGGTAAGGATTTAGTAATAGTGTTCCTAGACGATGAGACGGTGCATTATAGCGTGAAAAGAAGCAAGATGTGGTAAACCCTTCAGAAAACAGGAACTGGAAGTCTGGCTATGAGAAAGATAATGTATCAAACAAGTGTGGGTTGTGTAAAGGTAAGATGAGAGATGACAGATTGGTTAGGACGTAAAATTGGGCTGAAGCAAGGGATTACATTATCGCCGTTATTTTTCTACAGCGTTGTGAATGATATAACGGTAACGCCATACTCGTACGGTGGTGAATCATGGACAGTGGTACAACTGGAGCAGAAGGGTATTGAAGCGTTTGAGATGGCGCTACGGAAGAATGTTAAAAATTAGGTGGACTGCAAAGATGACGAATGGGATGGTTCTGCGCAGAACTGGAAAACAAAGGAACATACAGAAAACACCGACAGTGAGAAGGGATTTATAATAGGACGTCTCTTAAAGCATCAGGGAATGACCTAGCGGGTAGCGATGGCGGTTATCGCCGAATCGCCGAAACAACGGGGTTTCGGTTATATCGTTTTCTTTTTCTGGGCCAGATTAACCTGAATGTTTAAAGCTCTCAAAATAATCGGTTTCTGGGATAACAAATTTTAGGTTTTTTTATTCCTATTATTGCATGTAATAAAGGTAGGACTCGCACAAAGATTGAAACATTTTGATTCTCTTAGTTTCAAGACACATCTAATTAAAATATTAAATTAAATAGGCAAATAAGAGAAAACTTTGTCGAACGGTCACTGCTTTTCTCGAAAAGTGATAAGTGGTTGATTTTGCAAAACATCACCAATTTCTCCTACCCATTCAAATTTCTTGAAACTCGTATCAAAAATCGTTTGTTAATCGGGAATAATACCACTAAATTGGCATTACGAATAGTCATGCTAACGGAGGAAAGCTGGCGTTGAAGAATTCTGTTTTTCATGGTAATTGTCCGTTTTCTAGGGCTACAAGCAGATAAAAGCATATTATGTACAGACAGGCGGCTGATCATCTACTCTCTATTTTTATTGTATACTCTGTATGAACTGTTGTTAAGTTTTTAATTTAATTTCCTTCCTCTTTTATCATTTCATAGTAACGTCGGACAAGTCTTTAATCCCTTAAGCCAGTGAAGCGCTGTACTTCATTTGCTACATCACTTTGTAGATATACTTACGGACTAGGGTTGGTGCATTCTGCAATGCAACGGATGCCCAGCAACGACAGTGAGAAACAATCATATAGACCAGGTGAGAGCAAAGCTTGCACATTGCATGTGTTTGTCTACCTTAAACCATGACACACACAACACGGACATTACTGTCTCAGCAATGCTGTACCAATTATCATGCCATGTTTTCGTTGCTTGTTTTTTGCTGTTGGCGTTTTTATGAAAATAGCACTGATTGTTTTCCCATTTCCAATAACAACGCAGTACTTCAAACCAGCGCAAATTTTACAAACAAAAATTACTCCTTTTTTAAAAAAGTTTATGTAAAAAAGAAAAAATTTTGCACTGTTGCTATCGATAATTGATATTTCGGTTTTATTTCTCGATTATCGGTAAAACAATAAAAAACAACTTTTATAACTGAGACGAAACAAAAAGCGAAAGTACTGGTTATTCAGAGATAAAATACCGGTATCTGTTGTAACTGGATGGGTTTTCCCACCCATACGAGTAGTAGAGGGTAAAAACTGTGGGGGAAGACAGAGATTGGAATACATACAACAAAAATAATTGTGTACGTAGGATGCAAGTGCTACTATGAGATGAATTAGTGGCAGGCCGCATCAAACCAGCCAGGAAACTGATGACTCAAAAAGTGAGAGCGAGAAAGAAAGAGAGAGAGAGACAAGAAGAAGAAGAAGAAGAAGAAGAAGGAAGTGGCTAACCTCGGTGCAGACTTTTTATTTAATGTAGAATTCTCTCTTGAATTTTTGGCACTCATTGTCTGTGACTCCACTAAACAGCAGATTTATAATTGTCAATCGAGACAAAAAGTTCTGCAACTTTAGCAATTATTATGCGTTTTGGATTTTCCTAGTTGTGACTTTTTTACGAGATATTGTACCGATTGCTCGGAGCGGCTGCGGTTTAAGCGCTGACCTACAGTCGAGAACATTGCCAAACTAATTTCTTCTAATTTTTTATGCCATTTTCTCGTTTAGTTCTTACTGAGCTGCAGAAAGAAGCCGGTTCAGCACCCTGGATTCCCTTGCCAGTTCCACACGCCTCCTGTTTCGAGCACTCCTGTGTCGTGATCACAGATAGGTCCGACGCAGACACATGCGTGAATAAAAAGAGAAGAACCTTCAGTTCACCAACATTCTCAGCGCCTCGAACCCGCCTTTGTTGAGCACTTTAAGATGTACGTGAACAGAGACAAGATGTGAAGAACCCCAAGGTACTTACAGTCAGGAAACCCCTTCAACACGTCTCTGATTCCGGATAGCGTACTAGCAGGCACAAGAGCTGCAGCGTAGCCTACGTGTAGGCGCCAGGGACTCTCGTCGCGGCTTCTGTCTCTACAGGGAGACTTAATGAGGTGTACAACAAATTTGGGCGTGTGGCATCGAGGGTGTTGCTGAACCCGTTGCAGTTTTATTCACGCATGAGTCGATGACGCACCCATCTGTGATCACACCACAGGAGGGTGTGAAACAGGAGGGATGAAAACACATAGGCATCCTTTGCTGCATTCGGGAGGACGACGGTTCAATCCCGTCTCCAGCCATCCTGATTTAGGTTTTCCGTGATTTCCCTAAATCGTTTCAGGCAAATGCCGGGATGGTTCCTTTGAAAGGGCACGGCCGATTTCCTTCCCAATCCTTCCCTAACCCAAGATTGCGCTCCGTCTCTAATGACCTCGTTGTCGACGGGACGTTAAACACTAACCATCATCACATCATCCTTTGCTGCATCGGATCACATTGAAATTTTGTCAGATGGTTTTGAATGGTCCCTAGTTGTTCCACACTGTACACCGGATGAGAAACTGCGGTCGCACAGCACTCCAAAGGGGTGCGATTGTGTTCAGTGGATTTGCTGGCCCACTATGCCCTTGGAGTAGGGTTAAATTGTCCGGGGATATCAGCAGCGTCAAAGATTGACAAGAACGTCGTCCCGTTGCTCACAGCACTGCGAATTGCGTTTCCGATCGCGTAATGTGTGGGAATCAACGTCCCGAGGAAAAGGGGCGGTTTTATTGACGCCCTTTATGACGCCCTCTCACGCCTTTTCATGTTGATTCTGAGCAGTGGAGCGTCTGGAATGTTTTCCTTGGTCACTCGTAAGAAGTCCGTGTGATTTTGACGCTGGATATCGGGGTTCTGACTTCCATTGCAGAGCCGCCAAAGGAACGGGTGAAATGTGGGTACTTTGGGAGTGCGGCGACCTTCCAGTCGTCTGAGGTGTCCATAGTGCCGTTGGCCAAAATTATGATGAAATTTGGTGCCATCGTGCCATCAGCAATGCACTTTACACGAACTTCTGGCCTTTTTTCGCATGTGTGGACATCTCATTGTTTGAAACATCGCCGAACCAGGGGGTGGCGTCACAGGCCCCCACGCTTTGGACCGTGACAGAGGAAGGTCGTCGGCACCTTTGAGCAAAAGTTCAAAATTCTTTGTCGCCATATTAAACGATTACTTTGTTTCGAATTAGTGATCCATTAACTGTGTGACACTCAGTCTAAAGTAAAGTCACGCAGCGAATTTTTCTGTGTATACGTGAAGACTAAACTCAAGAACTACTGCGGCGATTTCAATACGGTTTTCATTGATATAATTGTTGACGGGGAAGTTTTGGGTGTATAATTTAGCACTGCTGCGCCAGGTACGTCGTCTGGAAATAGATATTTGGTAGTAGGTGTGCCAAGTAAGGGGCAACGCTAGTCTTTAGTGACTGTTACACCCAGGTATTTGTTTGAGTTAATTGATTGCATGTGTAACCAAATGATACTAGCACAATACCTGCTTGCGTTTTGTGACGTACACAATCTTTTTAGCATGTAAAACAAATTAGTTAGTTTTACGTCTGTGCTACTTTAATAACAATGCCAATGCAAACGAGCGCAACAAACAACGTAGCATAAGAACTGTAACAACATTGGTGAGTCAATAGTGTCCCTGTTTCCGTGTGTCTTGGCTTACGGTACGCGTTACCGGACATCCGCTGTATTGTAGAATTGCACCAATCTCAGTATGAAACTGAGTGAGTAGCAGTGAAGTACAAAACTTCGTTTGCGTTAAAAGATTAAAGATTTGTCTGATCTTTCTATAAAATGGCAAAAGAGTAAGGAAATTACAATAATAGTAATAAAATAAAAACTAAACAGTTATCATTAAAAATAGAAACTGGCTGATCTGCTGCCTATGCCTAAATAATATCCCCTTATCTGATAGCAGCTCTTCAAAACGGACAAATTAAAACGAGAAACAGAATTCTTCAACCTCGGTTTTCATTCTTTTGCACTGACTACTTGTAATGTCCAAATAGTGGTATCATCCGAGATTATCACGCAGTTTGCTGTATTCAGTTTGCTAGAAATTCCTCAATTCAAAGCAGAGGTCTGATATTGCGGGGGATCGTATTTTGTTCATCACGCGACATTGCGGAACTGTATCGGCTTTTGCGGTGCTTCCCTCGCGTTCGTGCCGGCGCGCGGCGCGAGATGAAAATGGATTACGGCCGGAAAAGTGTGGCGCATCAGGGGCACCGGTGACCGGCGGGCGCGGCGTTCAGCTGACAAAGCGACGGGAAACAAAGGCAGGCGTCGCGACGTCCCGCCGGGAGATTAATGACGTGACGCGCCGCAGTAATCGCAATTAATGCCACCTGAAGCAACGCGCGCCGTACCCCACACGCCGGCCCCAGGGTTGGCCGGTCTGCGACGGCCAGTGCTCGCCTTACAAGTTAACGCCGCCAGCGTCCACCTGCTGCGGAAGCCACTGCGTAGTGCGTGGCAGAGGATGCTTTGTGCCACAATTAGTCTCTCCTCGTCCAGTCCACACGTACAAGTTCCACATATAGACATCGTTTTCCACAGAAGCATTAAAATCTTGAACAGAACAGCAACATGAAACTTCCTGGCGGATTAAAACTGTGTGCTGCACCGAGACTCGAACACAGAATCTTTTGCCTTTCGCGGTCAAGTGCTCTACCGACCGAGTTACCCAAGCACGACACGAGTTCCGTCCTCAAAGCTTTACTTCTGCCATTACCTCCTATCTTCCGCGGGTGCTACTTCTGCATGCTTCGTGAAGTTTGGAAGTACGAGACGACATACTGGCGGAAGTGAAGCTGTGAGGAGTTATCGTGAGACGTGAGTGGCTATCTCAGTGGGTCGAGCACTTACCCGCGAAAGGCAAAAAGTCCCGAGTTCGAGTCTCTGCTGGCACACAGATATGAGCTTTCAGGAGGTTTCATCTCAGCGCACACTCCGCTGCAGAGTGAAAATTTCATTCTTGAGAATAGCGACGTCCAAAGAAGCCTTCAGTTCTCCTTTGGGAGCAATCACGAAAAAAGAATTTCGGAAATTCGCGTCTCGCACTACAGCTTCAAAAATGACAACGATAAACTGAACGTGATTTTTTTATTTATGTTCATGTAGCGTAATGGTTAAGGTACAGTCAGTGAGTTTGAATATTTTTTGTTTTAAATCTTTATCGAAATGACTTTGATCGTTTATTTTTAATCAAGTGTTTGCATTAAACAATTTTTTAAATTTATATTCCTTTGTCAACTAATCTTAATCAACATATTAACTTTTTCCATTTTCCTTGCTTTCATTTTTTTCTCCTTGAAATCTTTGTGCATATGATTTTACTTATTGTTATGTATTAACCATGTATATATTGTTATATATTAACCATCTGGCGAGCAAGATGTATGAGACAGGCGAAATACCCTCAGACTTCAAAAAGAATATAATAATTCCAATCCCAAAGAAAGCAGGTGCTGACAGATGTGTAAATTACCGAACTATCACGTTAATAAGTCACGGGTGCAAAATACTAACGCGAATTCTTTACAGACTAATGGAAAAACTAGTAGAAGTCGACCTCGGGGGAGATCAGTTTGGATTTCGTCGAAATGTTGGAACACGTGAGGCAATACTGACACTACGACTTATCTTAGAAGAAAGATTAAGGAAAGGCAAACCTACGTTACTAACATTTTTAGATTTAGAGACAGCTTTTGACAATGTTGACTGGAATACTCTCTTTCAAATTCTGAAGGTGGCAGGGTAAAATACAGGCAGCGAAAGGCTATTTACAATTTGTACAGAAACCAGATGGCAGTTATAAGAGTCGAGGGACATGATAGGGAATCAGTGGTTGGGAAGGGAGTGAGACAGGGTTGTAGCCTACCCCTGATGTTATTCAATCTGTATATTGAGCAAGCAGTGAAGATAACAAAAGAGAAGTTCGGAGTAGGTATTAAAATCCATGGAGAAGAAAAAAAAACTTTGAGGTTTGCCGATGACATTGTAATTCTGTCAGAGACAGCAAAGGACTTGGAAGAGCAGTTGAACGGTATGGACAGTGTCTTGAAAGGAGGATATAAGATGAACATCAACAAAAGCAAAACCAGGATAATGGAATGTAGTCAAAACGAGTCGAGTGATGCTGAGGGTATTAGATTAAGAAACGAGAAACTTATTGTAGTAAAGGAGTTTTGCTATTTGGGGAGCAAAATAACTGATGATTGTCGAAGTAGAGAGGATATCAAATTTAGACTGGCAATGGCAAGGAAAGCGTTTCTGAAGAAGAGAAATTTATTAACATCGAGTATAGATTTAAGGGTCAGGAAGTCGTATCTGATAGTATTTGTATAGAGTGTAGCCATGTATGGAAGTTAGACATGGGCGATAACTAGTTTGGACAAGACGAGAATAGAAGCTTTCGAAATGTGGTGCAACAAAAGAATGCTGAAGATTAGATGGGTAGATCATATAACTAATGAGGAGGTATTGAATAGGATTGGGGAGAAGAGAAGTTTCTAATGGTTCAAATGGCTCTGAGCACTATGGGACTTAACATCTGTGGTCATCAGTCCCCTAGAACTTAGAACTACTTAAACCTAACTAACCTAAGGACATCACACACATCCATGCCCGAGGCAGGATTCGAACCTGCGACCGTAGCAGTCACTCAGTTCCGGACTGTGTCCGGACTGTGTCGTCTTCAGCGATGAGAGTCGCTTCTGCCTTGGTGCCAATAATGGTCGTATGCGTGTTTGGTGCCGTGCAGGTGAGCGCCACAGTCAGGACTGCATACGACCGAGGCACACAGGGCCAACACCTGGCATCATGGTGTGGGGAGCGATCTCCTACACCGGCCGTACACCTCTAGTGATCGTCGAGGGGACACTGAATAGTGCACGGTACATCCAAACCGTCATCGAACCCATCGTTCTACCATTCCTAGACCGGCAAGGGAACTTGCTGTTCCAACAGGACAATGCACGTCCGCATGTATCCCGTGCCACCCAACGTGCTCTAGAAGGTGTAAATCAACTACCCTGGCCAGCAAGATCTCCGGATCTGTCCCCCATTGAGCATGTTTGGGACTGGATGAAGCGTCGTCTCACGCGGTCTGCACGTCCAGCACGAACGCTGGTCCAACTGAGGCGCCAGGCATGGCAAGCCGTTCCACAGGACTACATCCAGCATCTCTACGATCGTCCCCATGGGAGAACAGCAGCCTGCATTGCTGCGAAAGGTGGATATACACTGCACTAGTGCCGACATTGTGCATGCTCTGTTGCCTGTGTCTATGTGCCTGTGGTTCTGTCAGTGTGATCATGTGATGTATCTGACCCCAGGAATGTGTCAATAAAGTTTCCCCTTCCTGGGACAATGAATTCACGGTGTTCTTATTTCAATTTCCAGGAGTGTATTACATGCCTGTCATTTGATTCTCCCCCCCCCCCCCAAAAGTTCCTGAAATAGAGAAATAATTATTCCAAACTACTCTTAAGTATTTCACATGCATACCATCTCTCCACTCTTTTGTCTTTACGGAGCACACCTAAGACAGGTCTTACCAACACAAGACCCATCGCCAGAGTGCTGAAACATGGCCGTTCTTCAGGTCATCTCGCACCTCGGACGAGGTGGGGGAACACCATGCTACCGTATTGGTCAGCCACATTTCAGGCGCTCAAAGCTCAGGTAAATTTCATCTGTTTGGTTCCACCAAAGGTGACCAAAGGACTGTCTCAAAGATGATCATATATTGCACATTCACTATCTGCGGTTAGCAGACGACCATACATACATTCATTTCACAGAACTCACCAAGTTGGATGTAGGGATTTATATTGTGGGAGTGCACATGTGATCAATTAAATAAATAAATTGTCATTCTTTCCTACACTGGTATCCGTCATCGCTGTATTAAGTGAAACTGAGTAATCATTACAAAAAATATGTTGTTCTGACAAGAATAACGAAGAATGTTGTACCTATTTTCAATGTCGGGTGGTACTGTACCCTTTCACCATTTTTTACTTGTCACGATCTCACTGATCTCGCCAATGCGAAGGTATCAGCGGTTCTCAGTCTGCCGTGCTTGCTTAACGTGTTTGTTATAGTATAGGACTGCTTCGTAAAAGCAATTGGTTTGTATATTTGCAATAGCAATAGCATTTCTTTCATCACGTAGCGAAGATGGCGTGAACCTGTCTAGCTGCTCTGTCCTACAACATTTCTGCTCAGGTCTGCTGTCTGGCTCGCCAGAAGCGTCAACATTGTGTTTTCCATAGGTTGCAATCAATACCTTGACTCGCTCTTCTCATCGGCCCAGTCTCAGTGATAAAATGCAATTTTTCGCGCCTGCCTCGCGTCGACACCGCCATAATGCAAGCGAGATAGCTTACCCTATCTGACAGAAACAATGGCCATGTATAGGTTATATTGAAAAGGCTTTAAAGCGGGACAGCAACGGAAAACTAGAGTGCAGTGCTATGTGTGAATACCACGACACGCCTTCGAGATATAGTAGAAAAGAAGGAAGAATACGCCTATAGCTCGTAGCCCAATGGTTAGCCATACAGAAGATCCGGTTTTGATTCCCTGTACTGCTGGGATTTCTCCTGTGTGGGGGGACTGGAAAGGGGTGCACTCAGTGAGCAGGTGCCAACTGAGCGAGGAGGAGCGGCTGCAGGATCTGGGAAACTGGCAACGGCCAGAATAGCAGTGCGCAGATCCCACACCCCACCGATCAGCATTCGATGACGCCAGAGATTGACACGATGGCTGGTCGGTGCCGAATGGGCTGTTATGGTCAGTAGACAGGGCTTTAGTTCTAGTTATTTATGTAGGAGTAGCATTTTACGTCGCTTGACGTCGACATCATTAGTAACGAAACGCAGCTTGGGGTTGGGGAAGGAATTCAACTCATCATTTCAAAGAAATCGCGCCGGAAATTATCTTGGAGGTTGACAGATCGCACTGAGGAAAGGGTGGTATAAGAGCCATACACTGTGGTCAAAAAAGTCATATGATACCACATAACGTCGCGTCGGACCTGCTTTTGCCTGGAATAGAGCAAACTCGACGTGGCATGGACTCAACAAGTGATTGGAAGTCCCCTGAAGAAACATTGCGGCATGCTGTTTTTACAGCCGTCCATAACTGCGAAAGTGTACGAAAGTGTTGCCGGTGCAGCATTTTACGCACGAACTGACCTCTCATTTAAATCCCATAAATGTTCAAGGGGATCCATGTCGGGCGATCCGGGTGGGCAAATCATTCGGCCAAATTGCCCAGAACGTTCTTCAAACATATCGCGAACAATGGTGGCCTGGTGACATGGCGCATTGTCATCCACAAAAATTCCATCCTTGATTGGAAACAAATGGTCTCCAAGTAGCAGAACATAAAAATTTCACGTCAATGATCGGTACCGTTGGACCAGAGCACCCATTCGAAACCCTGTATACACACCCCACACCATTATGGAGCCACCTCCAGCTTGCTCAATGCCTTGTTGACAATTTCGGTACATGGCTTCGTGGGGTCAGCGCCACACTCGAACCCTACCACCAATTTTTACCATTGAAATCAGGACTCTCATCTGACCGGGCCTCCACTTTTCAGTCCTCTTGGGTCCAACCGATACTGTCTCGAACCCAGGAGGGGTGCTGCAAGCGATGCCGTGATGTTATCAAAGGCACTCGAGTTGCTCGTCTGCTGCCATAGTCCATTAACGCCAAATTTCCCCTCACTGGTCTACCGGGTACGCTCATGTATTTCCCACAGTGATTTCTGCAGTCATTTCAAGCAGTGTTGCTTGTCTGTTGGCACTGGCAACTTTATCCAAAGGCCACTGCTCGCGATCATTAAGTGAAGGCCGTCGCCCCTACACTGTCCGTGGTAAAAAGTAATACCTGAAATTAAGTATTCACGGCACGCTCTTGACACTGTGTAACACGGAATACTTGGACTTGGGTCCAACCGATACTGTCTCGAACCCAGGAGGGGTGCTGCAAGCGATGCCGTGATGTTATCAAAGGCACTCGAGTTGCTCGTCTGCTGCCATAGTCCATTAACGCCAAATTTCCCCTCACTGGTCTACCAGGTACGCTCATGTATTTCCCACAGTGATTTCTGCAGTTATTTCAAGCAGTGTTGCTTGTCTGTTGGCACTGGCAACTTTATCCAAAGGCCACTGCTCGCGATCATTAAGTGAAGGCCGTCGCCCCTACATTGTCCGTGGTAAAAAGTAATACCTGAAATTAAGTATTCACGGCACGCTCTTGACACTGTGTAACACGGAATACTTGGACTTGGGTCCAACCGATACTGTCTCGAACCCAGGAGGGGTGCTGCAAGCGATGCCGTGATGTTATCAAAGGCACTCGAGTTGCTCGTCTGCTGCCATAGTCCATTAACGCCAAATTTCCCCTCACTGGTCTACCGGGTACGCTCATGTATTTCCCACAGTGATTTCTGCAGTTATTTCAAGCAGTGTTGCTTGTCTGTTGGCACTGGCAACTTTATCCAAAGGCCACTGCTCGCGATCATTAAGTGAAGGCCGTCGCCCCTACATTGTCCGTGGTAAAAAGTAATACCTGAAATTAAGTATTCACGGCACGCTCTTGACACTGTGTACAAAGGAATACTTGGACTTGGGTCCAACCGATACTGTCTCCAACCCAGAAGGGGTGCTGCAAGCGATGCCGTGATGTTATCAAAGGCACTCGAGCTGCTCGTCTGCTGCCATAGTCCATTAACGCCAAATTTCCCCTCACTGGTCTACCGGGTACGCTCATGTATTTCCCACAGTGATTTCTGCAGTTATTTCAAGCAGTGTTGCTTGTCTGTTGGCACTGGCAACTTTATCCAAAGGCCACTGCTCGCGATCATTAAGTGAAGGCCGTCGCCCCTACATTGTCCGTGGTAAAAAGTAATATGTGAAATTAAGTATTCACGGCACGCTCATGACACTGTGTAACACGGAATACTTGGACTTGGGTCCAACCGATACTGTCTCGAACCCAGGAGGGGTGCTGCAAGCGATGCCGTGATGTTAGCAAAGGCACTAGAGTTGCTCGTCTGCTGCCATAGTCCATTAACGCCAAATTTCCCCTCACTGGTCTACCGGGTACGCTCATGTAATTCCCACAGTGATTTCTGCAGTTATTTCAAGCAGTGTTGCTTGTCTGTTGGCACTGGCAACTTTATCCAAAGGCCACTGCTCGCGATCATTAAGTGAAGGCCGTCGCCCCTACATTGTCCGTGGTAAAAAGTAATACCTGAAATTAAGTATTCACGGCACGCTCTTGACACTGTGTAACACGGAATACTTGGACTTGGGTCCAACCGATACTGTCTCGAACCCAGGAGGGGTGCTGCAAGCGATGCCGTGATGTTATCAAAGGCACTCGAGTTGCTCGTCTGCTGCCATAGTCCATTAACGCCAAATTTCCCCTCACTGGTCTAATGGGTACGCTCATGTATTTCCCACAGTGATTTCTGCAGTTATTTCAAGCAGTGTTGCTTGTCTGTTGGCACTGGCAACTTTATCCAACGGCCACTGCTCGCGATCATTAAGTGAAGGCCGTCGCCCCTACATTGTCCGTGGTAAAAAGTAATACCTGAAATTAAGTATTCACGGCACGCTCTTGACACTGTGTAACACGGAATACTTGGACTTGGGTCCAACCGATACTGTCTCGAACCCAGGAGGGGTGCTGCAAGCGATGCCGTGATGTTATTAAAGCCACTCGAGTTGCTCGTCTGCTGCCATAGTCCATTAACGCCAAATTTCCCCTCACTGGTCTACCGGGTACGCTCATGTATTTCCCACAGTGATTTCTGCAGTTATTTCAAGCAGTGTTCCTTGTCTGTTGGCACTGGCAACTTTATCCAAAGGCCACTGCTCGCGATCATTAAGTGAAGGCCGTCGCCCCTACATTGTCCGTGGTAAAAAGTAATACCTGAAATTAAGTATTCACGGCACGCTCTTGACACTGTGTAACACGGAATACTTGGACTTGGGTCCAACCGATACTGTCTCGAACCCAGGAGGGGTGCTGCAAGCGATGACGTGATGTTAGCAAAGGCACTAGAGTTGCTCGTCTGCTGCCATAGTCCATTAACGCCAAATTTCCCCTCACTGGTCTACTGGGTACGCTCATGTATTTCCCACAGTGATTTCTGCAGTTATTTCAAGCAGTGTTGCTTGTCTGTTGGCACTGGCAACTTTATCCAAAGTCCACTGCTCGCGATCATTAAGTGAAGGCCGTCGCCCCTACATTGTGCGTGGTCAAAAGTAATACCTGAAATTAAATATTCACGGCACGCTCTTGACACTGTGTAACATGGAATACTTGGACTTGGGTCCAACCGATACTGTCTCCAACCCAGGAGGGGTGCTGCAAGCGATGCCGTGATGTTATCAAAGCCACTCGAGTTGCTCGTCTGCTGCCATAGTCCATTAACGCCAAATTTCCCCTCACTGGTCTACCGGGTACGCTCATGTATTTCCCACAGTGATTTCTGCAGTTATTTCAAGCAGTGTTGCTTGTCTGTTGGCACTGGCAACTTTATCCAAAGGCCACTGCTCGCGATCATTAAGTGAAGGCCGTCGCCCCTACATTGTCCGTGGTAAAAAGTAATACCTGAAATTAAGTATTCACTGCACGCTCATGACACTGTGTAACACGGAATACTTGGACTTGGGTCCAACTGATACTGTCTTGAACCCAGGAGGGGTGGTGCAAGCGATGCCGTGATGTTAGCAAAGGCACTAGAGTTGCTCGTCTGCTGCCATAGTCCATTAACGCCAAATTTCCCCTCACTGGTCTACCGGGTATGCTCATGTATTTCCCACAGTGATTTCTGCAGTTATTTCAAGCAGTGTTGCTTGTCTGTTGGCACTGGCAACTTTATCCAAAGGCCACTGCTCGCAATCATTAAGTGAAGGCCGTCGCCCCTACATTGTCCGTGGTAAAAAGTAATACCTGAAATTAAGTATTCACGGCACGCTCTTGACACTGTGTAACACGGAATACTTGGACTTGGGTCCAACCGATACTGTCTCGAACCCAGGAGGGGTGCTGCAAGCGATGCCGTGATGTTAGCAAAGGCACTAGAGTTGCTCGTCTGCTGCCATAGTCCATTAACGCCAAATTTCCCCTCACTGGTCTACCGGGTACGCTCATGTATTTCCCACAGTGATTTCTGCAGTTATTTCAAGCAGTGTTGCTTGTCTGTTGGCACTGGCAACTTTATCCAAAGGCCACTGCTCGCGATCATTAAGTGAAGGCCGTCGCCCCTACATTGTCCGTGGTAAAAAGTAATACCTGAAATTAAGTATTCACGGCACGCTCTTGACACTGTGTAACACGGAATACTTGGACTTGGGTCCAATCGATACTGTCTCGAAACCAGGAGGGGTGCTGCATGCGATGCCGTGATGTTAGCAAAGGCACTAGAGTTGCTCGTCTGCTGCCATAGTCCATTAACGCCAAATTTCCCCTCACTGGTCTACCGGGTACGCTCATGTATTTCCCACAGTGATTTCTGCAGTTATTTCAAGCAGTGTTGCTTGTCTGTTGGCACTGGCAACTTTATCCAAAGGCCACTGCTCGCGATCATTAAGTGAAGGCCGTCGCCCCTACATTGTCCGTGGTAAAAAGTAATACCTGAAATTAAGTATTCACGGCACGCTCTTGACACTGTGTAACACGGAATACTTGGACTTGGGTACAACCGATACTGTCTCGAACCCAGGAGGGGTGCTGCAAGCGATGCCGTGATGTTATCAAAGGCACTCGAGTTGCTCGTCTGCTGCCATAGTCCATTAACGCCAAATTTCCCCTCACTGGTCTACCGGGTACGCTCATGTATTTCCCACAGTGATTTCTGCAGTCATTTCAAGCAGTGTTGCTTGTCTGTTGGCACTGGAAACTTTATCCAAAGGCCACTGCTCGCGATCATTAAGTGAAGGCCGTCGCCCCTACATTGTCCGTGGTAAAAAGTAATACCTGAAATTAAGTATTCACGGCACGCTCTTGACACTGTGTAACACGGAATACTTGGACTTGGGTCCAACCGATACTGTCTCGAACCCAGGAGGGGTGCTGCAAGCGATGCCGTGATGTTATCAAAGCCACTCGAGTTGCTCGTCTGCTGCCATAGTCCATTAACGCCAAATTTCCCCTCACTGGTCTACCGGGTACGCTCATGTATTTCCCACAGTGATTTCTGCAGTTATTTCAAGCAGTGTTCCTTGTCTGTTGGCACTGGCAACTTTATCCAAAGGCCACTGCTCGCGATCATTAAGTGAAGGCCGTCGCCCCTACATTGTCCGTGGTAAAAAGTAATACCTGAAATTAAGTATTCACGGCACGCTCATGACACTGTGTAACACGGAATACTTGGACTTGTGTCCAACCGATACTGTCTCGAACCCAGGAGGGGTGCTGCAAGCGATGCCGTGATGTTAGCAAAGGCACTAGAGTTGCTCGTCTGCTGCCATAGTCCATTAACGCCAAATTTCCCCTCACTGGTCTACCGGGTACGCTCAAGTATTTCCCACAGTGATTTCTGCAGTTATTTCAAGCAGTGTTGCTTGTCTGTTGGCACTGGCAACTTTATCCAAAGGCCACTGCTCGCGATCATTAAGTGAAGGCCGTCGCCCCTACATTGTCCGTGGTAAAAAGTAATACCTGAAATTAAGTATTCACGGCACGCTCTTGACACTGTGTAACACGGAATACTTGGACTTGGGTCCAACCGATACTGTCTCGAACCCAGGAGGGGTGCTGCAAGCGATGCCGTGATGTTAGCAAAGGCACTAGAGTTGCTCGTCTGCTGCCATAGTCCATTAACGCCAAATTTCCCCTCACTGGTCTACCGGGTACGCTCATGTATTTCCCACAATGATTTCTGCAGTTATTTCAAGCAGTGTTGCTTGTCTGTTGGCACTGGTAACTTTATCCAAAGGCCACTGCTCGCGATCATTAAGTGAAGGCCGTCGCCCCTACATTGTCCGTGGTAAAAAATAATACCTGAAATTAAGTATTCACGGCACGCTCTTGACACTGTGTAACACGGAATACTTGGACTTGGGTCCAACCGATACTGTCTCGAACCCAGGAGGGGTGCTGCAAGCGATGCCGTGATGTTAACAAAGGCACTAGAGTTACTCGTCTGCTGCCATAGTCCATTAACGCCAAATTTCCCCTCACTGGTCTACCGGGTATGCTCATGTATTTCCCACAGTGATTTCTGCAGTTATTTCAAGCAGTGTTGCTTGTCTGTTGGCACTGGCAACTTTATCCAAAGGCCACTGCTCGCGATCATTAAGTGAAGGCCGTCGCCCCTACATTGTCCGTGGTAAAAAGTAATACCTGAAATTAAGTATTCACGGCACGCTCTTGACACTGTGTAACACGGAATACTTGGACTTGGGTCCAACCGATACGGTCTCGAACCCAGGAGGGGTGCTGCAAGCGATGCCGTGATGTTAGCAAAGGCACTCGAGTTGCTCGTCTGCTGCCATAGTCCATTAACGCCAAATTTCCCCTCACTGGTCTACCGGGTACGCTCATGTATTTCCCACAGTGATTTCTGCAGTTATTTCAAGCAGTGTTGCTTGTCTGTTGGCACTGGCAACTTTATCCAAAGGCCACTGCTCGCGATCATTAAGTGAAGGCCGTCGCCCCTACATTGTCCGTGGTAAAAAGTAATTCCTGAAATTAAGTATTCACGGCACGCTCTTGATACTGTGTAACACGGAATACTTGAACTTGGGTCCAACCGATACTGTCTCGAACCCAGGAGGGGTGCTGCAAGCGATGCCGTGATGTTAGCAAAGGCACTAGAGTTGCTCGTCTGCTGCCATAGTCCATTAACGCCAAATTTCCCCTCACTGGTCTACCGGGTACGCTCATGTATTTCCCACAGTGATTTCTGCAGTTATTTCAAGCAGTGTTGCTTGTCTGTTGGCACTGGCAACTTTATCCAAAGGCCACTGCTCGCGATCATTAAGTGAAGGCCGTCGCCCCTACATTGTCCGTGGTAAAAAGTAATACCTGAAATTAAGTATTCACGGCACGCTCTTGACACTGTGTAACACGGAATACTTGGACTTGGGTCCAACCGATACTGTCTCGAACCCAGGAGGGGTGCTGCAAGCGATGCCGTGATGTTAGCAAAGGCACTACAGTTGCTCGTCTGCTGCCATAGTCCATTAACGCCAACTTTCCCCTCACTGGTCTACCGGGTACGCTCATGTATTTCCCACAGTGATTTCTGCAGTTATTTCAAGCAGTGTTGCTTGTCTGTTGGCACTGGCAACTTTATCCAAAGGCCACTGCTCGCGATCATTAAGTGAAGGCCGTCGCCCCTACATTGTTCGTGGTAAAAAGTAATACCTGAAATTAAGTATTCACGGCACGCTCTTGACACTGTGTAACACGGAATACTTGGACTTGGGTCCAACCGATACTGTCTCGAACCCAGGAGGGGTGCTGCAAGCGATGCCGTGATGTTAGCAAAGGCACTAGAGTTGCTCGTCTGCTGCCATAGTCCATTAACGCCAAATTTCCCCTCACTGGTCTACCGGGTACGCTCATGTATTTCCCACAGTGATTTCTGCAGTTATTTCATGCAGTGTTGCTTGTCTGTTGGCACTGGCAACTTTATCCAAAGCCCACTGCTCGCGATCATTAAGTGAAGGCCGTCGCCCCTACATTGTCCGTGGTAAAAAGTAATACCTGAAATTAAGTATTCACGGCACGCTCTTGACACTGTGTAACACGGAATACTTGGACTTGTGTCCAACCGATACTGTCTCGAACCCAGGAGGGGTGCTGCAAGCGATGCCGTGATGTTAGCAAAGGCACTAGAGTTGCTCGTCTGCTGCCATAGTCCATTAACGCCAAATTTCCCCTCACTGGTCTACCGGGTACGCTAATGTATTTCCCACAATGATTTCTGCAGTTATTTCAAGCAGTGTTGCTTTCTGTTGGCACTGGCAACTTTATCCAAAGGCCACTGCTCGCGATCATTAAGTGAAGGCCATCGCCCCTACATTGTCCGTGGTAAAAAGTAATACCTGAAATTAAGTATTCACGGCACGCTCTTGACACTGTGTAACACGGAATACTTGGACTTGGGTCCAACCGATACTGTCTCCAACCCAGGAGGGGTGCTGCAAGCGATGCCGTGATGTTAGCAAAGGCACTAGAGTTGCTCGTCTGCTGCCATAGTCCATTAACGCCAAATTTCCCCTCACTGGTCTACCGGGTACGCTCATGTATTTCCCACAGTGATTTCAGCAGTTATTTCAAGCAGTGTTGCTTGTCTGTTGGCACTGGCAACTTTATCCAAAGGCCACTGCTCGCGATCATTAAGTGAAGGCCATCGCCCCTACATTGTCCGTGGTAAAAAGTAATACCTGAAATTAAGTATTCACGGCACGCTCTTGACACTGTGTAACACGGAATACTTGGACTTGGGTCCAACCGATACTGTCTCCAACCCAGGAGGGGTGCTGCAAGCGATGCCGTGATGTTAGCAAAGGCACTAGAGTTGCTCGTCTGCTGCCATAGTCCATTAACGCCAAATTTCCCCTCACTGGTCTACCGGGTACGCTCATGTATTTCCCACAGTGATTTCAGCAGTTATTTCAAGCAGTGTTGCTTGTCTGTTGGCACTGGCAACTTTATCCAAAGGCCACTGCTCGCGATCATTAAGTGAAGGCCATCGCCCCTACATTGTCTGTGGTAAAAAGTAATACCTGAAATTAAGTATTCACGGCACGCTCTTGACACTGTGTAACACGGAATACTTGGACTTGGGTCCAACCGATACTGTCTCGAACCCAGGAGGGGTGCTGCAAGCGATGCCGTGATGTTAGCAAAGGCACTAGAGTTGCTCGTCTGCTGCCATAGTCCATTAACGCCAAATTTCCCCTCACTGGTCTACCGGGTACGCTCATGTATTTCCCACAGTGATTTCTGCAGTTATTTCAAGCAGTGTTGCTTGTCTGTTGGCACTGGCAACTTTATCCAAAGGCCACTGCTCGCAATCATTAAGTGAAGGCCGTCGCCCCTACATTGTCTGTGGTAAAAAGTAATATGTGAAATTAAGTATTCACGGCACGCTCTTGACACTGTGTAACACGGAATACTTGGACTTGGGTCCAACCGATACTGTCTCGAACCCAGGAGGGGTGCTGCAAGCGATGCCGTGATGTTAGCAAAGGCACTAGAGTTGCTCGTCTGCTGCCATAGTCCATTAACGCCAAATTTCCCCTCACTGGTCTACCGGGTACGCTCATGTATTTCCCACAGTGATTTCTGCATTATTTCAAGCAGTGTTGCTTGTCTGTTGGCACTGGCAACTTTATCCAAAGGCCACTGCTCGCGATCATTAAGTGAAGGCCGTCGCCCCTACATTGTCCGTGGTAAAACGTAATACCTGAAATTAAGTATTCACGGCACGCTCTTGACACTGTGTAACACGGAATACTTGGACTTGGGTCCAATCGATACTGTCTCGAACCCAGG
Source organism: Schistocerca gregaria (assembly GCF_023897955.1). Taxonomy (NCBI): domain Eukaryota; kingdom Metazoa; phylum Arthropoda; class Insecta; order Orthoptera; family Acrididae; genus Schistocerca; species Schistocerca gregaria. The sequence continues at coordinate 504,245,265 of NC_064926.1, read as the reverse complement.
AGGGGTGCTGCAAGCGATGCCGTGATGTTAGCAAAGGCACTAGAGTTGCTCGTCTGCTGCCATAGTCCATTAACGCCAAATTTCCCCTCACTGGTCTACCGGGTACGCTCATGTATTTCCCACAGTGATTTCTGCAGTTATTTCAAGCAGTGTTGCTTGTCAGTTGGCACTGGCAACTTTATCCAAAGGCCACTGCTCGCGATCATTAAGTGAAGGCCATCGCCCCTACATTGTCTGTGGTAAAAAGTAATACCTGAAATTAAGTATTCACGGCACGCTCTTGACACTGTGTAACACGGAATACTTGGACTTGGGTCCAACCGATACTGTCTCGAACCCAGGAGGGGTGCTGCAAGCGATGCCGTGATGTTAGCAAAGGCACTAGAGTTGCTCGTCTGCTGCCATAGTCCATTAACGCCAAATTTCCCCTCACTGGTCTACCGGGTACGCTCATGTATTTCCCACAGTGATTTCTGCAGTTATTTCAAGCAGTGTTGCTTGTCTGTTGGCACTGGCAACTTTATCCAAAGGCCACTGCTCGCGATCATTAAGTGAAGGCCGTCGCCCCTACATTGTCCGTGGTAAAAAGTAATACCTGAAATTAAGTATTCACGGCACGCTCTTGACACTGTGTAACACGGAATACTTGGACTTGGGTCCAACCGATACTGTCTCGAACCCAGGAGGGGTGCTGCAAGCGATGCCGTGATGTTAGCAAAGGCATTAAAGTTGCTCGTCTGCTGCCATAGTCCATTAACGCCAAATTTCCCCTCACTGGTCTACCGGGTACGCTCATGTATTTCCCACAGTGATTTCTGCAGTTATTTCAAGCAGTGTTGCTTGTCTGTTGGCACTGGCAACTTTATCCAAAGGCCACTGTTCGCGATCATTAAGTGAAAGCCGTCGCCTCTACATTGTCCGTGGTAAAAAGTAATACCTGAAATTAAGTATTCACGGCACGCTCTTGACACTGTGTAACACGGAATACTTGGACTTGGGTCCAACCGATACTGTCTCGAACCCAGGAGGGCTGCTGCAAGCGATGCCGTGATGTTAGCAAAGGCACTAGAGTTGCTCGTCTGCTGCCATAGTCCATTAACGCCAAATTTCCCCTAACTGGTCTACCGGGTACGCTCATGTATTTCCCACAGTGACTTCTGCAGTTATTTCAAGCAGTGTTGCTTGTCTGTTGGCACTGGCAACTTTATCCAAAGGCCACTGCTCGCGATCATTAAGTGAAGGCCGTCGCCCCTACATTGTCCGTGGTAAAAAGTAATACCTGAAATTAACTATTCACGGCACGCTCTTGACACTGTGTAACACGGAATACTTGGACTTGGGTCCAATCGATACTGTCTCGAACCCAGGAGGGGTGCTGCAGGCGATGCCGTGATGTTAGCAAAGGCACTAGAGTTGCTCGTCTGCTGCCATAGTCCATTAACGCCAAATTTCCCCTCACTGGTCTACCGGGTACGCTCATGTATTTCCCACAGTGATTTCTGCAGTTATTTCAAGCAGTGTTGCTTGTCTGTTGGCACTGGCAACTTTATCCAAAGGCCACTGCTCGCGATCATTAAGTGAAGGCCGTCGCCCCTACATTGTCTGTGGTAAAAAGTAATACCTGAAATTAAGTATTCACGGCACGCTCTTGACACTGTGTAACACGGAATACTTGGACTTGGGTCCAACCGATACTGTCTCGAACCCAGGAGGGGTGCTGCAAGCGATGCCGTGATGTTAGCAAAGGCACTAGAGTTGCTCGTCTGCTGCCATAGTCCATTAACGCCAAATTTCCCCTCACTGGTCTACCGGGTACGCTCATGTATTTCCCACAGTGATTTCTGCAGTTATTTCAAGCAGTGTTGCTTGTCTGTTGGCACTGGCAACTTTATCCAAAGGCCACTGTTCGCGATCATTAAGTGAAGGCCGTCGCCCCTACATTGTCCGTGGTAAAAAGTAATACCTGAAATTAAGTATTCACGGCACGCTCTTGACACTGTGTAACACGGAATACTTGGACTTGGGTCCAATCGATACTGTCTCGAACCCAGGAGGGGTGCTGCAGGCGATGCCGTGATGTTAGCAAAGGCACTAGAGTTGCTCGTCTGCTGCCATAGTCCATTAACGCCAAATTTCCCCTCACTGGTCTACCGGGTACGCTCATGTATTTCCCACAGTGATTTCTGCAGTTATTTCAAGCAGTGTTGCTTGTCTGTTGGCACTGGCAACTTTATCCAAAGGCCACTGCTCGCGATCATTAAGTGAAGGCCGTCGCCCCTACATTGTCCGTGGTAAAAAGTAATACCTGAAATTAAGTATTCACGGCACGCTCTTGACACTGTGTAACACGGAATACTTGGACTTGGGTCCAATCGATACTGTCTCGAACCCAGGAGGGGTGCTGCAAGCGATGCCGTGATGTTAGCAAAGGCACTAGAGTTGCTCGTCTGCTGCCATAGTCTATTAACGCCAAATTTCCCCTCACTGGTCTACCGGGTACGCTCATGTATTTCCCACAATGATTTCTGCAGTTATTTCAAGCAGTGTTGCTTTCTGTTGGCACTGGCAACTTTATCCAAAGGCCACTGCTCGCGATCATTAAGTGGAGGCCGTCGCCCCTACATTGTCCGTGGTAAAAAGTAATACCTGAAATTAAGTATTCACGGCACGCTCTTGACACTGTGTAACACGGAATACTTGGACTTGGGTCCAACCGATACTGTCTCGAACCCAGGAGGGGTGCTGCAAGCGATGCCGTGATGTTAGCAAAGGCACTAGAGTTGCTCGTCTGCTGCCATAGTAAATTAACGCCAAATTTCCCCTCACTGATCTACCGGGTACGCTCATGTATTTCCCACAGTGATTTCTGCAGTTATTTCAAGCAGTGTTGCTTGTCTGTTGGCACTGGCAACTTTATCCAAAGGCCACTGCTCGCGATCATTAAGTGAAGGCCGTCGCCCCTACATTGTCCGTGGTAAAAAGTAATACCTGAAATTAAGTATTCACGGCACGCTCTTGACACTGTGTAACACGGAATACTTGGACTTGGGTCCAACCGATACTGTCTCGAACCCAGGAGGGGTGCTGCAAGCGATGCCGTGATGTTAGCAAAGGCACTAGAGTTGCTCGTCTGCTGCCATAGTCCATTAACGCCAAATTTCCCCTCACTGGTCTACCGGGTACGCTCATGTATTTCCCACAGTGATTTCTGCAGTTATTTCAAGCAGTGTTGCTTGTCTGTTTGCACTGGCAACTTTATCCAAAGGCCACTGCTCGCGATCATTAAGTGAAGGCCGTCGCCCCTACATTGTCCGTGGTAAAAAGTAATATCTGAAATTAAGTATTCACGGCACGCTCTTGACACTGTGTAACACGGAATACTTGGACTTGGGTCCAATCGATACTGTCTCGAACCCAGGGGGGTGCTGCAAGCGATGCCGTGATGTTAGCAAAGGCACTAGAGTTGCTCGTCTGCTGCCATAGTAAATTAACGCCAAATTTCCCCTCACTGGTCTACCGGGTACGCTCATGTATTTCCCACAGTGATTTCTGCAGTTATTTCAAGCAGTGTTGCTTGTCTGTTGGCACTGGCAACTTTATCCAAAGGCCACTGCTCGCGATCATTAAGTGAAGGTCATCGCCCCTACATTGTCTGTGGTAAAAAGTAATACCTGAAATTAAGTATTCACGGCACGCTCTTGACACTGTGTAACACGGAATACTTGGTCTTGGGTCCAACCGATACTGTCTCGAACCCAGGAGGGGTGCTGCAAGCGATGCCGTGATGTTAGCAAAGTCACTAGAGTTGCTCGTCTGCTGCCATAGTCCATTAACGCCAAATTTCCCCTCACTGGTCTACCGGGTACGCTCATGTATTTCCCACAGTGATTTCTGCAGTTATTTCAAGCAGTGTTGCTTGTCTGTTGGCACTGGCAACTTTATCCAAAGGCCACTGCTCGCGATCATTAAGTGAAGGCCGTCGCCCCTACACTGTCCGTGGTAAAAAGTAATACCTGAAATTAAGTATTCACGGCACGCTCTTGACACTGTGTAACACGGAATACTTGGACTTGGGTCCAACCGATACTGTCTCGAACCCAGGAGGGGTGCTGCAAGCGATGCCGTGATGTTAGCAAAGGCACTCGAGTTGCTCGTCTGCTGCCATAGTCCATTAACGCCAAATTTCCCCTCACTGGTCTACCGGGTACGCTCATGTATTTCCCACAGTGATTTCTGCAGTTATTTCAAGCAGTGTTGCTTGTCTGTTGGCACTGGCAACTTTATCCAAAGGCCACTGCTCGCAATCATTAAGTGAAGGCCGTCGCCCCTACATTGTCCGTGGTAAAAAGTAATACCTGAAATTAAGTATTCACGGCACGCTCTTGACACTGTGTAACACGGAATACTTGGACTTGGGTCCAATCGATACTGTCTCGAACCCAGGGGGGTGCTGCAAGCGATGCCGTGATGTTAGCAAAGGCACTAGAGTTGCTCGTCTGCTGCCATAGTCCATTAACGCCAAATTTCCCCTCACTGGTCTACCGGGTACGCTCATGTATTTCCCACAGTGATTTCTGCAGTTATTTCAAGCAATGTTGCTTGTCTGTTGGCACTGGCAACTTTATCCAAAGGCCACTGCTCGCGATCATTAAGTGAAGGTCATCGCCCCTACATTGTCTGTGGTAAAAAGTAATACCTGAAATTAAGTATTCACGGCACGCTCTTGACACTGTGTAACACGGAATACTTGGACTTGGGTCCAACCGATACTGTCTCGAACCCAGGAGGGGTGCTGCAAGCGATGCCGTGATGTTAGCAAAGGCACTAGAGTTGCTCGTCTGCTGCCATAGTCCATTAACGCCAAATTTCCCCTCACTGGTCTACCGGGTACGCTCATGTATTTCCCACAGTGATTTCTGCAGTTATTTCAAGCAGTGTTGCTTGTCTGTTGGCACTGGAAACTTTATCCAAAGGCCACTGCTCGCGATCATTAAGTGAAGGCCGTCGCCCCTACATTGTCCGTGGTAAAAAGTAATATGTGAAATTAAGTACTCACGGCACGCTCTTGACACTGTGTAACACGGAATACTTGGACTTGGGTCCAACCGATACTGTCTCGAACCCAGGAGGGGTGCTGCAAGCGATGCCGTGATGTTAGCAAAGGCACTAGAGTTGCTCGTCTGCTGCCATAGTCCATTAACGCCAAATTTCCCCTCACTGGTCTACCGGGTACGCTCATGTATTTCCCACAGTGATTTCTGCAGTTATTTCAAGCAGTGTTGCTTGTCTGTTGGCACTGGAAACTTTATCCAAAGGCCACTGCTCGCGATCATTAAGTGAAGGCCGTCGTCCCTACATTGTCCGTGGTAAAAAGTAATACCTGAAATTAAGTCTTCACGGCACGCTCTTGACACTGTGTAACACGGAATACTTGGACTTGGGTCCAACCGATACTGTCTCGAACCCAGGAGGGGTCCTGCAAGCGATGCCGTGATGTTAGCAAAGGCACTCGAGTTGCTCGTCTGCTGCCATAGTCCATTAACGCCAAATTTCCCCTCACTGGTCTACCGGGTACGCTCATGTATTTCCCACAGTGATTTCTGCAGTTATTTCAAGCAGTGTTGCTTGTCTGTTGGCACTGGCAACTTTATCCAAAGGCCACTGCTCGCGATCATTAAGTGAAGGCCGTCGCGCCTACATTGTCCGTGGTAAAAAGTAATACCTGTAATTAAGTATTCATGGCACGCTCTTGACACTGTGTAACACGGAATACTTGGACTTTGGTCCAACCGATACTGTCTCGAACCCAGGAGGGGTCCTGCAAGCGATGCCGTGATGTTAGCAAAGGCACTAGAGTTGCTCGTCTGCTGCCATAGTTCATTAACGCCAAATTTCCCCTCACTGGTCTACCGGGTACGCTCATGTATTTCCCACAGTGATTTCTGCAGTTATTTCAAGCAGTGTTGCTTGTCTGTTGGCACTGGCAACTTTATCCAAAGGCCACTGCTCGCGATCATTAAGTGAAGGCCGTCGCCCCTACATTGTCCGTGGTAAAAAGTAATACCTGAAATTAAGTATTCACGGCACGCTCTTGACACTGTGTAACACGGAATACTTGGACTTGGGTCCAACCGATACTGTCTCGAACCCAGGAGGGGTGCTGCAAGCGATGCCGTGATGTTTGCAAAGGCACTAGAGTTGCTCGTCTTCTGCCATAGTCCATTAACGCCAAATTTCCCCTCACTGGTCTACCGGGTACGCTCATGTATTTCCCACAGTGATTTCTGCAGTTATTTCAAGCAGTGTTGCTTGTCTGTTGGCACTGGCAACTTTATCCAAAGGCCACTGCTCGCGATCATTAAGTGAATGCCGTCGCCCCTACATTGTCCGTGGTAAAAAGTAATATGTGAAATTAAGTATTCACGGCACGCTCTTGACACTGTGTAACACGGAATACTTGGACTTGGGTCCAACTGATACTGTCTCGAACCCAGGAGGGGTGCTGCAAGCGATGCCGTGATGTTAGCAAAGGCACTAGAGTTGCTCGTCTGCTGCCATAGTCCATTAACGCCAAATTTCCCCTCACTGGTCTACCGGGTACGCTCATGTATTTCCTACAGTGATTTCTGCAGTTATTTCAAGCAGTGTTGCTTGTCTGTTGGCACTGGCAACTTTATCCAAAGGCCACTGCTCGCGATCATTAAGTGAAGGCCGTCGCCCCTACATTGTCCGTGGTAAAAAGTAATACCTGAAATTAAGTATTCACGGCACGCTCTTGACACTGTGTAACACGGAATACTTGGACTTGGGTCCAACCGATACTGTCTCGAACCCAGGAGGGGTCCTGCAAGCGATGCCGTGATGTTAGCAAAGGCACTCGAGTTGCTCGTCTGCTGCCATAGTCCATTAACGCCAAATTTCCCCTCACTGGTCTACCGGGTACGCTCATGTATTTCCCACAGTGATTTCTGCAGTTATTTCAAGCAGTGTTGCTTGTCTGTTGGCACTGGCAACTTTATCCAAAGGCAACTGCTCGCGATCATTAAGTGAAGGCCGTCGCCCCTACATTGTCCGTGGTAAAAAGTAATACCTGAAATTAAGTATTCACGGCACGCTCTTGACACTGTGTAACACGGAATACTTGGACTTGGGTCCAACCGATACTGTCTCGAACCCAGGAGGGGTCCTGCAAGCGATGCCGTGATGTTAGCAAAGGCACTAGAGTTGCTCGTCTGCTGCCATAGTCCATTAACGCCAAATTTCCCCTCACTGGTCTACCGGGTACGCTCATGTATTTCCCACAGTGATTTCTGCAGTTATTTCAAGCAGTGTTGCTTGTCTGTTGGCACTGGCAACTTTATCCAAAGGCCACTGCTCGCGATCATTAAGTGAAGGCCGTCGCCCCTACATTGTCCGTGGTAAAAAGTAATACCTGAAATTAAGTATTCACGGCACGCTCTTGACACTGTGTAACACGGAATACTTGGACTTGGGTCCAACCGATACTCTCTCGAACCCAGGAGGGGTGCTGCAAGCGATGCCGTTATGTTAGCAAAGGCACTAGAGTTGCTCGTCTGCTGCCATAGTCAATTAACGCCAAATTTCCCCTAACTAGTCTACCGGGTACGCTCATGTATTTCCCACAGTGATTTCTGCAGTTATTTCAAGCAGTGTTGCTTGTCTGTTGGCACTGGCAACTTTATCCAAAGGCCACTGCTCGTGATCATTAAGTGAAGTCCGTCTCCTCTACATTGTCCGTGGTAAAAAGTAATACCTCAAATTAAGTATTCACGGCACGCTCTGGACACTGTGTAACACGGAATACTTGGACTTGGGTCCAACCGATACTGTCTCGAAACCAGGAGGGGTGCTGCAAGCGATGCCGTGATGTTAGCAAAGGCACTAGAGTTGCTCGTCTTCTGCCATAGTCCATTAACGCCAAATTTCCCCTCACTGGTCTACCGGGTACGCTCATGTATTTCCCACAGTGATTTCTGCAGTTATTTCAAGCAGTGTTGCTTGTCTGTTGGCACTGGCAACTTTATCCAAAGGCCACTGCTCGCGATCATTAAGTGAAGGCCGTCGCCCCTACATTGTCCGTGGTAAAATGTAATACCTGAAATTAAGTATTCACGGCACGCTCTTGACACTGTGTAACACGGAATACTTGGACATGGGTCCAACCGATACTGTCTCGAACCCAGGAGGGGTGCTGCAAGCGATGCCGTGATGTTAGCAAAGGCACTAGAGTTGCTCGTCTGCTGCCATAGTCCATTAACGCCAAATTTCCCCTCACTGGTCTACCGGGTACGCTCATGTATTTCCCACAGTGATTTCTGCAGTTATTTCAAGCAGTGTTGCTTGTCTGTTGGCACTGGCAACTTTATCCAAAGGCCACTGCTCGCGATCATTAAGTGAAGGCCGTCGCCCCTACATTGTCCGTGGTAAAAAGTAATATGTGAAATTAAGTATTCACGGCACGCTCTTGACACTGTGTAACACGGAATACTTGGACTTGGGTCCAACCGATACTGTCTCGAACCCAGGAGGGGTGCTGCAAGCGATGCCGTGATGTTAGCAAAGGCACTAGAGTTGCTCGTCTGCTGCCATAGTCCATTAACGCCAAATTTCCCCTCACTGGTCTACCGGGTACGCTCATGTATTTCCCACAGTGATTTCTGCAGTTATTTCAAGCAGTGTTGCTTGTCTGTTGGCACTGGCAACTTTATCCAAAGGCCACTGCTCGCGATCATTAAGTGAAGGCCGTCGCCCCTACATTGTCCGTGGTAAAAAGTAATACCTGAAATTAAGTATTCATGGCACGCTCTTGACACTGTGTAACACGGAGTACTTGGACTTGGGTCCAACCGATACTGTCTCGAACCCAGGAGGGGTGCTGCAAGCGATGCCGTGATGTTAGCAAAGGCACTCGAGTTGCTCGTCTGCTGCCATAGTCCATTAACGCCAAATTTCCCCTCACTGGTCTACCGGGTACGCTCATGTATTTCCCACAGTGATTTCTGCAGTTATTTCAAGCAGTGTTGCTTGTCTGTTGGCACTGGCAACTTTATCCAAAGGCCACTGCTCGCGATCATTAAGTGAAGGCCGTCGCCCCTACATTGTCCGTGGTAAAAAGTAATACCTGAAATTAAGTATTCACGGCACGCTCTTGACACTGTGTAACACGGAATACTTGGACTTGGGTCCAACCGATACTGTCTCGAACCCAGGAGGGGTGCTGCAAGCGATGCCGTGATGTTTGCAAAGGCACTAGAGTTGCTCGTCTTCTGCCATAGTCCATTAACGCCAAATTTCCCCTCACTGGTCTACCGGGTACGCTCATGTATTTCCCACAGTGATTTCTGCAGTTATTTCAAGCAGTGTTGCTTGTCTGTTGGCACTGGCAACTTTATCCAAAGGCCACTGCTCGCGATCATTAAGTGAATGCCGTCGCCCCTACATTGTCCGTGGTAAAAAGTAATATGTGAAATTAAGTATTCACGGCACGCTCTTGACACTGTGTAACACGGAATACTTGGACTTGGGTCCAACTGATACTGTCTCGAACCCAGGAGGGGTGCTGCAAGCGATGCCGTGATGTTAGCAAAGGCACTAGAGTTGCTCGTCTGCTGCCATAGTCCATTAACGCCAAATTTCCCCTCACTGGTCTACCGGGTACGCTCATGTATTTCCTACAGTGATTTCTGCAGTTATTTCAAGCAGTGTTGCTTGTCTGTTGGCACTGGCAACTTTATCCAAAGGCCACTGCTCGCGATCATTAAGTGAAGGCCGTCGCCCCTACATTGTCCGTGGTAAAAAGTAATACCTGAAATTAAGTATTCACGGCACGCTCTTGACACTGTGTAACACGGAATACTTGGACTTGGGTCCAACCGATACTGTCTCGAACCCAGGAGGGGTGCTGCAAGCGATGCCGTGATGTTAGCAAAGGCACTCGAGTTGCTCGTCTGCTGCCATAGTCCATTAACGCCAAATTTCCCCTCACTGGTCTACCGGGTATGCTCATGTATTTCCCACAGTGATTTCTGCAGTTATTTCAAGCAGTGTTGCTTGTCTGTTGGCACTGGCAACTTTATCCAAAGGCAACTGCTCGCGATCATTAAGTGAAGGCCGTCGCCCCTACATTGTCCGTGGTAAAAAGTAATACCTGAAATTAAGTATTCACGGCACGCTCTTGACACTGTGTAACACGGAATACTTGGACTTGGGTCAGACCGATACTGTCTCGAACCCAGGAGGGGTCCTGCAAGCGATGCCGTGATGTTAGCAAAGGCACTAGAGTTGCTCGTCTGCTGCCATAGTCCATTAACGCCAAATTTCCCCTAACTGGTCTACCGGGTACGCTCATGTATTTCCCACAGTGATTTCTGCAGTTATTTCAAGCAGTGTTGCTTGTCTGTTGGCACTGGCAACTTTATCCAAAGGCCACTGCTCGCGATCATTAAGTGAAGGCCGTCGTCCCTACATTGTCCGTGGTAAAAAGTAATACCTGAAATTAAGTATTCACGGCACGCTCTTGACACTGTGTAACACGGAATACTTGGACTTGGGTCCAACCGATACTGTCTCGAACCCAGGAGGGGTGCTGCAAGCGATGCCGTTATGTTAGCAAAGGCACTAGAGTTGCTCGTCTGCTGCCATAGTCAATTAACGCCAAATTTCCCCTAACTAGTCTACCGGGTACGCTCATGTATTTCCCACAGTGATTTCTGCAGTTATTTCAAGCAGTGTTGCTTGTCTGTTGGCACTGGCAACTTTATCCAAAGGCCACTGCTCGCGATCATTAAGTGAAGGCCGTCGTCCCTACATTGTCCGTGGTAAAAAGTAATACCTGAAATTAAGTATTCACGGCACGCTCTTGACACTGTGTAACACGGAATACTTGGACTTGGGTCCAACCGATACTGTCTCGAACCCAGGAGGGGTGCTGCAAGCGATGCCGTGATGTTAGCAAAGGCACTAGAGTTGCTCGTCTGCTGCCATAGTCCATTAACGTCAAATTTCCCCTCACTGGTCTACCGGGTACGCTCATGTATTTCCCACAGTGATTTCTGCATTATTTCAAGCAGTGTTGCTTGTCTGTTGGCACTGGCAACTTTATCCAAAGGCCACTGCTCGCGATCATTAAGTGAAGGCCGTCGCCCCTACATTGTCCGTGGTAAAAAGTAATACCTCAAATTAAGTATTCACGGCACGCTCTGGACACTGTGTAACACGGAATACTTGGACTTGGGTCCAACCGATACTGTCTCGAAACCAGGAGGGGTGCTGCAAGCGATGCCGTGATGTTAGCAAAGGCACTAGAGTTGCTCGTCTTCTGCCATAGTCCATTAACGCCAAATTTCCCCTTACTGGTCTACCGGGTACGCTCATGTATTTCCCACAGTGATTTCTGCAGTTATTTCAAGCAGTGTTGCTTTTCTGTTGGCACTGGCAACTTTATCCAAAGGCCACTGCTCGCGATCATTAAGTGAAGGCCGTCGCCCCTACATTGTCCGTGGTAAAAAGTAATACCTGAAATTAAGTATTCACGGCACGCTCTGGACACTGTGTAACACGGAATACTTGGACTTGGGTCCAACCGATACTGTCTCGAACCCAGGAGGGGTGCTGCAAGCGATGCCGTGATGTTAGCAAAGGCACTAGAGTTGCTCGTCTGCTGCCATAGTCCATTAACGCCAAATTTCCCCTCACTGGTCTACCGGGTACGCTCATGTATTTCCCACAGTGATTTCTGCAGTTATTTCAAGCAGTGTTGCTTGTCTGTTGGCACTGGCAACTTTATCCAAAGGCCACTGCTCGCGATCATTAAGTGAAGGCCGTCGCCCCTACATTGTCCGTGGTAAAAAGTAATGCCTGAAATTAAGTATATACGGAACGCTCTTGACACTGTGTAACACGGAATACTTGGACTTGGGTCCAACCGATACTGTCTCGAACCCAGGAGGGGTGCTGCAAGCGATGCCGTGATGTTAGCAAAGGCACTCGAGTTGCTCGTCTGCTGCCATAGTCCATTAACGTCAAATTTCCCCTCACTGGTCTACCGGGTACGCTCATGTATTTCCCACAGTGATTTCTGCAGTTATTTCAAGCAGTGTTGCTTGTCTGTTGGCACTGGCAACTTTATCCAAAGGCCACTGCTCGCGATCATTAAGTGAAGGCCGTCGCCCCTACATTGTCCGTGGTAAAAAGTAATACCTGAAATTAAGTATTCATGGCACGCTCTTGACACTGTGTAACACGGAATACTTGGACTTGGGTCCAACCGATACTGTCTCGAATCCAGGAGGGGTGCTGCAAGCGATGCCGTGATGTTAGCAAAGGCACTAGAGTTGCTCGTCTGCTGCCATAGTCCATTAATGCCAAATTTCCCCTCACTGGTCTACCGAGTACGCTCATGTACTTCCCACAATGATTTCTGCAGTTATTTCAAGCAGTGTTGCTTGTCTGTTGGCACTGGCAACTTTATCCAAAGGCAACTGCTCGCGATCATTAAGTGAAGGCCGTCGCCCCTACATTGTCCGTGGTAAAAAGTAATACCTGAAATTAAGTATTCACGGCACGCTCTTGACACTGTGTAACACGGAATACTTGGACTTGGGTCCAACCGATACTGTCTCGAACCCAGGAGGGGTGCTGCAAGCGATGCCGTGATGTTAGCAAAGGCACTAGAGTTGCTCGTCTGCTGCCATAGTCCATTAACGCCAAATTTCCCCTCACTGGTCTACCGGGTACGCTCATGTATTTCCCACAGTGATTTCTGCAGTTATTTCAAGCAGTGTTGCTTGTCTGTTGGCACTGGCAACTTTATCCAAAGGCCACTGCTCGCGATCATTAAGTGAAGGCCGTCGCCCCTACATTGTCCGTGGTAAAAAGTAATACCTGAAATTAAGTATATACGGAACGCTCTTGACACTGTGTAACACGGAATACTTGGACTTGGGTCCAACCGATACTGTCTCGAACCCAGGAGGGGTGCTGCAAGCGATGCCGTGATGTTAGCAAAGGCACTAGAGTTGATCGTCTGCTGCCATAGTCCATTAACGCCAAATTTCCCCTCACTGGTCTACCGGGTACGCTCATGTATTTCCCACAGTGATTTCTGCAGTTATTTCAAGCAGTGTTGCTTGTCTGTTGGCACTGGCAACTTTATCCAAAGGCCACTGCTCGCGATCATTAAGTGAAGGCCGTCGCCCCTACATTGTCCGTGGTAAAAAGTAATACCTGAAATTAAGTATTCACGGCACGCTCTTGACACTGTGTAACACGGAATACTTGGACTTGGGTCCAACCGATACTGTCTCGAACCCAGGAGGGGTGCTGCAAGCGATGCAGTGATGTTAGCAAAGGCACTAGAGTTGCTCGTCTGCTGCCATAGTCCATTAACGCCAAATTTCCCCTCACTGGTCTACCGGGTACGCTCATGTATTTCCCACAGTGATTTCTGCAGTTATTTCAAGCAGTGTTGCTTGTCTGTTGGCACTGGCAACTTTATCCAAAGGCCACTGCTCGCGATCATTAAGTGAAGGCCGTCGCCCCTACATTGTCCGTGGTAAAAAGTAATACCTGAAATTAAGTATTCACGGCACGCTCTTGACACTGTGTAACACGGAATACTTGGACTTGGGTCCAACCAATACTGTCTCGAACCCAGGAGGGGTGCTGCAAGCGATGCCGTGATGTTAGCAAAGGCACTAGAGTTGCTCGTCTGCTGCCACAGTCAATTAACGCCAAATTTCCCCTCACTGGTCTACCGGGTACGCTCATGTATTTCCCACAGTGATTTCTGCAGTTATTTCAAGCAGTGTTGCTTGTCTGTTGGCACTGGCAACTTTATCCAAAGGCCACTGCTCGCGATCATTAAGTGAAGGCCGTCTCCTCTACATTGTCCGTGGTAAAAAGTAATACCTGAAATTAAGTATTCACGGCACGCTCTTGACACTGTGTAACACGGAATACTTGGACTTGGGTCCAACCGATACTGTCTCGAACCCAGGAGGGGTGCTGCAAGCGATGCCGTGATGTTGGCAAAGGCACTCGAGTTTCTCGTCTGCTGCCATAGTCCATTAATGCCAAATTTCCCCTCACTGGTCTACCGGGTACGCTCATGTACTTCCCACAATGATTTCTGCAGTTATTTCAAGCAGTGTTGCTTGTCTGTTGGCACTGGCAACTTTATCCAAAGGCCACTGCTCGCGATCATTAAGTGAAGGCCGTCGCCCCTACATTGTCCGTGGTAAAAAGTAATACCTGAAATTAAGTATTCACGGCACGCTCTTGACACTGTGTAACACGGAATACTTGGACTTGGGTCCAACCGATACTGTCTCGAACCCAGGAGGGGTCCTGCAAGCGATGCCGTGATGTTAGCAAAGGCACTAGAGTTGCTCGTCTGCTGCCATAGTCCATTAACGCCAAATTTCCCCTCACTGGTCTACCGGGTACGCTCATGTATTTCCCACAGTGACTTCTGCAGTTATTTCAAGCAGTGTTGCTTGTCTGTTGGCACTGGCAACTTTATCCAAAGGCCACTGCTCGCGATCATTAAGTGAAGGCCGTCGCCCCTACATTGTCCGTGGTAAAAAGTAATACCTGAAATTAAGTATTCACGGCACGCTCTGGACACTGTGTAACACGGAATACTTGGACTTGGGTCCAACCGATACTGTCTCGAACCCAGGAGGGGTGCTGCAAGCGATGCCGTGATGTTAGCAAAGGCACTAGAGTTGCTCGTCTGCTGCCATAGTCCATTAACGCCAAATTTCCCCTCACTGGTCTACCGGGTACGCTCATGTATTTCCCACAGTGATTTCTGCAGTTATTTCAAGCAGTGTTGCTTGTCTGTTGGCACTGGCAACTTTATCCAAAGGCCACTGCTCGCGATCATTAAGTGAAGGCCGTCGCCCCTACATTGTCCGTGGTAAAAAGTAATACCTGAAATTAAGTATATACGGAACGCTCTTGACACTGTGTAACACGGAATACTTGGACTTGGGTCCAACCGATACTGTCTCGAACCCAGGAGGGGTGCTGCAAGCGATGCCGTGATGTTAGCAAAGGCACTAGAGTTGCTCGTCTGCTGCCATAGTCCATTAACGCCAAATTTCCCCTCACTGGTCTACCGGGTACGCTCATGTATTTCCCACAGTGATTTCTGCAGTTATTTCAAGCAGTGTTGCTTGTCTGTTGGCACTGGCAACTTTATCCAAAGAACACTGCTCGCGATCATTAAGTGAAGGCCGTCGCCCCTACATTGTCCGTGGTAAAAAGTAATACCTGAAATTAAGTATTCACGGCACGCTCTTGACACTGTGTAACACGGAATACTTGGACTTGGGTCCAACCGATACTGTCTCGAACCCAGGAGGGGTGCTGCAAGCGATGCCGTGATGTTAGCAAAGGCACTAGAGTTGCTCGTCTGCTGCCATAGTCCATTAACGCCAAATTTCCCCTCACTGGTCTACCGGGTACGCTCATGTATTTCCCACAGTGATTTCTGCAGTTATTTCAAGCAGTGTTGCTTGTCTGTTGGCACTGGCAACTTTATCCAAAGGCCACTGCTCGCGATCATTAAGTGAAGGCCGTCGCCCCTACATTGTCCGTGGTAAAAAGTAATACCTGAAATTAAGTATTCACGGCACGCTCTTGACACTGTGTAACACGGAATACTTGGACTTGGGTCCAACCAATACTGTCTCGAACCCAGGAGGGGTGCTGCAAGCGATGCCGTGATGTTAGCAAAGGCACTAGAGTTGCTCGTCTGCTGCCACAGTCAATTAACGCCAAATTTCCCCTCACTGGTCTACCGGGTACGCTCATGTATTTCCCACAGTGATTTCTGCAGTTATTTCAAGCAGTGTTGCTTGTCTGTTGGCACTGGCAACTTTATCCAAAGGCCACTGCTCGCGATCATTAAGTGAAGGCCGTCTCCTCTACATTGTCCGTGGTAAAAAGTAATACCTGAAATTAAGTATTCACGGCACGCTCTTGACACTGTGTAACACGGAATACTTGGACTTGGGTCCAACCGATACTGTCTCGAACCCAGGAGGGCTGCTGCAAGCGATGCCGTGATGTTGGCAAAGGCACTCGAGTTTCTCGTCTGCTGCCATAGTCCATTAATGCCAAATTTCCCCTCACTGGTCTACCGGGTACGCTTATGTATTTCCCACAGTGATTTCTGCAGTTATTTCAAGCAGTGTTGCTTGTCTGTTGGCACTGGCAACTTTATCCAAAGGCCACTGCTCGCGATCATTAAGTGAAGGCCGTCGCCCCTACATTGTCCGTGGTAAAAAGTAATACCTGAAATTAAGTATTCACGGCACTCTCTTGACACTGTGTAACATGGAATACTTGGACTTGGGTCCAACCGATACCGTCTCGAACCCAGGAGGGGTGCTGCAAGCGATGCCGAGATGTTAGCAAAGGCACTCGAGTTGCTCGTCTGCTGCCATAGTCCATTAACGCCAAATTTCCCCTCACTGGTCTACCGGGTACGCTTATGTGTTTCCCACTGTGATTTCTGCAGTTATTTCAAGCAGTGTTGCTTGTCTGTTGGCACTGGCAACTTTATCCAAAGGCCACTGCTCGCGATCATTAACTGAAGGCCGTCGCCCCTACATTGTCCGTGGTAAAAAGTAATACCTGAAATTAAGTATTCACGGCATGCTCTTGACACTGTGTAACACGGAATACTTGGACTTGGGTCCAACCGATACTGTCTCGAACCCAGGAAGGGAGCTGCAAGCGATGCCGTGATGTTAGCAAAGGCACTAGTGTTGCTCGTCTGCTGCCATAGTCCATTAACGCCAAATTTCCCCTCACTGGTCTACCGGGTACGCTCATGTATTTCCCACAGTGATTTCTGCAGTTATTTCAAGCAGTGTTGCTTGTCTGTTGGCACTGGCAACTTTATCCAAAGGCCACTGCTCGCGATCATTAAGTGAAGGCCGTCGCCCCTACATTGTCCGTGGTAAAAAGTAATACCTGAAATTAAGTATTCACGGCACGCGCTTGACACTGTGTAACACGGAATACTTGGACTTGGGTCCAACCGATACTGTCTCGAACCCAGGAGGGGTGCTGCAAGCGATGCAGTGATGTTAGCAAAGGCACTAGAGTTGCTCGTCTGCTGCCATAGTCCATTAACGCCAAATTTCCCCTCACTGGTCTACCGGGTACGCTCATGTATTTCCCACAGTGATTTCTGCAGTTATTTCAAGCAGTGTTGCTTGTCTGTTGGCACTGGCAACTTTATCCAAAGGCCACTGCTCGCGATCATTAAGTGAAGGTCGTCTCCTCTACATTGTCCGTGGTAAAAAGTAATACCTGAAATTAAGTATTCACGGCACGCTCTTGACACTGTGTAACACGGAATACTTGGACTTGGGTCCAACCGATACTGTCTCGAACCCAGGAGGGGTGCTGCAAGCGATGCCGTGATGTTAGCAAAGGCACTAGAGTTGCTCGTCTGCTGCCATAGTCCATTAACGCCAAATTTCCCCTCACTGGTCTACCGGGTACGCTCATGTATTTCCCACAGTGATTTCTGCAGTTATTTCAAGCAGTGTTGCTTGTCTGTTGGCACTGGCAACTTTATCCAAAGGCCACTGCTCGCGATCATTAAGTGAAGGCCGTCGCCCCTACATTGTCCGTGGTAAAAAGTAATACCTGAAATTAAGTATTCACGGCACGCTCTGGACACTGTGTAACACGGAATACTTGGACTTGGGTCCAACCGATACTGTCTCGAACCCAGGAGGGGTGCTGCAAGCGATGCCGTGATGTTAGCAAAGGCACTCGAGTTGCTCGTCTGCTGCCATAGTCCATTAACGCCAAATTTCCCCTCACTGGTCTACCGGGTACGCTCATGTATTTCCCACAGTGATTCCTGCAGTTATTTCAAGCAGTGTTGCTTGTCTGTTGGCACTGGCAACTTTATCCAAAGGCCACTGCTCGCGATGATTAAGTGAAGGCCGTCGCCCCTACATTGTCCGTGGTAAAAAGTAATACCTGAAATTAAGTATATACGGAACGCTCTTGACACTGTGTAACACGGAATACTTGGACTTGGGTCCAACCGATACTGTCTCGAACCCAGGAGGGGTGCTGCAAGCGATGCCGTGATGTTAGCAAAGGCACTAGAGTTGCTCGTCTGCTGCCATAGTCCATTAACGCCAAATTTCCCCTCACTGGTCTACCGGGTACGCTCATGTATTTCCCACAGTGATTTCTGCAGTTATTTCAAGCAGTGTTGCTTGTCTGTTGGCACTGGCAACTTTATCCAAAGGCCACTGCTCGCGATCATTAAGTGAAGGCCGTCGCCCCTACATTGTCCGTGGTAAAAAGTAATACCTGAAATTAAGTATTCACGGCACGCTCTTGACACTGTGTAACACGGAATACTTGGACTTGGGTCCAACCGATACTGTCTCGAACCCAGGAGGGGTGCTGCAAGCGATGCCGTGATGTTAGCAAAGGCACTAGAGTTGCTCGTCTGCTGCCATAGTCCATTAACGCCAAATTTCCCCTCACTGGTCTACCGGGTACGCTCATGTATTTCCCACAGTGATTTCTGCAGTTATTTCAAGCAGTGTTGCTTGTCTGTTGGCACTGGCAACTTTATCCAAAGGCCACTGCTCGCGATCATTAAGTGAAGGCCGTCGCCCCTACATTGTCCGTGGTAAAAAGTAATACCTGAAATTAAGTATTCACGGCACGCTCTTGACACTGTGTAACACGGAATACTTGGACTTGGGTCCAACCGATACTGTCTCGAACCCAGGAGGGGTGCTGCAAGCGATGCCGTGATGTTAGCAAAGGCACTAGAGTTGCTCGTCTGCTGCCACAGTCAATTAACGCCAAATTTCCCCTCACTGGTCTACCGGGTACGCTCATGTATTTCCCACAATGATTTCTGCAGTTATTTCAAGCAGTGTTGCTTGTCTGTTAGCACTGGCAACTTTATCCAAAGGACACTGCTCGCGATCATTAAGTGAAGGCCGTCTCCTCTACATTGTCCGTGGTAAAAAGTAATACCTGAAATTAAGTATTCACGGCACGCTCTTGACACTGTGTAACACGGAATACTTGGACTTGGGTCCAACCGATACTGTCTCGAACCCAGGAGGGGTGCTGCAAGCGATGCCGTGATGTTAGCAAAGGCACTAGAGTTGCTCGTCTTCTGCCATAGTCCATTAACGCCAAATTTCCCCTCACTGGTCTACCGGGTACGCTCATGTATTTCCCACAGTGATTTCTGCAGTTATTTCAAGCAGTGTTGCTTGTCTGTTGGAACTGGCAACTTTATCCAAAGGCCACTGCTCGCGATCATTAAGTGAAGGCCGTCGCCCCTACATTGTCCGTGGTAAAAAGTAATACCTGAAATTAAGTATTCACGGCACGCTCTTGACACTGTGTAACACGGAATACTTGGACTTGGGTCCAACCGATACTGTCTCGAACCCAGGAGGGGTTCTGCAAGCGATGCCGTGATGTTAGCAAAGGCACTAGAGTTGCTCGTCTGCTGCCACAGTCAATTAACGCCAAATTTCCCCTCACTGGTCTACCGGGTACGCTCATGTATTTCCCACAGTGATTTCTGCAGTTATTTCAAGCAGTGTTGCTTGTCTGTTGGCACTGGCAACTTTATCCAAAGGACACTGCTCGCGATCATTAAGTGAAGGCCGTCTCCTCTACATTGTCCGTGGTAAAAAGTAATACCTGAAGTTAAGTATTCACGGCACGCTCTTGACACTGTGTAACACGGAATACTTGGACTTGGGTCCAACCGATACTGTCTCGAAACCAGGAGGGGTGCTGCAAGCGATGCCGTGATGTTGGCAAGGGCACTCGAGTTTCTCGTCTGCTGCCATAGTCCATTAATGCCAAATTTCCCCTCACTGGTCTACCGGGTACGCTTATGTATTTCCCACAGTGATTTCTGCAGTTATTTCAAGCAGTGTTGCTTGTCTGTTGGCACTGGCAACTTTATCCAAAGGCCACTGCTCGCTATCATTAAGTGAAGGCCGTCGCCCCTACATTGTCCGTGGTAAAAAGTAATACCTGAAATTAAGTATTCACGGCACGCTCTTGACACTGTGTAACACGGAATACTTGGACTTGGGTCCAACCGATACCGTCTCGAACCCAGGAGGGGTGCTGCAAGCGATGCCGTGATGTTAGCAAAGGCACTCGAGTTGCTCGTCTGCTGCCATAGTCCATTAACGCCAAATTTCCCCTCACTGGTCTACCGAGTACGCTCATGTATTTCCCACTGTGATTTCTGCAGTTATTTCAAGCAATGTTGCTTGTCTGTTGGCACTGGCAACTTTATCCAAAGGCCACTGCTCGCGATCATTAACTGAAGGCCGTCGCCCCTACATTGTCCGTGGTAAAAAGTAATACCTGAAATTAAGTATTCACGGCACGCTCTTGACACTGTGTAACACGGAATACTTGGACTTGGGTCCAACCGATACTGTCTCGAACCCAGGAAGGGAGCTGCAAGCGATGCCGTGATGTTAGCAAAGGCACTAGTGTTGCTCGTCTGCTGCCATAGTCCATTAACGCCAAATTTCCCCTCACTGGTCTACCGGGTACGCTCATGTATTTCCCACAGTGATTTCTGCAGTTATTTCAAGCAGTGTTGCTTGTCTGTTGGCACTGGCAACTTTATCCAAAGGCCACTGCTCGCTATCATTAAGTGAAGGCCGTCGCCCCTACATTGTCCGTGGTAAAAAGTAATACCTGAAATTAAGTATTCACGGCACGCTCTTGACACTGTGTAACACGGAATACTTGGACTTGGGTCCAACCGATACCGTCTCGAACCCAGGAGGGGTGCTGCAAGCGATGCCGTGATGTTAGCAAAGGCACTCGAGTTGCTCGTCTGCTGCCATAGTCCATTAACGCCAAATTTCCCCTCACTGGTCTACCGAGTACGCTCATGTATTTCCCACTGTGATTTCTGCAGTTATTTCAAGCAATGTTGCTTGTCTGTTGGCACTGGCAACTTTATCCAAAGGCCACTGCTCGCGATCATTAACTGAAGGCCGTCGCCCCTACATTGTC
Source organism: Schistocerca gregaria (assembly GCF_023897955.1). Classification (NCBI taxonomy): domain Eukaryota; kingdom Metazoa; phylum Arthropoda; class Insecta; order Orthoptera; family Acrididae; genus Schistocerca; species Schistocerca gregaria. The sequence continues at coordinate 504,224,172 of NC_064926.1, read as the reverse complement.
CGTGGTAAAAAGTAATACCTGAAATTAAGTATTCACGGCACGCTCTTGACACTGTGTAACACGGAATACTTGGACTTGGGTCCAACCGATACTGTCTCGAACCCAGGAAGGGAGCTGCAAGCGATGCCGTGATGTTAGCAAAGGCACTAGTGTTGCTCGTCTGCTGCCATAGTCCATTAACGCCAAATTTCCCCTCACTGGTCTACCGGGTACGCTCATGTATTTCCCACAGTGATTTCTGCAGTTATTTCAAGCAGTGTTGCTTGTCTGTTGGCACTGGCAACTTTATCCAAAGGCCACTGCTCGCGATCATTAAGTGAAGGCCGTCGCCCCTACATTGTCCGTGGTAAAAAGTAATACCTGAAATTAAGTATTCACGGCACGCTCTTGACACTGTGTAACACGGAATACTTGGACTTGGGTCCAACCGATACTGTCTCGAACCCAGGAGGGGTGCTGCAAGCGATGCCGTGATGTTGGCAAAGGCACTCGAGTTTCTCGTCTGCTGCCATAGTCCATTAATGCCATATTTCCCCTCACTGGTCTACCGGGTACGCTTATGTATTTCCCACAGTGATTTCTGCAGTTATTTCAAGCAGTGTTGCTTGTCTGTTGGCACTGGCAACTTTATCCAAAGGCCACTGCTCGCGATCATTAAGTGAAGGCCGTCGCCCCTACATTGTCCGTGGTAAAAAGTAATACCTGAAATTAAGTATTCACGGCACGCTCTTGACACTGTGTAACACGGAATACTTGGACTTGGGTCCAACCGATACCGTCTCGAACCCAGGAGGGGTGCTGCAAGCGATGCCGTGATGTTAGCAAAGGCACTCTAGTTGCTCGTCTGCTGCCATAGTCCATTAACGCCAAATTTCCCCTCAATGGTCAACCGGGTACGCTCATGTATTTCCCACAGTGATTTCTGCAGTTATTTCAAGCAGTGTTGCTTGTCTGTTGGCACTGGCAACTTTATCCAAAGGCCACTGCTCGCGATCATTAAGTGAAGGCCGTCGCCCCTACATTGTCCGTGGTAAAAAGTAATACCTGAAATGAAGTATTCACGGCACGCTCTTGACACTGTGTAACACGGAATACTTGGACTTGGGTCCAACCGATACTGTCTCGAACCCAGGAAGGGAGCTGCAAGCGATGCCGTGATGTTAGCAAAGGCACTAGTGTTGCTCGTCTGCTGCCATAGTCCATTAACGCCAAATTTCCCCTCACTGGTCTACCGGGTACGCTCATGTATTTCCCACAGTGATTTCTGCAGTTATTTCAAGCAGTGTTGCTTGTCTGTTGGCACTGGCAACTTTATCCAAAGGCCACTGCTCGCGATCATTAAGTGAAGGCCGTCGCCCCTACATTGTCCGTGGTAAAAAGTAATACCTGAAATTAAGTATTCACGGCACGCTCTTGACACTGTGTAACACGGAATACTTGGACTTGGGTCCAACCGATACTGTCTCGAACCCAGGAGGGGTGCTGCAAGCGATGCCGTGATGTTAGCAAAGGCACTAGAGTTGCTCGTCTGCTGCCATAGTCCATTAACGCCAAATTTCCCCTCACTGGTCTACCGGGTACGCTCATGTATTTCCCACAGTGATTTCTGCAGTTATTTCAAGCAGTGTTGCTTGTCTGTTGGCACTGGCAACTTTATCCAAAGGCCACTGCTCGCGATCATTAAGTGAAGGCCGTCGCCCCTACATTGTCCGTGGTAAAAAGTAATACCTGAAATTAAGTATTCACGGCACGCTCTTGACACTGTGTAACACGGAATACTTGGACTTGGGTCCAACCGATACTGTCTCGAACCCAGGAGGGGTGCTGCAAGCGATGCCGTGATGTTAGCAAAGGCACTAGAGTTGCTCGTCTGCTGCCATAGTCAATTAACGCCAAATTTCCCCTCACTGGTCTACCGGGTACGCTCATGTATTTCCCACAGTGATTTCTGCAGTTATTTCAAGCAGTGTTGCTTGTCTGTTGGCACTGGCAACTTTATCCAAAGGCCACTGCTCGCGATCATTAAGTGAAGGCCGTTGCCTCTACATTGTCCGTGGTAAAAAGTAATACCTGAAATTAAGTATTCACGGCACGCTCTTGACACTGTGTAACACGGAATACTTGGACTTGGGTCCAACCGATACTGTCTCGAACCCAGGAGGGGTGCTGCAAGCGATGCCATGATGTTAGCAAAGGCACTCGAGTTTCTCGTCTGCTGCCATAGTCCATTAACGCCAAATTTCCCCTCACTGGTCTACCGGGTACGCTTATGTATTTCCCACAGTGATTTCTGCAGTTATTTCAAGCAGTGTTGCTTGTCTGTTGGCACTGGCAACTTTATCCAAAGACCACTGCTCGCGATCATTAAGTGAAGGCCGTCGCCCCTACATTGTCCGTGGTAAAAAGTAATACCTGAAATTAAGTATTCACGGCACGCTCTTGACACTGTGTAACACGGAATACTTGGACTTGGGTCCAACCGATACTGTCTCGAACCCAGGAGGGGTGCTGCAAGCGATGCCGTGATGTTATCAAAGGCACTCGAGTTGCTCGTCTGCTGCCATAGTCCATTAACGCCAAATTTCCCCTCACTGGTCTACCGGGTACGCTCATGTATTTCCCACAGTGATTTCTGCAGTTATTTCAAGCAGTGTTGCTTGTCTGTTGGCACTGGCAACTTTATCCAAAGGCCACTGCTCGCGATCATTAAGTGAAGGCCGTCGCCCCTACATTGTCCGTGGTAAAAAGTAATACCTGAAATTAAGTATTCAAGGCACGCTCTTGACACTGTGTAACACGGAATACTTGGACTTGGGTCCAACCGATACTGTCTCGAACCCAATAGGGGTGCTGCAAGCGATGCCGTGATGTTAGCAAAGGCACTAGAGTTGCTCGTCTGCTGCCATAGTCCATTAACGCCAAATTTCCCCTCACTGGTCTACCGGGTACGCTCATGTATTTCCCACAATGATTTCTGCAGTTATTTCAAGCAGTGTTGCTTGTCTGTTGGCACTGGCAACTTTATCCAAAGGCCACTGCTCGCGATCATTAAGTGAAGGCCGTCGCCCCTACATTGTCCGTGGTAAAAAGTAATACCTGAAATTAAGTATTCACGGCACGCTCTGGACACTGTGTAACACGGAATACTTGGACTTGGGTCCAACCGATACTGTCTCGAACCCAGGAGGGGTGCTGCAAGCGATGCCGTGATGTTAGCAAAGGCACTAGAGTTGCTCGTCTTCTGCCATAGTCCATTAACGCCAAATTTCCCCTCACTGGTCTACCGGGTACGTTCATGTATTTCCCACAGTGATTTCTGCAGTTATTTCAAGCAGTGTTGCTTGTCTGTTGGAACTGGCAACTTTATCCAAAGGCCACTGCTCGCGATCATTAAGTGAAGGCCGTCGCCCCTACATTGTCCGTGGTAAAAAGTAATACCTGAAATTAAGTATTCACGGCACGCTCTTGACACTGTTTAACACGGAATACTTGGACTTGGGTCCAACCGATACTGTCTCGAACCCAGGAGGGGTGCTGCAAGCGATGCCGTGATGTTAGCAAAGGCACTCGAGTTGCTCGTCTGCTGCCATAGTCCATTAACGCCAAATTTCCCCTCACTGGTCTACCGGGTACGCTCATGTATTTCCCACAGTGATTTCTGCAGTTATTTCAAGCAGTGTTGCTTGTCTGTTGGCACTGGCAACTTTGTCCAAAGGCCACTGCTCGCGATCATTAAGTGAAGGCCGTCGCCCCTACGTTGTCCGTGGTAAAAAGTAATACCTGAAATTAAGTATTCACGGCACGCTCTTGACACTGTGTAACACGGAATACTTGGACTTGGGTCCAACCGATACTGTCTCGAACCCAGGAGGGGTGCTGCAAGCGATGCCGTGATGTTAGCAAAGGCACTAGAGTTGCTCGTCTGCTGCCATAGTCCATTAACGCCAAATTTCCCCTCACTGGTCTACCGGGTACGCTCATGTATTTCCCACAATGATTTCTGCAGTTATTTCAAGCAGTGTTGCTTGTCTGTTGGCACTGGCAACTTTATCCAAAGGCCACTGCTCGCGATCATTAAGTGAAGGCCGTCGCCCCTACATTGTCCGTGGTAAAAGGTAATACCTGAAATTAAGTATTCACGGCACGCTCTGGACACTGTGTAACACGGAATACTTGGACTTGGGTCCAACCGATACTGTCTCGAACCCAGGAGGGGTGCTGCAAGCGATGCCGTGATGTTAGCAAAGGCACTAGAGTTGCTCGTCTGCTGCCATAGTCCATTAACGCCAAATTTCCCCTCACTGGTCTACCGGGTACGCTCATGTATTTCCCACAGTGATTTCTGCAGTTATTTCAAGCAGTGTTGCTTGTCTGTTGGCACTGGCAACTTTATCCAAAGGCCACTGCTCGCGATCATTAAGTGAAGGCCGTCGCCCCTACATTGTCCGTGGTAAAAAGTAATACCATGAAATTAAGTATTCACGGCACGCTCTGGACACTGTGTAGCACGGAATACTTGGACTTGGGTCCAACCGATACTGTCTCCAACCCAGGAGGGGTGCTGCAAGCGATGCCGTGATGTTAGCAAAGGCACTAGAGTTGCTCGTCTGCTGCCATAGTCCATTAACGCCAAATTTCCCCTCACTGGTCTACCGGGTACGCTCATGTATTTCCCACAGTGATTTCTGCAGTTTTTTCAAGCAGTGATGCTTGTCTGTTGGCACTGGCAACTTTATCCAAAGGCCACTGCTCGCGATCATTAAGTGAAGGCCGTCGCCCCTACATTGTCCGTGGTAAAAAGTAATACCTGAAATTAAGTATTCACGGCACGCTCTGGACACTGTGTAACACGGAATACTTGGACTTGGGTCCAACCGATACTGTCTCGAACCCAGGAGGGGTGCTGCAAGCGATGCCGTGATGTTAGCAAAGGCACTAGAGTTGCTCGTCTGCTGCCATAGTCCATTAACGCCAAATTTCCCCTCACTGGTCTACCGGGTACGCTCATGTATTTCCCACAGTGATTTCTGCAGTTATTTCAAGCAGTGTTGCTTGTCTGTTGGCACTGGCAACTTTATCCAAAGGCCACTGCTCGCGATCATTAAGTGAAGGCCGTCGCCCCTACATTGTCCGTGGCAAAAAGTAATACCTGAAATTAAGTATTCACGGCACGCTCTTGACACTGTGTAACACGGAATACTTGGACATGGGTCCAACCGATACTGTCTCGAACCCAGGAGGGGTGCTGCAAGCGATGCCGTGATGTTAGCAAAGGCACTAGGGTTGCTCGTCTGCTGCCATAGTCCATTAACGCCAAATTTCCCCTCACTGGTCTACCGGGTACGCTCATGTATTTCCCACAGTGATTTCTGCAGTTATTTCAAGCAGTGTTGCTTGTCTGTTGGCACTGGCAACTTTATCCAAAGGCCACTGCTCGCGATCATTAAGTGAAGGCCGTCGCCCCTACATTGTCCGTGGTAAAAAGTAATACCTGAAATTAAGTATTCACGGCACGCTCTTGACACTGTGTAACACGGAATACTTGGACTTGGGTCCAACCGATACTGTCTCGAACCCAGGAGGGGTGCTGCAAGCGATGCCGTGATGTTAGCAAAGGCACTAGAGTTGCTCGTCTGCTGCCATAGTCCATTAACGCCAAATTTCCCCTCACTGGTCTACCGGGTACGCTCATGTATTTCCCACAGTGATTTCTGCAGTTATTTCAAGCAGTGTTGCTTGTCTGTTGGCACTGGCAACTTTATCCAAAGGCCACTGCTCGCGATCATTAAGTGAAGGCCGTCGCCCCTACATTGTCCGTGGTAAAAAGTAATACCTGAAGTTAAGTATTCACGGCACGCTCTTGACACTGTGTAACACGGAATACTTGGACTTGGGTCCAACCGATACTGTCTCGAACCCAGGAGGGGTGCTGCAAGCGATGCCGTGATGTTAGCAAAGGCACTAGAGTTGCTCGTCTGCTGCCATAGTCCATTAACGCCAAATTTCCCCTCACTGGTCTACCGGGTACGCTCATGTATTTCCCACAATGATTTCTGCAGTTATTTCAAGCAGTGTTGCTTTCTGTTGGCACTGGCAACTTTATCCAAAGGCCACTGCTCGCGATCATTAAGTGAAGGCCGTCGCCCCTACATTGTCCGTGGTAAAAAGTAATACCTGAAATTAAGTATTCACGGCACGCTCTTGACACTGTGTAACACGGAATACTAAATTCCATGACGATTTCCGAAATGTAATGTCTTATTCGTCTAGCCCCAACTACCATTCCGCGTTCCGAGTCTCTTAATTTCTGTCGTGCGTCAATAATCATGTTGGCAACCTTTTCACATGAATCATCCGAGTACAAACGTCAGATCCATCAATGACCGCTTTGTTACACTGAAGCGCCAAAGAAACTGGTATAGGCATGCCTATTTAAATACAGAGAAATGCAAACAGCAGAATACAGCGCTGCAGTCGGCAACGCCTATATAATTGCGGATTCATGTACAGACTTTATAACTTCAATTAATAAACGCCTATATATAATACAACACGTGCCTGGCGAAATTGTTAGATCGCTTACCGCTGCTACAATGGCAGGTCAGATGTAAGTGAGTTTGAATGTGGTGTTACTCTCGGCGCACGAGCGATGGGACACAGCATCTCCGAGGTAGCGATGATGTAGGGATTTTCCCGTATGACCATTTCATGAGTGTACCGTGAATATCAGGAATCCGGGACACATCAAACATCCGACATCGCTGTGTCTGGAAAAAGATCCTGCAGGTACAGGACCAACGACGACCGAAGAGAATCGTTCAACGTGACAGCACTGCAACCCTTCCGCAAATTGCTGCAGATTTCAATGCTGGGCCATCAACAAGTGTGAGCGTACGAACCATTCAACTAAACATCATCGACATGGGCTTTCAGAGCCGAAAGCTCACTCGTGTACCCTTGATGACTGCAAGACACAAAGCTGTACGCCTTGCCTGGGCCCGGTTGCCTGGTCGGACGAGTCTCATATAGAATTGTATCGAGCAGATGGGCACGGAGACAACCTATGAATCCACGGACTCTGCTTGTCAGTAGGGGACTGTTCAAGCTGCTTGAGGCTCCGTAATGGTGTGGGGCGTGTGCAGTTGGAGTGATATGGGACCCCTGGTATGTCTAGATACGACTCTGACAGGATGCGTAAGCTTCCTGTTTCATCACCCGCATCCATTCATGTCCATTTCTCATTCCGAGAGACTTCGGTAGTTCCAGCAGGACAATGTGACACCCCACACGTTCAAAATTGCTACAGAGTGGCTCCAGAAACACTCTTCTGAGTTTAAACACTTCCGCTGGCCACCAAACTCCCCAGGCATGAACATTATTGAGCATATCTGGGATGCCTTGCAACATGCTGTTCAGATGAGCGCTCCATCTCCTCGTACTCTTAAGAATTTATGGCAGCTCTGCAGGATTCGTGGTATCAGCTCTCCGGCACTATTACAGACATTAGTCGAGTCAAGCCGCGTGGGATTTGCCGAGCGGCCAAAGTCGCTGCAGTCATGGACTGTGCGGCTGGTCCCGGCGGAGGTTCGAGTACTCCCTCCGGCATGGGTGTGTGTGTTTGTCCTCAGGATAGTTTAAGTTAAGTATTGTTTAAGCTTAGGGACTGATGACCTTAGCTGTTAAGTCCCATAAGATTAAAAAAAATGTCGAGTCCATTGCACGTCGTGTTGCGGAACTTCTGCGTGCTTGCGGACGCCCTGCGCGATATTAAGCACGTAATGAATATTTTGTGTAGGCGCGTTACTACCGCTATTTGTAAACTTGCGTATCGCTACCGATGACTTTTGTCACCTCACTGCACAGACATATGCGGGAACACACACACATACACACTTGCGCATGTTACGAGTCTAGAAATATATGAAACTCTATCACCAGTGCAGCGAGCCCTTCGACTAACTCCCCGTGGTACGCACAGACACTTAACTGCTCACTACCTGTTGGTCTTAATAAAGTGACCGAACTGGGCATTTCCCTAATCTTAACGGAAGGATTTGACACGCGAGTCATTAGTCGGCCGGCATGGCTCAGTGTTGGGACAAGCCGGCGATGACCCCATGCGGGGGCGGCGTTCGTGAGAAGAAGTAATGACAAGGGCGTCAACGAGCCCCCGGGGCGCGCCGTGCTTTATGGGTAATTTCACTCCGGCCGTCCCCCTGGCGCTGCTGCGTCTTCCCCAGGCAATCTGTCCGGCACGGCCCCATCCACCAGCGCCTCCCCGCCGACCACCGCCGCCCACCGCCGCGGCGGCGCTCTGCCCCTGGTAGAACAGCCACCCCCGGTCGCCCATCTCACTGCACACGACCTACACCACACCCTATTAATCCCCGGCTGCCATTTCCTGCTTCTTCGTACCGGTCAGTCAAACAAGAAACCGTACGCATTCACTTATCCGTTGATGGGATTCCCCAAGTGTCCGATTCCACCCGTCTGCTTTGACCCATGACGTGATCAATATGGCGGAAATAGCTATTCTAAGCGTCTCCAATATGGCGCTTAAGATGTCACTACATACACACGGCAACAAACACGAAAATACGTATAAATAAGACAATAACATCTCCCTCCGAAAATACAAACTAACGGAGCAGCCGAGGGCAATTGGGGGTTTTAGGGAGGGGAAAAGCTAAATATGACAGTAAAAATATGACACACCAAGATCCCAAAACACTAAAATGACGAACAAAAAAAATTACAAAATCTACAGGAATCAGACACTTCCCTTGACCTATATTGGTCAACTGCAGCTGACGATACCGAAACACCCAACAGCGAAAACCACGAAAATTGCAATCAGAGATTTCCCTTGACCACAACTGACGATACTAAAACACCAATATCTACATATAAAACTACGAGAATTGGAATCGGTCATTTCCCTTGACCTATATAGGTCAACCATAACTATTAATACGAAAAAACTACCACCTACAACTACACAAAACACAACCAAAACCACACCGCCTCAAAAATTCAAAAGTCAAACATTCCTATGTAAATTAAAACACATTAAATACACAAAAAACACAACAAGACGACATCTACAAACACAACCAACTCATAAACTCCGCGTCGTAATGACGTCACACACCACAACACTCTTAAATCATAGGTCAAAGCAAACGGGTGGAATCGGACGCTTCCTTTGACCCCCGTTGATTGGTTACAGTAACGACAATCAGTATACAATCAGCGTAGGAAAATAACAGCGTCAATTGGAATAGTTGTGTGCAGTGTATACGTAATAGTATAAGATCCAGTGTACTGATAAATTCAGTCAGATGGTATCGCATTTGATGTTACTAGTACAGTTCATAACACCAACGGCCTTGCTGCAGTGATAACACTGGTTCCCGTCAGATCACCAAAGTTAAGCGCTGTCGGTCTGGGATGAGATGGGTTACAATCCGGTCTGCTGAGTGCAGTTGGTAAGTAGGGTGAATTCCGCCCTTGTGAGGCAAACTGAGAAGCTATTTGATTGAGAAGTAGCGGCTCTGGTCTCGTAAACTGGCATACGGCTGGGAGAGCGGTGTGCTGAACACATGCCCCTCCATATCTGCATCCAGTGGCGCCTGTAGGCTGAGGATGACACGGTGGCCGGTCGGTACCGTTGGGCCTTCATGGCCTGCTCGGGCGGAATTTAGTTTAGGTTTAGTACAATATATAACAAGACACCAAGGGTTCGGTTGGCAGAAGATGGTATAAAGGCCGAAACATGTACTTTCGAAATATGATTGGAATTACGTAGCTGACAGTAGTCTGAAACACAACTGTTAGAATGGAAATGGAATGTTAACGTGTATTTTTATCTTGTCACTTATGCGTTTTGCCCTGTACTGAACTTTTCTGACTGCGAGAATACGAATTTAATTTAGCTGCGAGAATGTAAAACCATCAATAACTTTAAACCAAACCAAAACTGCATGAATTTACACAACACAAAAACTGAAACTGATGCAACACTACTGATTTGAAATTGGCCCTGTAATAAAACAAAATTTGATCAATTTTAAAATAATGGTTGCTGTGCTTAATGAATACTATCCCTGATTTAATAAAATTCTTACTCTTATCTGTGCAATGGTAACGCTCTCCACAAGGCTCTCTGTTAGTGCTTTAAGTTGTATGGTTAGCAAAGAACTATTGTGCAAGGATGTTAATTAAATCGAATATGACTGAGACAATAACTTCTTGAGAAAAACAGTTAATCAAAAATGATATGGATCTGGGAACTGATATTGACTTCGGGTACGTAATAATGTGGCACTAACTTTAAATCTTGTATTTTGACACTTTAAAAATTAATAATGCTCAGAATTAACACACTCAATAAACTGATTATACATTTGCAAGTAGCTCTACAAAATCAATGAATGTGAGTGCCGTAGATTGCCTCATTCATCACTTTTGAACACGTGCACTGCGTTAGTAACAAAACAACTTTCTTTACCTTAATTATTTCCAAATTCTGTTGCGATTCCTTTTACAGTTAACAAATATCATAGTATCTTGCAAATAAAAAAATCATTATTGGCCGTAGCAGGTAAGTATGTATCCAGCACACATCAGATAAAACACGTCTTTACACTTGGGAGTCCTCCATACATCTCTCGATCTAAAGTTACTCTAACACATTACCCACAACACCTTAAATCAGCGATCGCTGTTCAGCAGCGACATTACTACACAACCGATACTACATTTGATCATCTTTGGTTCAATATAATATTTTCTTACAAAACTTGAATTAATTTACCGTGTGTATATTTCTTTCAAGGCAGTCTGATCTATGCCGTGTTAGTGTTTGTTTATGTGTCTTTATTGCAAATAGGAAATAGACATCATTAGTGTGTGTGTGTGTGTGTGTGTGTGTGTGTGTGTTTTTGAATCTATTGGGCGCCCAACGCCGAGGTCATCAGCGCCCTTACACTTAAAACAAACAAGTGTGGAGATCAACAAAATTTTTGTAAACGCGTGCACTCGAAATGACCACACACTCACTCTATCTCACACCATTAGTATCAGTGTGTGTTCTGTACATGAACCATGACTGTGCCAATACCAAGTGGAAAAAAGTTACCACATAATAAAAAAACAATAATTGGTGCATACGAGGAAAACGAGACTCTCTAAGCGTCAAATCGATAAGAAGTTGTACCGTTCAAGTAGGGTGCTCGATAATTTGGTTAGACTGGGCGCACGGCACGGACAGAACGGAAAACATCGGCAAAGTAGGAAGTTATTTGAGACATCTTATCATATACTTCTCTGTGAAGCAAGAGCTACATACTGTTATTTTTCTCAGCTTGTTGCTGATACACAGTTACTATTAACTGCCAGATGTGTACGAAAAATTGTATCAATTTGCAAACACTTTGCATTCAAGACACGACCGCAGAAACTCGCATTAACACTCAAACATTAACAGGCTACATTAGAGTTTGCTAAGAAACACACGTCATGGAACACTGTGACCTTCAGTGATGAGAAGTAGTTTAATTTATATGGCCCAGATGGATTTCAGTATAATTGGCGTGATCTGAGAACAGAGCAGCCAGTAAGAACGTGCAGATATTTTCGTGGCGGAAGTGATAACTTTAAGCAGCCTTCTGCGCGAAAGGCAAATCACGCATTTGTTTGATGAACACCAGAATAAACTATAACTTGTACACTGAGACGTTAGACCCAGAACTGCTAAGAATGTATGAGGACCTAGGGGACCAAAGTCTATAATCCTTCAACAGATAATATATCTCTCCATATATCTGCTACAACCAAAACAGTGGTTTGAAGATAAAGATATCGATGTCTCACGCTGACCTGCACTAAGCCAGGATATGAACCCACTGGGAGTGCTTGAAAGGTATTTTTTCGCAATGGAAGACAATTTGAGGCCTTACGTCAGCTGAAAAGTGCTATACGAGGAGAGTGGGTGACAATATCACTGCAAGAACAACCAACCCTGACAAAATCATTGACGAAGAGAATTTTTGATGTAACTAGGAGGAACGGACGTTGGACAAAGTACTAACAATGGAATAACACAACAGGACAGTGAGTAGCTTTATACCAAAGTCCATGCAGGAAATGCAAACGCCTTATTTTGTTACGTGTGTTATGAAAGAAACTGTGTAATTCCGTCAGGGTCGTTTATTTCTTACACTGAAGAACTGAAGAAACTGCTACAACGTCCAAATATCGTGTAGGGCCCCGGTGAGCACGCAGAAGTGCCGTAACACAACGTGGCAAGGACTCGACTAATGTCTGAAGTAGAGCTGGAGGGAACTGACACCATGAATCCTGCACGGCCGTCCAAAATCCGCTAGCGTAATCCGTAAGAGTACGAGGGGGTGGAGGTCTCTCCCGAACAGCACGTTGCAACACATACCAGATGTGCTCAATAATGTTCATGTCTGGGGAGTTTGGTGGCCAGTGTAAATGTTTAAACTCAGAAGAGTGTTCCTGGAGCCACTCTGTAGAAATTCTGAACGTATGGGGTGTCGCATTGTCCTGCTGGAAAGCAGAAGGGACATGAATGGATGCAGGTATTCAACAGGATGCTTACGTACGTGTCACCTATCAGAGTCATATCTAGACGTGTCAGGAATCACATATCATCCAACTCCACACGCCCCACACCATTACAGAGCCTCCAGCAGTTTGAACAGTCTCCTGCTAACATGCGGGGTCCTTGGATTTATTGGACTCATGAGTTTGTTTCCATTCCCGTAAACGTCCATCGGCTCGATACAATTTGAAACGAGTGTCGTCCGACCAGGCAACATGTTTCCAGTCGTCAACAGAGCAACGTCGGTGTTGGCAGGCCCAGGCGAAGCGTATAGCTTTGTGCCGTGCAGTCATCAAGGGAGTGGACCCTCAGCACCGAAAGCCCATGTCGACGATGTTTTGTTGAATGGTTCCTACGCTCACACTTGTTGATAGCCCAGCAATGAAATCTGCAGCAATTTGCGTAAGGGTTTCACTTCTGTCAAGTTGACCGATTCTCATCAGTCGTCGTTGGTCCCGTTCTTGCAAGATCTTTTTCCGGTCGCAGCGATATCGGACATTTGATGCCTTGCCGGATTTATGATATTCACGGTACACTCGTAAAAGGATCGTACGGGAAAGTTCCAATTTCGACTACTTTCATGATCAATTGGATACACGTATGCTTCAGACATTGTACTATATTCTCGTAGTGGCACTGCTTTCATACTCGTTTCCACTACTGTATTTGCACGTAGTGTTAGTATAGACAAGTTACAAATCACTGTTGCAATGTTTGGGGTATCGCTAATAACCTGATTCCTGCAACGTAAAAATCTGTGAATTCAATTAACATAATATTTGAATACACTATCTGATCAAATTCATCCCGGTAGTTCCTATTAAACTAAACTCGGCCCGAACAACTATGAAGGCCCAAGGTATCCACCGGCCCCCATGTCATCCTCATCCCATAGGCGTCACTGGAAGCGGATATGGAGGGTCATGTGGTCAGCACACCGCTCTCCCGGCCGTTTGTCAGTTTACGAGACCTGTGCCGCTACTTGTCAGTCAACTGGCTGCTCAGTTTGCCTCACAAGGGCTGAGTGCAGCCCGCTTGCCAACAGCGCTCGCCACCCCGACAGCGCTCAACTTCAGTGATCTGATGGGAACGGGTGTTACGACTGCGGCAAGGCAGCTGGCCTGATACCTATTAGCGGACATTAAACTGGGCTGTGTCCACTGTTCACTTTATGGTGAACACTTTCAGTGAGGTGTCTGAACTTCTGAGGAAGATTGGCAGTCCATCTCGAGATCCGAAATCAGAGAATATAATGATGTTGTTGGGGTCTGGAGCGAAGTCGACGTTATAGCTCATCCCAAAGATGTTCCACTGAGCTCACGTCGTGTTTCTGGACAGGTTAGCCCACTACAGGAATGTTGTTGTCCATCAATCATTGTCTCACAGATGGTGCTTTATGATAGGGTGCACTGTCGTGTTGATACAAGAAGACGTCGTCCTCTACTGAAAACAGTGGACAGTGCTGTCAGATATGTTCAAATCCTTCCGCAGTTAGTATTTTCATAAGTTCAACAAGGGTTCCGCATCCTGACGACGAAACACATCGGCATACTGTAACGCCACGTTCTCCGTACTTCACTGTTGGCACTACATGTTACGGCATACAAAGTTGGATCAAATGGCTCTGAGCACTATGGGACTCAACTGCTGTGGTCATCAGTCCCCTAGAACTCAGAACTACTTAAACCTAACTAACCTAAGGTCGTCACACACATCCATACCCGAGGCAGGATTCGAACCTGCGACCGTAGCAGTCGCACGGTTCCGGACTGCGCGCCTGGAACCGCGAGACCACCGCGGCCGGCCATACAAAGTTCTCCAGACATTCGTCATATCCAGCTATTCCACCGTATCGCAATTGGATATGCTTTGATTCATCAGTCATACTCACTCGTTTATGGGCATCAGCTGTCCAGTGGCGAAGCTCTTTACAGCACTCCAAGCGTCGCTTAACCCTGACTACGGAAAAGTGTGCCACTGCTGTACCGCATTCTTCTCGCCCGCTACACTGCTGGTAGCACTTTGTATCTCGATGCTACTCACTGAAAGCAGTCTTGGGAAGCAACAAATGAAAAAAGTAATATTGTAATGAAAAAGGGTGTTGCAGAAAATAAGAACACGGACCTACCGTGATAAATAAAATATAATTCAGATGTGCCGCGTCCTCCAATGAACACGTGTTACAGCTGCAAGGAGCTGCTATTACAGTAATGTTTGGCACCGTACTTAATCTGAGAGCAATCAAATGACAGAGCATCAGGCTAACGCCTTCCCTTAAGCGCCTAACGATAACACAGCTCTCATTTATGTTCATAAATTATCTTGTCAGTAAATCAGACTTTATGCTTCAGAATAATGCAATATACGTTAGCTCCTTCTAGAACAATCTGTCTTCTCTTTACATACATAGAATTTTGGTACCCGTTTCACTCAGAGTTGAACAATTAATTTTCCACTGCCGTACGGGACTTCTAATGATGCAACTACAACATACCTTCACTCGCGTGAACATTACCACACATTACCACATTTGAATTTAGATTCGTTTAACTGCACTCGATTCTGTGGCTATCTTGCGTACAGTAAAACCTTGAAGACTTACCGGAAATTCACATCAGTGCCGAGCCATGCAAGAAATCACTTACCCATGACGATAAGACTGCATCTTGATTGCGATACACAGTTATACCGTTGTTCTTGAGATTATCACAGTTCCAGTGAGACTTCGTATCACACAATATGCCTCACGTAAGCTTTTACTGGTGTGTTAAATTTCGGAATAACTTGTCGCTATTGAACTGCTATTCCAGACACTCGGAGTAGTCCCTGGAAAGCCATTTGTACTGCTAAATTACTTACTGACCGAATCAAGTTAGCACATCATCGGACAAGTCAGATACCAGTCTGTCCATCATGAACGACCCAGAGCGACTCTCCGTAGTGAACGCGCCAACGAAAAACTAGTACTTTGTTCGTACCTCCGCTCAGATGAGTAATCACGTCTTTACTCATTTTATAAACTAATGAAAGAAACTAGCATATAAGAGAGGAGATCGTTTTCTTAAGCCCTGTCCTCAGTTACGTGCTTTAGATTACATTTAAAATATATCTTTCTTAACCTGAAGGGTTCTCTCGACGCCGAATCTCGCAAAATCGTCATCTAAGTTCTACTGGTAGGGGGTTTCCCCTCAGCATTTACAATCCCGCGTGCTTTCTGAGGTACCGGAAAGGTATTACTACGCTGAAATTGATCTGAAAGGTACTAGAAACCTACCACTTTGGCGCGCAACTGGCACTTCCGTCAACATCCGGCCGCGACAACCAGTGAGCCTCCCCGCTCCAGACGACTCAGAGCCTTCTATACCGATCGTTTGACATATACCTACCCACTGCCTTCTGCATAATCTCAGTTACATTTACTCTAATTAATGACGAAAATGTATTAATTCACGTCGCCTTCTGGGTGGCGTGAATTACTTTGGTTTAAATTTTGGTAAGCCCTTACGTTATTATTATTATTAATATTACTACTGAAGCCTTTAAATAAAATTGAAAAATAGAGTGGTTATATTTGTACAGTACTAATTAATGTAGCTGCTGTTTTACAAAGAGTCTGCCAGTTCAGTTTCTTCAGTATCTCTGTGACATTCTCCAACGGTTCTGATGAGTCTGTGACGATTCTTGTTGCCTTTCTCTGTATACTTCAATATCCTCTGCTAATCCTATTTGGTAGGCATCACACAAATTTGAGCAGTATTCTAGGCTGGGTCTCAAGAGTGATTTGTAAGCAATGCATTCTGTAGTCTGATTGTATTTTCCCAGTGTTCTACCTGTGCTGGCTTCGCCAGCACACCGTTCGGCACTAGAAAATATTGTATCGCAGGCGCTGAACTAGGCTCGCCTATGACGAGAGAAGACCAAGACACGCCCCCAGGCTACGTGCCGACAACGCCCGCTGGGCAGCGTGCATATAGGTCGCCGCCGCCAACCGAGCTGTCTCAATCTCAGTTCCTCAGTACGGCGCATCGAGGCTCAGTTCGGATTGCACCTCCATACGTCGCACTACACTCCTGCCGTCCACAGTGACAGTGGTCACATCGCGCCTTAGCTAACTGTGAGGAAACGCTAGTCATTGTATACAGGGTGTTACAAAAAGGTACAGCCAAACTTTCAGGAAACATTCATCACACACAAAGAAATAAAATAAGTTATGTGGACACGTGTCCGGAAACGCTTACTTTCCATGTTAGAGCTCGTTTTATTACTTCTCTTCAAATCACATTAATCATGGAATGGAAACACACAGCAACAGAACGTACCAGAGTGACTTCAAACACTTTCTTACAGGAAATGTTCAAAATGTCCTCCGTTAGCGAGGATACATGCATCCACCCTCCGTCGCATGGAATCCCTGATGCGCTGATGCAGGCCTGGAGAATGGCGTATTGTATCACAGCCGTCCACAATACGAGCACGAAGAGTCTCTACATTTGGTACCGGGGTTGCGTAGACAAGAGCTTTCAAATGCTCCCGTAAATGAAAGTCAAGAGGACAGGGTGGAGGCCACGGAATTGGTCCGCCTCTACCATCGGTCACCCAATCTGTTGTTGAGAACCGCACGAACGCTTCGACTGAAATGTGCAGGAGCTCCGTCGTGCATGAACCACATGTTGTGTCGTACTCGTAAAGGCACATGCTCTAGCAGCACAGGTAGAGTATCCCGTATGAAATCATGATAACGTGCTCCGTTGAGGGTAGGTGTAAGAACATGTGGCCCAATCCAGACATCACCAACAATGCTTGCCCAAACGTTCACAGAAAATCTGTCTCGATGACGTGATTGCACAATTTGCGTGAGGATTCTCGTCAGCCCAAACATGTTGATTGTGAAAATGTACAATTTGATCACGTTAGAGTACAGCTTCATCCATAAAGAGAACATTTCCACTGAAATGAAGATTGACAAATTGTTGGATGAACCATTTGCAGAAGTGTACCCGTGGAGGCCAATCAGCTGCTCATAGTGCCTGCACACCCTGTACATGGTACGGAAACAACTGGTTCTCCCGTAGCACTCTCCATACAGTGACGTGGTCAACATTACCTTGTACAGCAGCAACTTCTGTGACGCTGACATTAGGGTTATCGTCAACTGCACGGAGAATTGCCTCATCCATTGCAGGTGTCCTCGTCGTTCTAGGTCTTCCCCAGTCGCGAGTCATAGGCTGGAATGTTCCGTGCTGCCTAAGACGCCGATCAATTGCTTCGAACGTCTTCCTGTCGGGACACGTTCGTTCTGGAAATCTGTGTCGATACAAACGTACCGCGCCACGGCTATTGCCGCGTGCTAATCCATACATCAAATGGGCATCTGCCAACTCCGCATTTGAAAACATTGCACTGACTTCAATACCACGTTCGTGATGAACACTAACCTGTTGATGCTACGTACTGATGTGCTTGATGCTAGTACTGTAGAGCAATGAGTCGCATGTCAACACAAGCACCAAAGTCAACATTACCTTCCTTCAATTGGGTCAACTGGCGGTGAATCGAGGAAGTGCAGTACATACTGACGAAACTAAAATGAGCTCTAACATGGAAATTAAGCGTTTGCGGACACATGTCCACATAACATCTTTTCTTTATTTGTGTATGTGGAATGTTTCCTGAAAATTTGGCCGTACCTTTTCGTAACACCCTGTATAGTTGTGATATGACACGGACAAGATTCAAGAATTAGTATATGTTATTTGATTACTGTTGGCCACAGAACTTTAGATTGGACATCACTGAAGTTAAGTACTCAATTTGTTCTAATAATAAAGTGTATTTTAACCACGTGTGCATTTTGTGTTGTAGTGAGAGCATTCCGGCTACCCATCCAACCAGGAACCACAAAGCATTACGAGAGGGCACAGCTACAACACTACAATAAACCTAAATCTGCCACTTGCTTTACCCACGACTGAGCCAGTGTGATCATTCCATTTCATATCCCTACAGAGTGTTACACCTACGTATTTGTTTGAGTTGACCGATTCCAACTGTGACTCACGCATATTATAGTCACAGGGTACTACGTTTTCCGTCTTGTGAATGCGAAATTTTGCATTTCTGGATATTTAAAGCAAGTTTCTAATCTTTGCACCACTCCGAAACCTTATTAATGTCTGACTGAATATTTATGCAGCTTCTTTGAGACAGTACTTCATTACAGATAACGCCGTCACCTGCAAGAAGTCCGTGGTTGCGACACTATGTGATCAGAAGTATCTGGACATCTGACTAAAAATGACTTACAAGTTCGTGGCGTAGTGCTTGCAGTGGATCCTGACGCAGTTTGAAATTCCTGTGTGATAGTCTGGATAGATGTCTGCTTGTAACACATTGCGATCCTCTTCAACTGTCCCTGGTCTCAGTCAGTCAACAGACGAGGCAGACCTGTGCGCTTTTGTGCTGTACGTACCCCTTCATGTTTCCACTTTACTATCACATCCGAAACAGTGGACCTAGCGATGTTTAGGAGTGTGGAAGACTCGTGTACAGACGTATGACACAAGTGACACCCAATCACCTGACCACGTTCGAAGTCCGTGAGTTACGCGCAGCGGCCTATTCTGCTGTATCCCAATGTCTAATGACTACTGAGGTCGCTGATATGGAGTACCTGGCAGTAGGTCGCAGCACAATCTACCTAATATGAAAACGTATATTTTTTGGGGTGTCCGGATACTTCTGATCACGTAAAGGTCATTAATATACAACATAAACAGCAAGGGCCCTGGAACTTCTCTGGGACACAGCCGAAGTTACTGTTACATCTGTCGACGGTTCTCCACCTAAGATAACTTGGTGCGTCCTCCCTACGAAAAAATTCTTCAATCAAGTCATAAATTTCACTTATTACTCCATACGACCGTACTTTTGATAGTAAGCGTAGATGTGGTACTGAGGTAGCTGCTTTTCGGAAAGCAAGAAATACTATATCTACCTCGCTGCCTCGATGCAAGTCTTTCTATATGTCATGTGAGAAATGGGTTAGAGACATCTCATTACTGCTGAGCTCAGAGTATGTTCTAAGATTTTACAACAACTTGAAGTCAAGGATACTGGAGGGTAGTTTTGTGGATCACTTCTACTGTCCTTCTTGTAGACGAGTGTCAACTGTGCTTTCTTTCAAGTACTGGGCACAGTTTTTTTTTCGGAATATTCAGTAGATTAAATTTAAGAGAGGCACTGTGAATCTTTAAATCTGTAGTGGATTGACACAGGCGCTACAGTGGAACAGAATTCTTTACAATTTTTGTATACGTGACCTCTAGGTGCAAGCCACGTAGCCGAATTCGTGGTATCTAATATGTTTGCAAATTAGACTATTGCGGTAGCTATTAATTACGTTAAAATTATGAGCTGTAAAACATAAAGTTAGCATTATGTTTGTTTGTAAGTGGATGTCTGAGCTATGGTGGTACACAATGATACACCGCAATCGAATATTGTGCGACCCCGCTAGAGGCGCCAAATCAAAACGGAGGGGCCTATTGCTAATGTGACGCATCCTGTGATAATCCGTTCTGTGCAACTGAAGGGCAACAACGCTCCAAATGCTCACGTTGTATCGATGAAAGTGTATGCCGGCAATACATCGTCAAATCACGCAGCTATTAGGTGACACGTATACTTCCAGTATGGTCAAATAAGTTTGATGATGAACTGCGTGGCAGACCATCTGTCTGTAAAGAGGTGGAAATCGTTAGAGAAGTCGAGGCCCTGACCACCGAAGACCGGCGTGTATCACAGACGAGGGGATAGTGGAACACAGGAAAACTCGTATATCGTTGGGAAAAATATGTCGCATAAAAGAGCAAATATATAGAGAGAGGATAACGTCATCAGGAAGTTTATGATTGAAGCTTGAGTTTTCAGAAGTTCTCTACACTCTGTCGTTTCCTTTTACAAAGTGAACTGAAATGAAAATATACCCATTCGATTCCCAGTACCTTAGTGCAATGTTCAGCTCTTTCAATTGCTGCGTGAAGCTGAGACACTTACTTGCTGTTTGTGTTGTCGTTTACTATTTTTTGGTGGTACCCAAAGTAGTGAAACATAATTGAAAGCAGTCAGGTGAGTATTCTAGGGCCTTGGCTGTGATTTTATGATGGTAACTTAAATTTTCGAGTATTTTTATTTTAGTCTCCTTACAGCGATGGTTCATCTAAGACAAACTTAAAAAAAAAACCGAAGGATCACCTCACCCTTATGGAGATGGACAGAGTGAAACGTCTCTGTGAAGTCGTTTCATAAGACGCTTGTCGAATTCGGTACAACTTATTCACTTTAATACTTGATTTTAGCTCAGTTCATGAACTCTTCCAGAAAGACTGAGCACTCAAATGAGACCTGTTGAATATTATATGTGTGTTTTAATGTGGAGTTTCCTTTTTGTTTTGTGGGAAACGCTGAGTTGGTCATCGTCTACTGGGAACAGACAATGTTGCTTCTCCTTCGAAGGAGAGCACAGGATGACCAACTTAGGTTTCCAATACCTGAACAGAGAGGTTTACCCACCTTAGTCGGCTGTGTCGAAGGCTGTTTTTGTGTGTGAGGTTGGTGACGCAGGGCTACCCATCTGGTAGCTTCCGCTGCACGGGGAGCTTGGTAATCTCGAAAGAGAAAGCGGCACTCTCCGGTGAACGCTTGGTGAGTACGGATCGTAGCTCTTAAGGGGTGTTTCAGGCGATAGGAAGCAGGTTGAGTTAGGACTTCGTTATGTTTAACTGTTGAAATATTTAAGAACTTCAGCTTAACTAAAGCGTGTGAAGCGAGTTATTTTTCCGACTGTGCCATAATTATATTGCTTTAAATAGGCGATTTTTGGGTGTTTGAGCTAAAAGTGTGGAAGTTACTTTGTTCATTTTGAACAACGATGAAGTAGAATTTCAAACAGTAAATCTGATTAGGAGAAGATGGTTATTATCACTTCAATCGTACGTGAGTGTAATACTGTGTCGAAGAGAGTATGATTTTAGTTATTTTTAATGTTATATTTTGTGGAACTTGCTTTTGTCTTTGTGTGTTGATTTTGTGCCACGTGTTTGGTAATCAATGACCCCTCTGGTTCACCACGGAACCGCAATAGGCTTTATTTTAACAGTTTGCTTGTTTAATGAGCTATAATTTCTGCAAGAATATCTGTTCTTTCGTGCACTTTCTACAAAGCAGCACAACATTTTGATTCGGAATGCACCACGTGCTCTAGTTCGGCCGTTTTCAAGCAGCAGAAGCAGTTTGTTGTTGTTGTTGTTGTTGTTGTTGTGGTCTTCAGTCCAGAGACTGGTTTGATGCAGCTCTCCATGCTACTCTATCCTGTGCAAACTTTTTCATCTCCCAGTACTTACTGCAACCTACATCCTTCTGAATCTGCTTAATGTATTCATCTCTTGGTCTCCCTGTCGATTTTTACCCTCCACGCTGCCCTCCAATGCTAAATTTGTGATCCTTTGATGCCTCAGAACATGCCCTACCAACCGATGTCAGTATGTTGAATAATTATCGCACAGCCTCGTGAATTGGTTAAACCTCTGTCCAGAATAGTGTATGCGTAGAATCGTAATGCGAACTCACTGAGATATTTTTATGGTATGAATGCAAAAGAAATGATAGTATCATTGTCTCCCACCCCCGATTTCTGTGTTTCTTCTTGCTGTAGTTAAATTGTGCTCTGTTACATTCTCACGTAATTCTTACTTAAGTATTTCTAGTCAGGCACCAGTTTTGTGTAGTTAGGATGTGAAACCAATTACTTAGATATAATAAATAATCCAAGTGAGAGATAAATTCTGTGGTGTTGATCTTACCCACTTTCTCCGATTTCCAATTGTGAATTAATCAAGTTGTTTCATGCACGACAAGGAGTGCTATTTAAGTGGCTACTTAAAGAACTATGCATACTGGTAATTAAATTATTAAAGTAATTAAACTAATAATTTTCCAGCTCCGTTTTTTTCTAAACGGTTAGGAAGGACTTGGGCTGGTGGCGACCCTGAATTTCTGAATTTTTATCATTATTTGTGTGAGAGAAGTAGCTAGAAATGCGAGATAACATATATGGCTCGATGAGGAACGTCGGAAAGATAGTAATACGTTACAAGAGAGAATGGTAGGAGGAGAGGGACAGAGAGTAGGGTGAAGGAGGAAATGGAGACAGACATGAGGAAGGAGCTGATGGCCTAGTAAAATACTGTACTAAATTCGTACTCGGGCAACGCCGGTTACTCAGCTAGATGCGAGATACCTTTAATAGGTTCCACAACGAAATATTGTCTCGAAATTTGGTAGAAAATCCGAAGAAATTCTGGTCGTATGTAAAGCACACAGCGGCAAGACGCAGTCAATACCTTCGCTGCGCAGTGCCGATGGTACTGTTACCGACGACTGTGCCGCTAAAGCGGAGTTATTGAACGCAGTTTTCCGAAATTCCTTCACCAGGGAAGACGAATGGAATATTCCAGAATTTGAAACACGAACAGCTGCTAGCATGAGTTTCTTAGAAGTAGATATCTTAGGGGTTGCGAAGCAACTCAAATCGCTTGATACGGGCAAGTCTTCAGGTCCAGATTGTATACCGATTAGGTTCCTTTCAGATTACGCTGCTACAATAGCTCCCTACGTAGCAATCATATACAACCGCTCGCTCACCGATAGATCTGTACCTACAGATTGGAAAATTGCGCAGGTCGCACCAGTGTTTAAGATGGGTAGTAGGAGTAATCCATCGAACTACAGACCTATATCATTGGCGTCGGTTTGCAGTAGGGTTTTGGAGCATATACTGAATTCAAACGTTATGAATCACCTCGACGGGAACGATCTATTGATACGTAATCAGCATGGGTTCAGAAAACATCGTTATTGTGCAACGCAGCTAGCTCTTTATTCGCACGAAGTAATGGCCGCTATCGACAGGGGATATCAAATTGATTCCGTATTTCTAGATTTCCGGAAAGCTTTTGACACCGTTCCTCACAAGCGACTTCTAATCAAGCTGAGGGCCTATGGGGTACTCAGTTGTGCGACTGGATTCGTGATTTCCTGTCAGGAAGGTCGCCGTTAGTAGTAATAGATGGCAAATCATAGAGTAAAACTGAAGTGATATCAGGTGTTCCCCAGGGAAGCGTCCTGAGACCTCTGCTATTCCTGATCTATATGAATGACCTGGGTGACAATCTGAGCAGTTCTCTTAGGTTGTTCGCAGATGATGCTGAATTTACCGTCTAGTAAGGTCATCCGAAGAGCAGTATCAGTTGCAAAGCGATTTAGAAAAGATTGCTGTATGGTGTGGCAGGTGGCAGTTGACGCTAAATAACGAAAAGTGTGAGGTGATCCACATGAGTTCCAAAAGAAATCCATTGGAATTCGATTATTCGATAAATAGCACAGTTCTCAAGGCTGTCAATTGAACTAAGTACCTGGGTGTAAAAATCATGAACAACTTCAGTTGGAAAGACCACGTAGATAATACTGTAGGGAAGGCGAGCCAAAGGTTGCGTTTCATTGGCAGGACACACAGAAGATACAAGTCCACTAAAGAGTCAGCTGACACTACACTCGTTCGTCCTGTGTTAGAATATTGCTGCGCGGTGTGGGATCCTTACCAGGTAGGATAGACGGAGAACATCGAAAGGGTGCAAAAAATGGGCAGCTCGTTTTGTATTATCACGTAATAGGGGAGAGAGTGTGGCAGATATGATACGCGAGTTGGGATGGAAGTCATTAAAGCAAAGACGTTTTTTGTAGCGGCGAGATCTATTTACGAAATTTCAGTCACCAAGTTTGTTCCGAATGCGAAAATATTTTGTTGAGCCCAACCTACATAGGTAGGAAAGATCATCGAAATAAAATAAGAGAAATCAGAGCTCGAACAGAAAGGTTTAGGTGTTCGTTTTTCCCTCGCGCTGTTCGGGAGTGGAATGGTAGGGAGATAGTGTGATTGTGGTTCGATGAACCCTCTGCCAAGCACTTAAATGTGAATTGCAAAATAATCATGTAGATGCAGTTCCGTAATAAGAATTGGTATCCGAACTTTATGACAGACCCATTCATTATTTGTAGATTGTAAGCATTTACGAGCCTCACTGTTTGTCTGCGTGTGCGTGTACGCCGGTGAGTTCTAATTAGCAGTAGAGCCTTCCGCGGGCCCACGCCAGCAGCCGTGCTATTCTCCGCGGCCTTTCCGCTGCCGCCTCAGTCTTGGCGCTTCCGCCCATTAAGCGCGGGCAGCATTTTAGCGATGCAAATTCCGCGCGCCCGCCGCAGTTCTTTGAGGCCGATAGCGGGCCGCTAATGTGATTGGCCGAGCGGTCACTTGGCCCGCGCCGCGTCGGCGGAAAGGGTGCGGGCCCTGGCGACTTGGAGCGGCAGGCACAAAGGAGGCTAATTCTAAAGCGCCGAAAACTGATCTGCTGATGCGATGCCCGCGGCCGCCCAAAAGGCGGCGCCGCTGTTCACGCACGCACACACACACACACACACACACACACACACACACACACGTACGTACACTGGCCGGCACCCGACCGGCCCGGTTTGTTCGCTTGAGTTGCAGGAATAATCTCTTAATGCTCCAGGCGGAAGCAGAGGTCATCAAAAGTCCATCAGATGAAGAGTGGAGCCGAGATGAAAGAGTGTTTTGAGTCCCGTGCGGGGGCAGCTGCGGTGGCGGCGGGGGCGGGGCGCGGGGGCGGCCCGGAGTGACCTCGCGCAGCGGCAGCCACGCCCGCCTCCGGAGGCTAATCAGGAGCGTCGCAGCCAAAGGCCAAGCGGCGCGCTTAAACTCCGCGAGGGACGTCCAGGCAGACCGGCGGGGCCGTGGCGGGAGACTGGTGCGCATGCGCTCACTGGTCGGCAGTCTTCCGCCCGAGTCCAATTAGGCGGCACTTTGCCCACTGTACCCACCAACCTCTAAATACACTAGCACCATTAAAATTGCTACGCCACGAAGATGACATGCTACAGACGCGAAATTTAACCGACAGGAAGAATATGCTGTGATATGCAAACGATTAGCTTTTCAGAGCACTCACGCAATGTTGCCGTCGGTGGCGACACCTACAACGTGCTGACATGACGAAAGTTTCCAACCGATTTCTCATACACAAACAGCAGTTGACCGGTGTTGCCTGGTGAAACGTTGTTGTCATGCCTCGCGCAAGGAGCACAAATGGGTACAATCACGTTTCCGACTTTGATAAAGGTCGGATTGTAGCCTATCGCGATTGCGGTTTATCGTATCGCGACATTCCAGCTCGCGTTGGTCGAGATCCATGTTAGCAGAATATGGAATCGGTGGGTTCACGATGGTAATACGGAACCCCGTGCTGGATCCCAACGGCCTCGTAGCACCAGCAGTCGAGATCATAGGCATCTTATCCGCATGGCTGTAACGGATCGTGCAGCCACGTCTCGATCCCTGAGTCAACAGATGGGGACGTTTGCAAGCCAACAACCATCTGCACGAACAGTTCGACGACGTTTGCAGCAGCACGGACTATCAGCTCGGAGACCATTGCTGCGGTTACCCTTGACGCTGCATCACAGAGAAGAGTGCCTGCGATGGTGTACTCAACGACGAACCTGGGGTCCGCAACTCGTGGTCGTGCGGTTGCGTTCTCGCTTCCCGCCCCCCGGGTTCCGGGGTTCGTTTCCCGGCGGGGTCAGGACTTTTCTCTGCCTCGTGACGACTGGGTGTTGTGTGCTGTCCTTAGGTTAGTTAGGTTTAAGTAGTTCTAAGTTCTAGAGGACTGATGACCATAGCAGTTAAGTCCCATAGTGCTCAGAGCCATTTGTACCATTTGAACGAACATGGGTGCACGAATGGTAAAACGTCATTTTTTCGAATGATTCCAGGCTCTGTTTACAGCATAATGATGGTCGCACCCGTGTTTGGGATCATCGCGGTGAACACACATAGGAAGAGTGTATTCGTCATCGCCATACTGGCGTATCACCCAGTGTGATGGTATAGAGTGCCATTGGTTACACGTCTCGCTCACCTCCTGTTCGCACTGACAACACTTTGAACAGTGGACGTTAGATTTCAGATGTGTTACGACCCGTGGCTCTACCCTTCATTCGATCCCTGTGAACTCCTACATTTTAGCTGGATAATGCACGACCGCATGTTGCAGGTCTTGTACGGGCCTTTCTGGATACAGAAAATGTTCGACTGCTGCCCTGGCCAGCACATCCTCCAGATCTCCCACCAATTGAAAACGTCCGGCCAATGGTGGCCGAGCAACTGGCTCGTCACAATACGCCAGTCACTACTCTTGATGAACTATGGTATCGTGTTGAAGCTGCATGGGCAAATGAAGCTGTACACGCCATCCAAGCTGTATGACTCAATGCCCAGGCGTATCAACGCCGTTATTACGGCCATAGGTGGTTGTTCTGGGTACTGATTTCTCAGGATCTATGCACCCGAATTGCGTGTAAATGTAATCACATGTCAGTTCTAGTATAATATATTTGTCCAATGAATACCCGTTTATCATCTGCATTTCTTCTTGGTGTGGCAATTTTAAAGGCCAGCAGTGTACTTATGTGATAGGACGGGCTAAAGATGTTCACAACTAATCTTATTTCACTGACACACAAAAAAAAGTGAAGTGCCCGGAAGACATGGTCGGATGTCAGTGTAACTGCGCACATGTACACACCACCGGCGAGAGTGTAAATGATTAGAGTTGCAGTTCCCTTTGACAGAGATTAAATAATAATACCGGGCGATTATAATTAAATTTTCCCTATTTAACATGCTGTAACACGGAAATTACTGTACAGGTACCTAACTTGATACCATTACTGTCAAGGACATTGTGACGGTACAAACCCCGTTACGAGATGAATATTTCTAGTATGCAAGGATTACTGAGTGGAGAGCGAGCGCGCGACATGGTGCGCGATTGGCGGAAGTGCGTGGCGCGCCCGCGCTAGATTGCAACAGTCGGTGGGATGGTCTCCGGCGGGAACATGGCCTGCAGCTTGGAGCACTGTTTGGTTTTTCGCACATGTAACTTACGTTGAAGAGCGATGCGGCAGTGGATTGTCGTCAGCAATATGCAAAGATCGATCTTTATTTCAAGTCACGAGACGCAGAAGTTGTAGTAACCTCAAAATCGGTTAATATCTCGAATACTGAAAGACTAATAAAAATAGTAAACAACAACTTACAGTGGTGAGCGAGCACTCATTAAAAACGTTTCGTCATAGCGGACCGAGTGCCATAGTGATATGTTTAGATTCATAAATACTTAAGCACGTAAAGCTCAATAAACAAACTTTGAGGGGAAATTGTTTACAAAATTCAATAGAAAATTCATAACGTAAAGAACGACACTGTATAATATTTTGGGTGGTATCACACGTATTTTAAACTACTTAAGTTATACTATACATTTCAGTTGCAATAGTTTTCATTGTTCGCAAATTATTATTAACAATTATCGCCCATAATTAATTTATTATTATAGATATGTAGATTTCGAGCAGTACAATTTGTAGATCGCTATAGATTACGTCTAAAAACAGTGCTATGTTAAAACTGTGCAGCACAGATGTAAACAAACAAATGTGCGCTAAGTAACGAAATTTTGCAAAAAACTAAAACTTGATTTACGGGCGATAGAATAATCATAGAAATTAATGTAACATAGTAAATAAAATGTACATTTAGCGCGGTTCCGATGGTGTACTTATTTCTGTCGAGGAATGTATTGTAACCTTAACCTTTTTGGCGCCGATTTATTTCGACAAAGAGTATTGTTTAATAGTGCAAGTGTGCAAACATATATTTGGTGAAATGGAAGTGCTACGATTATTTGTGTGAACGCGATTTACGAGGTATACAGGGTGGTCCGAATATGTGTGAAATGCTTGTAGGCATGAAACTTCCTGGCAGATTAAAACTGTGTGCTCGGTCGGGCACACAGTTTTAATCTGCCAGGAAGTTTCATATCAGCGCACATTCCGCTGCAGAGTGAAAATCTCATTCTGCTTGTAGGGATGTTACAGGGCAGGTTGTACTGAGATATGAATGTTACGAAGAAAATTAGATACGTTGCTCCGTTTCCGAGTTACGTAGCGTAGAATTTAGACAATCGGGGCGTTGCGCGCTCACTCTCAAGCGCCCTGCCAGGGCGATGTTGCCCAACGAGTGCTTTGACTCGTTAGCTGAAACTTGAATTTACGCGCGCGACGATCTGTTTGGCTAACTTCAATGCTAAATAACTCGGAAACGGCGCAACCTATCGAATTTTTTTCGTAACATTCATACACTCCTGGAAATGGAAAAAAGAACACATTGACACCGGTGTGTCAGACCCACCATACTTGCTCCGCACACTGCGAGAGGACTGTACAAGCAATGATCACACGCACGGCACAGCGGACACACCAGGAACCGCGGTGTTGGCCGTCGAATGGCACTAGCTGCGCAGCATTTGTGCACCGCCGCCGTCAGTGTCAGCCAGTTTGCCGTGACATACGGAGCTCCATCGCAGTCTTTAACACTGGTAACATGCCGCGACAGCGTGGACGTGAACCGTATGTGCAGTTGACGGACTTTGAGCGAGAGCGTATAGTGGGCATGCGGGAGGCCGGGTGGACGTACCGCCGAATTGCTCAACACGTGTGGCGTGAGGTCTCCACAGTACATCGATGTTGTCGCCAGTAGCCGGCGGAAGGTGCACGTGCCCGTCGACCTGGGACCGGACCGCAGCGACGCAAGGATGCACGCCAAGACCGTAGGATCCTACGCAGTGCCGTAGGGGACCGCACCGCCACTTCCCAGCAAATTAGGGACACTGTTGCTCCTGGGGTATCGGCGAGGACCATTCGCAACCGTCTCCATGAAGCTGGGCTACGGTCCCGCACACAGTTAGGCCGTCTTCCGCTCACGCCCCAACATCGTGCAGCCCGCCTCCAGTGGTGTCGCGACAGGCGTGAATGGAGGGACGAATGGAGACGTGTCGTCTTCAGAGATGAGAGTCGCTTCTGCCTTGGTGCCAATGATGGTCGTATGCGTGTTTGGCGCCGTGCAGGTGAGCGCCACCATCAGGACTGCATACGACCGAGGCACACAGGGCCAACACCCGGCATCATGGTGTGGGGAGCGATCTCCTACACTGGCCGTACACCTCTGGTGATCGTCGAGGGGACACTGAATAGTGCACGGTACATCCAAACCGTCATCGAATCCATCGTTCTACCATTCCTAGACCGGCAAGGGAACTTGCTGTTCCAACAGGACAATGCACGTCCGCATGTATCCCGTGCCACCCAACGTGCTCTAGAAGGTGTAAGTCAACTACCCTGGCCAGCAAGATCTCCGGATCTGTCCCCCATTAAGCATGTTGGGGACTGGATTAAGCGTCGTCTCACGCGGTCTGCACGTCCAGCACGAACGCTGGTCCAACTGAGGCGCCAGGTGGAAATGGCATGGCAAGCCGTTCCACAGGACTACATCCAGCATCTCTACGATCGTCTCCATGGGAGAATAGCAGCCTGCATTGCTGCGAAAGGTGGATATACACTGCACTAGTGCCGACATTGTGCATGCTCTGTTGCCTGTGTCTATGTGCCTGTGGTTCTGTCAGTGTGATCATGTGATGTATCTGACCCCAGGAATGTGTCAATAAAGTTTCCCCTTCCTGGGACAATGAATTCACGGTGTTCTTATTTAAATTTCCAGGAGTGTCTCTCAGTGCAGCCTGCCCTGCAACATCCCGACAAGCGTTTCAGACATTTTATGACCACATTGTATATCGTCGTAAGTGATCATGTGGCGAGCTGTGTTATCACCAAAACTGTTAGAACAAAGAGGACAGTGGGACTTGTGGTTCTGTTCGAATTGACTGAATAATTTTCGATTATACCAGCCTACATTACTGCTATTGAGGGCTCGGAGTCAAATTATTATTAAAGTAAAACTGTAAACCGTCTCACCAGTGATAATTTCATTGTGTGAAAGAAAAGGACAACGCCAATAAATAGTGATTGACCTGTGTCGTGAAATCTTATTAATATAATAATCTTCTTCCCTAGTTTAAACTGTACTTATGTCTGAGTGAATAATTAATTAAAATGGTTCAAATGGCTCTGAGCACTATGGGACTTAACATCTATGGTCATCAGTCCCCTAGAACTTAGAACTACTTAAACCTAACTAACCTAAGGACATCACACAACACCCAGCCATCACGAGGCAGAGAAAATCCCTGACCCCACCGGGAATCGAACCCGGGAACCCGGGCGTGGTAAGCGAGAACGCTACCGCACGACCAATAGTTAATTCAGAACTATAAAAAATGAGCGGGTGTGAAAGTGTACTAATGCACAAAGTGTGGAATTTATCCCCTGAGACTCGCGTGAGAGCCAAAATTTGCAACAATATTTTCTTTTTTTCACCAATATGTGTATATGCACATTCGTGTGAAAACGCTGCAACCGCAGTTCTTTTTATTATTAACCGCCCCGTCGCAACATGGAGAAGGGAAATAACGCAGAATAATTGAATCATTTTTAATGTGGAGATAGAGTACATCATACCTTTACATACCGGTACCATTACTGCTTCAAAAGGGACTCAACACGGCGCCCATCAGTATCCAGAAGAGTCTGAAAGCGCAGGATCGCATTCTGCGCACCAGTATGAAGCACGTCCGTTAGTATCCTGGCTACCTCTCTTGATATACTGTCCTTCAGATCAGGACATGTGCGAACGTCCCCCTGGTAAACCCTGTCCTCCAGGTAGCCACACAACCAGAAATCACATTGACCGAGATCCTGTTATCGTGACAGCCAAGAATTTGGAAACGATAGGCTGATAATTCGATCGTTTCGAAGTGTGTTCCGGAGAAGAAAGTGAACTTGACGAGTGATGCGCGGTGGGGCCCCATCTTGCATGAAAACTGCCGAGTTCAATCCGTCTCCCTCCTGTA
Source organism: Schistocerca gregaria (assembly GCF_023897955.1). Classification (NCBI taxonomy): domain Eukaryota; kingdom Metazoa; phylum Arthropoda; class Insecta; order Orthoptera; family Acrididae; genus Schistocerca; species Schistocerca gregaria. The sequence continues at coordinate 504,192,543 of NC_064926.1, read as the reverse complement.
GGGTGGGTATGATATGCTGGCGAAGCATATCGCAGTAGCGCTGGCCAGACACACTGCACGTCTTTGCTCCTCGAGCGCCGACCTGCTCAAAACAGAATGGGCCAATGATGAACGCAGCCGTGAAGCCACACCATACGGTGACACGTTCGCCATACAGCGGAAGTTCATGCTCAGTGGCTGGAGTTGAAGATCCCCACGCTCGCCAATTCTGTGTGTTCATCTCAATCGTCAGAGAAAAATGAGCTTCATCTGTCCATAGGATGGTCCAGGGCCAGCCCCCGTTAACTTCAATCCTTACGAGAAAGTGGAGAGCGAAGTCAACCTGCCGTTATGCGTGCTGTGGTGCAAGCTGCAGTGCGATGTGGATCTTGTACGGATATCGTTTGAGAATGGTTCGTAGCACCTTCCGTACAGTGTACCATGGGATGTTCAACTGTCGTGACACAGCACACGCATTGCCTGACGATCGGGAATTAGGCGCAGCGTTGTCTGCCACAGCAACAGCGATTTCATCAAACGCCCGTGGTGCATCCGGTCGTCGGCCTTTTCCCGGAGGGACGCCCAGTTCTCCAAGCTTCTTCATCATGCTCACCACAGCCGGTGGAGAAACAGGACCCTTCCGTAATCCTTTCTGCCAGCGACATTCTCGAAGTGCAGCTGCAGCATTACTGTTGCTTTGATAACAGAGTTTCACCAATAATGCCCTGCTCCTTTTGTCTAAGCTCATGCCGGCACGTTAATGAATGCACAGCAACTGGTCGAGTGTGTGAGACTACGAATCACGATGACCGATGACGGCACCTGGTGGCCATGCATGGAACTGGACGGTGGCGCTGTGACGCATGGAAATCATGCACCCCGTACTCTGGAAATTAATGCTACCATGTCTGGTACTCATACGATAATTAGCTTCCGTGTTATAACGTATTAAACAGGGAAAGTTTAATTATAACTACCCAGTATATTGCCAGTTGGTATTTTTCGTGATCTCTCCAAGACCTTAGACTGCGTAAATTACGATACTGTCTCAGAAAAACGTAAGTTTTCTGAAACTGATTGCTTTACACACAGTTGATCTGAATCATACTTGAGAAACAGAATGCAGAAGCTTGTGCTGAATAGTTCAGTCTCAGAATGGTAGAAAATTTTAGTGACTGGGGTAAAAATCACAAAGGGAATCCCACAGGGTTCAAATTTGGGTCCACTCCTATTTCTTATATATGTGAATGACACTCTACTTAACAAAATGGCTCTGAGCACTATGGGACTTAACTTCTGAGGTCATCAGTCCCCTATAAACTAGAACTACTTAAACCTAACTAAGCTAAAGACATCACAAACATCCATGCCCGAGGCAGGATTCGAGCCTGCGACCGTAGCGGTCGCGCGGCTCCAGACTGTAGCGCCTAGAACAGCTCGGCCACCCCGGCCGGCTCCAGTTAACAGTCAACAAGCAAACTTTGTTCTTTTTGCAGACGATACTAGTGTTATAATAAATCACGTTAAAGAGAAAACAACAGAACAATTAGTAAACGATATTTTTCAAAATATAATAAAGTGGTTCCCTGAAAATGGACTCTCCTTAAATTTTGAAAAAAAACACTCTACATTCAGTTCTGTACAACAAACAGCGTCATATCAACAACTGATGTAGCACATGGGTTGGAGTTGGTAAGTAGGGCAGAATGCTACAAAATTTTGGATGCACACATTGATGAAACTTGAACTTACTGAGATCCTCAAAAAATTATGTTCAGCTATTTTTACTCTTCATATAATTGCTAATCTGGGAAACAAACGTATCGCCCTCCTGACATATCTTCCACATTTCCAGTCAGTAATGTTGCAGCGAATAGTTTTGTGGCGTGACTCATCACTTAAAAAGAAATTATTGATTGAACGAAAGCGAATTGTAAGAATAACATGTGGTGTTAACCCTTGGACGTCAGGTAGGTCTTCAAGGTGTAGGCATTTTAACTGCAGCGTCACAGCACATATTTTCGCTGATGAAATTCGTCATAAATAATCAATCACAGTTTGAGAAGAACACTGATGTACATATCTACACCAGTAGAGGAAAATTGACCTTTATGATCCATAGTTAAAGCTGTCAGTGTCTCAGAGAGGAGTTTAGTATGCAACAATAAACATTTTTGATCATTTGCCCAATAACATAAAATGTCTGACTGGTGGCGATGCAAGTTTTAAACCAATTTAAAATCATTTCTCCTGGACGATTCTTTCTAATCGTCTGACGAATTTCTACTTAAAAACTGGCAGCCTGTAAAAAAAATGCTTGTTTTTAAGTGTAGTTGCGTGAGTAGGAATAAAATGATAGTGTGTTCGTTAATGCTAATCATTTATACATATCCTGTAAACTGACTCGTTCCACATCCTTTCCATAAAAGAATCGGTCAAATGATCTGTGGAACATGTAACTAACTAACTGAGTAACTAACCGGATAACAAGGACCACAGTGCATTAATGCTTTTGTGTTTACTGTTGCTAACTAGGGCTGGTAGACTATAGGAGGCGTGATTAGCGGCAAGCATTGAGTGATCACTGTGAAGGGTACGAAGGTGTGTACTCAGACGAGATAGCGTTATTAGCACCTGACAAAGACTGGAAGGGCCTCATTGTATAATTTCACTTGTCCCAGCTGCTCGAATCCCTCGCTGTTCGGATTTGTGGTTCGTTCGGATGTGACAGTGGCCCAACAATGGGCTGCGTGTGAACATGAGGGCTGACGTACTCGTCAAGGTTCGGATAGATCAAGTCTGACCACCACTAGCGATAACCACAGTCTTGTTCACAAGCGCATCGTAACCGCTTCTGAGGAAAAGTAACGGACTCTGTGCAACATTCTACGTCGTCCTGCACCATTTGTCAGAGACCAGCAGCAGCCACACTGATGAGTTACCCTTCCATACGTAGCCTCCCGACCGGAAAGCATGCACTGCTGATAACAGTCGTTGCATTGCGTACAGCGAGGAAAAGCGGTTCTGCGGTACCTTGATTACCGCTATAGGCGAAAATGGTGGCAACCTTGAGAGGGGTCCCATTTTTACAGTGTCCTGGAGAGGCACAGAGGTGTCTGGAGTCATCGGTATTACGTCACGTCAAGGTTGGTACTGATTGAGGTAACTCTAACGATGCAACGGTACATCACGAACATCATGTGTCCCCATCTGTTTCCTCTCATTTTTGAACACGACATTGTTCGTCCAGACATGGCCCTGTCTTACTGAACTGTCTGAATGAGACTGAGGTATTCCCGTGGCCAGCAGTATCCTCTGGTCTGACACCAATAGAACACGTGTGAGACTAGCACAGACCTCAGCTCGCTCTTTATGCCAGTATCCTGATCATCAACGACCAGTTACAATAACTGACGACCAGCCTGCCTCGGAAGAAGATACAACAGCTTTCGGATATTCCTACCAACCGAATCGTTGCAAGCGTTCAGGCCACGTTGGATGCACCTTACACCGACAAATGGGCTCATGCTGCCAAGTTCTTTGTAAATTTTACTCGATCTTTTTATCACTGAAAGAACATCACAACTTAACCTGTAAAGTTTAAAGAAATGGTTCAAATGGCTCTGAGCACTATGGGACTAAACATCTGAGGTCATCCGTCCCCTAGAACTTAGAACTACTTAAACCTAACTAACCTAAGGACATCACACACATCCATGCCCGAGGCAGGATTCGAACCTGCGACCGTAGAAGTCACGCGGTTCCGGACTGAGCGCCTTAACCGCGAGACCACCGCGGCCAGCTGTAAAGTTTATTTAGTTTCTTTTTCCGCTCTGGGTGCCTCATTTTCTTTTGTCAAGCAGAGTAATTATTCGAGTCAGAAACAAATACAATACTTGGTCATTACCATTAAAAGCAAATCAAAGAAATAATAATCAAGTTGCACTACGGTTGGCCAAAATCTTTTCAACTTTAGTTACTCCCGGAGGGACAAGCGGGAGATCTTCTTCTTTGCAAATGCAGGGCACAGTTGACAATCTGGAAGGTGTTCCTCGGTCTGTGGTTCTCCCCAGCCACATTCGGTGGCATCCACAGAGAAGTGACATTCCTAGAGGTTACTTTTGAACCTTCCAGTTCCAAAGCGAAGACGGTTGAGTGGCCTTCACACGATCCAGTTCTGTTCATGTCCAGGTGGCAGGGTTTCCGAAGGGAGTGGTCAGGTAGAGATATCCCCAAGTTCAGAAATACACAGTCGTTTCCTTGCTGTAGCTGCAATTGTTTTTAAAGACTGAAGCTGTCTTGAGGGAAGTTCTTCTGGATGTCAACGTCGGGTTGCTGGGAAGCGTCCATGTTATGTATCCTGATTTGTTAGTCCGCATTGGAAGCTAATTGACGACAATAGTTAATGGCACTACGCGTGAGAACTGGTAGAGTTTTGCGGGTGGTACGGCTTTCAGAAAATCTGTAATAAGTCTATGCGTTTCGTTTAGCACCTTGTCAACTATACTTTTTGCGTGAGTAGATTTGTGCCAGACTAGGCACGCATACTCTGCAGCACTCTAACATGTTTCTACTGCCACCATCCTCAGAGTCTGTGGTCGGGAACATCATGTGCCACCACTGATCTTGCGAAGGATATTATTTCTATCTTCAACCTTCATTCTCGTATTCTTGCCAAGCCGCTAGTTCTTCAGAGTACGATGCAGTCCGACTGCCAAACATTTTGGATGGGGCCTACTAACTAACTGTGTCCCTTGATATGTGATGTCGAATTAGAGACGTGCCTGATTGTGCGTAAGATGAAACGCACACAGTTGTTGACTGTAAGAGTAAGGGGTATTCAGCTCTAATGATGCATTTGTTAGGCGGGCTTCAAAATCTTCTAAAGGGTTACCTTGATTTCCTTATGCCAAATCGTCGTCATACAGGAAACTTCCTGTGTTGGACGGAAATTGTTGGTCATTGGTATATATGTTGAATAACATTGATGAAATAACTCTTCCTTGGAGTAAGCCATTTCTTTGATATATCTTAGTTATAAACATAACATCGCATTTATTCACATCTAAAGAGACATGCTACTCATTACAACAGTCACATTTGCTCGACTGAGTGATTGAAGTTGATTTTCTATCCAACAGTCATTTATTTCGATATGCATCAGTTTGATATTTGAGACACAATTGAAAGGAGTATTGTTCTGCTGCTGCAAGTAAATGAAATGCCGTTTTCTTGCACGACAGTTAATTAACAAAGAGTTGAGAGCTCGCGGCTATGTTATATGCAGACAAGTATAGATGCAACAGAAAACTACCACCAGTAATAGAATTTTACTATGACTGTTTGCCTTTTGATGGATGTGTGACCGTTTCTCCAAATTTGAGTTACTTCAAGTGCCCTATTTTTAACACCATTAAGACGAACCTCCCATACACCCAACGCGTAGTGAATGAGAAAATTGTAGCTGACAATTTAGGAAAATGGCCATCCTCAAGACAGATTTACACAGATGGATCTAAACGAAAAGACGGAGTAGTAAGTGCATTCGTAGAGAGCGAGAATAACCGAGCGTGCCAATTCAAGTTCCCTGAAGTAACGTCCATACTGCATAACTTTCAACGATTTTAGAGGGACTTAAATACGCAAAAGTAAATAACCTTGGTCAAAATTTTTTTTAGATTTTATTAATGCTTCTTAATATTTTTTCTCTGCTAATTTAAAATCTAATGTTGCTTTTGTTCTGCATGCTTCAGTTTTCATGGAATTCGAACTTTTGCATTCCAGTCGTTTGGGGTTAGATTAATCACTTACAAGGGGGATGGGACAAGCATATGGCGGCAGACTGTTGCTCGAGTATTAAACGAGGTCTCAGTGAAGTAGTCCACAAACTGAAGAGCTCGACACGAATTTAGGTCTGTCTCCAAACTTGCAGATAAAGTGTTAGTCTCTAGACTGCAAAAGGAAAAAAAAGTATACTGTGTGATAAATAGAACATCATAATATGGAGAGCGGAAGGAAGTAGTCTGATATTTTATGGAGGAAAATAAACTTTTTTATTGCCATAATGTCTCAGCTCTCCTCTAGGAATTAGGAATTACGTCATATAGTGGAGAGCACTGATGTTTATTTGTAGACAGTTCAAAACGCAGTCTCAAGTGTGTCCTATTACGTAATGAAAAAGTCTGTCCAACTGTTCCAGGTATTAATACTATAAGGATAATGAAATGGCGACTGTGATTGACCCAATAAATTACCAGGAGCACAAATGGATAATGTGCATGGATCTGAACATGGTTGATTTGCTGCTGTGTCCACAGAGAGGATTTGCCAAACATTCCTATTTTGTGGGACAGCCGAGCACTAGATAAGCGAAGGAGGCAGAAGGCGAAAACCATACGTGAGACGCTATTAGCCGGTATGTCAAATGTTATCAACGGTCCAATTGTCAGTCAAGAAAAAATAATTTTCTCTCCCTACTCCACATCAAAGTGAATTTGATTAAACAGTTTCTTAAAGCAATACAAGAGATGGTGAACGCTTCCAACATGTGGTCATTACTGTTCCTGATTCACCCCTTCATGAAATCAAGGTAGGAATGTTTAATGGACCCCAGATTTAGGTACTTGGAAGTGGTAAGGAATTTATCACAGATACGAACATCGAGAAATGGGCTGTATGGGTGTCATTCGTGACGGTAATGGAAAACTTCCTTGGTAACAAAAGATCTGCTAACTATGAAAGTCTCATAGCTGATATGTTGTCAGCATTTCATACCCTGGGATATAATACGAATCAGACTCCATTTCGTATACTGTCATTTAGGTAAATTACTTGACAACTTAGCAGACTTCAGTGACGTGCAGGACTACGGAAGAGCGCTATCAAGCGAGATGGTACAAACGTGATATAAGACTATGGCTTGAGTAGTGAATGAGATCTGCCTGATGTAATCCAGAAACGGAAGAGCCTGAAATAAAAATTTCTGCCTCAGTGCAATGTGTTGGTTAGCTATAACTCAGTTTTATGTAGTTGTAACCTTCTTCATTACGCTATGTCTTTCACTTTGTACCAGTAATTCATATTTAATTTGTATTAACCAGCTATGTTCAAGAGACTTAAATCAAATCTTTACCCTTGTGCGTTATCATTTAAAGATGGAAACATGACATTTGGCCACAGCAGAAAAACTGGAGCTATCAGAAAAGAAACGACCTCAGATCTGAAATCAGCACCCTTAAATCAGTAAGAACAACTGACAGCAATACAATAAAAACGTTGTTGTCCTCTGTAATCATTATTTTCCAGATTAAGGTGCAACACTGATTATGTTAAAAAGCTACGATGTCTAACAACACCAAAAATTATCTCGTATATCACATTATAGAGGAATTTAAGGAGTTTTCCCACCCAGATACGATAATTGTTACGTTCTGGATGAAGGCGTACAGCGGAATAAAGAAAAAAGAAGAATTACACCCTATGGTAAAGGAAGTTGTGTGCAGTGCGTTAGTGAAATACAGTGAAGTGCCAGATGACGATCTTCCGCGTACCACAAGACTGTAACCAGGGTGCGAGGGAACGAAAACTGCACTTGTCTTACGAAATCATAGGGGAACATTACCCCGCATTGGGACCCAATTTCCCATCACGTGCTCGGCACCAAAATTGCAAACAATGGAACGACTTCGATTTAATCGTGGGAGATTCCGGTAACATCACTACCGCCGCAACAAGAATCCATTTTTATCTTGTGTGTGCGGAAGTGAGAAAAATGTTAAACACATTTACTTTAGCTATGACGGAAGATATCAAAATACCACGATACTATTGCAACGTGCGATGGCCCTCCTGCAATGCATTACCAACGTACATACAAAGCGTTTTTAAGGCAGACTCTTACACCATTCTATAGCAGAAGGCCATATAAGAATATAGGATAAATCTCTTTAATATTATAATATAGTAAAGGAATATGTATGTTTTTTACTATCAATCCTCCATTTACGTTAATGTTTTTGTTTCAGTTTGTTTAGGTCACGAATTTAATTTCAGGTAAAACGAATCTGTCAATGTTTATTATAATCCCCCTTTTATCACTTGTTTACTTTTCAGAGATTTCCGGCCATTACTCACTTAAATGTTAAAAAATCATTCCGAGAACGACTGTATGAGTGATCTCCAACAGCCATTAATAAGTTAAAAATACAAATAAAACAATGAGTAACTTTTATATTGTCTTTCTTAAGAAGAGAAACCGACGTAGCGGAGGACGCACTATGAGAGACAGACCAGATATCAAAATTCGATACGCAAGTTCTCACTGCGAGGAAGAGCTATAGCGCCTACTTGTTCAGGGAAGCCACAGACATTCACAAACATCATAATAGTTTTAGCAAGAAAGGGTAAAGGGAGCCTAGATTCCATACTGCACCGAACAACAGTTAGAGGTAACAGCAGTAATGACGGCGAAAAAGCCCCGTCTGACGATGTTGCGACAGAGACTGTAAGTAGGATGTTTAGGTTTTTTTATTGGTAACGCCAACGCCACATAGCGCTCTGTAAGAATATCACTGGCTGTACCGTGTGCAGTCAGTGGCTGGTTGGCATTGTTGTAATATCCGCCATTGTAGTGTTGGGCAGCGGCAGCTGGATGTGAACAGTGCGTAGCGGTGCGCAGTTGGAGGTGAGCCGCCAGCAGTGGTGGACGTGGGGAGAGAGATGGCGGAATTTTGAAATTTGTAAGACTGGATGTCATGAACTGATATATATATTATGACTATAAAGGTAAATACATTGTTTGTTCTCTATTAAAATCTTTCATTTGCTAACTGTGCCTATCAGTAGTTAGTGACTTCCGTAGTTTGAATCTTTTAGTTAGCTGGCAGTAGTGGCGCTCGCTGATTGCAGTAGTTCGAGTAACGAAGATTTTTGTGAGGTAATTGATTTGTGAAACATATAGGTTAATGTTAGTCAGGGCCATTCTCTTGTAGGGGTTATTGAAAGTCAGATTGCGTTGCGCTAAAAACTATTGTGTGTCAGTTTAAGCACAGTCTTGTATAATTGTTCAAAGGGGACGTTTCAGGACCTACCAGACCATAGGTCTCCGGACACCTGTTAGTGGACGTTAATATGGGCTGTGTCTACCCTTCGCCTTTATGATGGCTCGAAACCTGCTGAAGACAGGTTCAATCAAATGTCTGAATGTCTGTTGAGGAATGACAGCTCATTCTTTCTCAAGAACCGAAAGCAGATAAGGTAAGGACTTTTATTTATTTTTCGCAGTTACAGCCTAATATCTGAGAACCTAAAACAGGCCACATAGCTGGTATTTCCTGGATACATAATAATAATGCATATATTTATTAATTAATTAATTATTTCTGGTAGTTAATTAAGAAAAAGCTAATACTGCAAAATGCTAATACTACAACTACTTCTGCGACTGCAAGACTTCAATGAAACCGTTAACCAATTACCCAACGACTAATACCACTGAACAGTACTACAAAATCTGCTCTGTTTTTCTTGATTTCTTTTCGTGCATTTAAACTGCAGATGACTGTTTCCGCTGCTCGATCCGGTCGCATACCACTCCTGTCAATAGCCTCTCGTCAGCTGGATTCCTTGCACTTACGACAGCACTTCAACAGCGTTTCCTCTATAACAAATAATTCCACTATTCACTGTTATGTCTTAGAATCCATACTTCCGTGATAGTTGACACCAAGCGTCGTAAGTTCTTGAGAAACAACTTAATTCAGTGGTCGCCAACGCCCATTCTGTTCTCTCCATCTGCAGAGTTTGTTTTCTAGCAGGGACGGCAGACTATTGACGCGTGGCTGAGTGCCTTGTCAAGCCCGCCTTCGCCATCCTGAATGCAGCGGATGCAGCGTCGTCCATAACGATCCAGTCTGGATCGTTCCCCACTGCTGCTGTGGCATCCAACGTCGTTAATACTTCCGAGTCTCCATAAAGCGCGCTGTCCCTCAATATGTCACCTGGAGTGCCCACACTGCCACAAGTGCAAATATCATACATCTGTGTTTTATAATTTGTGTAGACACGTAGCATAGGTCAACGAGCGGTCAGGTAACGTATCAGTCCAGTCTATGGATTAGGTAGAAATTCGTGTGTTCCCTTGTTTTTCCCTGAAGTGTCCCACTCATTTTGCCACGGTCGTAGTATGCGATATTACTAACTTTTCGTACTGGCCTCAGTTCCAAGCACCCTTCGTATGTCCATATGATTGCCTTTCTTTAACCAGTAAAAGGCTCCCCTTTCCCTAATTTCCAAGCCCAGTGGACATATTCCTAGAATTACCGACAAAGCTTCATTTGGGGTAGTGCAGTAGGCGCCGGCTAATCTTAGTGGCATTCGTAGTTAAACTCTTCTGATTAATGAGGATGACTTCAAAACCTGCAATCTATCAGCCCAAGTTCTCGTACCATATCCTACGACTGATTTTAGTATAAATTGGTGGTATGCTCTGTTTGTTTTTAAAGGAAGCCGAAACAGCCTGTCTGCAGTGGTTAGAATTTTGTTCGTCATGTTTGTACCTTTCCAGCCTGCCTTCTCTATATGAAGGGCTTATTTCTATAGTGGTACAAGTCCATTTTTGTTCAGTCTGAGATACAGAGTCCTAAAGTTAAATGAGCGCTGAAAAATCTGCAGTTGAGATACCAGCAACATACAAGCACATGGATTCTTCCTAGAGATGAACCTTTCTTTCTGTTTGTTTGGACCACTAATGTCAGAAGCATTATAGACAGAAAAGTGGAGGTAATGGGTTTGTACCACTATTGAAATAAGCCCTTCATATGATGTGCAGAGTTACGTCGTTCGTCCAGGAATACAACAAGATATCTCGTTACTGCGCTTTTTCTAATAGTTGCATAATTTTATTTTATGCTTTCTTGCTGCATTCCCTTTCAGAGGTAGGTACGTAGTTTTGTGAGATGCTAGTGGCAATTTGACACTTGGAGACCATCACTGAATTTCATGGAGCGCTGCATTACATTTTATTTCTGTAATAGTTCTGGTGTCAGCGGTTACAGCGAACAGCGCATCATCTGCAAATGCTACCAGTACGGTTACGTTACCCATGTCACGTAGCGTCTGTAGTGCGGACTACGAAGCGACCTCCGAATACTCTGGACCACACACTGACCCCTGCGGGCAGCTTTTGTTATTGTCCTCGTTATTTCCTTTCCCAGCAATACTGAGGAAGCACGTCTCCGGCGGCAGTAGTCTCTCAGCGCCTTTGGACACTCTAGGACTCTTAGATTATGGAAAGCGCCAGCGAAATATCCATCATGGCGATAGCGTACGTAGAATCAAAGTTCCTGTCGCTAGGGTGATTAACTGTGTCTTCAGTTCACTTGTCTCTTCTAAGCCCGGCTTATCCAATCTCGCAGTCTATGATCTTGTAATCTTTTGCATAATTGTTAAGTGGACTGAATAAAATAGTAGAAGGTAGTGACGCTGAGTGCTGAAGTGTAGGGTGGAGTCTACGTTGTCACTCATCCCACATGTGTTGCATTCATATCGTGACTGTGGGCAAGGCACTCCATTTCAGGAGTGTTAGTGACCGCAAACTACTGCATCAAATGGCTGTAAATACTATGGGACTTAACATCGGAGGTCATCAGTCCCCTAGACTTAGAACTACGTAAAGCTGACTAACCTAAGGACATCACACACATCCAGACCCGGGGCAGGATTCGTACCTGCGAACATAGCAGCAGCGAAGTTCCGTACTGAAGCGCCCAGAACCGCTCGGTGACAGTGGCCGGCCTGCCTCACATATGAAGCTTTATCACAGGTTGTTTTGTCACGCTTTTATTAGTGAACATTCTCTCCGTACTGTACCTCCACTGCAGTACATGGAACTGTAAACCGGATTTAGCATTTTCTTCAGCGGCATAAACGGACTGCTTCCTAACCACAGGAAACACTACGCATAATGGCAACGTCGTCCAGGCATTCGCCGGACACAAACTGTTCCGTCAGATTGCCACAGAGTTCAGTGTGACTCATTACCAAAAATCACTCGCTTCCAACTCTCCGCGATCCACTGACGTTGCTCTTTACACCACCTCAACCATTGCTTACCACTGACTACAGAATTGTGACGCTTATGAGGAACTGTTCGACCATTGTACCCCTTTGTTTGTAACTTTCTACCCACAGTGCCGCGCGGTCTTGGGCGCCTTGCCACGGTTCGCGCTGCTCTCCCCGTTAGAGGTTCGAGTCCCCCCTCAGGCTTGCGTGTGCGTGTGTTGTCCTTATAATAAGATAATTTAAGTTAGATTAAGTAGTGTGGAGCCTAGGAACCGATGACCCTAGCAGTTGGTCCCACAGGAACTGACCAAAAATTTCCAAAATTTGCCTAAGCACATTCATTGTACTAGTTCATGTAATTCTTTGAGAAACCCTCCGCAATGCTCAACAGTTCCTGTCCGTTAGCACGGGAGGTGCGCCTTACTTGGTTCCGCTGTGGTATTTCCTTCACGTTTCCACTTCACAGTCACATCACCTATAGTCGACTTGGGCATCTTTAGAAGGGTTGCAATTTCTCTGATGGAGTTGCTATTCTGCTGAGCTCACCTGACCCATCCACTCAGCAGTTACTGATAACACAACACTCCCTTCCTACTTTTTTGTTTGCGGATCTGCCTCGCGTGACACCTAACGGTCTATTCAGCATTGCAGAGGGGTGGCCGGATACTCTGAACAACCGGACATCACCCATTGGTATTTTTTGTGATCTATCAAAGGCCTTTGATTGTGTAAATCATGGAATTCTTTTAGATATGCTAAATCATTACGGTTTGAGTTGGACAGTGCACATATGGTTTAATTCATACTTAACTGGAAAATGCAGAAGGTTGAAATAAGCGGTTCATGTAATGTTAATACAACAGCTGATTCCTCAAACTGGGGGGGTCTATCAAGTACGGGGTCCCACAGGGTTCGGTCTTAGGTCCTTTACTGTTCTTGATATACATTAGTGACTTACCAAGCCACATACATTAATGACTTACCAATCCACATTGATGAAGATGCAAAGTTTGTTGTTTTTGCTGATGATACAAGTATACTAATAACATCCAAAAACCAAGAACTAATTGATGTGACTGTAAATGATGTTTTTCACATCATTATTAAGTGGTTCTCAGCAAACGGATTCTCATTAAATTTTGATAAAACACAGTATATACAGTTCCATACAGTAAATGGCACAACTCCAGTAATAAATATAGACTTTGAACATAAGTCTGTAGCTAAGGTAGAATTTTCAAAATTTTTAGGTGTGTCCATTGATGAGAGGTTAAACTAGAAGCAACGCATTGATGGTCTGCTGAAACGTCTGAGTTCAGCTACGTATGCTATTAGGGTTATTGCAAATTTTGGTGATAAGAATCTCAGTAAATTAGCTTACTATGCCTACTTTCATTCACTGCTTTCGTATGGCACCATATTCTGGGGTAATTCATCGATGAGTAGAAAAGTATTCATTGCTCAAAAACGTGTAATCAGAATAATTGATGGAGCCCACCCACGGTCATCCTGCAGACTTCTATTTAAGGATCTAGGGATTCTCACAGTAACCTCACAGTATATATATTCACTTATGAAATTTGTTGTTAATAATCCAATCCAGTTCAAAAGTAATAGCAGTGTGCATAGCTATAACACCAGGAGAAAGGATGATATTCACTATGCAGGGTTAAATGTGACTTTGGCACAGAAAGGGGTAAATTATGCTGCCACAAAAGTCTTTGGTAACATACCAAACAGCATCAAAAGCCTGACAGATAGCCAACTAACATTTAAAAATAAATTAAAAGAATTTCATCTGACAACTCCTACTACTCATTGGCTGAATTTTTAGATATAAATTAAGGGGAAAAAACTTAAACATTAGTGTCATGCAATATTTAGTGTAATGTAATATCTTGTACGGACATCTTTTATTAACCTGACACGTTCCATATCATTACGAAATGTCGTGTTCATGATCTATGGAACAAGTATTAACCTAATCTCATCTAATCTTCTGATCGAAAACTGTGTAACCTCCGTTCGCGGGCTCCATTACAGTCCGCTACCAGTAACGCAGGGTGAAGCTTTGACAGATTGCAGCCACTCGTGATGGAGAGACGTTAGAACAAATTCTAAAACAAACATCAACCAAAGATACCAAGTTAAAAGCCAATAGGTAATACGGACACTGATAATAATGGCTCCATTTTACCTTCATTGCACAAGTGGCTGTAAACAGCGATATCTTGCAAGCCGTTAGAGCCCTGCGAAACGTTTTGTGTGCAGTTCATCGAGTGGTAGGTACTGGTTGTGCCGAGATTCCCGCGGGTCAGCATAGACGTCCCGCGCCCCTGCCGTGAGGCGGACAGCCGGACAGATTTCCGTCGCCCGTGCAGCTCTGCCAAGCGCATCCCTCAACGTCAGATTACCGAGGGCCGTGGCGTGGCGCCGCAGCATCCGCGCGGCTTACCCAGCAGCCGGACCACGGCGATTAATACCTTCTTATCCTGTCCGGACTCCTCCACAAACAAAGGTCACAATAAGAGTCACACGGGACAACTCGTAATTCCCTCACCAACAGCGGCGCTTTTTCCCTTACTCTTGACACTTCTCTTAGTACACGTCTCCTACGACCATCGCTTGACGATGTATACTGTTAGCGTAAACAGACAGAGAGGAAGCGGAAAAGAGTACCGAAGCTTCGTGCGTTAATCATTCACTACTGGCCATTAAAATTGCTACACCACGAAGATGACGTTCTACTGAAACGAAATTTAACCGACAGGAACAAGATGCTGTGATATGCAAATGATTAGCTTTTCAGAGCATTCACACAAGGTTGGCGCCGGTGGCGACACCTACAACGTGCCGACATGACGAAAGTTTCCACCCGATTTCTCATACACAAACAGCAGTTGACCGCCTTTGCCTGGTGTACTTTGTTGTGATGCCTCGTGTAAGGAGGAGAAATGCGTACCATCACGTTTCCGACTTTGATAAAGGTCGGATTGTAGCCTATCGTGATTGCGGTTTATCGTATCGCGACGTTGCTGCTCGCGTTGGTCGAGATCCACTGACTGTTAGCAGAATATGGAATCGGTGGGTTCAGGAGGATCATACGGAACGCCGTGCTGAATCCCAACGGCCTCGTATCACTAGCAGTCGAGATGACAGGCTCTTATCCGCATCGCTGTAACGGATCATGCAGCCACGTCTTGATCCCTGAGTCAACAGATGGGGACGTTTGCAAGACAACAACCATCTACACGAACAGTTCGACGACGTTTGCATCAGCATGGACTATCAGCTCGGAGACTATGGCTGCGGTTACCCTTGACGCTGCATGACAGACAGGAGCGACAGCGGTGGTGTACTCAACGACGGACCTGGGTGCACGAATCGCAAAACGTCATTTTTTGGGATGAATTCAGCTTCTGTTTACAGCATCATGATGGTCGCATCCGTGTTTGGCGACATCGTGGCGAACTCACAATGGAATCGTGTACTTGTCATCGCCATACTGGCCTGTCACCCGGCGTGATGGTATGAGGTGCCATTGGTTACACGTCTCGGTCACCTCTTGTTCGCACTGACGGCATTTTGAACAGTGGATGTTACATTTCAGATCCCTGATAAATCCTACATTTCAGCAGGATAATGCACAACCCCATGTTGCAGGTCCTGTACGGGCGTTACTGGATACAGAAAATGTTTGACTGCTGCCCTGGCCAGCACATTCTCCAGATCTCTCACCAACTGAAAACGTCTGGTCAATGGTGGCCGAGCAACTGGCTCGTCACAATACGCCAGTCATTACTCTTGATGCACTGTGGTATCGTGTTGAAGCTGCATGGGCAGCGGTACCTATACCCATCCAAGCTCTGTTTGACTCAATGCCCAGGCGTATCAAGGCCGTTATTACGGCCAGAGGTGGTTGTTCTGGCTACTAATTTCTCAGGATCTATGCACCCAAATTACGTGGAAATGTAGCCACATGTCTCTTCATGTATAATGCATTTGTCCAATGAATACCCGTTTATCATCTGCGTTTCTTCTTGGTGTAGCAATTTTAATGGCCAGAAGTGTAAAAGCATGAAACGCACTCCCTTGGAAAAAAGTGAAAGACACAGAAGACACGGTCGGGTGTCGCCTTAACTTCGTACACGCGCACACCATCGACGGGTGTGTAAATAATTATAGTTGTAATTTTCTGTGAGAGGTAGAACGGCTGCCAGAGTACATTAGTGTTGTCACCGGGCCTGCTACGGAATACAAGGTGCATGAACAGCGTCAGATTCTGAGTGATGATTATGAAGGAGTCGGAGATGCCGCTTACTCGTGTGAGACCTCATTATCAGCTTCTGAGAGAGTTGGAAAGAGGCTTCATTGTGTGTGTCTCCATTTGGGCGCTTGCTCGAATCGTTCAATATTCGGATTTGTGCAGCATTTGGATGTGACTGTCGTGTCGGCTACTCTGGGAGTGCCAGCCGGGGTGACCGAGAGGTTGTAGGCGCTACAGTCTGGATCCGAGCGACTGCTACGGTCGCAGGTTCGAATCCTGCCTCGGGTATGGATGTGTGTGTTGTCCTTAGGTTTGTTACGTTTAAGTAGTCCTAAGTTCTTGGCGACTGATGAGCTCAGAAGTTAAGTCCAATAGTGCTCAGAGCCATTACTGTGGGAGTCGGCACCGGCACAAACAAGGAAGGAGAGATACTTGTTTTGGAAATAAAGCCGCCTGTTCTTGCTACAACTTAATTTATTTTTCCCAGACATGTTCCGCCTTTTTCTTGCTCTAAGGTATCTTCAGTTGGATCTATAACGATACAGTTTCGTTATTTCTAGGTTATCCAACAGTTCACGTCGCCTTTTTTATGTAAATAACTAATTACGTAAAGTTTGACGTGATCTGCGTTTCCTCTCATCTGGTCTGCAGGTCGCACTACTGCTATATTTCCGAAACATAAGAACAATTTTGTATTCCGAGCTTTTTCACACAGTTCATCATGTTTCCGCTACTTTTTTTCTATAGTGTACTATTATTCTTTTGGCACTACGCACAGATATTTGTTCGAACACTGTGGTTTGTGGTTATGTTCTCTTAGGTGTTCTGCAAATCTGGAGTGGTTCGTCTCATACTTCCAGGCACTCATGTGTTCTACCTGTTTGCCCTACGTATCTCCCTTCGCAAGTGTTACACTGTAGTCGATATACCTGCTTTCTGGTATATCTCTCTGTTTTCTGTTAGTTTTGTGGCTCATTTTTGTACAGAATCGTCTGTTGTGTATGCTACGTTTAAACCCTGTCTTTCGAAAACGTTGGTGATTTTATGTGTGAGGAAACGCAGATCACAGCAAACTATAAGTAATTACTTGTTTATATAAAAAAACGCGACGTGAACTGTTTGATAATCTAAAAATAACAAGACTGTATCGTTATAGATCCCACTGAAGATGCTTTAGAGTAAAGTAAGGACGGAACGCGTCTGGGAAAAATAAATTAATTTGCTGCACGAAAGGAAGTTTTGTTTACAAAACAAGTATTTCTGTGATTGTTGTGGAGGACGGCCACGCAAACAAACTTGGTAAGCAAGGAGAGAAGTTGCGATGGCAGGTGGCAGGAATCCCAAATGAGCTGTACAGATCACTTGGAGATTGACAGAGCACTTTATTTCTAAAAAGTAATGAAACGTAACTTCCCGTTATGAGGTGGCTTGATGTGCTTCCTGTGCCTCCTCCATGCACGTACTTTGACACACTATTGCTGCTCGCAGGACGCACGCTAAGTATCGTCTTCCTATTACTCAGTACGGTGCTCTCGAAATCTGTAACCGAAATGGGCCCGACCAGCGATAGGCGGCTGGTTAAATCAGCATTCACAAGGGGCGCTGAACTCTGCTTCCTGGAGGTGTGGGTGTAGTGTTGCCCGCTTTTTCCATTGGAGCTCTGGTCGGCGCCTTCTTGATGCCGTTTCGCGGCGCTGCGCTGGTCGGTTTGCAGTCGAAGCTTTAGGACTGCACAGTGACAGTGGCCCGATACACGACTGCGTGAGAACGTGAGGGCAGGCAAACGTGGAGGCAAGGTATCGGTCGATCGTGTCTAACCACACAAGGGGGGCTGCTAAACTGTGCTCGAAACATGTCATAATCCCCTTCAGATCTGAACCTGCCGTCCGAGAACAAGTAATGGACGCCCTGCAACGCCGTGTCTCATTCTGCATCCTGCATCTGAGACCAGGAGCAGACGGACTAGGCAACTGGCATCGCGTTTGTAGGCTGCCGTTAACACCAAAACACAAACGGCGCCATTTGGAGTGGTTCCGTGGCTAGGAAGAATGCACTCCTGATGAATGCCGGCCCATTGTGTTCAGCGATGACCCGCGTTTCTACACCTCCGGATGACTACCACTGGCGAGTGTGGCAGCGATTTAGCGAGAGGTTCCATCTTCCAGTGTTCTGGAAAGGTACAACGCTGCTGCTCCTGGAGTCGCAGTGGGGTGAGGGAGGCTACGAGTACGACTTCATATAAAAGCTGGCGCTGAGTGAGGGACTCTCAAAGCACAACGGTACGTCTCGAGCATCTACACCCTTACGAGACTCTACGAACTGTCTACTTGGCTTTGAGGTACTCCCATGGTCACAGGATCCCCAGAGCCATCCCCCGTACAACGCGCATGGGACCCTCTTGGTAGCCACCTTTGTCCAGTGAAACTGTCCAGGACATCAGGGACCTGTTACAACAATGGCTGGGTATCTTGCCTCAGGAGAGCGTGCAGCGGCTTCGTGACACTCTTCCCAACCTAATCACAGCTTACATCCAGGCTAGAGAGGATGCAGCGTCGTACTGGTTCAAATGGTTCAAATGGATCTGAGCGCTATGGGACTCAACTGCTGTGGTCATCAGTCCCCTAGAACTTACAACTACTTAAACCTAACTAACCTAAGGACATCACACACATCCATGCCCGAAGCAGGATTCGAACCTGCGACCGTAGCAGTCGTACTGGAAAGTGGGCTCCTACTGCCAAATATGTCGAAAATTTGACTCTATTTTGTAATCGCTAAAATAATATTATATTCCCTCCCAACCCGTGAAGTTTCGTTTCATTTCCTTCTCCTCTTCTGGGTGCTGCACTTTTCCATTTTTTGTCTGGCAGTGTATATGCCATAGTTGGCGTTAGATGATATAAGTAAATTATTACAGTTTCAGGTTAATGCAACTCAGCAAAATTTGTTCTTTCCATTTATTATTTGGTATCTGTTTACTCGAGATGCATTAACCCACTGTCTAGAGACTACCGTGGGTCATATTTAATTACAAATGTAAAACACCCTTTTACACAAAATATACACACATAATTTAATTATATGTTTGTCAGGATCGCAAATATTTCATTAATTTCCTGACCCCTTTTCAAGCACTGCCCATCTCCTGAGGAACTGTACAAAGAGGAAAGCAAGTATTAGGAAAACAGTTACGAGTGTAAAAATATTAGCAGTCATTAGTTCCAACACGGCATTACCAAAAATCGATACAATCTGGCTTGTCACAGTCGCTCATAGAATGTAAGCGTAAATTGAACATGTACGCAAAGAGGCAGTAGCCCACATTCACATGCGTGCATAAACAAGAGCACAGCATGAGAAAAACCGGTATATACAGGGTGAGTCACCTAACGCTACCGCTGGATATATTTCGTAAACCACATCAAATACTGACAAACCGATTCCACAGACCGAACGTGAGGAGAGGGGCTAGTGTAATTGTTTAATACAACCATACAAAAATGCACGGAAGTATGTTTTTAACACAAACCTACGTTTTTTTTAAATGGAACCATGTTATTTTTGTTAGCACATCTGAACATATAAACAAATACGTAATCAGTGCCGTTTGTTGCATTGTAAAATGTTAATTACATCCGGAGATATTGTCACCTAAAGTTGACGCTTGAGTACCACTCCTCCGCTGTTCAGTCCTGTGTATCGGAGAGCACTGCAACATACATCGCGTTTCTACAGAATGATCTGCCAACGTTGCTCGAAAATGTCCCACTGGAAACGCGTCGACGTATCTGGTATCAGCATGATGGTGCACGTGCACATTCCGCAATTAACACTAGGCTGACCCTTGACAGGACGTTCGACGGGCGTTTCATTGGACGTGGAGGACGCATAAATTGGCCAGCCCATTCTCCTGATCTTACACCTCTGGACTTCTTTCTGTGGGGCACGTTAAAGGAGAATGTGTACCGTGATGTGCCTACAACCCCAGAGGATATGAAACAACGTATTGTGGCAGCCTGCGGCGACATTACACCAGATGTACTGCGGCGTTTACGACATTCATTACGCCAGAGATTGCAATTGTGTGCAGCAAATGATGGCAACCACATTGAACATCTGTTGGCCTGACATGTCGGGACACACTCTATTCCAAAACGGAAACCACGTGTGTACGTGTACCTCACCCCTCATGGTAATGTACATGTGCGTCAGTGAAAAAGACCAATAAAAAGGTGTCAGCATGTGGACGTAGTGTGCTGTTCCGGTCTCTTCTGTACCTAAGGTCCATCACAGTTCCCTTTGGATCCATTCGTAATTTGGTGCTCTCCGATACACACGATCGAACAGCGGAGGAGTGGTACTCAAGCGTCAACTTTAGGTTACAATATCTCTGGATGTAATTAACATTTTACAAAGCAACAAACGGCACTGATTACGTATTTGTTTAGATATTCGGTTGTGCTAACAAAACTAACGGGGTTCCATTTAAAAAAACGTAGGTTTGTGTTAAAAAACATACTTCCGTGCATTTTTGTATGGTTTGTATTAAACAGTTACACTAGCCCCTCTCCTGACGTTCGGTCTGTGGAATCGGTTCGTCAGTATTTGATGTGGTTTACGAAATATATCCAGCGGTAACGTTAGGCGACTCACCCTGTACATAATGTAGTGGATGGGTGCCAGGAGGTGCCGTATTAAAACTCGTCCGAGCTTTTCAAATGATTTATTTTTTCCACTACAGAGCTTCGCTGACCTCGGTCCGCATCACAGGCCCCACATTGCTGAGGCAGCACCCCAGCGGCCTGTTCAATGCACTGTGTCGATCCGGCCTTGTATGCCAGCTGCAGAGTTCCAATTACGTCAGGATAGCAGTGCTAGCAGCTGACTCAGCGGCCACCATTCCCGTTGACTCCACACTGCTCCGCCGTGAGCCATAGGCCGGCCGCGCTGCTGCTTCATCCTCGGCTGGCATAGCTGGGAATGCGGCTGCAATGATCGCTCCCGTTCCGGCGTCTGAACCTGCAGCCCTTGCCTTGTAAGTCTCCGGCGTGTGTCACGAGCCATGATGACTGTCCACGGTAGTGAGCCGAAGAGTGGCCTGCCCTGGCTGGCTGCGGACCCCATGTCAGCCTCAGAGGGTCGAACCTTCGACCCGCTATGGACTGGGACACTGATGCCCCATCTGCTGCCGTGTGTCGCCGGTAGTGTGACATACCCCGCCATCCAAGAGAGCTGCCACACTTGAAATGAATCTCATTAGAAAACCACACCTATTTATACTTGGCTTCGCAACTCTTTTTCACTAACGCATCGCTCCGAGTCACGTATGCCCCATACCACGGTTGCGCCAGTGGCTCCCTTCTAGCTATACCTTGCGACATGCAAACCGCTGTGTTTACTCTTTTCAGCGGTTCGATGGCCCTGTGGCCTCCATTCCACTTCGCAACCGCTGGTCAGCGTAACTTACTGCAATCTGGCCCACACCTGGCTGTAACTTGTGCGATCCGAAATACTGCACCAAATCTAACTTCACTATTTTAAACTGTGGTGCTGCTACAATAACATTAGCAGCCGTCAGCTGTGACCGAGCGGTTCTGGGCGCTTCAGTCCATGGATGTGTGTGCTGTCCTTACGTTAGTTAGGTTTAAGTAGTTCTAAATCTAGAGGACCGATGACCTCAGATGTTAAGTCCCATAGTGCTTAGAGCCATTTACATAACATTAGCAATTACAAGTCCGTCCATGTCATGAAATGGATTCATGCAGAGCATATAAACAATACTGGCCGTACGAATCATGATTCCAAACTAACAGGATTAGGCGAACTGAGTACCATAAAAAACACTATGGAAACCAGATGGCACTGTAGATTTCTGCCCACAGAACAATGTAAAACCAAATAAATGACAGTAGTACATCTACGCTCCAGTTCATTAACATCAAAAAATCTAATAAGAGGAATCTAATTCACTGTAGATATCATATAATACTACGGATACTACTCAGTAAGCAAAAGAAAAGCAAAAATTTGGTAAAAATATGAAGTTTATGTGTTCGTTTTAATTTACATGCAATATTACCGAGAAGAGACTTGTATGCATGCAAAATATGGTATGTTTGTTTACCTGTATGACGAATGAATGCCCTTTCCATGTCGCACTATTGTTCCGTGCAGTGTTGTTATGTCCGCAGCGTACTTCAAGCAGTAGTAGAATACATACTGCAAGAATATGGTTCACTTCCTTAGTGGTAGTTCACAGCGTGCATGTCGTAATTATGGCTCCAAGAATGGAGATAGCCATAGACAAACGTGCTATAATTGAAGCACTCAGGCAAGCAGGTTTGTCTATGTCCCAATTTGCGAAACAATGTGGCGTGTCTGTAGGGAGAGTATAATACAATCTTCACAGCCAGAAGACAGCAGATAGCAATGAAGACCTACCACGACCAGGAAGATCTCGTACAACAACTAAAAGTGATGACAAATTCATCAGAATACGAGTAAGAGAAATAGGTTCAAAACAGGTGGCACAGATTCACTCACAATTGATAGAAATGAACAAGATAATCATATATGTTGCATCAATAAAAAAGAAATAGATACCGGTTTGAATGGACATGTCGCAGAGAGGCAAGGCCTTCTTAATCTGGTAAATACGAAGAAAGACTCAAATGAGCAAGGAAACAAAGTAAACGGACCCATAAAGAGTGAAAGAAAGTGTTATTGACACACGAATTGCAATTCGATTTCATTCGGTTCATTACCAGAAGGAGAACACTTGTTCGTCGATCTGAAGCACAAAGGGTGGTCCGGTAATGCAATCTACCTACAGTTAAAAACGGTGGAGGTTTGGTTATGGTTTGCAGGTATTTTTCATCATAAAGAGATGGCGACGTTGTGAAAACAGAAGTGTGTACTGACCAGAGGCACTACCACGGCATATTTCATTACCATACGATACCATGTGCTTTGTGCTTGGCAGAGAAAGAGCTCACATTAAAACTAGGTAGTGACCCAAAACATGGGACGGCGTTCGGCATCAAAGGAAAAACAGAAGATACTGAAAGATAAGATGTGGCCATCTCTGAGCCCATATTGTAATCCCACTGAAACGGTCTAGGACTTAGTGGACAGACGTATCCGGAAAATTAACATAACAAGTAACGCATATCTCTGGAATGTCGTTAATTCACATAACAAGCAAGGAACGTTTCTGGAACGTCGTTAAGGATGTGTGGAGTAATACAGACTTACGGTACCTACAAAAACGTATTGACTGCATGCCTGGAATTTTTGACGGAATCCAACGAAAGATACTTTGATTAAAGTAAAATATAATTTTCCTGTATGTATTATGTATTTTTAAGTGAATATAATTACATTTTTGGAGCTATAAAGCTCTCTTGTGCTCATGTTTGAAATAGCAGACAACAATCACGGTTTATTGAAATTAATGAGCAATACTGTATGACACATCGATGTGCTAGTCATTTCAAAAGTTATGCCTTAATTACAAGTATCAAAACATCCAACAGAGACAGTTTCACTTACAACAATGACGTGAGTTTCACGAACATCGTATGACTATCTTCGGATCACCATGTGACTGCGATTGACCCCGTTTCATCACGAAACTAGGGAACCCTTACATAGGGCATTTTACAGTAACAATCATCGTTTCTTCGTTATTATATATTAATATATCCAGTACTCCCTATAATGTTAAACGCACTGTGTAACTTTCAAGATGTTGCAAGCGATTGCCTTTCATTTGGTTTTATTTTCACTGGATCTACAGTGCCATGCTGTGACCAACTTGTTTACTTACAGAACACAATTTACCAAATCCTCTCAATTTGCATTCATGTTTTGTACTGACAACAGTGAAGAGATCTGTTCTATGGCATGTCTGAACATTTAATTCTTAATGTTATCTACGTAGTTGTTTTTGTCATACTTTACTCATGTTTACATAATCATGCGAATATGGCTTACAGCAGCTTCCTGTGTGTCTTTCAGTTTCCACTTACGTTTTATTATCAATTGACAAGACACATTGTGTCAGTTTTTAGTAATGCCTTGTTGAAACTAATGACTTCCGATATGTTTCTATATATAAATTTTTTCTGATATTTTCTTCTTTGTACAACACTTTTAGAAATCACCAGTGTCAGAAACATGTCAAAAATATAACGAAATATATGTTTCACACAACATCTAATTAAATTACATAAGTGCAACTGGTTCATGGTGTGGGTTCCTGTAGTCATGTCCTAGTTCATGAACCACGGGCAACGTATGAGTGGCCAAGTAAGTGGTCCCGACAGTCGGGATACCAGTTACTTTGGAATAAGGCTGGGCATCTCGGACATATTCTGAGTCGTGGTCACCTTTGTGCTCATACGGCAAAGACTACCAAATCCACCGGTTAGTCCCTCAGCCGTTAGGGGTTAAACCCAATGGGACTCGGGGCAAGTAAGGCTAGCAACCTGCTTCCCTGGTACTTTAAATATGATGCTGGCAACAATCAGAGCAAAATGCCTCGGATCTTTGGAGGTGACGGAGTCCCACCTCTAACTGACAAACCAGGGACTCCTAAGATACGACTCGGCAAACAAATGGTAATGAGATGGGGAGCTATTAATATCAATGGGGGCTACTCTGGGAAGAAGGTAGAGCTGGCAGAGGCTGCAAGTAAGATGGGGCTGGATGTTTTAGCTGTTAGTGACATTCGGGT
Organism: Schistocerca gregaria; assembly: GCF_023897955.1. Classification (NCBI taxonomy): domain Eukaryota; kingdom Metazoa; phylum Arthropoda; class Insecta; order Orthoptera; family Acrididae; genus Schistocerca; species Schistocerca gregaria. The sequence continues at coordinate 504,167,500 of NC_064926.1, read as the reverse complement.
AAGGAGTGAGAAAGAAGAGGAAGTAGGAAGTAGGAGAATACAAGGTGCACCTGTCAGGAGTCAAAGCAGAAATAGCACAATGGGGTGTAGGGCTTTACATCAGGAAAGAAAAGGAACCCAGCGTAGTTGAAATAAGGTATGTAAACGAACGACTGATGTGGATAGATTCGACAGTGTCTAGCAAGAAAATTAGGATTGTGTCAGTATATTCGCATTGTGAAGGGACAGATCAAGATAAGATGGATAGTTTTTATGAGGTACTCAGTGATGTAGTTGTTAGAGTAAAGGACAAGGACAGTGTTCTGCTCATGGGTGATTTTAACGCCAGGATTGAAAATCGAACAGAAGGGTATGAAAAGGTTATGAGTAAATTTGGAGAGGATATGGAGGCCAACAGGAACGGGAAACAACTCTTGGATTTCTGTGCCAGTATGGGCTTAGTAATCACAAACTCCTTTTTTTAAACATAAGAACATTCACCGGTATACTTGGGTAGACATACATCTACATCTACATGAATACTCTGCAATTCACATTTAAGTGCTTGGCAGAGGGTTCATCAAACCACAATCATACTCAAAATATCCACGGGTGTACTGCCGGTCTAGAGTGTCCAACGGGCACAATATTTCGGCGATCAAACATGTCGCCATCATCAGGTGAACTGACGGACTGGGCTCCTGTGAACGTGCCGGCACGGAGATCCGTACGCTATGGCTGCTCAGGGGGAACTGGGTTCGGTCGCGGCGGCGGCCGATTTAAATACCCTCCGCCCGCGGCGCGCTCCCTCCGCCGTCCGCGCCCCGCGCCACGGTCTCGCGGTGGAACAGATTGCGACAGCGTCTGAGATGACGTCGGTGTGATGGCTCTGTCCGCCGTGGTCGTCACAACTATGCGTTTGCTCGATTTACTCTTGATTAACCCAATCGCTGGTTCCCAAGCCTTGCTAAGATTATAGCCACAATCACGGTTTATGAGGTCGTGATTGTGGCTATAATCTTAGCAAGGCTTGGGAACCAGCGATTGGGTTAATCAAGAGTAAATCGAGCAAACGCATAGTTGTGACGACCACGGCGGACAGAGCCATCACACCGACGTCATCTCAGACGCTGTCGCAATCTGTTCCACCGCGAGACCGTGGCGCGGGGCGCGGACGGCGGAGGGAGCGCGCCGCGGGCGGAGGGTATTTAAGTCGGCCACCGCCGCGACCGAACCCAGTTCCCCCTGAGCAGCCTTAGCGTACGAATCTCCGTGCCGGCACGTTCACAGGAGCTCAGTCCGTCAGTTCACCTGATGATGGCGACATGTTTGATCGCCGAAATATTGTGCCCGTTGGACACTCTAGACCGGCAGTACACCCGTGGATATTTTGATTATCAAATACGCCGGGAGAAACTCAAGAATCACACAATCATAGTATCTCTCTACTATTCCACTCCCGAACAGCGAGCGGGAAAAACGAACACCTGAACCTTTCTGTTCGAGCTCTGATTTCTCTTATTTTATTTTGATGATCATTCCTACCTATGTAGGTTGGGCTCAACAAAATATTTTCGCTTTCGGAAGAGAAAGTTGGTGACTGAAATTTCGAAAAAAGGTCTCGCCGCGACGAAAAACGTCTATGCTGTAATGACTTGCATCCCAACTCGTGTATCATATCTGCCACACTCTCTCTCCTATAACGCGATAATACAAAACGAGCTGCCCTTTTTTGCACCCTTTCGATGTCCTCCGTCAATCCCACCTGGTAAGGATCCCACACCGCGCAGCAATATTCTAACAGAGGACGAACGAGTGTAGTGTAAGCTGTCTCTTTAGTGGACTTGTTGCATCTTCTAAGTGTTCTACCAATGAAACGCAACCTTTGGCTCGCCTTCCCGACAATATTATCTATGTGGTCCTTCCAACTGAAGTTGTTCGTAATTTTAACACCCAGGTACTTAGTTGAATTGACAGCCTTGAGAATTGTACTATTTATCGAGTAATCGAATTCCAACGGATTTATTTTGGAACTCATGTGGATCATCTCACACTTTTCATTATTTAGCGTCAACTGCCACCTGACACACCATACAGCAATCTTTTCTAAATCGCTTTGCAGCTGATACTGGTCTTCGGATGACCTTACTAGACGGTAAATTACAGCATCATCTGCGAACAGTCTAAGAGAACTGCTCAGATTGTCACCCAGGTCATTTATATAAATCAGGAACAGTAGAGGTCCCAGGACGCTTCCCTGGGGAACACCTGATATCACTTCAGTTTTACTCGATGATTTGCCGTCTATTACTACGAACTGCGACCTTCCTGAGAGGAAATCACGAATCCAGTCGCACAACTGAGACGATACCCCATAGCTCAGCAGCTTGATTAGAAGTCGCTTGTGAGGAACGGTGTCAAAAGCTTTCCGGAAATCTAGAAATACGGAATCAACTTGAGATCCCCTGTCGATAGCGGCCATTACTTCGTGCGAATAAAGAGCTAGCTGCGTTGCACAAGAGGAACCAGGGGAACCAGATCTGTCATTGACTATACAATAACAGATCACGAATTCAGGAAGGCTGTGAGGTACACACGTGTATTCAGGGGATTCTTTGATGACACTGATCATTATTTGATCTGCAGTGAAATTGGGATTGTGAGGCCGAAAGTGCAGGAGGTCAGGTCCATATGTAGGAGGATAAGAGTGGAGAAACTTAAGGATAAGGAAATCAGGCATAAGTACATAACAGCGATCTCAGAAAGGTACCAGTTAGTTGAATGTAGTCAATTACAGTCATTGGAAAAGGAATGGACAAGGTACAGGGACACAGTAATAGAAGTGGCTAAATAATGTCTTGGAACAGTAGTTGTAAAAGTAGGATGAAGCAAAGAGCTTGGTGAAATGACACAGTCAAGGCAGCCTGTAAAAGGAAAAAGAAGGCATATCAAAAATGGCTACATATTAGAACTCAGATAGACAGAGAAAGTTATGTTGAAGAAAGAAACAAAGCCAAACAGATAATTACAGCATCCAAGTAGAAATCGTGGGAAGACTTTGGAAACAGGTTGGAGACTATGGGTGAAGCTGCTGGAAAACCATTCTGGAGTGTAATTAGCAGTCTTCGAAAAGGAGGTAAGAAGGAAATGACAAGTATTTTGGACAGGTCAGGAAAACTGCTTGTGAATCCTGTGGATGACTTGGGCAGATGGAGGGAATATTTTGAAGAGTTGCTCAACGTAGGTGAAAATGCGATCAGTAATGTTTCAGATTTCGAGGTAGAATGGGACAGGAATGATGATGGAAACAGGATCACATTTGAGGAAGTGGAGAAAATTGTCAATAGATTGAAGTGCAATAAAGCAGCTGGGGTGGATGAAATTAAGTCAGAACTCATCAAATACAGTGGAACGTCAGGTCTTAAATGGCTACACAGGATAACTGAAATGGCCTGGGAGTCAGGACCGGTTCCATCAGACTGGACAAAAGCAGTAATCACACAAATCTTTAAAGATGGAAACAGGAAAGATTGTAACAACTACAGAGGTATCTCTTTAATCAGCGTTGTGGGGAAAATCTTCTCAGGTATCGTTGAAAGGAAAGTGCGAGTATTAGTTGAGGACCAATTGGATGAAAATCAGTGTGGGTTTAGGCCTATTAGAGGTTGTCAGGACCAGATCTTTAGCTTACGGCAAATAATGGAGAAGTGTTATGAGTGGAACAGGGAATTGTATCTATGCTTTATAGATCTAGAAAAGGCATATGACCGGGTTACTACGAGATTATGGAATAGGAGGCAAACTTTTGCAAGCAATTAAAGGTCTTTACATGGATAGTCAGGGAGCAGTTAGAGTTGACGGTAAATTGAGTTCATGGTTCAGAGTAGTTTCAGGGGTAAGACAAGGCTGCAACCTGTCTCCACTGTTGTTCATATTATTTATGGATCATATGTTGAAAACAACAGACTGGCTGGGTGAGATTAAGATATGTGAACACAAAATAAGCAGTCTTGCATATGCGGATGACTTAGTTGTGATGGCAGCTTCGATTGAAAATATGTAAAGTAATATTTCAGAGCTAGATAATAAATGTAAGGACTATGGTATGAAGATTAGCATCTCCAAAACGAAAGTAATGTCAGTGGAAAAGAAATATAAACGGATTGAGTGCCAAATAGGAGAAACATAGTTAGAATAGGTGGACGGTTTCAAGTACTTAGGATGCATATTCTCACAGGATGGCAACATAGTGAAAGAACTGGAAGCGAGGTGTAGCAAAGCTAATGCAGTGAGCGCTCAGCTACGATCTACTCTCTTGTGTAAGAAGGAAGTCAGAACCAAGAATAAGTTATCTGTGAACCGTTCAATATTTCGACCAACTTTGTTGTATGGGAGCGAAAGCTGGGTGGATTCAGGTTACTTTATCAACAAGGTTGAGGTTACGGATATGAAAGTAGCTAGGATGATTGCAGGTACTAGTAGATGGGAACAATGGCAGGAGGGTGTCCACAATGAGGAAATCAAAGAAAAACTGGGAATGAACTCTATAGATGTAGCAGTCAGGGCGAACAGACTTAGATAGTGGGGTCATGTTACACGCATGGGAGAAGCAAGGTTACCCAAGAGACTCATGGGTTCAGCAGTAGAGGGTAGGAGGAGTCGGGGCATACCAAGGAGAAGGTACCTTGATTCGGTTAAGAATGATTTTGAAGTAATAGGTTCAACATCAGAAGAGGCACCAATGTTAGCACTGAATAGGGGATCAAGGAGAAATTTTATAAGGGAGGCTATGCTCCAGACTGAACGCTGAAAGGCATAATCAGTCTTAAATGATGATGATGATGAAGTGCAACTGCCCGCAGCTCGTGGTCTTGTGGTAGCGTTCTCGCTTCCCGCGCCTGGGGTTCCGGGTCCGTTTCCCGGCGGGGTTAGGGATTTTTCGTTACCTCGAGATGACTGGGTGTTGTTGTGTCGTCTTCATCATCATCATTCATCCCCGTTGCGGGCAGAGGAAGGCAATGGCAAACCATCTCCGCTAGTCGGCGGTGCGGGTCTCCCGCGTCGTCCCCTACGCTCCTTGGAGTATGGGACCTCATCATCATCAAGTGCTACTATGACAGCTGCAGCTTCTTTTGCGTTCAAGCTACGTATTTACAAAAAATGTAAAATGTTGAAGAACAAGGAAAGGTAGCTACAAACTAGAATACAGTCGTAGCGTAACCTCATTGCCGATCTAACTTGTCCTAAAATTAATCTACGACATGCATATGATATTGCAGTGCTTGTGATATTCCGCATTACGATGCAATGTTCCTTTGAACATGATGGCTGACGTCATAGGGAAGTTTGGGTCTGGCTGTGAGTCCTGCTCGGATAGCCTAATGGTAAGGTGACAGCTCGCGATAAGCAGTAAATCTGGGATCGAATCCCTGTACGGCACCAATTTCCATTGTCTTCATTCCATGCTTGTCCATATTAGCAACTGCGAATACATTTCATCTGTACGGCAAGAATGTCTGGGTCCATTGTCACAGTGAGACACGACACAGAGTGCGACCCGAGTTAGCGGTACGCTAGTACTGTGCGAAGGTGGGCATGGCTGATTGGGCCGACGATGTGACGGCAGATGTCTGTTTCTCTGGCCAGCGTGCAAGCCGACACTGAGAAGGCGGTGCCAGCGGAAATCCCAGAAATTTGCCGTTCAAGACTCTCATTGTTGCCAGAGGCTGCCCCAGTTCAGTATACCATCCAATTAAAGTCGCGATTATTTCGCTACTCTAGGTAGTACTCAACACCCGAAAACATTATTTGACTCAGAAAAACTATAGAAATTATTTAAAACGGGATCGCTTTTCATAGGATAGTAAATGACAGAGTCACGAAAAAAGTGAAAGCACGATTTAACATTTATATTGGAAGCAGCAAGACGTCTTTCGGTGGCGTACTTCACGCGGCGGCGGATTACACATGAAAAGTTTCATCAATATATAATATTCAAGCGTTTCATTAAGATAATTGTAAGTGATTTTATAGAATCTATGCCTACGTCATACTCCGTAAGCCACCTAATGGTGTCTGCCGGAGGGTACTTTTTGTACCACTAACTGAGTCCTCCAACCCTGTTTCACTCAGGAATAGCACGTGGCAAGAATGAATGTCAGCAAGCCTCTGTATTTGCTGTAGTTTCTTGAATTTTCTTCTCGTTGTCATTATCTATGTGGGGAGAAGTAATATGTTGTCCGACTCTTCCCGAAAAGTGCTTTCTCGAAATTTCAGTAATAAATGTCTCCGTGATGCGCAACGCCTCTCTTGTAACGTCTGCCAGTGCAGTTTGTTGAGCATCACCATCTTCTGGCGTTGCTACTTTGTTATAAACAACCACATATTCTGCGAACAGCCTTAAAGAGCATCCGACGCTTTCTACTAGATCATATATATATATATTGAAAACAGTAACTATCACACTTCGCTGTGGTACTCCGGAAATTACCTTTCCATCTGTCGATTTCGTTCCGCTAAGAGCGACATGTTGAATTCTGTCTGCAAGAAAGTCTTGAATCCAGTGGAAATTCTTCTCCGATACTCGATAATCTCGAATTTTTTGTACTATACGGTAGTGCGGAACGATGTCAAATGCTTTCCTGAAGTCAAAGAACACGGCATCAGCCTGAGCGCCGTTGACTACCGCACTGTAGACCTCACGGAGGAACAGAGCGAACTGAGTTTCACAAGAACTCTCTTTGCGGAAACTATGTTGATTTTTATAGAGGAGATTTTCATTCCAAAAAATGATGTAATTCTTGAGCATCAAACATGTTCCACAATTCTACAACAGATTGACGTCAACGATGTTGGTCTATAATTGTGTGCATCTGTCCTAAGATCATTCTTAAAAGCGGGAATGACTTGCCCTTTCTTCTAGGCGCTAGGTATCCTTCTTTGCTCCAGCGATCTACATAAATTACTGCTAGCAGACACCAAGTTCTTTCGCATAACCTTTGTAGAATCTTATAGGTATCTCATCTGCTCCTGATGCCTTACCTCTACTAAATGATTGTACTTGTTTTTCTATTCCGGCGATCGATTATCTCAGTATCCGCCATTCCGATGTTCGCGCGACGATTGAAAGGAGGGTCCGTGTTACGATCTTCCGCGGTGAAACGATTTCGGAATGAACAGATTATTTTGACCCACTTACTGATTTTACATAGGACTAAAACCTATTAGGGTTTTTCCTCAGAACGGTTGACAACGTTTTACTTTCGATGTCATTGAACGCTTCTCTCATTGCTCTCCTTACGTTCATTTTCGCTTCGTTCAGTTTTTGTTTCTCACCTAGTTTTATATTTCTCTAGAAATTGAGATGACGTTCTCTTTATTTAAGTAGCAGTTTTATAACACGAGTATTAAACCGTGATGGGTTTTTCTCACCCCTTAAGAACTTACTCAGAACATACAGGTCTAGGGCATATAGCACGGTTGCTTGGAATTTTTTCAATTTTTTCTCCACATCTTCGTCTTCATCACCGAATATTTCATGCTGACTGCTCAGATACTCTAAAATTTGTATTCTGCTTAACAAAAACATCTTCCTACCTTTCTTAACATTCTTTGTAAGACCCGTTGTCATAGATGGTATCACAGCCTTATGATTACTGATCCTTCCTCTACGTTAACTGATTCGACAAGTTCACGTCCGTTTCTTGCCAGGAGGTCTAAGACGCTACCATCTCTAACTACCTGCTGAAAATAATTTCCGGACAATTTATCCAGAACAACGTCACTCCAATTCCTGTCTCTAACACCAGTTTTGATAGCATAACTCTCCCAATCTTTGCCTGTCAAGGTGAAGTCACCACCTACTACAACGGCATTATCAGGAAAAATACTAACGATATTTAGAACTTCTGCCTGAAGTGCTCCACCACGTGAGCTCCTGACCCAGGCGGTCTATAAAAGCATCCGACTACCGATATTTTACTGATTTTTTATACTTAACTTCAACCAGATTAATTCACAGTCGGAATTCGCAATAACCTCGGAAGATTTTATTGAATTCTTTACTGCAATAAACACGCCGCCACCACTGGCGACTAACCTATCCTTGCGATGAATATTCCAATCTGAACCTAGCCCTTCGTTGTCATTAACGTCCGATTTCAACCAGCATTCTGTTCCTAATACTGCCTGCGCATTATGTCCTGCAGAAAGCGATACAAATTCTGGGACCTCTCCTTGGCTGCTCCTGCAGTTTACTAGAATCATATTAACCTTTTCTATCTCTGATCTGTACAAATTGTAAATAGCTTTTCGCTCCCTGTATTTTACCCCTACCACATTCAGAATTTGAAAGAGAGTGTTCCACTCAACATTGTCGAAAGCTTTCTCTAAGTCTACAAATGCTAGAAACGTAGGTTTGCCTTTCCTTAATCTAGCTTCTAAGATAAATCGTAGGGTCAGTATTGCCTCACGTATTCCGTTATTTCTGCGGAATCCAAACTGATCTTCCCCGAGGTCGGCTTCTACTAGTTTTTCCATATAATAGTTATAAGAGTCGAGGGACATGAAAGGGAAGCAATGGTTGGGAAGGGAGTGAGACAGGGTTGTAGCCTCTCCCCGATTTTATTCAATCTGTATATTCAGCAAGCAGTGAAGGAAACAAAAGAAAAATTCAGAATAGGTATTAAAATCCATGGAGAAGAAATAAAAACTTTGAGGTTCGCCGATGACATTGTAATTATGTCAGAGACAGCAAAGGACTTGGAAAAGCAGTTGAACGGAATGGATAGTGTCTTGAAAGGAGGATGTAAGATGAACATCAACAAAAGTAAAACGAGGATAATGGAATGTAGTCGAATTAAGTCAGGTAATGCTGAGGGAATTAGATTAGGAAATGAAACACTTAAAGTAGTAAAGGAGTTTTACTATTTGGGGAGCAAAAAAACTGATGATGGTCGAAGTAGAGAGGATATAAAAAGTAGACTGGCAATGCCAAGGAAAGCATTTCTGGAGAAGAGAAATTTGTTAACATCGAGTATAGATTTAAGTGTCAGGAAGTCGTTTCTGAAAGTATTTGTATGGAGTGTAACCATGTATGGAAGTGAAACGTGGACGATAAATGTTTTGGACAAGAAGAGAATAGAATCTATCGAAATATGGTGCTACAGAAGAATGCTGAAGATTAGATGGGTAGATCACATAACTAATGAGGAAGTATTGAATAGGGTTGGGGAGAAGAGGAGTTTGTGGCACTACTTGACTAGAAGAAGGGATCAGTTTGTAGGACATGTTCTGAGGCATCAAGGGATCACCAGTTTAGTATTGGAGGGCAGTTTGGAGGGTAAAAATCGTAGAGGGAGACCAAGAGACGAATACACTAAGCAGATTCAGAAGGATATAGGTTGCTGTAGGTACCGGGAGATGAAAAAGCTTGCACAGGATAGAGTAGCATGGAGAGCTGCATCAAACGAGTCTCAGAATTGAAGACCACAACAACAACAACAATTTCTAATCTACGACAACGAATATTTGAGGATACTACAGCTAATTTGTGAGTCAAATCGTCTTTGATTGCAAGGGAGGGTTTCTATAACTTAAAAAAGTCCCATGTGCACGCCATACGTACTCCGCTACCCTAGTAGCCGCTTTCTGAGTGCAGTGGACGCCTGACGTATTAAGGGGAACCTTACAATTCTGTACCCGACAGTGGATGTCGAGAAATTCGCATCCGATACCGAGTCGTCTGAGCCTCTGGTTTAGACCTTCCATTCTGCTTCAAACCGGAGGACCGCGGTCAACCCTGAGCACGATGATGCAAAAAGACAGCTTAGCTTGCACCTTGCGTGCGATGCCCCAAAAGGAGCCGAGGATGCCCTCAGAAGCCAAGCGACAGGCGCCATTCGTGCCGACATGTATCAACATATGCAGCCCTTTCACCCAGTGCGCTCGATGGCAGCCGGCAGGGCCTCCTCCACATCACGAACGAGAGCCCCCGCCAAACATACCGAGTGCACACTGGAATTCTTTCTCGCCTTGCCTGCTATCTGCCTAAGGGGCTCCATCACCCGCCTAACATTGGAGCTCTCAATGACAAGCATACTCACCCTCTGCACTTGTCCACACTGGGCAAGGAAATCTGCCGCTGGTCCAACAGGAGAGGCTTCCCGTGCTGGCTGGGACTTATCGTCAACACTGGGCAGCACCTCGTATGTGTTGCTAAGGCGGAGAGAGCCAGCCGAGCGACCTGCGCCCTCTTTCGCCTTCCGCCCAGTGACACTGGAACCCACCGCTGCTCACCACCAACTGTCAGATGTTGCTTATCAGAAGATGCAGTGACACCCGAACTACGATGGCATTCCAAATGCCCCAGAGGTGTGACAGGTCTCGTCAACTGTGCACCAATGCCACCGAAACTTTGAGCATTAGCCAGAAGCATGTCGGCGGTAGCTAACGCAGTTTCCATCTGTTAACAGACAGCAGCCAGGTCTCCTTGTATCCGCCCACAACAAGCACAGTAACTAGCCATAAGGCAACGTGTAAAAATGGATATAATATCTCAAATGGCGCTACTGACTTTGGAATGTACGCAGAATGTAACGAGGAGAATAAAGAAGCACTGCCCAGCAGATTTCTCACTATACCCTGAGGCATCAAGGTTCTTAAACAGAAATAAATTTCTCTGCTAAAAAATGTCGTGTGGCTAGAGCTTCCCTTCGAGTAGACCGTTCGCCGGGTGCAAGTCTTTCGATTTGACGCCACTTGGGCGATTTGAGTGTCGATGGGGATGAAATGGTGATGTGTACATGTCAGGATGTGGCTGAGGTGGAAATGGGGTCTAAAAAAGAACAAATCTAACTTTTTCAACTCCGGTCGGCAAACTGCCTCCCATTAATTGGAAAAAAAAATTTACTGATGACCTAGCCGGGGTACATTAGTGTGAGTTTAGCGGCCCTAAGGCGCAAACAGATAGAGCCGGGGTTCGAAAAGTGCACGGCGGCAACCGGCCAATGCGTCTGATCTCGTCGGGGGCCTGTCAGTAAAGGAGGGCGACCCATACGCCTCGTCCGAGCAGCTCGGCGCGGTGGACGCTCACACGTAATCTCCTGGACCTTTCTGATTGGTTGCTGTAGCAGCTCTGCCTAGGCAAGCGACGCTTCCTTAAGCCTCACCCCGTCAGCAGAAAGATTGTTTGTTCGTCGAGCACGTGGACAGGCCGTGGGATAGCGGCACATACTGGAAACATCTGATGTGTCGCCAACCCAGGGCCCGTACACGGCTTTGTGAAGATCCATTGCCATCCATAGCTCACGCATTTAGGAAACAAGTTCCCTTTCCTTTTATTGAAAATAAAGGACTCCCGTACTCAATCTGTCAGCACCTGTACAGATGACCAGGGCAACTCAACACCCAGTTCCTGAGCGGAGAAAAAACTCCGACTCAGCCGGAAATCGAACCCGGGCCCTTAGGATTAACATTTTGCCGCACTGGCCACTTTCTTAAATCTCATTTTGTTCGTTTGCGTTCGTTGCATCTGCTCGGGGTGGACGTCGCAAGACACTCGTTTCAGTTCGTCGTTGATCCATTAACTACGTTTTTTTTTATTATTATTATTATTACAGAGGGCAGCTAACCCTCTGACCGAACACGCTGAGTTATCGTACCGGCGACCACTCAGCTACCGGTGGCGGACAATTTCTCTACTGAATGGATGTGTCTACAGTTACCTCTTACTGGAAAATCTGCTTACTCAAAAGCTACTGCAGGAGATAAGTATGCAAACTAGAATGTGCTGATCTAAACTATACGCTCTGTACCTGCACTAGATTCAAACTTAGTAGCCTGATGTGAGCTTCTGGCGGTGGAAAAATTTTGCTAGGAAGCCGCCTTACACAAGGGTATGAACCTAGATTAACCAAAAACAAAAACTTAGACTAGTTTGCTAACCACTAGTCTTCACAGTGAAATACAACAAATGACAGCAGTAAACAACCAGTCAGGATCAGGCAGAACTCACGTGGGCCTACTGATGGAGAGGGACCGTCGAGCAATGCGGAGGGTAGTAGCAAAAAATTGCATGAAATCAGCAGAAAGAATCGCTCGTGAATTGCAAAGCGCTATCAGCAATCCAGAGCAGAATGTCAGTGCGTGGGAAGTTACAAAGAATGAAGTAATGAGGTCGAGCAATTCCCCACAAGCCACATAGTTCCTGGTGTAAAGAGCGACGCGACGGCCAGTGGATGATTGGAAAAGAGTGATTTGAAGCGGTGAATCACGCTGTAACCTCTAGTAATCCGATGGAAGCATCAGGGTTTGGAGAATGCTTCGGAACGTTACGTGCTATCATGTCCATGTGGATCGTGTCTATGGGTCATGGGCGGCATTTAGTGGACAAACGTTCATGCATTGTCAAATTCAACATAATACCGAAAAATCAGGGTATTGCATCCACACAACTAAGGCACTTTTCTTTCCTACTCTTTGCGCTAGATTCGAGCAGGTAAGTCGTTAATTATGAGCACCATAAAATACATTGAAGCGCCAAAGAAACTTATACAGGCATGCGTATTCAAATACAGAGATATGTAAATAGAAATAATACGGCGCTGCTGTCAGCGTCGCCTGTATAAGACAACAAGCATTTGTCGTGGTTTTTAGATCGGTTACTGCTGCTACAATGGCAAGGTATCAAGGTTTAAGTGAGTTTGAACGTCGTGTCATAGTCGGAGCACGAGCGATGCGACAGAGCACCGCCGAGGTAGCGGTGAAGTGGGGATTGTTCCATTTCACGAGTCTACCGTAAATAACAGGACCCCACAAAAACATCACATTTCCGACACGCTGCAGCCGGAAAAAGATCTTGCAAGAACGGGACCAACGACGACCGAAAAGAATCGTTCAACGTGACAGAAGTGCAACCCTACCGCAAACCTGCAGATTTCAATGCTGGGCCATCAACAAGTGTCAGCGTGCGACCATTCAATGAAACATCATCGATATGGGCCTTCGGAGCCGAGGGCTCAGTCGTGTTCCCTTGATGAATGCACGACACAAAGCTTTACGCCTCGCCTAGACCAGTCAAAACCGACATTGGACTGTTGATCACCGGACACGTGTTGTCTGGTCGGACGAGTCTCGTTTCAAATTGTATCAGGTGCATGTGCATTGTGTACTGGCATGGAAACAAACTCATGAATCCATGGACCCTGCATGTCAGCGGGGGACTGTTCAATCTGGCAGAGGCTCTGTAATGGAGTGGGGCGTGTGCAGTTGAGTGATGTGGGACCTCTGATACGTCTAGGTACGACTCTGATAGGTGACACGTATGTAAGCATCCTGTCTGATCACCTGCATCCATTCATGTCCATTGTGATTTCCGATGGACTTGGGCAATTGCAGCAGGACAATGCGACACCACCCCACACGTCTTCTTCAAATAACTTGCAGCCACTAGAGTGGATAAATATTCGAACTGAGCAGTAAGATGTAAGTGAAAGGTGATGGTCGTTATCCGCTAGAATCACGGGACGCCGTGAGTGTGATCACCGGTAATCATGCGGGTAGGATGAAAGTGTCGAGGTACTCAGTTGTGCTGTAGACTTATTGGCGTGTCGTAACTTTGAGAAGCCCTAGAGATAACTGTAGGTGGGGTCCAAGAGAGCTGGGACTGCACAAAACGAGCAGTGGGAGAGTCGCGCGGGTTTAGCCGAGCGGTCTCGGGCGCTCCAGTCATGGACTGTACGGCTCGTCCCGGCGGAGGTTCGAGTCCTCCCTCGGGCATGGGTGTGTGTGTTTGTTAGGGTTAATTTAGGTTAAGTAGTGTGCAAGCTTAGGGACTGATGACCTTAGCAGTTAAGTCCCATAAGATTTCACACACATTTGAGCATTTGTTGAGCAGTGGGAGGACCTGGGGACAGCGGCAGGAGCAGAAGACGTCGCGCAGGGATAACTGCCGACTGGGGGCCATGTAATTGGCGTTCGCGGCTGCGTCACACCACCTGCCGGCCTCGTTATGTGGCAGTGGCAACAACACGGCTTGTAGTGCAGCCTGTCCTACTGTACGCAAATGCGGCGACCCGGGCACCGCTGGGCGTGCCGCCTGTATCAGGTCTGCAGCAACAACCTCCACTGTGACAATTCATTTCAAGTTTAGAGACGCTACTAACAGCACCATCGAGCAGTGATCACTCGAAATGCTCCATTACCAGAATGACTGTTCCTCTCTGCAGCAGACTGTGCACTGCTTCATAACATCCAGAACAAGTATATTGGGCCGGGACTCGAAGTCGAACTGTATAATCGTTGTATGCCAGTATTCCCAGAAGAATTGCAGCTGTATTACGGACAAATGTGGATCCAACCCCTTATTAATAAACCGTTCCCGAGTAAGTACAGGTGTTCACACTATTTTGCCCATCCGCCGTAGGATGGGCAGAGGCAGCTACATGGCCTGGTCTCCAATGGTTCAAATGGCTCTCAGCACTATGGGACTTAACGTCTGAGGTCATCAGTCCCCTAGAACTTAGAACTACTTAAACCTAACTAACCTAAGGACACTACACACATCCATGCCCGAGGCAGGATTCCATCCTGCGACCGTAGCGGTAGCACGGTTCCAGACTGTAGCGCCTAGAACCGCTCGGTCACCTCGGCCGGCGGCCTTTTCTCAGTAGCAGTCTTAGTCAGGCTTTGAATGTTTGCTGCTGCGTTAGTAGCGGCAGCCTCACACTGCACGACGCTCTTCAGTTGCTTTTTACACTACTGGCCATTAAAACTGCTACACCACGTGCTGCAGACGCGACAGGAAGAAGATGCTGTGATATGCAAATGATTAGCTTTTCAGGGCATTCACACAAGGTTGGCTCCGGTGGCGACACCTACAACGTGCTAACATGAGAAAAGTTTCCAACCGATTTCTCATACACAGACAGCAGTTGAGTGGCGTTGCCTGGTGAAACGTTGTAATGCCTTTTGTAAGGAGGAGAAATGCGTACCATCACGTTTTCGACTTTGATAAAGTTCGGATTGCAGCCTATCGCGATTGCGGTTTATCGTATCGCGACATTGCTGCTCGCGTTGGTCGAGATACAATGACTGTTAGCAGAATATGGAATCGGTGGGTTCAGGAGTGTAATACGGAACGCCGTGCTGGATCCCAACGGACTCGTATCACTAGCAGTCGAGATGACAGGCATCTTATCCGCATGGCTCTAACGGATCGTGCAAACACGTCTCGATCCCTGAGTCAACAGATGGGGACGTTTGCAAGACAATAACCGTCTGCACGAACAGTTCGACGACGTTCGCAGTAGCATGGACTAACAGCTCGGAAACCGTGGCTTCTGTTGTCCTTGACGCTGCATCACAGACAAGAGCGCCTGCGATGGTCTACTCAACGATGAGCGTGGGTGCACGAATGGCAAAACGTCATTTTCTTGTATGAATCGAGGTTCTGTTTACAGCATCATGATGGTCGCATCCGTATTTCGCGACATCGCGGTGAACGCACATTGGAAGCGTGTATTCGTCATCGCCATACTGGCGTATCACCCTGCGTGGTGGTATGGGATGCCATTAGTTACACGTCTCGGCCACCTCTTGTTCGCATTTACGACACTTTGAACAGTGGACGTTACATTTCAGATGTGTTACGACCTGTGGCTCTACCCTTCATTCGATCCCTGCGAAACCGTACATTTCAGCAGGACAATGCACGACCGCATGTTGCAGGTCCTGTACGGGCCTTTCTGGATACAGAAAATATTCGACTGCTGCCCTGGCCAGCACATTCTCCAGATCTCTCAAGTGAAAACGTCTGGTCAATGGTGCCCGAGCAACTGGCTCGTCACAATACGCCAGTCACTACTCTTGATGAACTATGGTATCGTGTTGAAGCTGCATGGGCAGCTGTACCTGTACAAGCCATCTAAGCTCTATTTGACTCAATGCCCAGGGGTATCAAGGTCGTTATTATGGCCAGAGGTGGTTGTTATGGGTACTGATTTCTCAGGATCTATGCACCCAAATTTTCTGAAAATTTTATCACATGTCAGTTCTAGTATAATATATTTGTCCAATGAATACCTATTTATCATCTACATTTCTTCTCGGTGTAGCAATTTCAATGTCCAAGCTGTACTCTATTGCTCATTGTTCCTCTGCAAAGTTTCCCCGCAACTGCACGTTAAGTAAAATTTCTGTTTGCTGTATTTATGTGTTCGCTAATCATTTCTGCTCCTGTCGAGCTTTTCTATGACGACAACTGCTGCGCCACACTGTAAGTACGAAGTAGTACACAGCTTGTAAAACGATGAACACTTTTACTGCAATGGATCAGCGTCTGACGTAACGGGGTAAAGAACGTAAAATATTATTGAGAGACGCAAAAATTGTAGGAAATAGTTAATTTCTATGGGTCCATGTTGGGACAGACAACCGTGGTTGTACATATCAGTTTTTATTCCTATACAGTATGTATAATTTTGAAGTACAGCATTTGGTACGCCCGGTAGAAGTAGTATATGGTCAAAATAGTATTTTCGTCAGTGGAAATGAAAATTTAGGAGTGCTGCATCGCTTTTAGTGTTAACACAGGACATTTCCGTATAGCTAGAGTGCGAAATTTCGCTGCCAGATTAGCTCCTCTCTGACACAGCCTGCCAGATTAATTCCTGCTCACACAGCCCTCGTAGACACCGAGCAAAGTGTCGGCATCTGGAACGACGCAAGTTTCTACAGCGGAGGGGCCTCTGCGAGACGACTGAGTTACAAGTAAAAAAATCCGAAGCAGAGTAAAAGGGTTAAAATAATTACAGGATTTAATTAGCGGCGCGTGTCCCCGGCGGGAGCCATTCGTCAGCCGGCGGGCGAGGGAAAGAAGAACGTCCCACTGCGCGCAACGCTCCCTCCGCCCTCTGCCCCTCCCTGCCACCCAAGGCGCCCCTGAATTCCGCTCGAGCTGACGGCGACGAAATTCTTCACGCGCAGAGTCGACAACGAAGAATGCAGCGTCGGCCCACACAGTACTCCTTGCACGAGGCGGTTCAACACTACCGAAGACAATGGAAAACGATACCTTAAGCCGTCGGCACACGGACCGCGCTGTCGAACGTTAACGTTGAGCGTGCCAAGTTCAACGTGCTGCTGAACCCCCAGGAACGATGCTTACGGTACGTGGGCCCTAACGTGGTATACGCGATCGCAACGCACTCCAGCGGCAGTTGAGCGATGTTTCTAGTTCGTAAATCACACTGTTTACTCAACGGGCGCGCGTAAAATTCCCACGGTAGCTCTATTAAAACGCACATTTCCTCCATCGTCCACGAAATGGGAACTACCATGTCCAATCAATAAAGACACAGGCTTATTAAAGTTCCATTACAAACAGTGCGGAACAATTTTGGAATACTTCTCCGCATAAGATAAACATTCTTTCATCATTCCCACATTTTATAAAAACCCCAAGGTGAGTCTTACTGAATCACTGTTCCTACCCAATAGCAGAATCTTTGCAACATGTGAATTACGAAGCGTAAAAGAAAAGGAGCAAAATGTCTTTATGGAAGTAGCGCAAGCTGTCCTGTAGATTAAGCCAATCGAACAAAGTTACCCCTCAAAAAAAGGTGAACTTATATTCACATAACATCAAATATCATACTATATACTTATATTAAACTAATAATAAAGTATCAGAACCTAATAAAAACTCTAATGCTAAGAAATAAAATACAAGAGTGTCAAGAAGCGAACCAACGCCCCTACTACCAACTACAGATGAGTTAGTTACACTACTCACTACGCTAATCTAACAACACACGGACGTATCTCGCAAGTAATCCAAGTATGTTACCCGTTGCAGAAAATGTTATCGTAGATACGTTACTAATTGAAATTTCATTATAACAAATTATACAAGAACAATGCGTTTTGGGTGGATCATCCTTGTGTCACTGCCTTCAAATAGCCTACTCTCATAAGACGCAAATAACAATAATTCTTTTGCCACGAATATGATGTTTCTCGTTATTTTATTGGAATGAATCACACAGTTAACAACGGGTTTTCCAATGATTCTGAATTTGCCGATGCTCAGAAACGGCATATATACATATAAGCTTGAAATGAATGCCAATATGGCGCCTCACAACTCTATACTGAAGGGAGACGGCGTGCGTGTGACGTAGGTGGCGTTGTGCCATCTCACTGGTCAACGCTCAGACACACGCTCAGAATATCTGACATGCCAGATATTGCTCTGCACGTTCGGAAAGACTCCCGAACGTGCTATTCCACGCTATGACGCCAGAAACTCGGCACGCTCAACGTTCGGATGCACGGTGCGTGTGCCGACGGCTTAACAGTAGTCCCTCGACGAAGTGGTATTTAGAGACGGAGCAAGTCGCCAGGTGCGGATGGAATCTCAGTTCGGTTTTACAGAGGCTGTTCTTTGGCATTGTACGCTTGCTTAGCTTGCATTATCGTGCAAAGTCGCAAGCGACTGAAAAAAGTGGAGCTAACTCCCACATACAAGAAAGGTAAAAAAGAACAGACCCGAAAAATTACAGACCATGTAAGAGGTCCATGACTAAGGAATTTATTGCTAACGCACTCGACCAGATGTAATTTTGATGGACTGCTCACGTGCTGCCTGCGATATGTAAGCTATAAGAGAATCTCAGACCAGAGAGCAGTGTTGGCTGCAGTAGGAACTGTGTCAGTAGGAGTAAGTAGCAGCTAGCAGTCTCGTGTGTGGAGTTGGCAGGGCCGATCGTGGGGAGCGATCGCGGTGCCTGAGCGATATAGCCTAAGGTAATAGCGGCCGCACGCATATGTAGTTTGTTACAACAAAATTTGTACTATTGTTATATCAAGTCCCCCATAAATGTTTTAAAAAATCATTTAACAATAATCTTCTTTATAAAATTAACTTATTTGGCAATCATTCATCTGAATTTAAAAAACTTACTAATTTGTGCAATCCATGGTCATCACGATTATCGTAAAGAAAAATCAGTTGTTTCTTTTTATACATGACATATCTAGCGGCCAGCATTGCACTGGGCTGTGACAGAAAAATTTCTTATAGGAACAGATATGTGAGCGTTATCCGGCGTCTTCTTTGAGGTAAGAATTTTCAATTTATTCAGAATTATCTTTCAGGGCCACGACGCAGCACTGCTGACGTCCAAGTTTACCAGTGTAAATTCACAGACAGATAGTTATTGACAGGTTGTACATGAGTCACATTTTTTATTGGGAGGCTAGTCACATTTTTATTGCAAAATTACGGAGTAATAAACTACTGCGAGGTTACACTGAATGTGAATGATATATTTATTTTTTCTTTTGGGAGGTTACAACCAGTATCCCTAATGTCGCTCTGGTGAAGAATTCTTGAGGATGTTCTAAGTCGGAATATAATAAACTGCCTTGCGAAGGGGAAGTTTCTTTCCACAACTCAGCTCGTGAGAAACTCAGCCTGCACTTTTCACACGTAATATCCTGCGGACAGTGGATGAAGGGTGACAGGAAGATTCCATATTCCTAGACTTCAGAAAATCATTTGACACGGCACCGCACTGCAGACTGTTAACGCAGGTATAATCATTTGGAACAGTTTCCCAGATATGTAAGTGGCTCCAAGTCTTCTTAAGTAATACAACTTAGTATGCTGTCCTGAACGGCGCGCGTTACCTCAGACACAGGGGTATCGTCAGGAGAGCTCCAGGGAAGTGTGACAGGACCTCTCATGTATTCTGTATAATAAATGATATGACGGAGTTGGTGAGCAGCAGTCTGCGGTTATTTGTCGGTGGTGACACAGTGTACGGGACATCGGGAAACTGTTGTCGTTGAGTGACTGTAGAAGGATGCACGACGACTTAGACAGAATTACAATTTGGTGTGACGAATGGCTGCTTGCTCGAAACCTAGAAAAATGTAACTCAATGAGGACGAGCAGGAAAAACACTATTAGTGCTGCACTGGTCGACTCAGTCTTGTCGATTAAATATCTGGGAGTCACGCTTGAAAGTGATATAAAATTTAAGGATCACATGTGGTCGGTATTAGGGAAGGCGAATGGTCGACTTCAGTTAATTGGGAGGTTTCTAGAAAAGTGTGGCACATCCGAAGGCCTTCTGGGGAGGAATAGTCGGCATTCAGGGATGCTACAGGAACGATCATTTGAAGCAAGAGAAGTCTAGTAAACGTGAGCTCCAAATGGTAAACCCTGACGGTTGTGAGCACCTGTTCAGTTGAAGGAATGTGTGTCACAGTAGCGAGCATGAAAAAGTACTCCAAGGTAGGCACGTTAGAGCACATGTTTACTGGACTTTTATCTTGCTTTTGTGCATCCTACCAAGTCCCACAATAAGGAAAGCAAAGAACCTCCGGTAGAAGAGGTTTGTTCGCAGTATCTAAATGCAGAACTGTCCATACCTCTTAAGAATTTCAGAGCCCATGTTTACTGGACATTTTTTCTTATTTTTATTCATACTAACACTTCTCAAAAATTTGGAACTTACAGTACAAGAGATTTGTTCCACAGTACCGAAGCCGAAAAAGTTCTCACAGCTATTACGGCATGTTTAGTGCCCCTGATTACTAAATTCTTTCGCTTCGAATGGTCCACCGTGTCACATCCCTGAATATTGACCATTCCTCCTGGTACACCCTCTATACAGAAAATATAGTTTGGAACACCAGTGTGAACCACTCTGGAGTGATGCTGGAGTGTTTAGGATCTCACCCATGTCGAACGTTTGGGATTCCCACCAGGTCAGATGTTTGGGATCCTCACCAGGCCGGACCACAAAGGAAGACATCCAAGGAACTAGATGTGTGACCGGCAGGTTCCGTCAACGTGCGAGTATTAAAGAAAAGTTTGGGGAACTCAAATGGAAATCCCTGAAGGGAAGACGACGTTCTTTTGACGAAACACCGTTGAGAAGATTTAGAGGAAAGCAGAAAGATGCAACTGTCGCCAACGTATATTTCGCGAAAGTACAACGAAGATAAGAGAAATTAGGGTTCATCGGGAGGCGTATTGACAGTCGTTTTTTCCACCCTCCATTCGTGAGGAATAGAAGACGGAATATTAGCAATGATACAAGGTACCCTCAACCGAGCACCATATTGTGGCTTGTGGTGCGTTTGTGTGATGTAGATATAGACCGGTCTTTAGTGATAGAGGACAAGCTGGAGTTGGGAAAAGATGCGGAATCATTAAGTTCATTCTCTTACATAAAAATTTAGATGTCAAAATATTGGTGACTGCTATTGCTTCTCATAGGGAAACTCAGAGATGATGCTGGTGATTGGATTTCACCCTGTCTAAAAGGGTACAGGCAGTGTACGTTGTGAAACAGCATCTTCAAACTGGGGAAGCACATGTACACCTGTACCTATCTTGTTTCTTGTACACTCCTGGAAATGGAAAAAAGAACACATTGACACCGGTGTGTCAGACCCACCATACTTGCTCCGGACACTGCGAGAGGGCTGTACAAGCAATGATCACACGCACGGCACAGCGGACACACCAGGACCCGCGGTGTTTGCCGTCGAATGGCGCTAGCTGCGCAGCATTTGTGCACCGCCGCCGTCAGTGTCAGCCAGTTTGCCGTGGCATACGGAGCTCCATCGCAGTCTTTAACACTGGTAGCATGCCGCGACAGCGTGGACGTGAACGGTATGTGCAGATGACGGACTTTGAGCGAGGGCGTATAGTGGGCTTGCGGGAGGCCGGGTGGACGT
Organism: Schistocerca gregaria; assembly: GCF_023897955.1. Classification (NCBI taxonomy): domain Eukaryota; kingdom Metazoa; phylum Arthropoda; class Insecta; order Orthoptera; family Acrididae; genus Schistocerca; species Schistocerca gregaria. The sequence continues at coordinate 504,145,768 of NC_064926.1, read as the reverse complement.
ACCGCCGAATTGCTCAACACGTGGGGCGTCAGGTCTCCACAGTACATCGATGTTGTCGCCAGTGGTCGGCGGAAGGTGCACGTGCCCGTCGACCTGGGACCGGACCGCAGCGACGCACGGATGCACGCCAAGACCGTAGGATCCTACGCAGTGCCGTAGGGGACCGCACCGCCACTTCCCAGCAAATTAGGGACACTGTTGCTCCTGGGGTATCGGCGAGGACCATTCGCAACCGTCTCCATGAAGCTAGGCTACGGTCCCGCACACCGTTAGGCCGTCTTCCGCTCACGCCCCAACATCGTGCAGCCCACCTCCAGTGGTGTCGCGACAGGCGTGAATGGAGGGACGAATGGAGACGTGTCGTCTTCAGCGATGAGAGTCGTTTCTGCCTTGGTGCCAATGATGGTCGTATGCGTGTTTGACGCCGTGCAGGTGAGCGCCACAATCAGGACTGCATACGACCAAGGTACACAGGGCCAACACCCGGCATCATGGTGTGCTGAGCGATCTCCTACACTGGCCGTACACCTCTGGTGATCGTCGAGGGGACACTGAATAGTGCACGGTACATCCAAACCGTCATCGAACCCATCGTTCTACCATTCCTAGACCGGCAAGGGAACTTGCTGTTCCAACAGGACAATGCACGTCCGCATGTATCCCGTGCCACCCAACGTGCTCTAGAAGGTGTAAGTCAACTACCCTGACCAGCAAGATCTCCGGATCTGTCCCCCATTTAGCATGTTTGGGACTGGATGAAGCATCGTCTCACGCGGTCTGCACGTCCAGCACGAACGCTGGTCCAACTAAGGCGCCAGGTGGAAATGGCATGCAAGCCGTTCCACAGGACTGCATCCAGCATCTCTACGATCGTCTCCATGGGAGAATAGCAGCCTGCATTGCTGCGAAAGGTGGATATACACTGTACTAGTGCCGACATTGCGCATGCTCTGTTGCCTGTGTCTATGTGCCTGTGGTTCTGTCAGCGTGATCATGTGATGTATCTGACCCCAGGAATGTGTCAATAAAGTTTCCCCCTCCTGGGACAATGAATTCACGGTGTTCTTATTTCAATTTCCAGGAGTGTACTTATCAGACTCATTTTGAAATGATTAATGATCTTCCATCAAGAAGAAATGTAAATATTATAATCAAGCCTTATGGAGTAACTTCAACATTTTAAAATGTGAAACTAAACTACCTACCCATATATATATATATATATATATAATTTAGTATATACCAAAAAATAATTGAAGTAATGTCTACATAATAACTGTTCCTGCTCCATAGGAGAATTCCTTGATGGATAGTAGTACGGTGTTTGTGTGTGTGTGTGTGTGTGTGTGTGTGTGTGTGTGTGTGTGTGTGGGTGTGTGTGGGTGAGTGGGTGGGTGTGTGTGTGGGTATGTCAGCGCACGAGTACTTTAAAGAGAGGGACGGAGCATAGTGAAGTATAAATCACTGTATCTGTATATTAAAAAAACTTAGCTTAACGAATTAAATAAACGGTCAGCAAGCTGGCATATTTTTCCTAAGGAAGTGTACGATAACTGTAAAACTGACTCGTTTCACACCATAGTGAGAGATCCCAACTATCTTCCCAGGAACATGCAAAAAATTAATTTACTAATTAATTAATTAATTAATTCGGACTAAGCCAATATGAATACAACATTATACCTATTATACTTATTTTTGTTTGCAATTTTTTTCTTTACAGTCGATCTTTCAGGAAGCTCATTTGACTCGTAATCTCCATTTCCAAATTCGCTTTCAAAGCTCACCCTAAGACAAAGATCACAACAGTATTTTGACCTGGATTGCACAAAGAAGTGGTTTACGTAATTATAAGAGTCAGTCAAACACCCGCTACAAGAGAACCATGGAATCTTTCCAATTAAATTAATCACCACGTGCACTAACACATTTATCCCACTGGGAGATGAGACGATCAGTTCCTGTTTCTAGAACGCGCTCGGCCGCTGACGGATCCTCAACCGCACCCACTCTTGCACTTCTGCTCGACAAATTCCTCAAGTGTGGCGCCACAATCAAAGCGCAGCCCTATGAAGACGCTTTGTGGAAACTGCGACTCGCTATAAAGTCAAAACGCGCAGGAATGCTGACGGCCGGAACCACCCTGATGCACGAAATCCCACACAGTAAATCCGACGAAAGCTACGCCTTAGCGATTTGTTTGGGAAACACTGCAACATCCTCCATACATCCCGGATCTTTCAGAATGTGGTTTCACACACCTGACGACCTGAAGAAAGACATGCGTGGACTCCGGTTCCAGTCGGACTAGGAAGTGTAGAAGTGGGTTGCGGTTGTGGATCCGACAGCGGTAGACCGCGTTCTATAAAACAGAAATTGATTGCCTCGTCTCCCAGTGGGATAAATTTCTTAACGCACGTGGTGATTACTTCTGAATGGAACCATTCCATGGTCTCATTGTGGCGGCTGTTCGGTTTTCATTTGACTGCCTCTCAAAAATCTTTGTCCTCTGTTATATCTGACCTACGATAGGCGTCGACTGGATGCTCTCCACTTTCTCTAACCGGTGAAGCTTCTTCCTTTCCCTCTATTGTCTGTAAATTTTCCTTCAAATACCCTTTGTCGGAGGCACTTTCTACGCAGTGCGTGTCCCAACCAAAACGTTTCCCTCAGTCTCATCATTTGCACTAGCATTGTCTCGTCTTCTACTACTAAAAGGCCTTCTTCATTCATCATACTATCAGTCTAGTTCACATGTAACAATCCCCTATACAACAACATTCCTAAATTATCCAAGATTGTTCGTTTCCTGTTCTGACTGTCCATTATTCTCAGACACATACTACATTCTGGATAAAACACTTAGCAAGTCTCTTTCTTAACTCACATTACCCTATGCACATTTAACCCCAGACATTCAACTTATTATTTCCTCCACACAACTTCCAGTTTTTGTCATCACACTTCCTAAGTTCCTAACATATTTGTCTTGTTCCAATATTCCTCTTTCACTAATATTTTCTGGAACCTTCATGTTTGTTGCTTCTCAACACTTCGAGCTTTCCTACATTTATCCTGGTTCCATTTTCTACGCCCAGATTACTATATTGTCCAGCATAAACTGTAGATCTTGCTCTGAGCCAGTCATCAATGTTTGATCACCAGTATATTCAACTGTCTTTATCCTTTCTCCTCCTACTATTATGCTATTAGCTTGTAATGTGGTGTCTATTAATTTATCATTATAAATATTGAAAATAATTGCTGATAAACAACACGCTTGTCTAACAACTCGTCCAGTACCTATCTGATGTGTTTCCTCAGCACCAATCCTTATTATCAGTTCGTCTTGTGAAGAGTTCCTTTCTTTCCTTCCAGTCTACACCAACTGATTTTCAGGTCTTCAAGAGGATACTCTAGTCCATTCCACCAAACACAATCAACATATGCACCAATTCCTGTTAACTCATAACATTCTTTGTTCAAAAATGGCTCTGAGCACTATGGCACTGAAGTGCTGAGGTCATCAGTCCCCTAGAACTTAGAACTACTTAAACCTAACTCTAGAACTTAGAACTACTTAAACCTAACTAACCTAAGGACATCACACACATCCATGCCCGAGGCAGAATTCGAACTTGCGACCGTAGCGGTCGCGCGGTTCCAGACTGTAGCGCCTAGGACCGCTCGGCCACTCTGGCCGGCACATTCTTTGTCTACCGGCGTAAGCTGGCGCCAGCACACCACACGGCATAGAGTTTACAAGAGTATCGATAGAGGCCAGCGACAAGACTAGCTGGAAACGCTCCGCCAACGCCGCCTCAGCCGCCAGTATTTAGGATTGCCGTCACACACTGCAGTGCCAGTTTAGCCAATCAGTTTGTCAGTTAGTTCGAGCCTGCTACACCAGTTAGTTCCAGTCTGTACGCTGTGGAGTTCCAGCATGTCACTGAGACGGAGCCGCAGACTTCGCCTCTAGCGCAGAGACAGGCAGCACACAGCAGCCTTATAGTGAACATGGCGGACTTCAACAGCACTGAGGCTACGTACGCTATACAGAAGAGAACTTGTACCACAGCACATGGAAACTTTAAGTTAAGTAACTCTTTGTTTATTAATAAAGAACTCTGTTATTAATTGCGTGCAGTTTGTGTTATAGAACGAGGATACCAGCAACCAACCAACACGCTCTCCTTGCTCACCATGGATGGTACAGCTCTACAGAGACAAAGAGACGACATAAATACTGTACCATCATTGTCAAACATCCAGTGGAATCCCATGTACTTTTCCTCTCTTGCACCCAAACCTACCATTCACCATGTTTTCTTCCATTTTTCGTTCTACTCTTCTAAATAGAAGCCTACTTTGTAATGTGGCGTATGGAATTAACTGTACTGTATTTTTTGCATTCTTTGTCATTTTATTCCTTTGGCAAAGCAACTATAAAAACACCAAACTGAATTCCATCTGAACAGGCCTTGGGGGCCCAGCGCTGCTGACCGGCCGCCGTGTCACCCTCAACCGACATGCGTCACTAGATGCGGATGTGGGGGACAAGGTGTCAGCACACCACGCTCCCGGCTGTTGTCAGTTTTCGTGAATGGAGCCTCTACTTCCCCATCAAGTAGCTCCTCAAACGGCCCCACAATGGCTGAGTGCACGCCGCTTGCAAGGAGCGCTCGGCAGATCGAACGGTCACCCATTCAAATGCTAGCCAAGCCCGACAGCGCTTAACTTCGGTCATGTGACGGGAACCGGTTCAGGTTCAAATGGTCCAAATGGCTCTGAGCACTATGCAACTTAACTTCTGACGTCATCAGTCGCCTAGATCTTAGAACTAATTAAACCTAACTAACGTAATGCGACCGTAGCGGTCGCTCGGCTCCAGACTGTAACGCCTAGAACCGCACGGCCACTCCGGCCGGCGACTGGCAAGGCCGTTGATCAGAGGAACTATAATAGTCTTAATTATATCTTCAGGCTAAATTCCATCTTCATTTATCCTATTTATGAGGTTCTTCTAAATGAATATTCCTTTATTTATCAAGGCCTTGAGAGCCTCAGCTGGTATTTTATCACAGCGCATTGTTTCGTTCTTTCTGAGATTTGCAATGGCTTACTCCACTTCACACTTCCATCTGTTTCGTCTACAGTTCATTTCGTCACATTCCAATTCATGCTCCAATATTAATCGCGTCTGCTCTCCTTTCATTTTATATAATTCTTTGACATACTCCTTCCACAACTGTTTTTTCTTTGTTATGATTACAGTCATCTTTCCATTTTTCTTAATTATGCGTTGTTTACTGACTTTTCTTCTACATTGATTTCTTAGCTTCTTAACCTTTCTGTACATTGGTTTTAATTTAACCTGCTTTTCCAGTTCTTCAAACTCTTTAGCTTGTTCAGTTAATGTTCTTAATTCCTTATTCACTCTTCTACACTGTTTTTTTCTTCTTGTTTACAATGGTCGTCCTTCCATTCCCCATGTCCCTCCATTTCGTCTAACACTCATTATGTAATCCATTTCCCCTGCTCTTTCCTACTTTTAGTGCTGTAGTCGCCTCGTGTAAGGCTTTCAGAATTATATTTTTGTTCTGTTCCATTCTGTTCTCGTACTCTGGTACGTTCCGTTGTAGTTTTCATTATTTTTTCTCAATGGTTTGAGTGTAGACCATAGGTTCTTCTGGAAAGTTATGATCTGCATCACAGGAAGAGATGGTTTCCACCATTCTGACAGTTGTTCTTAATCTTTGATTGTTTATAACATAATCTATCTGGTGTCTTGAACTCATAAGTAGATTGCATATGTACAGTTTTCATTGATGGTTCTCAGACCATGTATTGTAATCCAGGGATCAAAGAGAGCACGTAAAGCTATAAATTTTTCATTCCACTCATTTCTTTTTCTAAGTCCATATTCTTCCATTGCAGTCATCTGTTTACCTTTGCGTACCATGCTATTCCAGCCTCACATCATTACAATTTTTTGACCCTTTCCCTTTTCTTCATAGATTTGACCCATTTGTTCATATATTTAAACTATTTTCTGTTCATCTGTATCATATTTTGGCATATAAACTTGAATGATCAAAATACCCATGGTGTTGCTCAACATCTTCGTAGCTGTCACGCTTTCATTCAACGGTGTAACTTTTTTAACGGTCTGATCCAGATTTTTCTTTTATATACTCCAATATCATTTGCTATTTTCTTCTCCTCATTAGAATATCACTTTCTATTCTCCATGTTCAAATTCCACTCCTCCTTGCTCCTTCACTTACTTCTAAAATATTAATGTTATACTTCTTCACTTCTTCTATTGTAATTTCCAGTTCCCCCACTCAATTCATTGTTATTATTTTTCACGTTCCAATTCTGAACCCTTATACCTTCCTATCCCCCTCCTTCTTATTCTCTAACAGATAACACTGCTCTCCTGAAAAAGTACTCATTCTGGAATTCTTGACCTCAGGGTCTGTCATGCTTATGAAATTCGTCTTGTGGGACAAGGGATACCGGTAGCTGTTCTCCTGCTCGACCACACTTGAAGAGGCTGTTGACGCTTAAAGAAAAGGTTCTCCTTTCCTTGTTGGCGTAAGTGGAACATCTGCACAGTCCTCATCGCTTCTCTGGCACTTGTGGAGTTTAAACTTGAAGAAATGCCCTACCCACTGATATGTGTCTGTTTCTGTATGTCTTGTAGGTTTCTTCTGAAACTCCAGGGCTATTTAGGAATAACCCTGTATTTATACGCAGACACATGTTTACAGGCCACCTGCCCTGATAGCCTAGCGCTTAACGCACCGTTTCTGGGAAACGGGGAGATGAGCCTCGAGCTGCGCAGCGTTAGGAAGGCTAAATTGTTGCTGATGGATTTGCTACTCAAGTGACATCCAATGACTATGCCACGACCGAAAAATTGACATCTCCTGACCTACCAATTCTGCTGTTACTACATCTCTACTGACAACACAATACTTCAGACGTTCTTTTATTTGGAGGGCTTGCCACTCGTGTCATCTAGGGCTCATCACATAGGATGTCCGGATACTTTTGATCAGATAATAGGGCCTTTAATGATATGGTTTCCGTGGCCTTCCGTGACATATGCTGTTGACCTCAGTCGGTTCATCCGCCTTTAGGAAGGGCTTCCCATTCCCAGGACACGAGGTCGCAGAATGAAGTGGTGAACCAGTTAAATATAAACAATTGTCTGCACTACAACAACAACAACATCGACGACTACTACTACTACTTACTACTACTACTACTACTACAAATGCATTACCGTTTGTGAAAACTTCAGGAAAAAAAGAGGATGTATGTGAATGAAGTGAACTTTGTGCTCACGGTGTGTTCGCACGAATCTGTTGTGCTGTGAGCTCAAGATGGTTACTACTCATTCTTGCTCATACCATAGTACCAAAACACAGATAGCTCTCACGGGACAGATTGACTCATATCCCAACAAGCACAGCGTTATTCAAATGTACCTCAGGGGTTTCAGGACAGAAAAATGGCACAGCTATAAGACATAAAAATGATACATATTACCGGATAGAGAATCTCTACAAGTTTCGACTCGTAACATACGCCTTGGCGTATTTGTGGAGTTCACCATTAGGGAGCAGGCACGGTGTGTCAAAACATTACACACACCTTCCGCTGCGTATTGTCGTAACCAGTTAGTTCTTGCCTGAATATGGGCAACCCGGTGAGCAATTTCCAAAGTGGGGTGCTCTTGCTGCACCTTCCCAGGCAGAAGAGAATTCGTCGCACGTGTTCTTCCGCCAATATTGATATTTGCCAAGTCAAAAATGGTGCTCACGTTGAGCACCTGTAATGTGAGTTAAAACTTCTGTCCACTGATATGCGTCTATATTCTGTACCGCATCAACCCGAGAAGTTTCGAGATTGGATTAATAAAAAAATAGATAAAAGTTGAGATGCCTTTTTTAATGCTTCAGGTGCTCTGCATAGTCTCCCGCCAGTTGAGTACAATGCACAGAAAGTTCATACAACATGGAAGACTGCCAGAAAATTCTTTCTTTCGTATGTTGTCCAACTCGCGTATCTCATTTGCCCCTTCTTCGGTGTTGGCGAACCATCAGAGACCCATTCTGCACTATATCGTTTTGTGGTAGGTTCGTATTGACAACAACAAGTCTAGTCGCCAGTGATGCTTTTTACACAAAAGAATTCACCGTATTTTTTTCCATTTCAGTCAAATCTCGCAGACGTTCACAAGTCACTAATTTTTGTTTGTGCGTTACGAACTTGGCACACATTTTACTCTTCTTTGAAAGACCCTGGTGAATGCCTTAAACACTTCTTTGCAATTTGTGACACAACAACGTTGATCTGTTGTTTACAGCTGTCAATTCAAGCTGCCACCGCAGTTTCTGGGCTGACATCGCTTTTATGAGGTTTGAAGGTCCAAGGTATGTCTGCTGGCTGTTGTGTCATCCTCTGCCTTGGGACGCAATTCAGATGTGGCGTGGAGGTGCATGTGTCAGCACACCACCCTACCTACCGTTTTGTTGATATTCCAGACCTTGGAGCCGCTGCTTCTCATTTAAGTAACCTCTCAGTTGGCATTACGAGGCTGAGAGCATCCTCTACCAGTCCTCCCACCATAGAAAACTCCTTGACGGTATTGGGAATCGAACCCGAGTCTTCCACATCGCAGCTGAAACTGACCCCTATGGAGGTGGACACATTGCTTATACGTCAGGAATAAAACCAATCTCGAAACTTTTAGGACAGACCCCTCATGTCATCTCGAAACTTTTAGGATGGACGGCTTATGTCTTGTAGTTTTCGAGTAGTTGGCCTCTGAAACACCATTGACGTTTTTGAATAACTCTGTATTTATCCTCATACATATGTCTATATGACTTTTTTCGTATTTTTGACCAGTAATGGCCTCTGTAAGAATGTGAAGTAGTTTTTTGAACAGCCTGTATAAATATGTCCGTTGCTGAATAGTGTCCCGACGGCTGACAAGACGCTTCCCAGCTACGAATCTGGCGACCGTGACAGGACACTAACCAAGCGTGGTACTAAATCCCGTTAGGCGTCTGTCTTAACGAGAATTTGGGGCGGCTCTGCACAGAGATAGTTCCGAAGATTAGGGGCAGGGCGGCGCATCTTCCAGAGGTGCCCTCCCCAGACGTTCAGTGGCAAAGCGGCTGCCGGAATTGTGTAGCTAACTCGTGGCACAGGAGAAGACGACGGAGTGACTCGGGGCAGCCGACATCAGACCGCAAACTGGCGCGGGGTGGGCCGTCTCCATTGCACCCCAGTAACCCGCGGTGAATATTATTACCCCGCGAGCCACAGGGAAACAATTAGGGGCAGGGCGCTGACGACTGCGGAGTCCGCTTTGTCTCCGGTAATTGTGGAACACGGCGCGCCAGCAGGGGCGGTGCCCCGGGCGCTGCGCCCGCCGTCTTGAGACGTCGGCGAGGTAACTGGCTTAAGGCGCGCGGCGCGGCAGGCTCCTTTGAACATCCGGAGCCCTCGGGGGTGACTACTCCCCCTGAAACGCCCTAACCGCAGCTCTTTGCCAGTTGTCAACATAGCTAGATTTGGCTTCCCGGAGGAATATGTCCAATAATATCTCTGACTGGAACACGCTCGTTCATTCGTTTACTAAAGGCAACAAATTATCGAAGCAACCAGTCCACTCTATCACTTTCTGGTCTTTGAAGCCCCTCATAATATTTGGATCTTGCTCTCGTCGTGATGCCCTCGGAGTACATTTTTCTTGGGCGTCCTCTTAGATTATTTCCTATTACCACACCACAAAACATACACTATCTGTTGGAAAGTATCCCGAATGTCCAGTGTAACACTGAACTGATCACCAAATGTCATGAATCCGCATATATAAAAGGCGAGAAGTACTGTGTTATCAGCAGATCAGGAGAGCTAAGTGACTTTTAACGTGGACCACTCACCCATCAGGGACGTTCCTACACTTCTAAAGTTGCCCAAGTCGACTGGTGGTGATGTGACTGTGAAGTGGAAAAGCAATGGAACTGTCACAGGTAAAGTAAGACCAGGCAGGCCCCAGGTACTGACAGACTGAGACCATCGAGCATTGTGGAGGGTAGTTGTAAAACATCACATCAATGAAGATGGTACCTGTTCTTTCGAAAGAACAGATACCATTGGTGATCCTGCAGTTCTCGAAGAATGAATTTACAATGAAATCCAGACCTTTAGCTGCTGACAGGAGTTGATAAATATCAACGGGTGCAGTTGAATATGTGTGACCAGACCGGGACTCTGCTGCTTACGTGGCATACGCTCTATCCGTCTGAGTCATCGAGGCCACAGACGCTAGTCTGACTGCGGGGACTTATCCCTGGCACGCTCCCCGTGAGACCCACATTCCCAACTTCGAGAGCTGTAAGATCACCAATGGTATCTGTTTTTTCAGACATGTCCAAAAGAACAGGTATCATCTTCATATAGATAAGACTTACCGGCCAATGATCTTCCTCACTGCGGATGCTCTCACATTGCCCGAACTCCTACGGGAATCGTTAGACTGACTGCCGCGAGTAATCAGTTTAGTGGGTAGGGGAACTACAAATGTAGTGTGTGGACAGTAAGTTGGAAACGTGGGTCTCATGGGGAGCGTGCCAGAGCTAAGTCCCTGCAGTCGCACTGTTCTTTGTGTCCTCCGTAGCTCAGACGGATAGACTGTCTGCCATGTAAGTGTGAGATCCCGGGTTCGAGTCCCTGTCGGGGCACACATTTTCTACTGCACCCGTTAATATTTGTCAACGCCTGTCAGCAGCTAAGGGTCTGGATTTCACTGTAATTTCATACATCACATGAAATTAGCGGAAGGAAGCGACCGTCAGTTCCAAAGTGCCATCAGCTGCCCATCTAACACCATGGCTGTCCGTAAGGAGTTGAAAATAGTGAGGTAGAGTTGCCGAGTAGCTCCTCATAAGTCACACATCTCTGTAGCCAGTACTAAGCGACATTTGTGGTGGTGTTAAGAGCGAAGCAACTGGAGAGTGGATGACTAGAAACGAGTGATTTGGATTGATGAATCACACTCTACCCTATGGCAATCCGATGGAAAGGTTTGGGTTTGGGGACTGCCCGGAAGAAGGAAGATTGGGTTTAACGTCCCGTTGACATCGAGGTCGTTAGAGACGGAGGATAACTTCGGATTTGGTCAATGATGAGAAAGGAAATAGACTGTGACTTGTCAAAGGAACCCCATTGCCGCATTTACCTGGAGAGATTTAGGGAAATCATGGAAAACCTCAGTCTGGATGGCCGGACGCAGGTTGGAATCGTCGTCTTTCTGAATGCGAGTCCAGTGTGCTAACTAACGCGCCACATCGCTCGGTGGACTGCCTGGAGAACGTCACCTGCCACCATGAGCGATGCCAACAGTGAAATATGGAGTATATGGTGTTATGGTGTGGGTGCGTTTATGGTGGGTAGAGTGCGGTCCCCTAATTACACTTTATAAAACGTTAATTGCCAAAGTATAAGAAGACGTTTTACAATGCTGTGTACTCCTTACAACAGAGGAACAGTTAGCAGACGATGATTATATCAGCATGATAATGCGCCCTCTCATTAAGCAGCATCTATGAGGCCATGGGTTGTAGGCGATAACATTCCTGAAATGAACTGGCCTTCCCAGCGTCCCGACTTTAACCCAACGGAACACATTTGACACTTTGCTCCAGACCCAACCGTCCAACACCACTGCATTCTCTGTAGTTGGGTCTTGAGGGAGACTGGACTGTCAAGCCCACAGCCACAAACAGTCAGACATCCCACTGAAAGTATTCCAGTAGGCCACTGTAAAGGCGAAGGCTGGACACACCCCCGTCAATGTCCTCTAAAGGTGTCCAGATACTTTTCATCATTAGTGTTGCAAATGTTACCCCAGGAAGCATCACTCCAATACTTAGCAAACTTTTTTTGAGTCGTTCACCACCAAACAGGTATTAAAAGATTAAACTTCAATTCCTTTTGGAATTGACGTCTCTCATCAAGCTAAGAACCTCCGAATGTCATCTGGACGAAGACTTGGTTGAAGGCTGGTGTGGCAGTATATATCTCGCTCTCGCATGCCAGATATGCTCAACTGAGGTGACCGGGCAGGTAGGTCAAGCAGCCATACATTCCTCCAGGCGATTGTGGCTTGAACTGTAGTGTGGGATGTTGCGGAATCCGGGTGCAATATGCCATTTCGTACTCTGGTCAAGAAGAAAACAACGAAATTGTTTCCGTTCTTGCTACATACTGGCGAAAACACAGTCCGCCCAAAAATTCCGAGTCAGATTTTATTCTTGGTGTACAAGCGACGTCAGCGCAGTAATTACGGTGGCAACTTGAACTAAATGTGGACTCGACCAGTCACTCGTGAGCAGACAGTGTTAAACAGCAGACGTGCAGCTGCAGCGGGTCGACACTGTTGTGTCACACACCGCAGTGAAGTAACATCTCGGTATCAAGTGTTCAAGACATTCCTCGGAATGTTTTGGTGCAGAGAAAAGTAAGTGGAAAATTTGAAAGTCTGTCCCGCACACTTTGACTCCTGAACAAAAACGCCGATGCATGGACGCCTGCCGCAAGTTGACTGCAACGAAAAACCGTGGAAACATTTTTTTCTGGAATAAATAATCACACTTGACGAGACATGGTGTTATCCATAGGAATGTAACATGAAACTTCAAAGTGTAGAAATTCTCATGAAGGGTGAACGCTTTTAGACCTAAAAGCCAGTGTGACGCGTGAATTGAACAATATCCAAAGAAAGATCTTCTAATAATTTCCGGGTATGCAGCCGGATCCCGTCGACATTCTGCCACGATATTTCGGCCCAGAGACGTCCGGCCATCATCAGGTGAGTACACAACTACTGAAGAGCCCAGGTGCAGTCGCGGTATTTATACCGATTCTCGCGCACGTGTTGACATGCGCGGCATAGCCGAGTTGTACGTGCTGCCCTCGGTGGTGAAAGTAAAAGATCATCTAGTCATTGAGTATCGAATGACGCTGTCTATTCCGCTGTGAATGTATAATTTTAATAACAGGATTCCAAGTTTTATCCAGTTGAAAGCCGTTGTCACGATTTATAAGATTATCGGCAAGACGTATTTCCACTGATTCCTTGATTACGGAATCCCAAAATCCGGAAACCGGAGCTAAAATTTTTGTTCCATTGTATTCCATTGAATGTCCCAATGAAATACAGTGCTCTGCTACTGCCGATTTTGACGGTTGCCGCAGACGGGTGTATCTTTCATGTTCTGTACATCGTTCATGGACAGTTCTTGTCGTCTGGCCAATATATGCAGAGCCACATTCACAGGGAATTTTGTAGACGCCTGCTTTCTTCAGTTGTAAATCGTCTTTAACGGATCCAACCAGGGCCCGGTTCTTTGCTGGTGGACGGAAGATAACCTTGATTTTATTCTTCTTCAGTAATCGGCCTATTTTCGACGACACATTCCCGGCGTATGGAAGAAACGCAGTTGATTTAAAGTCGTCATCAGCGTCCTCAGTGCGCTGCTTCTTGTTATGACAGTTGCGCATGGCCTTTCTTATTTGGCGTGAAGTGTAGCCATTCTCTTTAAAAACCTTCTCCAAGTGTTCTAATTCTGCGTGGAGGTTTTCATCGTCCGATATTACATGCGCTCGATGTATTAAGGTACTGAGAACGCCGGCTGTTTGTGCTGGGTGGTGGCAGCTTGACGCCTGGAGATACAGATCTGTGTGAGTCGGTTTCCTGTACACAGAATGTCCTAATGACCCATCATTTTTACGGCATACTAGCACGTCTAGAAATGGTAAAGTGCCATCTTTTTCAATCTCCATCGTGAATTTGATGTTCTCATGTAAAGAGTTTAAATGATGAAGGAATTTCTCCAGTTCCTGTCTGCCATGAGGCCATACAACAAAAGTATCATCTACGTACCGCCAGAAGACCGTAGGCTTTAAGACAGCAGACTCAAGTGCTTTCTTCTCAAAGTCCTCCATAAAGAGATTAGCTACCACAGGGGACAAAGGGCTCCCCATGGCGACGCCGTCTGTTTGTTCAAAGAATTCGTCATTGAATAGAAAGTACGTTGAGGAGAGTATATGTTCAAACAAGGCCGTCATTTCTGCACTGAATAAGTTGCCAATAAGATGTAACGATTCCATTAAAGGCACTTTGGTAAATAGTGAGACCACATCAAAGCTGACTAATAAATCCGAACTGCTAAGCTTAACTTCCTTCAAGCGACTGACAAAATCCTCGGAATTACGTATATGGTGGCAACACTTACCCACATACGGCTTTAGTAGTGAGGCCAGATATTTTGCTGTAGAATAGGTGGCAGCACCAATATTACTCACTATTAATCGTAGTGGGGCACCATCCTTGTGTATCTTGGGAAGACCGTAGAGTCTTGGTGGTACTGCATTGTGTGGTCTCAATCTCTTGATAATTTGTTCAGGTAGAGAACAGTCGTTCAAAAGGGTAGCAGTTTTCCTTGATATTCGGCTTGTTGGGTCCTTTTCAATTCTGCGGTACGTGGAATCATTTAGCTGACAATATATCTTCTCGTTGTAGGCTTCCCTTGTCAGAAGAACTGTGGCGTTACCCTTATCCGCAGGCAGTACGACTGTGCTAGTATCTTCTCTGAGGCTGCGGAGAGCAGCTCTTTCAGCTGGCGAGATGTTACTCCGTTGTGGCGCACATTTCAACAACGTTCGGCAAGATGATGATGGCCGGACGTCTCTGGGCCGAAATATCGTGGCAGAATGTCGACGGGATCCGGCTGCATACCCGGAAATTATTAGAAGAACAAATACGCCGGGAAAATTTCAGAAGTCACATCCAAAGAAAGACTTTACTGATGGTTTCACAAATTCACATAGTTGTATAAACGTTCTGTTGACTCAGATCGGTGAAGACTGTACACAACATGCCAAAAAAAAAAAGACTTTTCTGGTGGTTTCACAAAGTTGTATGAACATTCTATTGTACTGTAATGGATGAAGACGATACACAATAACTGAAACATAAAAGCTACCACCTTCATGTTTCTCTATTTTTTATTAATCCATACTTGAAACTTTTTGGGATGTCGGGGAGTTCAAGAATAACCAAATCAGACATGTTATCATATCCAGTAGTTTCCCATATCATTATTTCAGGGACTGGACAAGTATGGGTCTCGAGAATCGCTGATCTCTGATACCTTTCAGCAAGCTGTCTACGGATACATTCGCCTTGATTTGACTGCCACGAATAAAACCGATACGCGCCACTCAACACACATGAATAACACTAAGTGCGTCAGTTAATTCCAACTCAAGACATTGCAAGCGACAGTTGTCTGCGGCGGGTGACAGAAGTAAACGGCGTGTAGCAAGCTGGATACAACCCGAATTCAAGTCATCTGTTCCCGGTTGTCTTTTGTAGCGCTCTGTACCTGTAACCACTGCCTGGATTTCAGCTGTTTTCATCCGTCTGTTCGTGAGAGGCAGTCGAACAAACCTACTCTCTTCTCGTTATACAGTCCTTCTATAAAAAGAGAAGAAGATTAGAGATAACGTCCCGTTCTTCATGTACAGAACGATTTTTTCTGTACTGGACAAGGCTCCCTTAAGGATGAAATTTTAATCAACATTTTCATGGGCACGGTAATACTGAGTATTTGTTTGATAAAATATTCAGCAAGCCACCTTATGGTGTATAGCGAAAGATACTTTGTATCACTACTAGTCATTTGTTTTTCTATTTCAGCCGCAAACAAATGGCTCTGAGCACATGGGACTTAACTGCTGTGGTCATCAGTCCCCTAGACTTAGAACTACTTAAACCTAATTAACCTAAGGACATCACACACATCCATGCCCGAGGCAGGATTTGAACCTGCGACCGTAGCGGTCTCGCGGTTCCAGACTGTAGCCCAGTCGCAAACAGAGTGAGGGAAAAACGAATGTCTATATGCATCCGTAACAACCGCCTTTGGTGCTCACGCGTTCATCTCTTGTTTTTCGGAACCGTCAGTTCTATTCAAGGTACAACTGGTTCGGAGAAAAATACACTCCTGGAAATGGAAAAAAAGAATACATTGACACCGGTGTGTCAGACCCACCATACTTGCTCCGGACACTGCGAGAGGGTTGTACAAGCAATGATCACACGCACGGCACAGCGGACACACCAGGAACCGCGGTGTTGGCCGTCGAATGGCGCTAGCTGCGCAGCAATTGTGCACCGCCGCCGTCAGTGTCAGCCAGTTTGCCGTGGCATACGGAGCTCCATCGCAGTCTTTAACACTGGTAGCATGCCGCGACAGCGTGGACGTGAACCGTATGTGCAGTTGCCGGACTTTGAGCGAGGGCGTATAGTGGGCATGCGGGAGGCCGGGTGGACGTACCGCCGAATTGCTCAACACGTGGGGCGTGAGGTCTCCACAGCACATCGATGTTGTCGCCAGTGGTCGGCAGAAGGTGCACGTCCCCGTCGATCTGCGACCGGACCGCAGCGACGCACGGATGCACGCCAAGACCGTAGGATCCTACGCAGTGCCGTAGGGGACCGCACCGCCACTTCCCAGCAAATTAGGGACACTGTTGCTCCTGGGGTATCGGCGAGGACCATTCTCAACCGTCTCCATGAAGCTGGGCTACGGTCCCGCACACCGTTAGGCCGTCTTCCGCTCACGCCACAACATCGTGCAGCCGGCCTCCAGTGGTGTCGCGACAGGCGTGAATGGAGGGATGAATGGAGGCATGTCGTCTTCAGCGATGAGAGTCGCTTCTGCCTTGGTGCCAATGATGGTCGTATGCGTGTTTCGCGCCGTGCAGGTGAGCGCCACAATCAGGACTGCATACGACCGAGGCACACAGGGCCAACACCCGGCATCATGGTGTGGGGAGCGATCTCCTACACTGGCCGTACACCTCTGGTGATCGTCGAGGGGACACTGAATAGTGCACGGTACATCCAAACCGTCATCGAACCCATCGTTCTACCATTCCTAGACCGGCAAGGGAACTTGCTGTTCCAACAGGACAATGCACGTCCGCATGTATCCCGTGCCACCCAACGTGCTCTAGAAGGTGTAAGTCAACTACCCTGGCCAGCAAGATCTCCGGATCTGTCCCCCATTGAGCATGTTTGGGACTGGATGAAGCGTCGTCTCACGCGGTCTGCACGTCCAGCACGAACGCTGGTCCAACTGAGGCGCCAGGTGGAAATGGCATGGCAAGCCGTTCCACAGGACTACATCCAGAATCTCTACGATCGTCTCCATGGGAGAATAGCAGCCTGCATTGCTGCGAAAGGTGGATATACACTGTACTAGTGCCGACATTGTGCATGCTTTGTTGCCTGTGTCTATGTGCCTGTGGTTCTGTCAGTGTGATCATGTGATGCATCTGACCCCAGGAATGTGTCAATAAAATTTCCCTTTCCTGGGACAATGAATTCACCGTGTTCTTATTTCAATTTCTAGGAGTGTAGTTCAAATGGCTCTGAGCACTGTGGGACTTAACTTCTGAGGTCATCAGTCCCCTAGAACTTAGAACTAGTTAAACCTAACTAATCTAAGGACATCACACACCTCCCTCGCTCCGCCACCCCGGCCGGCGATTCGGAGAAAGCTGTCGAACGTGGGCCTCCGCATTACAAAGCCCCTACGTGTTCCCATGAATTTATTAAAATGTAGCCGGCCACCTCATTCATCAGAGCTTGGAAATTCGTCTCTGCTCCGCTTATCTGCTTTCCTTACAGCATGACGTATCCTCAGCACTATCAGACCGGCAGTCATTCTGGCGGTGGGCTCTGGCAACAACGTTTTGTCTCATCAGTGCATTTGTTATACGGCATTTCTACTTGTTACATATCATTTTTCAACCCTGTTGAAACAAGGAGTCAGAGAAGCAGTTATCCGTTTCAGTGGATAAACAGCTGTCGGAATTACGTAGCTGACAGCTACAGGAGTAATTTTGTTACCGTCAGTATGGACTTATACTCGGTTCTATAGTGCACTATTTGATGTAATATGATGTGATCGTTCTTTAAGTTTTTGACATGTATGTTTCATATTTGTGCCCTGTATTTTTCTTTAATCAAATAGTGAACACTTCTTCTTTCTAGTAATATGTGAAATAATGTATATCCCGTGTTTACTGTTTTTTGTCTTGAGCCAGATCTGATGATGGTAGTCTACCGAAATATGTTAACCATCTGAAGAAATAATTTTTTATCTAGAGTCTAAAAGCCTGGCTACTTTGGTGACCAGCGGAAGTGTTTAAATTATGTAGTTTCTGCAGCCACTCTGTAGCAATTCTGGACGTGTGGGGTGTCGCATCGTCCTGATCCAATTTCCCAAGTCTGTCGGAATGCACAATGGACATGAATGGATGCAGGTGATCAGACTGGATGCTTACGTGCATTCCACCAATCAGAGTCGTATCTACATGTATAAGGGGTTCCACATCACTCCAGCTGCACACACCGAACACCATTAAGGAGCCTCCACCAGTTTCAACAGTCCGCTGCTGGCATGCAGGGCCCATGGATTCATGAGGTTGTCTCCATACCCATACACGTCTATCCTCTCGATACAATTTGAAATGATGTTTCCAATCATCAGCAGTCGGTGTTGGCGGGCCTAGGCGAGGCGTAAGGCTTAGTGTCGCGCAGTCATCAAGGGTACACATGTGGACCTTCGGCTCCGAAAGTCGATATCGGTGTTTCGTTGAATGGTTCGCACTCTGACACTTCTTTATCGCCCGGCATTGAAATATGAAGCAATTTGCGAAAGGGTTGCCCGTCTGTCATGTTAAATGATTCTCTTCAGTCGTCGTTGGTCCCGTTGTTGCAGGATCTTTTTCCGGCAGCAGCGACGTCACAGGTTTAATGTTTTACCGCATTTCTGATATGCTCGCTACACTCGTGAAATGATCGTACGATAAAAACCCTACTTTGTCGCTACGTCAGGGATGCTGTGTGCCATCGCTCGTGCGCCGACTATAACACCACGTCAAAACTCACTTAAATCTTGATAAACTACCATTTTAGCAGCAGTAACCGGTCTAACAACTGCGCTTATATAGGCGTTGCCGATCACGTCGCCGTATTCTGCCTGCTTACATATCTCTGTATTTGAATACCCACGCCTATACCATTTTCTTTGGCGCTTCTGTGTATAATTATTGTTCTGACGGCGTATTCCACATCATAATATTTATCGTGATAGGGCCTATGGAAGAAGTAACTAACTAACGAAAATAATTTTTTAAAATTGTAATAAATAACACTTCAGTTTACCACACTGTACACCTACTACCTGCAAAATTTAGCTGCATCACAATCATCCTTTTGCATGAGCTGCTCCATAAAGACCTCCTGTAGACTTGTCCATGTACTGTGGTCTACAGCCGTTCACACCAGTGTTAATCTGAAATGTCTTCTGATGTCACCCACCTATCTTCCATTAGGTCGTCGTCTCGGTCTTTTGTGTGTCTTCGAATCTATCACAGAGCTTTCTTGGCCATCCGTTCGCCTAGCTACACGTCGCCCTTGACCTCTCTTTCATTATCATTACAGTTACAGCCAGTTACCCCTATCCCTCCCTCCCCCCCCCCCCCCCCCCCCGCAGCCCAGTTTTTTCAACAGTCGAACTTCGATGAATGAAATAGTTTTAAGCGTCTGATAACCTTATAAATGAATTAATGTCTTAAATGACGTTGGCCATGTAACACATTTACAGTTGAAGACACGAAACCCTTATTCTTTTGATTTTATTCGTTTCGGATTGTCACCTCTTAGACTGGGAGTAGTTGTACAGTGCGTATATGCAATAAATTTCACCAACTGACAGAGTTGAGTGGAGAGCCGCCTCTTGTAGCTGTAGGTGTAGGAAACATGCAGCAGTCCTTAGCAGTTAGGAGGACTAAGTCATTTGTTAAGTCTAACGGAAAGAAGAAGGTTCTGCTGCTAGGTAGTTCACACAGTAGATGTGTGGGCCAGCAGTTGCAGGAAGTGTTGTGGAGTGAGTACCAGGTCACCCGCACTGTGAAGCCTAGTGCAGTGTAGGCTCAGGTGACTGACAGCATAGGGGAGTTAACTAGAAATTTTACGCAGGATGATCAGATAGTGACAGTGGGTGAAGCAGGAAATAGTCTTGATAGGGACATGGAATAAGATGTAGGGGGTTATCAGGTAAAGATAGCTGCTCAAACTGGGGGCACTAATGTGCATTTTGTGCAACTGTTTCAGCGTCATGATCGGCCTCATCTGAATGCGGCTTTTAGGCGCGTTGACGTGGGACTGGAGGAGGTAGTCATGGCAGAGGGCATGGGTCACATTGCAGTGGTGCCAACTGAATCTATCAGTAGATCGGGTTTCACTAGGCGTGGCCTGCACCTCGATAGATATGGGAAGGGAAGGCTGGCTAATCTTGTAGTTGACGGTGTAGTTGTTGGTGGTGGGATCACTCATGGAAAAATTCCTGTAGTACTTGGTGATAGAGCTGCACCTTTATTAGATTGAAGTTTTCTGATCGGAATACCTGCTTAAAGGAAGTCCCTCTAACTAAGGGCTCACCTTCTGAGGACGTCATGTTTGAAAGTAGAGAAGGAATTAGCATATTTCATCAAAATATAATAGGTATTAGAGATAAAGTTAGTGAACTGCTTATAGATGTTGACTCTGAAATTAATGGTATAACGGAGAGCCACTTACATAATTTGACAATTCAGAGTCTTCCTCTACCAGGATACAGATTAGTTGACTGTTTATCAGGTAGTGGGGGAGTGGCCATGTACATAGAAAACAGTATTCCATTCGAGTACATAGACGTATCCCAGCACTGCACTGAACAGGTATATGAATCTTGTCCAGGGGCAGATGAATTTAGTGACTCTAAGCTTCTAATTTTTGTTGACTATAGGTCCCTAGGTCCCCTAACTCTTACTCCCCCCCCCCCCCCATGAACCATAGACCACGCCGTTGGTGGGGAGGCTTGCGTGCCTCAGCGGTACAGATAGCAACCATAAGTGCAACCACAATGGAGGGGTATCTGTTGAGAGGCCAGACAAACGTGTGGTTCCGGAAGAGGGGTAGCAGCCTTTTCAGTAGTTGCAGGAGCAACAGTCTGGATGATTGATTGATCTGGCAATTTAACACTAACCAAAACGGCCTTGCTGCGCTGGTACTGCGAATGGCTGAAAGCAATGGGAAACTATAGCCGTAATTTTTCCCGAGGGCATGCAGCTTTACTGTATGGTTAAATGATGATGGCGTCCACTTGGATAAAATATTCCGGAGGTAAAATAGTCCCCCATTCGGATCTCCGGGCGGGGAATAATCAGGAGGACGTTGTTATCAGAAGAAAAAAAACTGGCGTTCTATGTGTCGGAGCGTGGAATGTCAGATCCCTTAATCGGGCAGGTAGGTTAGATAATTTAAAAAGGGAAATGGATAGGTTAACGTTAGATATAATGGGAATTAGTGACGTTCGGTGGCAGGAAGAACAAGACTTCTGGTCAGGTGAATACAGGGTTATAAACACAAAATCAAATAGGGGTAATGCAGGAGTAGGTTTAATAATGAATAAAAAAATAGGAGTGCGGGTAAGCTACAACAAACAGCATAGTGAACAAATTATTATGACAAAGATAGACACGAAACCCGTGCCTACTACAGTAGTACAAGTTTATATGCCAACTAGCTGTGCAGGTGACGAAGAAATTGATGAAATGTATGATGAGACAAAATAAGTTATTCAGATAGTGAAGGGAGACGAAAATTTAATAGTCATGGGTGACTGTAATTCGGTAGTAGGAAAAGGAAGAAAAGGAAACGTAGTAGGTCAATATGGATTTGGGCTAAGAAATGAAAGGGGAAACAACCACCTGATGGAATTTTGCACAGAACATTACTTAATCATAGCTAGCACTTCGTTCAAGAATCATGAAAAAAGGTTGTATACATGGAAGAAGCCTGGAGATGCTAGAGAGTATCAGATAGAGTATATAATGGTGAGATAGAGATTTAGGATCCAGGTTTTAAATTGTAAGACATTTTCAGGGGCAGATGTGGACCCTGACCACAATCTATTGGTTATGAACTGTAGATTAAAACTGAAGAAACGGCAAAAGGTGGGAATTTAAGGAGATGGGACCTAGGTAAACTGAAACAACCAGAGGTTGTAGAGAGTTTCAGGGAGAGCATAAGGGAACAATTGACAGGAATAGAGGAAAGAAATATAGTAGAAGAAGAATGGGTAGCTTTGAGGGATGAAATAGTGAAGGCAGCAGAGGATCAAGTAGATAAAAAGACGAAGGTTAGTAGAAATCCTTGGGTAACAGAAAAAATTTTAAATTTAATTGATGAAAGGAGAAAATATAAAAATGCCGTAAAAAAGGAGGCAAAAGTAATACAAACGACTCAAAAATGAGATCAACAGGAAGTGCAAAATGGCTAAGCAGAGATGGCTAGAGGACATGCACAGGCTTATCTCACTAGGGGTAAGATAGATACTGCCTACAGGAAAATTAGAGAGACCTTTGGAGAAAAGAGAACCACTTGTATGAATATCAAGAGCTCAGATGTAAACCCAGTTCTAAGCAAAGAAAGGAAAGCAGAAAGGTGAAAGAAGTATATAGATGGTGCATACAAGGGCGATGTACTTGAGGACAATAATATGGAAATGGAAGAGGATGTAGATGAAGATGAAATGGGAGATATGATACTGTGCGAAGAGTTTGACAGAGCACTGAAAGACCTAACTCGAAACAAAGCCCGGCAGTAGACAATTCCATTAGAACTACTGACAGCCTTGGGAGAGCCAGTCCCGACAAAACTCTACCATCTGGTGAGCAAGATGTATGAGACAGTAAAAATACCCTTATACTTCCAATTCCAAAGAAAGCGGGTGTTGACCAGATGTAAAAACTACCGAACTATTAGTTTAATAAGTCACGGCTGCCAAATACTAACACAAATTCTTTACAGACGAATGGAAAAACTGGTAGAAGCCGACCTCGGGGAAGATCAGTTTGGATTCCGTAGAAATGTTGGAACAAGTGAGGCAATACTGACCTTACAATTTGTCTTAGAAAATAGATTAAGGAAAGGCAAACCTTCGTTTCTAGCATTTGTAGACGTAGAGAAAGCTTTTGACAATGTTAACTGGAATACTCTCTTTTAAATTCTGAAGGTGGCACGGGTAAAATAAGGTTAAATACAGGGAGCGAAAGGCTATTTACAATTTGTATAGAAACCAGATGGCAATATAAGAATCGAGGGGCACGAAAGGGAAGCAATGGTTGGGAAGAGAGTGAGACAGGGTTGTAGCCTCTCCCCAACGTTATTCAATCTGTATATTGAGCAATCAGTAAAGGACACAAAAGAAAAATTTCGGTGTAGGTATTAACCTCCATGGAGAAGAAATAAATATTTCGAGGTTCGCCGTTGACATTCTAATTCTGTCAGAGACAGCAAAGCACTTAGAAGAGCAGTTGAACGGAATGGATAGTGTCTTGAAAGGAGGATATAAGACGAACATCAACAAAAGCAAAACGTGGATAATGGAATGTAGTCGAATTAAGCTGAGGGAATTAGATTAGGAAACGAGGCACTTAAAGCAGTAAAGGAGTTTTGCTATTTTGGTAGCAGAATAACTGATGATGGTCGAGGTAGAGAGGATATAAAATGTACGCTGGCAATGGAAATAAAAGCGTTTACAAAGAAGAGAAATTTGTTAACATCGTTTATAGATTTAAGTGTCAGGAAGTCTTTTCTGAAAGTGTTTGTATGGAGTGTAGCCATATATGGAAGTGAAACATGGACAATTAATAGTTTGGACAAGAAGAGAATAGAAGCTTTCGAAATGTGGTGCTACAGAAGAATGCTGAAGATTATATGGGTAGATCACAAAACTAATGAGGAGGTACTGAATAGAATTGGGGAGAAGAGGACTTTGTGGCACAGCTTGACTAGAAGAAGGGATCGGTTGGTAGGACATGTTCTGAGGCATCAAGGGATCACCAATTTAGTATTGGATGGCAGCATGGAGGGTAAAAATCGTAGAGGGAGACCAAGAGATGAATACACTAAGCAGATTCAGAAGGATGTAGGTTGCAGTAGGTACTGGGAGAGGAAGAAGCTTGCACAGGGTAGAGTAGCATGGAGAGCTGCATCTAACCAGTCTCAGGGCTGAAGACCACATCAACAGCAACTAAATCGCTATTCTTCTTCTGGAGATCATTAAGGGGGGCTGCAAGATGGGCGAACAACAACTCTGACTTCAGAGCATTTCTGCTCAAGCTAGAGAGGGTTTCTGATTCACTGTATAGAAAGTACCAGAAATTACTTATATGTGGCGACTTCAATACTAATTTTGTATCCAACAGTGCAAGAAAAAGGATGTTGGTAGATCTCTTAAATTCATATGGTCTGATGCAGACTGTATCTTTCAACGATGGTGCAGGGGAACAGTAGCATAGTCATACACAATATTTCTATTTATTCTTCATTACTAGAGGGGCATTCTGTTAGTAGAAAGGTGAATAGCTTTTCAGACCATGACACACAAATTTTAACACTAAAAGGCTTTTGTACTCAAACAAATGCCACATATAATTACAAACTATCTAGGAAAGTTAATCCAATGGCATTAGAGAGTTTTTTATAACTCATCAAAGAACAAGAGTGGCCAGATCTTTATAGTGCCAAAACATAGATGCCAAACATAATAGTTTCCTTAACATATTTCTCAAGCTCTTTGAAAGTTGCTTTCTCTTAGAATGTTCTAAACGGGGCACTAGCAGTAAAGGCAGCTTGGGTGGCTGACTAGTGGTATAAGGATATCATGTGGAACGAAGTGGGAATTATATCAAAATGTTAGAAGTGGTCACAATCGAGCTATAGTTGCCAATTACAAACAGTATTGTAAGGTGCTTAAAAATGTTGTTAGGAAGGCAAAGGATATGTGGTGTGCAAATATGATAGCTAATTCACGGAGTAAAGTTAAAACAAGATGGTCACTTGTGAAGGAAGTGTCTGGTCAGCAGCACAAGGTCGACAATATAAAGTCAGTTCATTGTAAAAATACTTCTGTTGTTGATAAATCAGATATATCTACAGTATTTAAAAATCATTTACTGAGCATTGGTGGTGAATTAACTGAAAACTTCGTTTCTGCAGGGAATCATATGACATTCTTGGCAAACGTCTTTCCGAGATTGATGTCTGAAATACTCCTTTGTGGTGCAGACAGGGGGGAGATTAAGTCAATAATTAAATCACTGAAGGCTAAAGACTCTCATGGATATGATGAAATGCCTAGTAGAATATTAAAATACCATGATGCAAATGGTAGCTCTATACTTAGCCATGTTTGTAATTTTTCCTTTATGAATGGTCAGTTTCCTGAATGATTAAAGTACTCAGTAGTAAAGATGCTTTATAAAAAGGAAGAAAGGGATCATGTAGATAATTTTAGACCTATTTCTATGTCATCAGTGTTTGCTAAAGCTATTGCAAAGGCTGTGTATGTAAGGATAATTGATCATTTTATAGCACATAATTTGCTATCAAGTGTACAGTTCGGCTTTAGAAGTCGTTTAACAACAGATGATACTATATTTTCTTTTCTTTCCTCTGTGAGGTACTGGATGGGGTAAACAAAAGGTTTCGAACACTAGGCACACTTTTTGACTAAACTAAGGCATTTGATTGTGTTGATAACAAAATATTTCTCCAGAATTTAGACCATTGTCGAATATGAGGAGTAGCACACAATTGTGTCATCTCTTACTTTAACAATAGACAGCAAAGGTCATTATTTACAGTGGTGACAATGGCTGCGATGTGGGGTCTGAGTGTGGTATGGTCAAGTGTGGGCTGCCCCAGGTATCAGTGTTGGGGCCACTGATGTTCCTTATTTATATAAATGACATGCCCTCTAAAATATTTCTGTTTGCTGATGACACTAGCTTGGTAGTAAAGGATGTTGTGTGCATCACTGCCTCGGTTTCAAATAGTGCAGTTCATGACATAAGTCATGGCTTGTAGAAAATAAACTAAAGGTAAGTCATAATAAGACTCAGTGTCTGCTGTTTCTAACACACAATTCAACGAAATCCGTTTTTTTTTTTTTTTTAATTTCACAAAATGGGTATATGATTAGTGAAACTGAACAGTTCAAATTTCTAGGTGTTCTGACATAATTATCTGTCTTGGAAAGTCCATGTTCTGGATCTTGTTGAAATACTTAATGCTGCCTTTTTTGCCATTTGAACGGTATCTGAAGTAAGTGATCGTGCGACGCGAAAATTAGCCTACTTTGCTGATTTTCATTTGATTTGTCGTATGGTATTATATTTTGGGGTAAATCTTCCCATTCAAAAAGGATATTTTCGGGTTACAAACAGGCAGTTTGGGCAATAAGTGGTCTAAGTTCGTGAACTTCTTGTCGACCCCTATTCACTAGTCTGCGTATTTTGACATTGGCCTCTAAATATATATAGTCTTTACTGTCATCTCTTGTTAACAATATCAGATTATTTTCAAGAATAAGCAGCTTTCACTCAGTTAATACTTTTCATAAATCCAACCTTCATTTGGATCAGACTTCCTTAACTCTGGTGCAGAAAGGTGTACAGTATACCACTGCATCCATTTTCAATAAGCTACCACAAGAATTCAAAAATCTTAGCAGTAATCCACGCGCTTTCAAATCGAAACTGAAGAGTTTCCTCATGGGTCACTCCTTCTGTTCTGTTGAGGAGTTCCTTGAAAAATTAAGCTGATTCTTATGTTATATTGATGACTGTGTTTACTGAAACTCATGGCTTGACTTTTTTTGGGTTCATAAACATTTTATTGTTATCTGTTATTACTTCTATGTTGTAATTTCAGGTACTGAGATGTTCCACGACCTTGGAGATGTGCTCCTCAATTTGGTCCTACAGAAGTTTATGTGTGATTAAAAAAATAAAGTAATAAAAAAGTTTAGAAAGATTTGAAATTACGTTTAAAGTTTGTTGGCAGTCGCTAAATGTCCTCATTATCAAACTCAACATGAGTCTACTCAAGGTTACTTGCACTCAATTTTTCAAGCATCTCTATGTTTTTGGTGTCATATCTCCTGAAGTATCTGTCGTACAAGGATATAATTTTGCAAATACATTCACTAGTATATGTGGATACTGCCTGCTGTATGTCTTGTGAAATACAGTTAGCAGTGAAGAAGTAATAAATTAAAACGTTATGGCTGATGACGAAGTTTTAATACATGAACTGCGAAAATGTAATAAGCGATAAAACTTTCCCCTTCCGCCATTTTGTAGGGTATCTCGGCGAGAAAGATTTCATAAAAGCTTTTAATTATGTGTTAAGTATGTTGCAGGAGGCTAAATGCGCTCATTCTCAAATACTTATGACTTTACCGCCGGTTACTCGGACCGGAGGTGGTTGGGCTATGCACGACTCTGTTTAAAAGGAATGGCTCAATAAAGTCTTACGATCGAGGCGTACAAGTCTGCCTCCATGCCCAGCAGCTTAACTCGCTGCATGTAGTAACATGTACCTGTTATCCTGCTGTCAATCTATAACGTTCAATGAAGAAAGAAATCTTACACTTCGCAAAGTCATCTTACAGCTACTAATCACCATACAGACAGAAAGTCTGGAATGTAATGAAACGCGCAACAAGAACGGTAGCAGAATCCCCAAGCTAAGTGGTCTTCCACTCTCTTGCGTGCACCACCCAAAAAGCGTCTGTCTTCATTTGACTCCAAAAGTAAGTCCATTTTGAGAATACAACACATGCAATATTTTCCAGCTCGCAACAGTAGTTCAGCACGACGATTTTACATCTCAAATTATGTATTTGACGCGTTATACAATGAGTAAGAATTCTGTCTAGTATCAGTTCGGTAATACAAGTGAAGAAGTTAAAGTTCTGCCCTGGGGCATGTTAGAATCTTGCAAGAGTTAAAGCCCCTTCAAAAGCTAAAGTTTTCTAGCGGGCGCTGAACACTCGAAATCAACCATCCACACGACTGCATATCACATGTTATCTCAGGCAGGTCTGCCCTCTTCTATATTTAACGCGAAATGTGCAGAAGTTAAAGTATTGCAGTGGCCATTCACTACCCAGAAATTATCACCTATATGACCAAAAAACATATGTTATCACAGGCAGATCTGCCTTCCACACTATCTCAACGTAAAATCCCAGAATCACTCCCTTGTGTGCACCACCCAAAAAGTGTCTGTCTCCATTTGACTCCAACAGCGTTCCACCGCTGTGTACTTTTCCATTAGCTGAAGCCACCCCACCAAAATGCATCTTTCTTATGTTCTACAGACATGATTTGTCAACTTGACCACTTTCCATATTAAACTACTATATTTATTGTCACAATATTTAATAAAGAAATTTTGTATACACTGTGACACTCATATCGTTTACAATAAATATAAATAATAGTTTGTTCATAAATAAATAATCCATCATTTTTGCGCATGTGCACTCATTTTAATGACAACAAAATGCTGTGAAGTATTGTCTGCTTGATAGAAGCATATTTTCGCACTCTTTTTCAATAGTGATGTTAGCTAACACATGAAACTGGCGACTTTGAAACTACATTGTTTTTTTAATTATTGATCGTAATAATATTTAAACAAATTTATTGACATATTCCTTAAATAACTACATAGGCGTAGCAAGACATGAGGTATTCATGTTGTACTGAGTCACTCTGTCATTGTAGAAGATATTATGTTCTTACAAACATATGCATAATGCTAATCTGAGATATCGCTTGTTCCAGTCACGTGAAACGTTAAAAAATGATTAATTTGTAGTTCGTTGTGAAAACATTTAGTCACCGTAAATCAATAAATACTGTAGTTTTGAAGATATTGAAAATATTATTGCTTCACTGGATGTGCTTCATTTTTCTGAGATTGCAGGTGTATTCAGATTTGCTTCGTTGCGTAATTTGGATTTATTATAGACTTTCTAAGAGCTATAAGTAGCCATATTTCAGACCGTCTTGAATTCCGCAATTTCCGGATGCATCTTCTGTCATCCGGCTTTGCGAATGACCACTGTCCACGTGCCTTAGCATTTACATTTTTCCAGCTGCACTACTGACCGCCTTTCTACCTGGGTAAGCCCACAGGGGTCACTCGACCACACCGCAACCTGGGCCCTGGGCCCGCCAACTAGCACTCAGCTGCACGAACAATTTTACCTTCCTTCACAGCAATTCTAGGTGTATAAATAGCTCGCCTACATACATATGACATTACAGACTGGATGAGTGTAATCTGTGTAATTAGTACACCTTGAGTTACAGCGTGTCAGGACATATAAACAAGTTCTAACTGTAAAACTTGTCTTAATGTGTTAAACCTCTAACATAAGATTACAAGTTATGCCTCTTAATGAGTAGACTATGATGGCATTTTAAATTTTTAACTTCAGTCAATAATTTTGTGAAATATTGAAAATCAATTTTTTTGTCCCTGGAAGCCGTTAGCTGCCAATCTGCAACTGGGACTGTATACTGTTTCAGCCATTAACTAGTAGAGATTGCGTCTTTGCGCACCAGTCTGTTCCCTGATACATTTGTATGTTTCACCACCTCACCTACTACTTCCCACTGTAAATCTATTCCTTCCTCGCTGAGCAACCGTCGGTTTTTGAATTGTTTGCTTATTAAAAATGTCACACTCCTAAGTCGATACGCACTGATTGTAAACTGTCCATTTTAGAGACACCTGAAGATTCGTTTTAAACACTCTTCATAGACAATCAAAAGCACTCCTTGCCAATTTCGCTCTTGTAATTTTCATCCAACAGCTATCTTGAAATGTACTCCACAAAAAATCAACAACTTGATCTATAACTTCAGCGTTAATTCGTTAATTTATACTATTTTCCTTTAAAGGTGATGATCTTACGTGTTTTAAGTCTTCGAAGCTCAGTAGTAATGTGTCAGACTATGGAAATAAATGACTGTGGTTCGAATCTCAGTCGGGCCCAGGAATTTTTTTTGTATCTCATCACTTCTTTCACTTCTGGCAATGTTGATTAATGTGGAAAACGCCGAGTCCACAGAGGTTCGGAGTCATGTTGAGCAGTACTGATTGGAAAAGTCAGTTGAAAGCCCGGACGAAGGCAACAGCATACCACATCCAGAAGGATCGCTCCTAGTACAGCACTGTGGTGTTCTAGCCAATCTTCGTGTTCCTAACTCTTATACGCCACATTTAGTGCCATATAAGTAACTTTATGATGGATAATTGTTATTCTGTTGAAGAGTGCCTTCGCAGAAACTTTTACAAATAATGTTTTAGGTTTTTATCAACAGATCTAACGCTAGAGCAGATGGTGTTTCAAAAAAGATTGTATTTTGTACGTGAATGAAGTATGAAACCTCGAGTAAGTTTTAACTTACACATCGGACTACAGAGTTTTTATTTTTGAAAGAACCATACGATTTCATGCATGCACATATAACCTTGGAGCAGTTTCAGGAAATTCCGGGCAAACTGCTGGATGTCTTGAGCGCATGTGCGTCTGCGGCGTTTCTGTGCACTGTGCCTATCACCCTCCCTGGTGGAAGCTTGCCTTATCGATATCAGGTCGTTCGTAATGACACTGCAATCTCGTACAACGACGACGGCTTTGACCGAGCGAGGTGCAACAGTGGTTAACACACTGGACTCGCATTCGGGAGAACGACGGTTCAAACCCGCGTCTGGCCATCCAGACTTAAGTTTTCTCTGATTCCCCAAACTCTCTCCAAGCAAATGCCGGACAGATTCCTTTGATGCGGCACGGCCAATTCCTTCCTCAACCTGGCCAAAATTTGAGCTTGTGTTCCGTCTCTAATAACATCGATGTCGACAGGAAGTTAAACCCAAATTTCCTTCCTCCTTTCCTTCCGGCGGCTATGAAGAGCATGAAATTTTCCTATGACTGGATTTGAATATAACTAGAGGCGGCCGTCCTGATTCATAAGGCAGTCAGACAGTCGTATTTCCAATGATTCATTGACGATGGAATTCCAAAAACTGACGTATGGGGCGCAAATTCTATTTCATTGTATTTCGTAGAAATACTGCAGTCAGTGAGGGTGCAATTGCTGGCATGGAGGAGGCAAGAATTCCTCTTATGTTCCATGATGCGCTCCTGAACACTCCGCGTCGTTTGCTCTATATAAGATTTGCCATACTCGCATCGATTCTTATCTACACGTTCCTTGCGCAATTCTAGAACGTCTATGTTTGATCCCAAAACTTCTAGCAGTTCTCTCAAAATTTCGTGTAACAATCTATACGCCGGAAAAATTTCAAATTTCACATCAACCTTGGGGTACTTTCTATAATTGCGTTTAGGATCAACATTTTCATTTCCCTTGTACAAATGTTTAATACGTTCTGCATTGCTCGCACGACGAACACTCAGACAGCATCCTAACTCATCATCAAAAATTAGCGGAAGTAAGATTAGCAGTCGGGACGACTGTCGTAGGAAAACTTCGAACTCTGCGTTCTGCGATTTTACTCCATTATCTGCAGTTACTGTGTTCACTGCTGTCGCAAGTCATTCAGAATTGTTGGAAGGGAAGGCACACAGATGGATTCTTTCTCAAGACCCCAAAAAGTATCACGTGTCATGAGTTCAGGCAACCTTGCAGTTCAGGCAACCTTGCAGGTTAATAGTTCAATGCGAGATCAGTACGCCCATTATGCTCTAGGAGGTACAGTACCGTAATTCCGACGAAAATCAAGGCGTACAGTTGTTTGTCACTGAACTGTACCTGCTGAACGGAAAACGCCTTTTGTTGCCGTGTTACTGGCACCACGGCTCGGCGCACATTGAGTATTGAATGAGGGAGCGAGCTAATTGCACCCCAGAGACATCTACTGACAAACATATGAACTGGCAACTTATAAGCTGCGGGAAGGCAATCTTTAATGGTGGCTTTTTTATTATTATTGAGTTTTGAAATTAGTATTTAATTTTATATTATTCTGGATTTTAAAATGTTTGAAATGAAATTCAAGTCTGAATCATATTAAAATTATCTTTTGCTAAATGAGTCTTCAATTAAACCAAAAAAGTTACATTTTTAAACAATTATGTAAAAATATTTTTTTTAAATTGAAACTTGAATGTAATATTACCACCATAGTAATAAATGCTTGATATTTTTTAGCTAGGCTTGTCTACTGCGATAGTCTGTTGGCGAGTATAATTCGAGGATGTGATATATGCCTACAAGTTATTGGACTTCGTTTTGTGAAAAGTGAAATTTTAGATGCAGGTTATACTCTGGAAGCAAAGCAAACGTATTGCACTGATTGGTGCCGTTAATGCGTGGTCATTCACTAACAGACATCCCCACACAAAATAAGCCATATTTAACTATCAAATTCATAAAAGAAAAAAGCTGATAAAAATGTATGATTAGTCATAATAACAAACACAATAAAATTAAGTAGTTGTTATTAGGCAAAATGAGCACAAATAACAAAATCTCTACATAAAATAGACCATGCAATATATTTTATGACCGTACCGGAGAGTGACTGAAGAGAAAGAGAAAGAACCAAAAAAGTTGCGAGTCCTTGTTCGCTTAAATTACATAGATAATCCAATTACAGAGATATTAATATCATTGTAATTACAGTGTCTATTGTCAGCGATAAAATCGTGTGAGCGCTATTTGGCGAAAACACACAGTCACGAAATCCACTAACACTTGGGGAAAAATCTCCAACCTTTCAGTTCAGAATTACCCGAAATTTCTAGTTTTCGTCCGTGTAGAAGACAATTATCTGTCGTAATGTTACGTCATTTTATTTGCACTACACGTAAATGTAGCGCTTTTTATATCTTTGTACTTCCCAGAGGCCATTTCCAGCAGGATCCACTGAATGTGATTAATAGCGACCGGATTTTAATGACCTACAATTTCCCTCTCCACCCAGCCCTATCCCTTTCTTCTTGTACCATTACTCTCCCCACACACTGTTACTCCTCCCCCCCTCTCTCTTTCCCACCGTCAGTATTACGATTATCAGCTTCGTCTGCTACCTATCGTTTCCGTAGTTTCCCCACCTAACGAACACCGATCTCCTTATCCTCACCGCTTAACCCCTACGGAACATATTCTCTCCTCTCACAACTCTCACGATATGCAGTACCTTCAGAAGTTAAGTGAAAGTTTAGTGCGCTAGTGTTTTTTTATTATTATTATTTTTATTAGTAGAATAATACCACGTCATCGCAACTGTTTTTTTTAATTATATATATTTTTCGGTCTTTTATCTGTCCATCACTAATCTTTTTAATTTACAAGGTAAGCAGTCCTCTCATTTTTTTTTCTTTTTATCGTCTTTGTTATATGTTTATGAATGCTCTTGGCTGAATAGCGCGGTATTCTACCGCTGACAGTCGACTTCCCGCCCATGTGGGGCGTGGGGGATGTAATAACAACAAAGAAAAGAAAGACCTAAAAACAGCCAGGAACTCAAGCATTTATGGAGTAAATCTAATATAAATATGTCCTTAAAAACAAAATGTGAGTTTATGTGTGTTTGTTTGTAAACATTCTTGTTGATTTCTATACACATCGTGTAATACAAAATTCACTTTCGAACACATTGGCAGTATAGTACTTACTCTTTGCACTTATTAAAACTAGCACTTAATCTTGAAATGTTTGCATGTATCTGAAATAAACGACGAAGTATGGTGAAAACAATAATGTCTATTCAAACAATAAAATAACGTTTTCACAACTGCACAGCGATTGTTTAAATTAATGCAAATTAGTTAACGTGTCCTGTCAATCTTCACTTTCTGCACGGCTGCACTGGATGACAAGGTGCATTTCCAGGTTTTCCATTTTCAACGATCTATAGTCTTTACACGAGCGTATTTGAAGGTGGCGGGGCCACTGCAGGTCAGCTTTGGTTCATTGTATTCAAATCCTGTGGCATTGCCAGAAATTCTGTTTCAAACTGGAGAACACTTAGCAAGTTGTTGCTCACTTTATCAGCGACATGAGGAAGAGCTCCACCCAATTCACTCTGCAGATGTTGCACAATATCCAGGGCGTCACACATTTGAGGAACAGCAGCTTCCAGTGGTTTGATGGCTTTTGATACCACTGAAAAGTTGATGGTTATGTATAACATGTTTCCAGACAAGGTAAGGACCTCTTTCACAGTTTTCATAGCACTTGATTCATTGCAATCACGCTCACAAAACAATGTATTAATTTTGATGTAACTGGTGCAGTAATACTCACCAGGATTAAGCCAAGAACCCCATAGTGTAAGAATGGGCTAAGAAAGCGGAGGGGGAAATTAATTTGTCCACATAAGAGTAATTTGATCGCACCGCTTTCATATCTCTGGGTAATGCATGTGCAACGCAAGTGACGTGCACCATACTAAGATAAAAAGGACAACCAACTATAGCTTGTAGGACGGGTGCAAGAACCCCCCACTCGCACTAAACCTCCAGATATGTCTCATTTTAGCCGGTGAGTCCATGGATGGTAGTATATAGGGCGTATAGCGTAACTGGCCACGCTTTCCCATCCAAGTTTTGCGGTAATTAAGCCAGTTCGTCCTTAAACTGAGTTAGTGAGCCGCCTCGTAGGAATTCTTTGTGCCTGTTATGTGAAGATGCTCTCGCAGTTTTGCGCCCCATTGCAGAGCCATAGCAATGCTGTCGGATTCTGAAGGTGCAATGCTACTGTGTATGTTTTACGTAATGAGGCGGGAAAAAGTTTCTTTTTTTTACAAATAATTTTTTGCACATGATGTGATTATGATACCTTTATTTAAGAAACACCGTAAAATGAACTTATTGTTAATGGTACAAGAACACGGTCCACTGCATGACTAGATCGAAATGTATCTTATCGACAACTACTAACTACGGTGCACAGTCTGTGTCTTGAGCGCACAATAGGTGCAGTTCATATAAGATAGTACATCTTCGGTTATGCCAAAGTTATTCATTTAATTATTAATACCAAGGTTTCCTGGCACTGTTAAATTACTGAAAGATAGTATTTATGACCCGCAGACCCCTCCTAATGTCGGCGTGGCAAAAGGCAACTTTTGTTAACAAATATTTATTAGTATCTGATAGCGCCAGAATAAATGTACTTTCCCTACATATATCTTTGCTGACGTCAGGAATGACTTCTGCATCGGCAGCTCATGCCACTGGCTCTGAAAGCGTCAGGTGGCCAACCGCCATTGCTATCCGCCATGGGAACCTACCGTTCGCTACTTACTCCATATGTACTGCAACGCTGATACACTCACTTCACATCTGTAAACTAGGAAAACTGGAAATAAAATGCGCTCTTACCTGAAAGTAAGAGATACCTTATGGAGAGGGGGGGGGGGGAGGCTCTAGTCCTGGG
Source organism: Schistocerca gregaria (assembly GCF_023897955.1). Taxonomy (NCBI): domain Eukaryota; kingdom Metazoa; phylum Arthropoda; class Insecta; order Orthoptera; family Acrididae; genus Schistocerca; species Schistocerca gregaria. Next base: position 504,110,281 of record NC_064926.1, on the reverse strand, counting down.
ATATGGAGAATTTTTAATATTATGGAAGACGAATGGCGACTTGTAAATAGCCACGAGAAAATTCCAGTTTCAGCCCTGTGAAAAAGCTACGTCACACCGCCTTTTAACTCATTTTGTTAAAAGAAAAGCTCCTGACTTCAGTATATCTTTTTTCCTTTCCCTGCGAGCTAGGGGGAGGGGGGGGGGGGGGCACTGTCCCTATGCCTCCGGCCATGGGCGTCCTTGTGGGGTATAGAGTCTGAAGCCCCTTGGTTGCTTTAACCTATTATGAAGCCTCATCTGTTACTAGCAGCAGAATGTTGTCTCTGTTCACACCACCTGCCCAGAGTAGCTTCATAGGTTTGTTAAACAAAATGGCAAAGGGTCGAGTTGTTACACGTATTAGGAGAAACATTTCCCCAGGCCCGTCAACCTTTAGAACACAAACAACATTTGCAACATAATGCCCACCCACGCGGGTGGTTTCGTATATGGATACCAAAATCTTTCGGTAAGCAACACTAATTCGTGTTTTGTTGAGCACCTCCACACATGTCACCGGTAAGTAGCTTTTTCTCAGTGTAGATTAATCAGGATGAGTCGTGTACTTCTCCAAGGACTGTCTCAAACGTATATTCTTCAGCTTCTCCGATGGGTTGGTGCAAGACATCATCGTATCACACGAGTCCTTGAAGAATGATTGCACGGTTCAAGATGGACCCGTCTACTCAAATAACAGCGTTTGTCTGCCGTCATTTTCAGCATTTCTCTTCACAATACTACTGTATTTGGAGGTATTACAGTACTGTACATTAAAACGCTTTTCTGCACTGATTTCAAATTCACTTTGTTTACAAAATAATATTTTCTTGTCATTGCTGAAGAACTTCTCTTGAAAATCACAAACAAAAGGCCGAACTTCATGCTGTCAGAATCCTTTACTTTAGACATGCTGAACCAGACTGAGTTTGTATTCAAACTGAACAGTTCGTTTATTCAAAAGCGATGTGTATTCGACAGCGTTTTGTCGGTCCCGCTCAACAATGTCTTACGTTAATGGTCCAACATCTGTGTTACGCCGCTTGTCTACAATGGTCCTGACAAACAAATCTTAGTAGTAACTGTTATGTTTATTTGTGGTTCAAATGGCTCTGAGCACTATGGGACTTAACTTCTGAGGTCATCGGTCCCCTAGAACTTAGAACTACTTAAACCTAACTAACCTAAGGACATCACACACATCCATGCCCGAGGCAGGATTCGAACCTGCGACCGTAGCGGTCATGCGGTTCCAGACTGTAGCGCCTAGAACCGCTCGGCTACCCCGACCGACGTTTATTTGTGGTAATGCCACCTGGAACAGAGCCATTTGAGCACCGTTATGATGTTTTTATTCTTTTTTTCCTTAAAGATTCGACAAACATATCCATTTTTGGCAGAAGTTGGCCGAAACATGACCCATTATGTGCAAAACATAGGCGAAATGTCACCTGTAACAAAAAAAGGAGTAAATATGACTTCATACGCACAATAAAAATACATTCTTCTGTACTACAATACCCAAATTCGTGGTTGGGGGTTGTTTTGGGGAAGGATACCAAACAGCGAGGTCATCGGTCTCATCGGATTAGGGAAGGAAGTCGGCCGTGCCCTTTCAAAGGAACCATCCCGGCATTTGCCTGGAGCGATTTAGGGAAATCACGGAAAACCTAAATCAGGATGGCCGGACGCGGGATTGAACCGTCGTCCTCCCGAATGCGAGTCCAGTGTCGAACCACTGCGCCACCTCGCTCGGTCCAAATTCGTGGATAAATTCTTCTAAAACCAACCTAAAGTTCAGGAAAAAAATGACTTGCCATTAAAATCCGGGAGTTAGTGATTAATGAATCACACTGCATTTTAATGTACTGTAAAGGGCGAGTGAACAATTTTATGCGCCACTGTCGGAAGCTCTACTTTTTCCCACTTACGTGGAATTGTTCCCTCATAAACTCCGGTCGACAACGAGAACAGAGGCTTTGCTGAGTTTCAGAGTACGACAAAAGACGCGCTGCCGTTGCCAACGAAACAGCTCCAGAGGAGACTGAGGGTAAGCTATTACTGTTTACCGCCCGTTCACTGCTGAATGCTGGTGACGTCTGCCGTAAAACACTTGGCGGAATTAATGTCCAACCCACTTTGCACCACACTCTCTCTCCTTCTCTCTCTCTCTGTCTCTCTCTGTCTCTCTCTCTCTCTCTCTCTCTCTCTCTCTCTCTCTCTCTCTGTGTGTGTGTGTGTGTGTGTGCCTGTGTGTGTATCTCCCAAGTAAATAAACTCACACACATAAACTGAAGAAGCAATTAGCAGTTATACCTGTTTTCGCGTTATTTATTTAGCTGTATTTCAAGTAAAATTCACATTCCACTTACACCGGTTGGACGCAGTTCATAAAATGAATCTCAACTAGACATCGCAGAACTTCTACTGTAGTGTGTTTAAGGGACGTTCGTATTTAGTCCCGACTGTTATAAGACAGAGGTCATTAAGTAGAAATGTTATGGCATTCCTCTTATTCAAACGTAACCATCATCACCACTTTCCACTAAAGTAAATTTTTATTTATTTAGTCCTCATTATATTTCATTACCTTTCATGTCTAAAATTTGTGGGAGACCGTTTGGTCCATGTACACTACGCACCGTCTTCCAATCGTTTACTAATTCCACGTACTGCTGCACTGTGCTGTATCTCAAGCTTGAGAGAGATATATAATTTTAAACGAACTATTTCTCTCCTATCGCTCGTATCGGTTATAATGACGTCAATTTGTTGGAGACCTGTGGAGACCCTCTTGAACCTAAACAAATCTTCTGTAAGAATCAACACGTATTCCGAAAACATCTGTCGTTCAGAACACAATCTACATGCTGCGTTCACTAGCTACACGCATGTGTAGATAGCAAAGCCGCAGTTCAAATAGTTCAAATGGCTTTGAGCACTATGGAAATTAAATGCTGAAGTCATCAGTCCCCTAGAACTACTTAAAGCTAACCAACCTAAGGACATCACACAAACCCATGCCCGACGCAGGATTCGAACCTGCGACCGCAACGGTCGTGCGGCTCCAGACTGTAGCGCCTAGAACCGCTCGGCCTCCCCGACCGGCAAAGCCGCAGTTAATACTGCAAGTCTTGACTCCGGGAAATTTTTTTAGCACAGTTTCAGTCGGTCGTGTATTAACAAGTCATCCGCCTACAGAATATCAGACTGGGTAAGAGGTTTGACTGAAGTCTTCTTAGCAAGGTTCCTTCTCAGTGGGGAAACAATTATTCCGCAGAATTTTTACGAAAAGTTACCGTCCACTTAACACCCAACTGAGGTGCGCTGTAAATTCAGTTTAAGCTAATAAATGTGGAGATTCGGTTTTAAAGTTTATAGAAGAAAAAGTAACGTCGGATGTGTCCCTTATGTAGTTGCAAAAGCAGCTGGCACTCAAAGATCTCATAATTAAAATATTATGTAAATTGAAGGGGGAGGGGAGAAAGAAAAGGGAAGGAATCAATGATATTAGTTGCATAGAGACTTCGTGCAGAATCAGCGGTGACGAGTGAAGAGTGTGCCTGACCGAGACCCGAACCCAGGATCTCCTGCTGACTACGCAGCTGCGTTAACCGCCGCACCGCCCGGCCACAGTGTTTATCGCACATGCGTGGCCTACACTGGCAAGTTCCCCGGTTGACTCCCATTCCCACCCAGAGCCACCTGTCCACAGTCGCTAATCAGGCTCTTCACGCTCACTCATTTTAAATTCCTGCTAGAGTTCGAACGTAAGTGTGAATCCGCACTGGACGTTGTGGATTCATTGCCCATGGAGGTGAAGCAATTATATGAACACATGGTGTCTGCTCTTGCAGACGTGTCCAAACAAATCTGCAGCTGTGATACATATTGTGTAAATTAAATGTGGGGGAGAAAGGAAAGGAGAGAGAATGAACGAATACGTCGGGGCCTTGTGCAGATACAGCGGCGCTGAGTGAAAATATCTGCCTGACTGGGACTCGAATGTGGGATCCCCCGCTTAGTAGGCAGGTGCCTTGACCACTGCCTCGTCACGCTCCCCGTCCAGCAACACCTACGCAATGTCCCCGTCCCTGTCCTCCAAGCTGGTTAATTTTAGATTCCCACTGGAAGTCGAACGTAAAAGTTCATCTACCCTGGAGGTGGTGGATTCAATTGCCCATCGAGATGACTCAATTATATGAATGCAAGGTGTCTGTTCTTTTGAACATGCCGCCGGTCTCGCGGTTCTAGGCGCGCAGTCCGGAACCGTGCGACTGCTACGGTCGCAGGTTCGAATCCTGCCTCGGGCGTGGATGTGTGTGATGTCCTTAGGTTAGTTAGGTTTAAGTAGTTCTAAGTTATAGGGGACTAATGACCACAGCAGTTGAGTACCATAGTGCTCAGAGCCATTTGAACCACTTTTTTGAACATGCCCATAAGAACAGACACCACACATTCATGTAATTAAAATGTTGTTGCTACATATATGAAGGCCTGCAGATAGTCTGTACTCGGCATAAGGGCCTGTCATTGGCCCTCATAATAACCGAAGAGAATGTGATGCGTGAAACTACGAAAAAAGATTTATTGCACTCTCACCGAGCAGTGGTTACAACAGGTTTTTTGCGTGCGCCACATTTTTTACTGTTTTTATCTCCAGAGACAGCAAAGGACTTAGAAGAGCAGTTGAACGGAATGGATAGTGTCTTGAAAGGAGGATATAAGATGAACATCAACAAAAGCAAAACCAGGATAATGGAGTGTAGTCGATTTAAATCGGGTGATGCTGAGGGAATAAGATTAGGAAATGAGACACTTAAAGTAGTAAAGGAGTTTTGCTATTTGGGGAGCAAAATAACTGATGATGGTCGAAGTAGAGAAGATATAAAACTTAGATTGGCGATGGCAAGGAAAGCGTTTCTGAAGAAGAGAAATTTGTTAACATCGAGTATAGATTTAAGTGTCAGGAAGTCATTTCTGAAAGTATTTGTATGAAGTGTAGCCATGTATGGAAGTGAAACGTGGACGATAAATAGTTTGAACAAGAAGAGAATAGAAGCTTTCGAAATGTAGTGCTACAGAAGAATGCTGAAGATTAGATGGGTAGATCATATAATTAATAAGGAGGTATTGATTAGAATTGGGGAGAAGAGAAGTTTCTGGTACAACTTGACTAAAAGAAGGGATCGGTTGGTAGGACTTGTTCTGAGGCATCAAGGGATCACCAATTTAGTATTGGAGGGCAGCGTGGAGGGTAAAAATCGTAGAGGGAGACCAAGAGATGAATACACTAAACAGATTCAGAAGGATGTAGGTTGCAGTAGGTACTGGGAGATGAAGAAGTTTGCACAGGATAGAGTAGCATCGAGAGCTGCATCAAACCAGTCTCAGAACTGAAGACCACAACAACAACAACATCTCCATTTTACAGTCGCCCCCCTTTTTGTCTGTTCTCTTCCGTACTGTTCCCCATTATTATATCTATATAAGCCATATTTCCTCCATTCTGTTATTTTAAATGTCTCCTTTGTATAATTACTGTCTTTCGACTGAAGAGCAGGTCATGTGCTCGTGCCAGCCCGCTTCACATTGGGCACTGAAACACAATAAAGGAAAAAAATTGTTACAACAACGTACCGTTGCCGGCGAGGTCGTGAAAGGTGGACCATGCTTTGTACATTCCATTCCGATAAGCCTTTACTGACCGTCGTACACAACCGTTGCACTGTGTGGGAAAAATATGCATCGAAGTGCAGGAAAACCTCAAATGAATAGAAAGATGTAGTTATGGTAGTGGTAGATACCATTTTACATTCCCATACAAGAAGTCACGAAAACAGCAAAAGGAAGAGAAAGAAATATTAGGGGTTAATGTCCCGTACACATCCCGGTTACTAGTGACAGGGCAAAAGCTCATAATGTTTCAAGTATGCGGAAGGCAATCGGCCATTCCCTTTCAAAGGAACTATCTAGACGTTTGCCTGGAGCGATTTAGGGAAATCACTGAAACCTTAAATCCAGATGACCAGAGGTGGAATCGAAATATCGTCCTCCTGAATGCATATCCAGTGTGCTAACCACTGCGCCAGCTCGCTCGGTAACGCCAAAAGAAGAAACAATATGAAGGGAGTTAGCTTAACGGAAATGAAATACTTTGGACCATACAAAAAGATAGACGCATTTGAGACCCACGGTGACAAGCCAGAACGTTACGACCACTGACCATAGAGAAACTGTAAGCCACCTGGTGGTGTTGCGGCCACGTGACTCGGAAAGGAAAGCGTATAAGCGAAGCAGAGAGGAACGGGGAAATGTCTCTTGAGATGAGCAACTCCGGTACATTTCCCATCAAATTAATACCGGCAAATCGGCCAATTTTGTATCCATTGTTCTCCAAAAGCTCTAGACCTACGCTTTCAAATTAACTACATCTGCCTTATCGCATTCTTTTAAACCAACTTCCCTACCTACGTCACCATCAACAAGCCAACTCCCGCACCTTCCATTCCACTGCAGGAGTGCCCAAGAATCCGTCCCTTCTCCTCCCGTGTATGTCATATATGCAGCTAATATGCCTAAGCCACCTCCTCCTGTACTTCTTCTCCAGTATGCCTTGCTAATCGACTACCTTACCCTTCAGAAATCTACTTCCTCCAGGTTTTGCTTTGCTAATCGTCTACCCTACCCTTCAGAAATCTGCTTCCTCCAGGTCCATCTGAATCAATTCACCCCGACTGCAACCATTCTATCCTCAAGACAAACCCTTCCAAAAACCCAGGCAATACTTGCAGTACGAACTACACGCAGCTTCCGTCTTCATATCTGGTACCTTACCATTTACGACCATCCTATTCAATTGACAAACTCACTAAAATACCTTGGAGTAAAACCGATCGCCAGCCCACATGGAAACCTCACTTACTAACCAATCAACAAAAATCTCACAATTTACTGAAATTACTAAAACTACTAAGCGGCCAAAGATTGTGATTGTACCCTTCCGCCGGCCGGAGTGGCCGAGCGGTTCTAGGCGCTTCAGTCTGGAACCGCGCTACCTTAGGTTAGTCAGGTTTAAGTAGTTCTAAGTTCTAGGGGACTTATGACCTCCGATGTTAAGTCCCATACTGCTCAGAGCCATTTGAACCTTTTTTTTTTTTGTACCCTTCCACAATTCTCCAAATCAATAAGTCCTTGACCCGACTCGTCCTCTAACAGCCAAATGTGGCATGGATTTCCGCTGGTTCCAACACTATGAAGCCCTACAAATCTTAGAATGGTCCCCACTCAACCCAACTTTCATTTCCACTTACCCTCTGTTAAAAGAGTTCTCTATCAGCTTGTAAAATTCCCCAACCTTCTCTTTCATATTTAACACCTGCGAATAGCTTACATTTCCCACAAACCTGACACTAACAATCCTACTGTTCCCTCTCTGACATCCAATCCTAATACCCGATCACACCTATACCAAAACATTTCCCCAACATTACACCTGAACTCTCTCCACATCCCCTACCAATGAAATCTGAACCATCTCCTCTTGAAACGTCCCCTTTTGAAAAATTATACACGACTGGTCTATGTGAAACGTCCTCTTTGAACAATTATACAAGACTGTGCTTAAACTGACACACAATATTTTTTAGCGCAACGCAATCTGACTTTCAAAAATCCCTACAAAAGAATGGCCCTGACTAACATTGACCTATACGTTTCACAAATCACTTACCTCACAAAAAATCTTCGTTACTCGAACTACTGCAATACAGCGAGCACCACTACTGCCAGCTAAATAAAAGATTCAAACTACTGAAGGCACTAACTACTGATAGTTATAGTTAGCAAATGAAAGATTTTAATGGAGAACAAACAATGTATTTACCTTAGTACTCAGAATATATATATCACTTTATGACACCAATTCTTACAAATTTCAAAACTCCGCCATCTCTGTACCCACGTCCACCACTGCTGGCGGCTCACCTCCAACTGCGCAACGCTACGCGCTGTTAGTGTCCAGCCGCCGCTGCCCAACACTACAATGGCAAGTATTACAACAATGCCAACCAGCCACAGACTTCACACAGCGCAGCCAGTGATTTTCATACAGAGCGCTACGTGGCGGCGGCGTTACCAATTAAAAAAAACCTAAACATCCTACTTACACTCTTACCGCACTATGAAATGCGCCCCGATACACTGGACAGCCAAAGAAACTGGTACACCTGCCTAATATCGTGTAGGGGCCGCGCGATCACGCAGAAATGTCGAACCACGACGTGACATCGACTCGACTAATGTCGGAAGCAGTGTTGGAGGGAACTGACATCATGAATCCTAAAGGGCTGTCCATCAATCCGTAAGAGTACGCGGAATGGAGATCTCTTCTGAACAGGACCTTGAAAGGCATCCCACATATGCTCAATAATGTTCATGTTTGGTGGCCAGAGGAAGTGTTTAAACGCAGAAAAACGTTCCTGGAGCCACTATGTAGCAATTCTGGACGTTTGGGGTGTCGCATTGTCCTTCTCGAATTGCCCAAGTCCGTCGGAATGCACAATGGACATGAATGGATGCAGGTGACCAGACAGGAAGCTTACGTACGTGTCACCTGTCACAGAGTCTAGACGTATCAGGGGTCCCATATCACTCCAGCTGCACCATTACAGAGCCTCCGCCAGCTTGAACAGTCCTCTGCTGACATGCAGTGTCCATGGATTCATGAGGTTGTCTCCACACCCGTACACTTCCATCTGCTCGATACAATTTGGAAAGAGCCTCGTCCGGCCAGGCAACAAATTTCCAATCATCAACAGACCAATATCGTTGACGGGCCCTGGCGAGGCGTAAAGCTTTTTGTTGTGCAGTGATCAAGGTAACACGAGTGGGCCTTCGGCTCCGAAAGCCCATATCGATAAATGTTTCGTTGAATGGTTCGCACTCTGACACTTGTTGATGGCCCAGCATTGAAATCTTCAGCAGTTTGCGGAACGGTTGCACTTCTGTCACGTTAAACGATTCTCTTCGCTCGTCGTAGGTCGCGTTCTTGCAGGATCTTTTTGCGACCGCAGCGATGTCGGAGATTTGATGTTTTAGCCGAATACCTGATATCCACGGTACACCCGTAAAATGGTCGCACGAGGAAACCCCCACTTCATTACTACCTCGGAGATGCTTTGTCCCATCTCTCGTTCCCCGACTATAACACTACGTTGAACGCACTTAAATCTTGATAACCTGCAGTTGCAGCAGCAGTAGCCGTTCTAACATCATCAGACACTTGTGTAACATAGGCGTCGCCGACCGCAGCGGCGATTCCGCCTGTATACATATCTCTGTATTTGAATGTTCTTGCTTGCACCAGTTTCTTTAGTGCTTCGATGTATTTAAAAAACTTTAAGAGTTTTCACATACAAAATTTGGAAGCATTACTTTTCAGCACGTCTTCGTATGTGATGGGAACATTCACGTGGGCTTCCATAGTATCTGAGGTAGTAATCGAAGGCACCAAGACAGCTGAAGGCCTACGTGAACGGTATTGTGGGCCACATGTATCCTTTCATCTTTGATGTCTTCTCCGATGCCGACGGCATCTTCTAGCAGGATAACTGC